>NC_044328.1:75241315-75852155 GCF_007399415.2 Gopherus evgoodei
CATAATGATTCCTTCTGACCTTAAAGTCTATGATTCTATGAAACTGGGGTCATTTCTCCCTTCCTTCCACTTCCAATGGAGCACGGCAATGGTTCTCCATCTGTAGAGTACATGAGTTGGTTTAAAGTATAGAATTAGAAAAAAAACTCAGTTCTGACACTGACAGATTCTGAAGGTGATTTAACCAAAACTTCCTGAGTTTTAGATGTAAGAGGTTTGATTTTGAAGTGTGAGAATAGCCTTCGCTCATTCTCAAGGGCTGCAGTGGGTGCCGCTGAAAGAGCTGTTGTGTTTCATTTTGGTGGTGAATGAAGCAACACTGATCTCTTATGTTTTGTAAAATGCTTTAGGGTCCAAGCTGCTCTCTCAATGTAAGATTAACAGAAAAATTCAACTGGCTTAGTCTGGCACTGATACAAATACTGATACCCACAGGTATCCAAAAGAGGCCAAAAAAGAATATGAAGAACGGCTAGCCAAAGATTCAAAAAGTAGTAACAAGCATTTTTTTAAGTACATCAGAAGCAGGAAGCCTGCTAAACAACCAGTGGGGCCACTGGACAATCAAAATGCTAAAAGAGCACTCAAGGACGATAAGGCCATTGTGGATAAACTAAATGAAATCTTTGCATCGGTCTGCATGGCTGAGGATGTGAGGGAGATTCGCAAACCTGAACCATTCTTTTTAGGTGACAAATCTGAGGAACTGTCCCAGATTGAGGTGTCATTAGAGGAGGTTTTGGAACAAATTGATAAATTAAACAGCAATAAGTTACCAGGACCAGATGGTATTCACCCAAGAGTTCTGAAGGAACTCAAATATGAAATTGCAGAACTACTTACTATAGTTTGTAACCTATCATTTAAATCAGCTTCTGTACCAAATGATTGGAGGGTAGTTAATGTGATGCCAATTTTTAAAAAGGGCTCCAGAGGTGATTCCAGCAATTACAGGTCGGTAAGCCTCACTTCTGGTTAAAACTATAGTAAAGAACAAAATTGTCAGACACATAGATGAACATAATTGGTTGGGGAAGAATCAATGTAGTTTTTGTAAAGGGAAATCATGCCTTACCAATCTGCTAGAATTCTTTGAGGGGGTCAACAAACATGTGGACAAGGGGGATCCAGTGAATATAATGTACTTAGATTTTCAGTCTTTGACAAGGTCCCTCACCAAAGGCTTTTAAGCAAAGTAAACTGTCAGAGGATAAGATGGAATCTCATGGATCAATAACTGCTTAAAAGATAGGAAACAAAGGGTAGGAATAAATAGTCAGTTTTCACAATGGAAAGAGGTAAATAGTGGTGTCCCCCAGGAGTCTATACTGGGACCAGCTCTATTCAACATATTCAGAAATGATCTGGAAAAAGGGACAAACAAAATGGCAGATGAAATTCAATGCTGATAAATGTAAAGTAATGCACATTGGAAAACATAATCCCAACTGTACATCTAAAATGATGGGGTCTAAATTAGCTGTTATCACTCAAGACAGAGATCTTGGAGTCATGGATAGTTCTCTGAAAACATCCATTCTATGTGCAGCAGCAGTCAAAAAAAGTGAACAGAAAGTTGGGAATCATTAAGAAAGGAATAGATAATAAGACAGAAAATATCATACTGCCTCTGTATAAATCCATGGTATGCCCACATCTTGAATACTGCATGCAGAGGTGGTCGCCTCATCTCAAAAAAAATATATTGGAATTGGAAAAGGTTCAGAAAAGGGCAACTAAAATGATTAGGGCTATGGAATGGCTTCCGCATGAGGTGAGATAATAAAACTAGGACTTTTCATCTTGGAAAAGAGATGACTAAGGGGGATATGACAGAGATCTATAAAAATCATGACTGGTATGGAGACAGTAGATAAGAAATGTTATTTGCTCCTCATAACACAAGAACTAGGGGTCACCCAATGAAATTAATAGGCAGCAGTTTTCAAACAAACAAAAGGAAGTATTTTTTCCACACAATGCACAGTCAACCTGTGGAATTCTTTGACAGAGGATGTTGTGAATGCCAAGATTATAACAGTGTTCAAAAAAGAACTAGATAAATTCATGGAGGATAGGTCCATCAATGGCTATTAGCCAGGATCAACAGGGATGGTGTCCCTAGCCTCTGTTTGCCAGAAGCTGGGAATGGGGGACAGGGGATGGATCACTTAGTCATTACCTGTTCTGTTCATTCCTTCTGAGGCACCTGGCATTGGTCACTGTTGGAAGACAGGCTACTGGGCTAGATGGACATTTGGTCTGACCCAGTATGGCCATTCTTATGTAGGGATACCACCTTTGAAATGCAAAAAACCTGGCATGCCCTCCCACAAGGCAAGCCCTCGGCAACCCAACCCCCAACCACAAGCCAACTCTGCAACCCCCACCTTCAACTACCACTGTAGTGTCTAGACAGAGAACACACATAGATAAGATTGATAACATCACACATCTCCTCTCTCTTATGTGACTCAAACCCTCTCTCACACTCACGCAGTGCACTTGTGTGTCCGTGGGCAGACAGCTGCTGCATGTTCAACAGTTTTGATCTGTTATTGTTCAAAAGGTAGCTGTGGGAACAGAAGCTTTTACCATTAGCTCCACCCTTGTATTGTGGTAATAATGCAAATCTTTAGACCCATGTAAACCCCTTCCCCTCATCCCCCGGTGGTAGATTAAATTATTTTTCTGGCCACTGGCAAATCCTTTAAACCCCCCCGCCAGGCCAGTCAAATACCAGCCAGGTGGTAACCCTACTCACATAGGAGAACTAACCACAAAATAACATACAATTCCACACAGTGACAGTGCAATCTGTTTATTAACATGTGTTGTGAGCTGTCATTGTTCATCCAGATGGATATAACAGTTTTAGCATTTAACTAATTTCAAAAGTACTCCATCTAGCGCTGAAAGGAGGGGCTCAGCCCCTGGATGGTAGAAGAGGGTTATAACAAGACCAGGTTGGCTCCTCCCCAAGTGAGATGTTCTCCCTGCATTTGGGGATTTAAATGTTCTGTAAACAAGTAAAAACTGAGCACAAGGGGGGGTGCAGTTGAGCATGTCACAATTGGACTGATTTCACAAGGAGCACCCAAGAAGCTGTTAGCCCTGAGGCTGTTCAGTGCCTGTGCCCACTCATGTATCCACCTTCTCTGGCTGCAGGAGACTCCTGTGAACCTGTCAAGGTGGCTCAGAAAAAAAAAAAATCACACTGTAACCAATTGATCTTCTCAGGCCCATCCACTGAGAGAATCTCCCCCAATGGCCACTGCATGTGAACGTAAACACGCTGCTCCATGTTGTTATTGGGTCACGGCAGCTTTTTGTGCTGCAGCGGCTTAGATAGCATTTCAAATAAGCCAATCCTCCAATTTTCTTACATACATGGCTATAGAAATGGCAACAGCTGTTACCCTCCAATACAAGGGTAATCGGCCTTCTGCAGAGGTTAACAAACAGCTGCCTGATTAACTGTAGCTTGAAATGTAATTCATAGAGATTATCTGCACAGCATACAGCTCAAAGGGATAGATATCTAATCCAGCACCAGCTGGTCAGAGCCTGGACTTGTTTCAAGGGAGGGCTGATAAGGGCACCTGTGCAGGCATTACAGGTCAGAAAGGCAGTGGACACCAGGACCAACCACTGACTGTGGATGGAGGTGTTGGATTCATGGAGGATTGGAACATTTTCCCTGATGAGAGGCAACTGTGCAGCATGAACTATCTCTCCTTAAACAGTCAAGCTGGCATAGTTACTGCCTCCCAACTCTGTCCTAGTGGGGCATGCGCTCCTGTCCTAGCACCTGCTCTGTCATGCTGCAATGGGAGGTTGTTTCATGCAGCATGAAAGTATAACTCCTCCTCCCATACTGCAAGCCCAGGAAATGTAGGACAGATGCCAATCTTCCAGGGCAATACAGGTATTGTTCTACTAGGCATGGGGCAGGTAAGAAGGGGCACCTGAACCACTGGAATAAAACAGAAGAAAAACAAACTGTTTAGTCAGCCAAGGATCTTCAAGAATTCGTATCCATCGCAAAAAGAGAAATAACGTATGCAGCATCACTACCCCAAGTTTAGGGTTCAACCCAGATGACTAATGCTGGTAGTGAAGCCTAACCTTCCCACAGACATATTTTCCACTCCTGTAGCCATTCCCTTCAGCACTTGTGTAAGGAGAAGCTGCTGATGGCTCCAACTTTAAAAAGGTGCTAGAAGTGCTATTGGGAATTACAGATCCGTGAGCCTCCCTTCTGTACCTGATAAACTGCTTGAAATGAACATTTAAAAACACAAATATAAACTCTTGGATGAACATCCTAGGGAAACAATGGGCACAGCATCTGTCATGGAAATTCCTGCCTCTCTGATCTACTAGAATTCTTTGACAGTGTCCACAAGAGGGAGGATGAAGAAGAATGGTTCAGTCTTTCTAAAAGCCTTTAACAAAATCACTAATAAGAAGCTATCAAGACATCTCATCAGTTAAGGGGTGAGAGGTTAGATTGTTGTCATAGATTAGAAACTAGCTAAGGCATAGAAAGCAGTAGGGATAAATGGTCCATTTTCAAAAAGGGTTCCCGCCTCCTTCCATATGCTGTTTTGGGGGCAGTATTTATTTATTTAGGATATGACAAAGGGGTGAACAGCAAGATGGTAACATTTGCAAAAGGCAAAATTGTGTAGATTAGTCAAGACTGAAGAAGTTTATGAGGGACTTCAAAGGGACCTAATAAAGTTAGGCGTGTGGGCAATGTGGTGGCCAATGAAACTCAGTGTTGACTAATGCACATTGTCCAAGTCCATTTCATGGGTTCTGAAAAAAGCACTGCCACTGAGGCAGAGACCTGAGCCTCACTGTGACAAAAAACTCTGCTCAAACGCAGCAGCCATCAAAACAGTGGACAAAGTTTTAACATAGCTAAAAGTATGCTAGAAAATAAACTGATGATACAGCCTATCCTGGCAGACTGTTCAGTTCTGGTTACTAGAGCTCAAAGATCTAGCAGACACAGAAGGCATGAAGGAGACAGGTAACAAAGTTACTAGAAACATGGATAGTTTTGTTTGAAGACAAACTGAAAAGATGGGAGGGAAAGAATAGCTCAGTGGTTTGTGCATTGCCTGCTAAACATAGGGTTGCAAAGTCAATCTTGGAGGGAGGCCACTTAGGGATCTGGGGCAAAAATCAGTACTTGGATCCTGCTAATGAAGGCAGGGGGCTAGACTTGATGACCTTTCAAATTTTTTTTAGGGGGGAGGGATAGCTCAGTGGTTTGAGCATTAGCCTGCTAAACCCAGGGTTATGAGTTCAATCCTTGAGGAGGCCACTGAGGGGTCTGGGGATTGGTCCTACTTTGAGCAGGGGGTTGGACTAGATGAACCTCCTGGGAGGTCCCTTCCAATCCTGATAGTCCTATGAGACAGGGACTGTTTAGAGAAGAGACCACCCATAAAATAATGGATTGTATAGAGAAAACAAGCACTCCTATTTACACTAATAGTAAGAACACATGATCAGAGGGCCATTCAATGAAACTAAAAGGCATACATTTTAAACCAATACAAGGAAATTACATATTGGTAGCATCAAAATTAAATATGTGGAACACATTGCCAGCACACTGCATTGAGGCCAAGAGCTTAGCTGAATTAAATCAAGTATTAGACACTTCCATGGGGGAATGGGGAAAGTCACCTTAGCCAGAAGTCAAAAAAAGTTTAACTTTTTGAACTACCTCTCCTTAAACAGTCATAACCACCCCCTTCAAACATAAACTACCCACTAACTGGGTACAAGGGTCAGGCACAAGCTTCCTTAAGGGGAGGTTATTCAACTAATTACCCAGCACAGAGTTTCTTGCACCTCTGAAGCCTCTGATACTGGCCACTCGTGGACACAGGAGACCGGATTAGATCACCGGTCTGATCTGGCCAGGCCATTCCATTACTCCCCTGTGACAAGGTACATTAAGTCAGTGTGGAATTATACGCCAAACTAACTAGCAAGAGAGCTGTTCTGAAACAGGCAGGTCAGGAGAATTAAGAACAGTATTTACAAACTTGACTTTTTTCTAGGTACTTGTAAGGAACATGGAAAATGAATGAGATGATGTACAAGTGACACCCCTTCATTCATTCTGCCTTACGTAGCATCCCAGGGGCTTATTGAAGGCCTCTCACAACTTCAGTGGTGACTGTGAAGAACAGGAGAAAGAGCAATGTGTACGCAGCAGGCTAAAGAGGCAACGCTGGCCTGTGTCTGCTAAATGGTAACTTTTTACATGGGTCACCTGCATCAACCCTGTCTGCCAGCTCAGCTAAATACAGAGAGTTTTGTTCCCTTCACTTAAAAAACTCTGCCTGGTGGGATTCTGGGCACAGCTGGTCAGCTCAGCAAGGCTGTAAAGGACAGGTGTCAGCAGCTAGAGAAGCAGAAACTCCACGTGAGCTGAGAACAGTTGCTTCGGTCAGCCCCAAGTAAAAGCCAAGCCACAGTGTGCTCCCCAGTCAGTTACTGTCACTGCTGTTGTGGAAATCAGTGGCAGAATTCACTCCACTGTAAACATCAGCATTCTAGGAAATATTCACCCCCCATACCATAGGGCCTTCCCTCCCCACAACATGTCATTTAAATTGAGAGAGGAAGCAAGCTGATCTGTCTGATGGGGATTTTCTGCCAGCAGCTGCAGGACAGCAAATCCACAAGGAGTCACATACCCCATTCTACACAGGTCAGGCCTGGTGATGCAGGCCACATGGTTACAGTACTGTGGCTGCACCTCATATATATGGCACTGCAGATTTTCAGGCCTTAACAGGGGCACTAACAAATCAGATTTTACTCAAAGTCAAGATCTGTACAAAGTCCCATCCCTCAACCAAGAAGTTTAACAATCCCAGCAGAAACTTGTTTGAAACATTCTGCCACTACAGTATTCATAACCCAGCCACCATACAAACAGGGGAGAGAGTGAGAGAGAACTATTCAGTTTAATGTACATGGGGAAATATGCTAGATTTTTAACCTGGTAGGTCCCTTTAAACACTCGGCAGAGCTAAGGCAAATGTGGTATACAGTTGTTGCCTATCAAACCTAACACACATATCTGGAACCCCACCACTATGTGCCTTGAGGTTTACTATTGTAACATAGTGTTCATGCACTGTGACACTAGCGACACCTGTCATGTTAATTCACTCACTATGTGCGTAACCCTTGTGTCAGTCACCTATTCTTGCACTGCTATTGTACACTGGTAGTATATTTATATGCAATGTGTGCAGACACCCTCCCATGTGTGATGGCAGCAGGTATGTGCATGTGACCCCCATAAATGCATACCCTCCCGTGTGACACTGAACCCAAAGCATGCACAGCTGGCACAAGAACCACAGGTCCCATCCTCTAGCATTATGCTGAAGGCATGGATATATGGCACCATCTTCAACCGGTTGGTCAGGTATTATTGCTTACCATCTGTAGCTCTAATTTGTCCTCTTGCTCCTGGCTCTGCTGTGCGGATAGAACTATAGGTACACTGAGCCCTCCTGTCTGTCTTCATTTGCTTCCACCTACTCAAAAAGCATAAGTTGTCTCCAATAAATAAATGAAGTCCTAAGATTTTCTTACATTGGTCACCCACCCCAGGGTGGGAGAAACAGAAAACAAGGAAGAATCTTGGCGAGTATCACAACCACTCTTTTCTCTTAAGATCACATGAATTCTATTCATAATGAGACCATAGGCCAGATCCGCAATGTGTAGTTACATCAATACAGCTACATCAATTTATACTAACTGGCCGTATGATTTCTGAGGGGGATGAAAAGGGTCATGCTGCAAAAACAAGCAGCGAGGACCGATGGTCCAGTGGGTAAGGGACTGGGCTAGGCTAGATTACAGGAGACCTCAGGTCAAGTCCCTGGTCTACTACAGATTTCCTGTCACTTAGTCTCTGTTTTCTTTCCCCCATGGGGATAACAGGCTCTCCCTACCTCACAGGGGTAAATACACTAAACACTGTGAGGTGCTAAGGGGATGGGGGTTTACCTCAGGTAGACAGAGGTATTGCCAAATCATGACCCAAACATTTGAGAGTGGCTTTAACAATAGATTGGGTGGGAAGTTGTTTACCTTCTGTGTTTTCAGCCTTTGGTGGTTACATTTTCAAGCTTCCCTTTGCAACCATGATGGCTAGATACGGTCGGATTTTTTTAAATGAGGACAGACCCTCATGTGATCATCTGACTCCAGGAGCTGGAGCTTTAAGAACAAACACCAAATATTGCCAGCTCTTGCAATTTTATCACGGGTCTCACAACACTGAGATAATTTGGAGCATATGGGGTCAGGGGCGCGCATGTGGAAGGCTGGGAGTCTCCTAGCAGGGATAGAGATGTTCCCAGGGACAATATGGGAGTGGAGCTCATATTCAGAAGAGAGCAAGTCCTTCATGGGGATATGGAAAGGGAGAAAAAAACCTCTTGGGTGGGGGGAGAAGAGAACTTGTGCACCCTCCTCGTCCTGCTCCTCCCAACCCAGTCCTGCTGTCCAAGAGGTAGGGTCTGGGAATTGGCTACAAGCAATCCACTACGAAGATCCCTGCAGCAAAGCCTGGTGGCATTTCTCATGGATTTCATGTTCTCTTGCAGTGCCATCAAAGGACTATTCTACACTAGAGAACTAGATTGCCCACCTGTGTTGCTCAGGGCTGTGAAAAATGCACATCCAAGTGATGCAGTTAAGCCGACCTATGTCCCTGTGTAGACAGTGCTACTGCCTCCTAGGGAGGTGGATTCCTATGGCGATGGGAGAACCCCTCCCATTGGCGTACATAGTGTCTACACAGAAGTGGTGCAACAGTGCCGCTATAGCATTCCAGGTGTAGACAAGCCCAAAATGTGTGAACATGAAAAAGTTGTAGGTGATACTGACAGAGCCATCCCCTGATCTGGGCGCAGAGGGACATGTATGATTTTTCTACAGGATTCTGATAGCTACAGGAGCAGAGCTGTCTGTCTTGCCCACTCATATCCACTTCCCTGCTTCAGAGATTAGGGACTATGGGGAGAGCAAAGACTTCCAAGAGACAGGCATAATTATTTCCCACGGTGGTTAAGTCTCTTCTCAGTGTTCAAGGTCAAAACAAGTCTCTGTCAGGTACACACAGAAGCAGCAGCCCCTCATGGAGGTAGAAGGAAGCTACATTTCCCAACTGTGGGCCAACGTTTTAATTCTGTAGAGGCAAGAGGGATTAAATGCTGAAGATCTCAGAGCTCAGGGACTTGCATTATAGCTTGGTCACTTTCTTGATCCAGGGCACAAATTTGCTGACTTTAGTGTAAACTCCAGGAGAGTCCTTCCGGCCACACCCATAACCCCAGGAAATTATCCCCAGAATGACCCAGTGTCCAGTTGACCTCTGACACATGAGTGGCCCACCGCTGTCACCCTGGCAGCTGTCCACCCGCTTATCTTCAGAGAGGTTTCCAGCACAGATCATGCGGTTAGTAAACTTGCCCCCATAACGAGCCTCACAATCTTCTCTTGGGAGAAGGGGCACCATGCCCTGGAGCAATGTTCTTGAATAGGACTTCCCTGAAACAGAACATAACAGCACAACTCATCACTCGGGCAGTGTCTACACTACAGACCTTGCAATGGCACCGCTGTACTGCTGCAGCTGTGCCACTGTAAGGCCCCCTGTGTAGCTGCTCCATGCCGGTGGGAGAGAGCTCTCCTGCTGGCATAATTAAACCACCCCTAACAAGCAGCGGTAGCTCTCCCGCCGACGTAGTATCTCTTGCCGACATAGTGCTGTCCTCACCAGCACTTCTGACCAGGGGCAGCTCTAGCTTTTTTGACGCCCCAAGCATGGCAGGCAGGCTGTCTTTGGTGGCTTGCCTACGAGAGCTCCACCAGTCCTGTGGCTTCGGCGGCTTGCCTGTGGGAGGTCCACCGCTCCTGCGGCTTCAGCGTATCCGCCACCGAATTGCTGCCAAATCTATGGGACTGGCAGACCTCCCACAGGCAAGCTGCCGAAGTCTGCCTGACTGCTGCCCTCGCAGGAACCGGCAGGGAGCCCCCCGCAGCTTGCTGCCCCAGGCACGCGCTTGGAGCGCTGGTGCCTGGAGCCGCCGCTGCTTCTGCCAGTGAAACTTACATCATTCTCTGCTGCTCACAGCTCCAAAGGAGGCATTCCAGCTGAGGCCCTGAAAGACCCCAGAAGAGGAGAACACAAAATGGCACTGGGCTCAGAAAGAGAGTAAGAGAATCAGCAACACTGCCTTGAATTGTATCTAGAAATAAATTAGTAGCCAGTGTAGACTATTGAATACAGGTGTTCTAGGTGAGCATGCTGCCTCCATCGCAGTGCATCCATTCTGTTCAGGTTCTTATACTGCACCATGGTATCTGCCCATCCCTTCAACCATTCTATTGTCTGGGCTTCTCCCTCACAAGTCCTCTCACCTGGGAATATCCCAGCATTTGAGCCCTCACTCCCTGGAGGCTGTTCCCATAAGCATCATCCCCTCTGGCTCACCTGTGTCTCCCCAGCCGGAGATAATGCAGGCCTGCCTGTTAATGGAAGCCTTCTCCTTCCTGTCAGGGAGGCAGATGGGCAGAATGTGGCGATTGAAGGAGAGGCAGTGGATACCTCTGCCCCGCATTCTGACCAGGGCGATATCATTGTCATTGCTGCTGGACCGGTAGTTCCTGTGAAGGATGATCCTCTCGACGGGCATCTCCCTCTCCAATGCCTCCCTCACGCCTGTGTGGTAATCGCCTACCCGCAGCAGGTAGCGGCGCACATCAGTGCCAAACCTGGCCAGGCGACAAAGAGCTGCCTGAGAGCTCGCATGGTGACCACCTGGGGCGTGAGCACTGTGCTGCTGGATCCAGGGCCATCCTCCCGGCAGAAAGGCCTCAGTACCACTACAGTGCCCAGCAAGTCAGTGCTAAGCAGGGGACTGGTGGTTCCCATTAGCAGTGAAGGGAACATCTGTTCATCCCGCCACCAAGCATCCGAACTCTCTGTCTGACATGAACCAGGCTATGAATTGTCTTCCAGACTCTCTAGATCAGTGGTCACCAAACTTTTGAGGGTCGTGATTCCCTTACCCCTCTCCATGCCCTTCTGCCCCCCCCCACCCCACACACACCGGGCCAGAGCCGGGAGCGGGGCTGTGGCTCTAGAGGGGAGGTGGGGGAAAGGGGCTTGGCAGTGGCCGAGATAAGGAGGCCAAGGTTGGGGCCACAGCTAGGAGTGGGTCTGGGTCTGGGAGCAGGGCTGCGGGTTGGGGCCAAGGCTGGGAGCGGGAGCGGAGCCACAGCTGGGCTGCAGTGGGGGCCAGCAGGTGGGCCCATGGCCAGATGCAGCTCTGCTCCCAGCCTTGCCCCAGCCTTGGCCCTGAGCTGGGAACAGAGTTTGGCCAGCAGCCAAGGCTTGGGGCTGGCACGAGGCCAGGAGCAGAGCTGTGCCAAGGCTGGGGCTGGGGCCAGGCATGGGGCTAATGGACATGACTGGGGGCAGGACCAGAGTAGAGCTGGGGGTGAGGAGGGGCTGGGTGGTGCTCCCTCCTGCCCCTGTGGGGGCTGTCCCAGGCCCACTGCACCCTCCCAGACATTTCTCCATGCCCCCCTAGGGGTGCGCGCTCCACACTTTGGGCAGAGGCAGCTCCAGCACCAGCGCAGCAAGTGCATGCCTGGGGCAGCAAGCCATGGCGGGTGGCCTGCTGGTTGCTGTGAAGGCAGCAGTCAGGCAGCTTTCGGCAGCGTTTCTGTGGGAGGCCCGCCGGTCCTGCGGTTTCAGTGGTAATTCAGCGACGGGACCAGCAGACCTCCCGCAGAACTGACGCCCAATCCACATGACCGGGGCGGACCTTCTGCAGAAACGCCGCCAAAGGCAGCCTAACTGCCATGCTTGGAGAGGCAAAATACATAGAGCCGCCCCTGACTTTGGGGACCTTTGCTCTAAACTGAGGCAGCAGAAACATGTGACTGGACCAGACCCACTCCAGGCTCCTGACCTCCCCAGTTTACTGTTCCTCAAACTATAGGCAGGTTGCTAAAGAGCCGGTTTATTTCATGTTATAGCACTTGGAAATTACAGGCTGAGCATGAACAAACAACAAGGGATAACACAAAGCTGTCCTGGGGCTATCCTGTCACGTGCCCCACACGAATAGCCCAGTCACCCCTGGGTCATGGCTTAGCTCTCTCCTGGCCTCTCTAGCAGCAGCACTGCTGGGAGTGCACAGAGCTCATGGCTCCTGCAACTGTTTACAGGAACTCCACTCCTCAGAGATCACATCCTCTTTGGATGGAACTGCTGCTATACGTGGGGCCAGGGTGGTGACTGAGTCAGACAGGATTATCTTCCCTGTCCCTTGCTCACACACCCCCAACCAGAACCCGCACCCATTACCTTTTGAAGCAGTGCGCTGCAGTCATGACCCAGCAGCTGTGGATCACCGTGGCGCCACATAGCAGACGAGTGTCTCTGTGAAACCCCTTTAGCCGCAGTGAGGCCTGCCATGGCCAACCACCTCTGAAAGAGAAACAGAGGAATGGCAGCTTGCACACAATGGCATGGTGCTGTCCTCTCCCACTCCACCCACACTGCCCCATTTCGCCTCAGCCACTTCTCATCCTCCCTTAGTGCTGCTCTTCAGTCAAGGTAACGTCAGGAATCACCACTGGAGGGAGGTAGTTAGTGAAGCTGTACTCACCACTGGCAGCACAATAAAAATCAAGGAGCGATTCCAGCAGTATCACCTCCAGCTTCCTCAGCATTGCTAGTCACTCCTCAGGGGAAGACAGGAAACAGGCCTGGGATCCCTGTCCTCAGCTTTGAAAGCAGAAACCAGCATTCCAAGTGACTTGGTGGGGGCAGGTAATGAGGACTGGAGTCCATGATGGACTGTCCCACAGGCACTTTGGAATATACATAAGTGGCAAAATGCAGAAAGTAGAAACCAGTATTTCAATGCCTTTCAATTCGCAGCTAGAGTCTGGGCATCACTGTTGCTTTAACACACATGATGTGGTGGTGGGACTGAGCATGAAGAATCTTGGACTTCAGAAAAAGTCTCCAGGAGCCCTTAGGGAAATGGGTAATAGAACAATTGCAGCCCAAAAATGGCAAGGACAGACAATTACTGGTATTTTCCAGGTTGCTTGTAGATGGAACAAAAGAATTGCCATACCAGATCTGACCAATGGTTCAACTAGTCTGGTATCCTGTCTCCAAGAGAGGCAGGCACTTGATTTGCTTGAGAAAGGTGTAAGATCCCCACCATGAACAATAGGCAATTATATGTCCATGGCTGGATGTGGGCTTAAGTGTGGTTGCTGGAAAGAAGCAAGTCTAGGTACTACTCAGTTCAATAGGTTATGTAGATTTAAAGATCAGTGGGCATATTCTTACATACAAATAGTTAGTATCTCTATTCTCCACATATGAAGGTGTGTCCCTGGATAATAGCATTCCTGCTGATTTTGTAGCCATCGTTTCCTAATTCAACTGAACATTAGAATACAGTAATATATTATTATTGCCTCTGTCTTTGTGATGGATGGTGCCTAGGCTAATTTCTTATATAATTCCACATAACTAACAATGATCCACCCTTGAGAACTGTGAAGCATGGCCAGAAAGGGTTAAACATCCTGCAAAATAAATAATCCTCAAAAGCCATGTGGAAGGATAATATTTGTGTATTTACATATGTATGAGTAGGATCAATGATGTAATCAACAGTCCCTGTCTATGCTGTATTCTGATAATTCAGAGATCAAAAGAACATCCTAGCATTTAAATGAATTGTAAACCACGGGATATCTCTGTATTTATCTCTCTTTGAGATATATAGCAACTAATCTGTGAATGGTGGAGGAACAAGTAACTTGCCTTATGTTAATTCTATAGCTAAGTACCAGTGATGGACCTCCTTCAAAGTCATGCTCATTACCTTTTGAACTCAAACTTGTCAAAAAGGACATGAAATTGGATAAAAGATCTTTGGGTCCTGATTCTGTCATCTCAGATCTGCTTAGGCTTCATCAGGGGAAGTTTGTGTTGTAAGACTGAGGTCCCAGTTATGCTGGTACACCCTGAATATGATATTTGGACATTGGAATCTGAACCTCAATGAATTGAACTCATGTCTGTATGTATATTATTCTTTTAACCATATTCTCTCTCTCTTATTTTTAAAAAAATTTAGTTTAGTTATTAAGAAATGGCTGTAGCGTGTATATGGGTAAGATCTGAAACATGCATTAACCTGGGAAGTAACGTGTCCAATCCTTTGGGATTGCTGGAACCTTTTCTTTTATATGATGAAATAAGATTTACAGAAATTTTCATCATATTTGATGTGCGTACCTGGATGGAGGCCTGAGGCTGGATCATCTTAAGGGAACCGTGTTGTTTGGACTTCTGAGTAACCAGTAAAGTAATAAAGAATCTGTTTTATGCTGGCTTGGTAAATCTACGAACTGGAATATCCACCAGCTTTATGGGGATTGTCTGCCCCATTCTTTGCAATTCATCCTAAATGAGTGACCATAGCTGACCCCCACTGGGACCCTGGGCACAACAACATCCCCCCACTTTTATAGATAGATACTGCATTACAGGATCCGGGAGATTATTCCCCTGGTAATTTGTACCAACTAACTGGGCGCTGATGGCAGTTTAAACATATATCAATAACACACCTTGTTCCCGGCTGCTTTCTATTAGGAGAAGTTGGCTGTGAGAGGCATCAGTTAAAATCTGGGCCAGATCATCAGAGACCCAGAGTCAACCTGGGTGTTTTTTGGGTGGCCTGTGTATAATGAAAAGAACAGGAGTACTTGTGGCACCTTAGAGACTAACAAATTTATATGAGCATAAGCTTTCATAGGCTACAGCCCACTTCATCAGATGCTTGGCATAGCATCTGATGAAGTGGACTGTAGCCCACAAAAGATTATGCTCAAGTAAATTTGTTAGCCTCTAAGGTGCCACAAGTACTCCTGTTCTTTTTACTGATACAGACTGACATGGCTGCTACTCTGAAACCTGTGTATAATCAGTTAGCCCAGTGGCTCTGTTCCCAGGCAGAAAGCATTCCTGTCACTGAGAGCATTATCACAACTGGCATTAATTGCCCCCCAGGATAGCCTCAGCAGAGGGGCCTCAGGCTGAATCAGCCACGGAGACTCAACCACTCGTACCCAGGTAGCAAGGGGAAAGCTTTCATGGCTGCAGCCCCTATCCTGTGAGTACACAGAGTTCAGTCTCCAGAACTGTTGGGCCAGCAGCACAGAACAGAAAACAGCAGCATCCCCATTCTGGCCCACTAGGGTATGTGGCTGTCCCAAAGAAACCTGCATCCTGTGGGAAGAAAATAGGGTTCTCAGGAGGCCTGCCACATCTCTGCCTCCTTACAGGCAAGCTGGTGCCAGCTCTGCTCTCCCCAGCCATCAAAGGACAGTACCTGAGGGACTTGTTTCCACCAATTATCCTTTTCTTGCGACGGTGAAGCAAGCGCATCCCACACATGCCAGATGCTGAGCCTGCACAGCAAAACCAGAATGGTTAGGCAGCTAGGGTGACCAGACAGCAAGTGTGAAAAATCGAGATAGAGGGTGGGGGGTAATAGGCACCTATATAAAAAAAAGCCCCAAATATTGGAACTGTCCCTATAAAATTGGGACATCTGGGCACCCTATAGGCAGCCCACCCCTTTGCTTAACTGACAAGCATCAAGCCACCATCCCCTGTTCCCTGCCCTCATTCTCCAGGAATTGGACTGGTCTGATTAAGAACTTTGCTGTGAAAGCCATATGTGCAGCACACTTGTTTCTGTGGGGCTGGTAAGAATGGTATTTGACCAGTACCGGGTTTACAATGTTGCCAGGCCCATGCTCAGAAGGGGCTCCAGCCCACTCCACTTGTGCTGCACTCTGACTCTGCTGTCCCTCCCTGTGGAGGAAGCGGAATAAGTCCCCATCTGCCCACTGGCTCTCCTCCCCCTTGCCAACCCCCCATGGCCCGCCGGCTGGGGGCTTCTCTCTGCCCCCGGGAGATCAACAAGGTAAGAGCTGGAGTGGGGTGGCGGGTGCCAGGAGTTGTGCGCACTGGACAGCAGAATCTCCTTCCGGAGCTGGGTTTTCGGGGTGCCCTGGCCAGAACTTCCATCCCCCCCCGCAAGGCTGGACACTGATCCCCGCCTGCCCCAGCACCACTCGGGGTTGGAGCTGGATTGTGAAAGGGCTTTGGGAATGCGAGCTGCTCTAGATCTGCTAGCCCTGGGGGGAAACCTCGGGTGCAGGGTGGGGGGGAGTGGGTCTGTAGGGGGTGCTGGGCTCTGTGAGGGGGTGGAGGGCACTGGGCAATGGGGGAGGTTTGTGTGTTTTGGGGTTCTGGGCAGTGGGGGGGTCTGTGTGGGGTGCTGTGTAGTTGTTGTGGTGGGGCTGTGGGGAAGAAGAGTGGGGGATGGGAGAGATCTGTGTGTGTGTTGGGGCACCTGGGAGTGAGGGTTCTGTGTGGGATGCTTGGCAATTGTGATGAGGCTGTGGGGGGGTGCTGGGCAGTTGTGGGACTGTGGAGGGGCGCTGGGCAGGGATGATGGTGTGCAAGGCACTGCATTTGTGGCAGGGAGTCTCTGGGGGGTCTCTGGGCAGGGGGGCACTGGGCATAGCGGGTCGGGGGCACTGGGCATAGCGGTCTGTGGGGGGGTCTCTGGATGGGGATGTTGAGCATAGGGAGTTGGGGGCTATTGGGCGCGAGGTGGGGGGGCTGTGTGGAACAGCATGAACCCGCCCCCAAGGGGAAAGGGCCCACTGGCAGCTTATGGACGGGTGGGCCTGTGTGCGTCTGGCGACTGCTAGTTTGTAAACAGTGCCCTCACACTGGGCTGAGCAGAGCGGGGCTGCCCCCACCATGCCCCATTTCCCCTGGCTGGCCCCTACTTCCAGGGACCCGACCTCTCCACACCATGCTCCATTACCCCCATGAGGGCCCACAAATATGTTTGTCGCCAGGCCCACAAAAGGTTAATCTGGCCCTGCCTTTGACTGGAGGTGGTTACTCGCTGTGATTTTAGCTCCAAGCCTGGGGCAGGAGCCATTCAGCCCTTTGTGCAGAATCCAATTCCTCTGCCTGCTAGACACCAAAGGGAGAGCACAGTTACTGCCACTCTGCGTAGGAGGGTGCACTGCACAACAGGGCAGAAACACTGGTGGCCTGGAGTTCCTGCAGGCTTAGAGGGACTATAAGGGGTGGAGCAGCAGTGCTGGCTGTGGGCAGTGCATAGTGACTCCAGGCCACATTTCTAACATTTCTAACTGAGACAAGGGGAACAGCTGCACTAGTGGCTGGGAAGCTCACATCTGCTGAGTGCCAGCTTCTCCTAGCAGGAGACACTTCAGGGCAAGGGGCAGGAGCACCTGTGTTTCTGGTGTCCTGGGCTCTCTCTTCCATATAGTCGCAGATCACACCAGCATCTTCACTGTGCCAGCAGTTGTGAATCCCATTGTTGGGTTTGACACATTCCCCCAGTGTGCTCTCTGTGCCACGGCACTCCACGTTGTCTAGATGGATGGGGCCATGCCCCTCCCCAAAATACGCCATCGTCCTGGCTTTTGCGGCGCCACTGCAATGAGAGAAGGGATGACCCATCTACATTTCACGCTCGAGTACACAGACTCATGCTAAAAATAGCAGTGTAGCTAGGGGTAGCACGCAGGAACAACGGCTCAGGCTACAGGCCCAAGTATGGACCCCAAGGGTCCAGACAACTCTGTATCCAGGTGTCCAGCCCAAACTATTGCCCATGCAAACCCTGGTTATGCTGCTATTTTTAGCACATTAGCATGAGCGGAGCTAACCTGTGTCTGTCTAGTCAGGCTAGGAAGAACGGTTCCAGCTGCATTGTAGACATATCCTGAATGTGAAGCAAAAGACTTCTGTGGCAATAATATTGGTTTCTCTGCATAGATGTACACTAGTCCAATCCTGCAGTATGCCCAGCACCCCACAGCTGCAGAATGTGTGTGAGAGTACAGCTATCCTGTACACACAGCAATGCTCAAACATACAAAACAGCCCAAATCTCCCTCCTGGAGGACAAGGCAGAAGAAAATGACCCCTGCTTACAAGTTACACCGACCGGTCCTCTTACCTATAACCCAGCTGCCTGCAAACCACAGCTGCATCCTTGTCTGTCCAGCCATCGTCGCAGACACTGCCCCACTGCCCATTCAGGAACACCTCTACCCGCCCCTCCTTGGTGCTCTCTCCATCCGCCAACCGCACAGGGAGCCCTACACAAGAATAAGCTCAGTGATCATAACGAAAGGAAATGCATCGAGTGAGACTTGGGGATCTGGACAGAAAGCTGAATCCCACGGAACTGACATCAGAAGCCAGGAAACACTAATAGTTCTATCTATAAAGCAGTGTCCACACTCTCCACCAATCACCACATCCCTGCTGAAGAAGTAGGGCATTGGGCGTAAGAAATTAATTTACCACACATGGAATAACCATGAAGAGACTATGTTCTGAAAGTTGAATAAAGAGGGGAACATGAAAAGGCAGAGAGGGAGGAAACGTAATAAATATGGGGCCAACAGTGGGCAAGCGCACATGCATCTTGGGAATAGAATGATGAGCTTATTTCAAGTGGGGAGAGAGAGACTTCCTCCTCCGGGAAAGGTCAGGAAGTCCTGCCGTAAAGCCAGATGACAAAATCCAGCTAGATAGTCAGGGTATGCCTGCTGTAGGGAAGGCCATGGGGAATAAGGCCTTGTGTACATGAGGAAATTGAACCAATTTAACTAAATCCATTTATACATCAATTTAATTAAATGGGTGTAACCCCCTTGCATGGACTTTGTTTTCAACTTAACAGCCCCTGATATCCATTTAGCCTAAGTCCATTTGTCTTTGCAAAGTCCTTGCACTGATTTAACTAAGCAGTTTCTAAACTGGCTTAGTCAAAAGGGTACAATGTTCCTCTGTAAACAAGGTCTCAGCGTCTCACTACTGAGCAATGGGCAGCAGCTCCTCCTTCCGCAATTGCGGCTCCCAGGGTTTCATTTCTGCTTACAAGGTGGAGTCACTACCAGCAGAATTCATGCAGATTTGCAAAAGAAAACTGCACATAGGGAAGGGGGAGATAGGCCAGCACAGTGGGAAGGAAAGGTGTGAGGGTGGGATCATGGGATTGGTGGGGGCATGAGAAGAATAGGCCAATGGCCATGTGGAACATGCCTTAGGAAATGTAATCTCTTAGCATCAGCAGGAAATGGTCACACTATGCATCACGTTTAGCATGTGGAACCATCAACTCAGTGGTCCGGCTATGAGATAACTAGGACTCTTCACAGCAGGTGCATAATCATAGCAGGAAGGCCACTGGAATCCCTTCCCCATACGCAACCCCATCCATGGAGCAGTCCACAGGCTAAGAGAGCTCCCGCCCTGCCTTAATCTCCAGAAGGGATGGAACAGTAAGCCATTCCCTGCACCCTCTATTGGAAGAGGAAGAGAAAGGTACCAGCAGTATCTTTGATGATCTTGTTGGTTTCAGGGGAGCATCGGACACCCACATCTTCGGCATGAGAGCAGTCATGCTGCCCCCAGTTGCTGTGGGGACAGTCCAGGAAAGAGAACTCTGTGCCTGTACAAGCCACGTCGTCCAGGAGGATAAAGCCTTGGCCAGGTGTGTACTCCCCCTCAGATGCCAGGCTGGCAGGGCCACTAGGGAAAGGAAATGGAAAAGCATGTCAAACATCATCTCTCACCACTCCCCAGAACCCTGCATGCTGACTCAACTCCCATATTTAGCTGGAGCCCTGTTTCCTCAAGAACCTGCACAGCCAAGGAGGCCAACATGGAGAAAAACCTCTATGATAAAGGAAACAAACCTTCCTAACCCATTCCACTGACTGACGTAACATGGGAGACAATGTGGGAGGAGCTGGGACATCTCCATAGGTTCAGCTTCCCAGGGGACCTGATAAAATCAATCCACTGCTTGGTGTCCATCGGCCATACAATCACACTTGCATGTGCTTTGCAATTCTCACTAGGGCTTGCTTCACAAGTATGACACCAGGGGCCCAGCAGGAGGGAAGGGGCAGGGAGAGGAGTTGTTCCTTTGCTCAAAAAAAAATCAACTTTAAGTATAAAATAGCCTATATTTCTATACTATTTTATGGACAAGATACACATACGGAATTGTCTCACCCACCACTGAAATGAAGCCAGCTCTGGAGTAGAACATGGCATCTGTTTAAAACCACAGAGCAGTTTAGGACAAGGAAGTGAAAAATACTGTATCCAGTTGAAACTGCAGGGAGAAATTTAGCTTGCCATTTTGCCAGCTGTCTAACTTGGAATTTGACAGGGACACCGGGTAACACCCCAATTCATACCAAAATGTGCAAGGAATCTTTAATGAGATACTATTTTAGTTCTAAATCTCATCCAAAAAATAGCACCTCCCCACACCCCTTTGGGGCATCTGTTCAGTACTGGCTTAAAGGGAAGCACCATCTCCACAATCACAAACACACTGCAATTTTCCTTGCAGGTCTCCCATTCAAGTACTGAGCCAGCTGAACCCATCTGAACTGAGAGTTTATGAGCCCACAGCCCAAGGTCATATGGCTGGAAATGTAAGGAGTATCCTTTAGAAGCATAGATCTTTCTTTCTTTAGTGGGAGGAATCCATGAAGGTGGCACCAGGCATGTACACTGCTCTCTAAGTGGGCCAGGGGCAGAGATGCTCAAGCTTAGCATTCCCTAGGAAGGGGCACTGGCACTTGCCCCACTCTCTAACCTGGAAGGTACCAGAAAAAGGATTCACCATTCCCTGGGAAGGCTGGTAGCACGGAGATCAGCTCTCTAACAGTGCATGGCCAGGAGACGCTAAGGCCCAGCTTTCCTAGTGAGGGGACATGGTGCATAAATCTTTCCAATAGGGAACTTAGCCACCTGTAAAACCAGCTCCTCTAGAAATACCTTCATTCCAGTACCTGAAGCCCAGCTGCCTGCAGACCACCTGGGCACTGAGAGCTGTCCAGCCGTCATCACACACCGTGCCCCAGTCTCCCCTGTAATAAACCTCTACCCTCCCTTCGCTGGGGGTGCAGCCTCCTGCCAGCCTGACCATGCCCTCTGCAGGGGATGGGAGAGGAAAAGGCAAGCAATTAGTAAAGGAAAAAGGAATCAGTCCCCAGCCCCTCCTCTGCTGACGGCTGTGTGCAGTCTGAGGGTGGGAAGAAAGAGAGAGTGCATGATAGACTCAGCAGAGGAACACTCTATTGCTTTGCAGAAAGGACTTGCAGACATGCTCGCCCACAAGGCACAGGCTAGGACTTTCCTCGGCCTCTGCTGCACCCATGCAAGACAGTGGAAAGGCTACATTGTCTGGCTCTGAGTTGCTCCTGCCTCTGCCCCACTCTCCGCCCAGCAGGAAAAAGGTGCCCGCGCTGGAGTGGGGACAAACTATACCTGTTGAGAGGCCTGTGGAATATCGGGGTGGGACAGGATGCACAGCGGGAGGTGGGGTGGGGTACCTGTGAAGGGGTCACAGGACACTCCTGCATCCTCAATGTGATCACAATTTTGCTGTCCCCAGTTATTCTTCTTGCACTGGTCCAGTGACAGCTCGTTCCCTGAGCACTCCACTTCATCCAGCAGGATTGGGCCAGAGCCCTGCCCGTAGTGAGCCCATGACAAGGCTTTTGCAGTCCCACTACAGAAGACACAGACACACACAGAGGGAGGGAAGATACACCCTCACCGCACCCTCACCTACAGTGGGACACAAAGTCTTGTGCATAGGGATGCTACCTTGGTTGGGGCCCTAGCTACAGCAAGGAGGCTGGCAGTCCGGGATCCTCCAGCTAATTCCACAGCTCATCTGCATTTGAGTCACAGTGACCTGCCCATTCACTAGCCCAATGTGAAACCTCAGTATCTCAAAGACAGGTTTTGCAATTGGTACATGACAGTAAATAAGTAAAATCCATTTATTCACATCTGAATATTGGTGACATGATTACATCATATCCTGGCAATTTGCTGGCAACTTGGATGACCCAGAAACATGGCAGGTCAAGGAGACAATGACAGCTCAACAACAAGGATGGGCAAGACTCAAACACCCAGGGCCAAGATTTTCAAAAATCAAATCTACAGTGAGGCTCCGAAGTCCCTATTTAGGCACCTCTCTAAGTGACCTGACTTTCAGGGGTGCTGAGCACCCAGCAGTTCCCATACAAAGCACTGAAAAGTCTAGAGGAAGGTGGATAGGAGCTGCCTCTACTTTTCGTGTGGCACAAGAACAAAGGGACAGTCAGTGAAACTTAAAGGCAATCCAATTAAAACTGATCAAAGGCGATATGCACCATTCACATGTGGCAGGTGAAGCACATTTCTGCAAGGTATTACTGAGGCTAAGTGATCAGAAGGATTCATCAAAGGACTAGACATTTACATGGATGACAAGAACATCCTCCCTCTGACACAGCTGCTGCTGACCACTGTGGGAGATGGGACCCTGAGCTGGATAGACCATGGGTCTGATCTACCTTGGCAATTCTTACCTCCCGAAGTCTCTCCGAACCCCATCACCACCCAGAAGTGGACTTACCTGAACCCCAGTTGCCTGCAAACCACCTCGGCATCCCGGTCATCCCATTGGTCATCACAGATGGTGCCCCATTTGCCGTCGTGGTAGACCTCCACTCGCCCCTCGAAGCTTTCCTTTCCCCCAACTAACCGCAGCGGGGGCCCAGCACCTGCTCTTCCGCAAAGGGAGCAAGCAGAAGAGAGAGAGTGCATCTGATGGCTGGGGACGCAGACCCATTACAGGGCTTCAGGATGCACCAGCCCCTGCCCTGGCCTCTCCCAGCCACCTCTGAAAAATCAATGACTGTGCTGTTAGCCCTCCCCTAGCAGTGGTGGTGGTGGGGGCCGTTTGCCAAGAGATGGCTCACCAAAGGTGAGCCAAGGCACGGATGGCTCAAGAGATGTTGATGAGTTCAAGGGATGTTGATGAGCAGGGGCTATGCTCCTTGGGGCAGAGGCCTGGCTCAGCGATTCCCTATCGAGGGCGAAGGGCTGCTCACTGCTGACATTTTCCACTGTTTTAGGAACAGATTGTGGGAGAAGTGGGGCAACTCCCTTCTCCCCTCACATACCTCCCCTCTGGGTGCTCAGGGCTGGGAGGGGCTGGTTGTTCCTCAGCTGGAAACTAGAGCCCACTTTTACAGCAGTAAGTAGCCCAGGCCGAGCCTGCATCATCTTGTCCGTCCCCACAACTTTACCAGCTGGGATTTTATATCCTGGTGGCAATGCTGTGAATTGAGCCACTTGGCCCTGAGAGACGGGGGTCCCCTCCACATGTTCTCTCCCAGCTCCTTTCCCTAGGGATTTACCTACAGGAGGAACGCACTTTGCTGCTGCGATTCCCTGGTTACAGGCTCCAGATGCAGCCTCCTGGTAGCCACACTGCAGCAGGACCTCCTCATCCCCATGGCAGTTTGCCGACTGCAGATGGAGTGGAACCGGCCCCAAGGCAGCATGGCTGTTCTTCCCAGCTGTGCCTATCTCACTGAGCACAGAGAGGAGAGCACAAGGACAACACTAGCATCTCTGGCACCATCTGAGTCACCATCCCCCCTCGCTGTCACTCCCACATTTTCACATGGTGCCTGTAACCTGAACTTAAATTGAACCCCAGCCCGATGTACTGTATATGCAGCAAGCCCAAAGAGGCGGGCCTGCACACATGGCTGCCATCTCAAACCAAACGGTAAGCCACCTTCCCCATTCCCAGCAGCTGCTGCAGAAGACATAAGGATGTCACACAGAGGGGATCATATCTCAAAGGCAGAAAGTAATGAAAGCAGGTGTGTCTAAAGGAAGGATCTGTTCGTGAGGCACAGAAACAATGAGTGGGGAGAAGAGCAGGGCTGATTCTCTGCAGCACGGATTCGCAAGGAGGCACATGATGACCCATCCTTCCACTTTGGACAGATAAGTCCTGAAACTTCTTCTATTTGTAACATGGGACCCGGGCTGGAAGAGGATTCAAATCACTGATCTTAAGGAAGGCTGGGCAAGCGGCTTCTCCAGGGGACACTGGTAGCTCTATAGGACAGTGTTACAGGACCCTGACTGGCTTTGCTCTTTGCGGAGTTTGTCAGCTGTAGGCAATGTCTTAAGGTGCAGCTGTGCTCATTTCCACTGGCCTCAGTTATCATAAACGCAAGGCTGGGGGTAAGTAATTGTCCAGTCATGGGCCTTCCTTTTATTTTCATGTTCATGTGGACGTTAGTAGCTCCTGAATGACCCTCTTCTTTTCCTTCCTTCCTTTTGGTAGAAGCCCTGCCCCCAACTCAGGTAGACTCATACATCACCAGGGGTGGGGCCAGCTGCTTGAAGAGAGGGCAGCAATCTCTGAGATGGGGCAAGTTCAGGAGGAGACAGGAGCATGTTTCTTCTCCCCCTGGAGAATCTGGGGCAGTGCTGAAACACTACCCTGAAGGAGGCAGGTAGGCAGGCATTTAGCCCCCTTCATAGGGAGAGAATCCCCTCCCCTCTTCCAAAGCAGGGGGCAGCTCAGCAGACTGACTGTTGAGACCCCAGCACTAAGCATGAGCTTCTGGCTCTTCCCACAGAACTGGTGGCACTGTGTTAGCACTTCCCTTCTGGGGGCCCTTTGAGCTTTTCACTGGGTCCCCCAAGGTAATGAAAGCTGCTTTGCTAGATCACTAGCCAGCACCACTCTCAGGGAATACAAAATTCAGTAGAAACCTTCTAGCCCAAGACCAAAACCGTCCTGCCACACAGGCAGCCTTTGTACCAGGTTGCTCCTTTTTCAGGAAGGCTGCAGGTTCTAGAGAGAGGGGCCAGGCCTCCCTGGCAGGAAGGGGAGCCAGTCTCTTGTCTGCTGTGGGAACAGAGCCATTGGGATTTTCACCATTATTTCATGTTGTAAGGCAGGTGGGGGTGCCAGTGTGAATTAGCAAAGCCCCTTCCTTCTCCTGTTCCGGCGGGAAGGGAAAGGGATGGGGCTTGGGATGGAATCTCTCAGAGAAAGTCAATGGTGTTTGATAGTCTAGACTCTCTTCTTACCAGTGGTGATTGGGGAGCTGGATAGGGGATGGGCAGGGCCATGGCCACAGAAGGAAAACAGCAGTGTACATTCAGCACTGCTAACTGGGAGATCAGGGGACAGAGCAAATTCAGACACTAAGGAGGCAGAGACTGGTATTTGAGGGTGATCCCTGGAATCTGCCTCTGAAGTGCCTACCTGACTTCCAGCTGCCTGCAGACCACACTGGCATCCCAGTCTGTCCAATGGTCAGCACAGATGGTGCCCCAGAGACCACTGAAGTACAACTCCACCCTGCCGCCTTCAGACAGCCGCACAGCACCTACCGAAAGAAAGACTGTGATGCCAAAGAGCTCCTTGCTACACTCTCAGCAGCCATGCATGCTGTTCAGGCCCTGTGCGAGGTGGATCTGGAAACGGGCTGGACACCCTGATTTCCCATGCTGTGGCTGAGCTGCAGACAGCCTCTCTCACCCCCATTTGCCAGCGCCATTACTCAGGCAGAGCTGTATGAGAAGCACCACACCGGCACCTTCCCCACTCCAGTGACAGCTGTTTGGGAGGCTGGCCTTTGCCACCTTCTTTTGAGAGCCAGGGTTGTACAATGGAAGAGCAGGAGACTGAGGAGCCCAGAGGCCTGGGATCTGCCTTCAGCACCATGCCTCAGTTTACCCATCTGTGAAATAGGGATAACTCCACTTATCCATCTTTGTAATGAGCTGTGAGGTATACAAATGTAAAGGGCTTTAGGTATTGTCAATCTCTGAAATTCCTACACTGAGACACTTGATTGTGTAACCAGTCAGGAATTTTGAATGTGCACTAGACTGCCCCCGAGGTCAATGGCCCCACAGGAAGTGATATGACTAGAGGGCAGCAACAATAGGGTGTTCCTCTGCAATTGCACCAGGAAAAGGAGGAGGCAGGAATTCACTCCCTTTAAATTGCTACAATGGAACAGATCTCCATCAACACCTGGGGAGCTCCTCACCCCACTGAGAGTTACTGGGAAGGGCCTGCCCCCCCCACCCAGCGGTGAAAGTAACTTAAAGGACTTACCGGTACTCCAGAGTCCTGTGGAGGGGGAGGAGCCTCAACCAGAAGAGGCGTGGCCTCTATCAGAAGCAGTGAGGCCTTTAAATCCCGGGGCTTTTAAATCAGGATTTAAAGGGCTCAGGGCTTCAGCTGAAGCTAGGAGCTGGGCCCTTTAAATCACCCCCAGAGCTACCAGCTGCAGAGCCGGCTGGGAAACCTGGGGTTTGGGCAGGGGTAAAAGTAATTTACAATTCTTACCCATATGGTCCAATTGCAAGCAACCCACCTCTCCTACATACTTCATGGATCCCTCCGATTGCATGACATAGATAGAGAAAATAAAAGCTACTATTACTACTACCAGTACTGTCTGTAATAAAACTTTACTATTGGAATAAGCCTGAAAAAGTGAAAACTCACTGTCACATTTTTCTCTGTGTCTTCCCTCTTCCTCCAGTCAGGCTGCCGACACTAGGCTCTGTGCTTTCTCCCTGCCTGGCACTCAGCAGCTGCAGGGGCTTCCCTCTAGCTTGCAGAAGGGAGAATGGCTGAGGGAGGGAGAAGCCTGCCTCCTGCATAAGAGCAGTTTAAACTCAGCTGTTCCCTGCTCAGTTCAGTAACATTTCAAAGAGGATCTGCAAGCAGTTTGAACATCACAACCATGATCCTCTGCTGGGAAGGGAATGGGATAGATTTGAACTTGGAAATGGTTCCTGATTTTGATTGCATTTTGTGTGTATAAGAGATCCCCTCATCCTGGGGGCAGAAAAGAACTGCCCCTGCCATGGTCACACACACCCTCCCCACCCCCAACTGGGAATGAAATTAACAAAGATGCCAGAAATGGCTCCTAACGCTGGGGGCTGAACTGCACAGGGAACAGCTGAGTTTAAACTGTTTTTATGCAGGCAGCAGTAGCAGGCATCTCAATCAGTCTCCCTACTGCAAGCTAGAGCCTAGACGAGAACCTCTGCTGAGTGGGGGGAGTAATGCAGAGCCTTGTCTGCAGCCTGGCTGGAGGGGAGGGGGATGGAGGAGATGAGAAACCAATGTGACAGTGAGTTTTCCCCTTCCACCTGCTTTTATTAGCTCTGGATTTAAGGTGTGCAGACAAATGCTTGTATTTGTTGTGTATATTAGTATTGGAGAGAGATTCCCCTCATCCCTGGGGGCAGACAAGGACTGTCTCTGCCATGGTGAAACAAAGCCTCCCCACTCCCCCCAGCTACTGTGAGTGAAATTAACAAGGATGCCAGAAACCACTCCTAACCCCGGGGGGCTGAACCGCTCAGGGAACAGCTGAGTTTAAACTATTCTTATGTAGGGGGCAGGCTTCTCCCTCCCTCAGGCAGTCTCCTTTTCTTACCGGTCCTCTGTACTTGCCCCGTACCAGCTTACTTTCACCTCTGACCCCACCCCACCCCACCCCACCCACATGCTTTGAGCACTGGGACAGAAACACACAGCTATACCCTGCTGGCCTCAAATCGAAATGGCGCTGAGGAAAAAGAAAGTGATACCGGAGGGAGGGGCAGGCACAGGCCCCACCCACACGAGGCACCCGTATTTGGAGGAAGCCATATTTGAAAGTGTTTGTGCCAGCGGGGGGAGGTGCTGCCTAGTTTTGTTAAAATGATGTTTTTAAAAAGAGACTGAAATACCGTTTCCTAACACAATGCAAATAAGGCTGTGAGGCCAAATGTTCAAGGGATTGGCACCCACAACTGAGGCCAGATTTTCTAAAGGGCTCAGCTCTCATTTAGGCACTGAAATAAGGAGCTTCCCTTAAGAACATAAGAACGGCCGTACCAGGTCAGACCAAAGGTCCATCTAGCCCAGTATCTGTCTACTGACAGTGGCCAATGCCAGGTGCCCCAGAGGGAGCAAAACTAATAGGCAATGATCAAGTGATCTTTCTCCTGCCATCCATCTCCATCCTCTGGTGAACAGAGGCTAGGGGCACCGTTCTTTACCCTTCCTGGCTAATAGCCATTTATGGACTTAGCCACCATGAATTTATCCAGTTCCCTTTTAAACATTGTTATAGTCCCAGCCTTCACAACTTCCTCAGGTAAGGAGTTCCACAAGTTGACTGTGCATTGTGTGAAGAAGAACTGCCTTTTATTTGTTTTAAACTTGCTACCTATTAATTTCATTTGGTGACCCCTTGTTCTTGTATTATGGGAATAAGTAAATAACTTTTCCTTATCCACTTTCTCCACATCACTCATGATTTTATATACCTCTATCATATCCCCACTTAGTCTCCTCTTTTCCAGGTTGAAGAGGCCTAGCCTCTTTAGTCTTTCCTCATATGGGACCCTCTCCAAACCCCTAATCATTTTAGTTACCCTTTTCTGAACCTTTTCTAGTGCTAGATTATCTTTTTTGAGGTGAGGAGACCATATCTGTACACAGTATTTGAGATGTGGGCGTACCATGGATTTATATAAGGGCAATAAGATATTCTCAGTCTTATTCTCTATCCCCTTTTTAATGATTCCTAACATCCTGTTTGCTTTTTTGACAGCCTCTGCGCACTGCGTGGACATCTTCAGAGAACTATCCACGACGACGCCAGGATCTTTTTCCTGACTCGTTGTAGCTAAATTAGCCCCGATCATATTGTACGTATAGTTGGGGTTATTTTTACCAATGTGCATTACTTTACATTTACCCACATTAAATATCATTTGCTATTTTGTTGCCCAGTCACTTAGTTTTGTGAGATCTTTTTGAAGTTCTTCACAATCTGCTTTGGTCTTAACTATCTTGAGTAGTTTAGTATATCTGCAAACTTTGCCACCTCACTGTTTACCCCTTTCTCCAGATCATTTATGAATAAAATTGAATAGGATTGGTCCTAGGACTGACCCTTGGGGAACACCACTAGTTACCTTTCTCCATTCTGAGAATTTACCATTAATTCCTACCCTTTGTTCCCTGTCTTTTAACCAGTTCTCAGTCCATGAAAGGACCTTCCCTTTTATCCCATGACAGCTTAATTTACGTAAGAGCCTTTGGTGAGGAACTTTGTCAGAGGCTTTCTGGAAATCTAAGTACACTACGTCCACTGGATCCCCCTTGTCCACATGTTTGTTGACCCCTTCAAAGAACTCTAATAGATTAGTAAGACACGATTTCCCTTTACAGAAACCATGTTGACTATTGCTCAACAGTTTATGTTTTTCTATGTATCTGACAATTTTATTCTTAACTATTGTTTCGACTAATTGCCCGGTACTGACGTTAGACTTATCGGTCTGTAATTGCCGGGATCACCTCTAGAGCCCTTTTTAAATATTGGCATTACATTAGCTAACTTCCAGTCATTGGGTACCGAAGCCGATTTAAATCTTAGTTAACAGTTACAAATCTTAGTTAACAGTTCCGCAACTTCACATTTGAGTTCTTTCAGAACTCTTGGGTGAATGCCATCTGGTCCCGGTGACTTGTTAATGTTGAGTTTATCAATTAATTCCAAAACCTCCTCTAGTGACACTTCAGTCTGTGACAGTTCCTCAGATTTGTCACCTACAAAAGCCGGCTTAGGTTTGGGAATCTCCCTAACATCCTCAGCTGTGAAGACTGAAGCAAAGAATCCATTTAGTTTCTCTGCAATGACTTTATCGTCTTTAAGCACTCCTTCTGTATTCCGATCGTCAAGGGGCCCCACTGGTTGTTTAGCAGGCTTCTGATGTGCTTAAACATTTTGTTATTACCTTTGGAGTTTTTGGCTAGTCGTTCTTCAAACTCCTCTTTGGCTTTTCTTATTACACTTTTGCACTTAACCTGGCAGCGTTTGTGCTCCTTTCTATTTGCCTCACTAGGATTTGACTTCCACTTTTTAAAGGAAGTCTTTTTATCTCTCATTGCTTCTTTTACATGGTTGTTAAGCCACGGTGGCTCTTTCTTAGTTCTTTTACTGTGTTTCTTAATTTGGGATATACATTGAAGTTGGGCCTCTATTATGGTGTCTTTAAAAAGGGCCCATGCAACTTGCAGGGATTTCACTTTAGTCACTGTACCTTTTAACTTTGGTTTAACTAACCCCCTCATTTTTGTATAGTTCCCTCTTTTGAAATTAAATGCCACAGTGTTGGGCTGTTCAGGTGTTCTTCCCCCCACAGGGATGTTGAATGCTATTGTATAATGGTCATTATTTCCAAGCGGTCTTGCTATAGTTACCTCTTGGACCAGCTCCTGTGTTCCACTCAGGATTAAATCTAGAGTTGCCTCTCCCCTTGTGGGTTCTCATGCCAGCTGCTCCATGAAGCAGTCATTTAAAGTATCGAGAAATTTTATCTCTGCATTTCGTCCTGAAGTGAAATGTTCCCAGTCAATATGGGGATAATTGAAATCCCCCACTGTTATTGGGTTCTTAATTTTGATAGCCTCTCTAATTTCCCTTAGCATTTCATCATCACTATTACTGTCCTGGTCAGGTGGTCGATAATAGATCCCTAATGTTATATTTTTGTTAGAGCATGAAATTTCTATCCATAGCGATTCTATGGAACATGTGGATTCACTTAAGATTTTTACTTCATTTGATTGTACATTTTCTTTCACATATAGTGCCACTCCTCCCCCTTCACGACCTGTTCTGTCCTTCCGATATATTTTGTACCCCGGAATGATTGTGTCCCATTGATTGCTCTCAGTCCACCAGGTTTCTGTGATGCCTATTATATCAATATCCTCCTTTATCACAAGGCACTCTAGTTCACCCATCTTATTATTTAGACTTCTAGCATTTGTGTACAAGCACTTTAAAAACTTGTCCTTGTTTATTTGTCTGCTCTTTTCTGATGTGCCAGATTCTTTTTTATGTGACTGTTTATCATCTGATCTGGCCCCTACATTATCCTCTTCCGTCCTCTGTCCCTGACTATAACCTGGAGATTCCCTATCATCAGACTCTCCCCTAAGAGAAGTCTGTGTCCGATCCACATGCTTCTCTGCAGCAGTCGGCTTTCCCCCATCTCCTAGTTTAAAAACTGCTCTACAACCTTTTTAATGTTTAGTGCCAGCAGTCTGGTTCCACTTTGGTTTAGGTGGAGCCCATATCTCCTGTATAGGCTCCCCCCATCCCAAAAGTTTCCCCAGTTCCTAATGAACGTAAACCCCTCCTCTCTACACCGTCGTCTCATCCACGCATTGAGATTCTGAAGCTCTGCCTGCCTACCTGGCCCTGCGCGTGGAACTGGGAGCATTTCTGAGAATGCCACCATAGAGGTCCTGGATTTCAGTCTCTTCCCTAGCAGCCTAAATTTGGCTTCCAGGACATCTCTCCTACCCTTCCCTATGTCATTGGTACCTATATGTACCATGACCACTGGCTCCTCCCCAGCACTACACATAAGTCTGTCTAGATGCCTCAAGAGATCCGCAACCTTCGCACCAGGCAGGCAAGTCACCATACGGTTCTCCCGGTCATCACAAACCCAGCTATCTATGTTTCTAATGATTGAATCTCCCATTACTAACACCTTCCTTTTCCTAGCAACTGGAGTTCCCTCCCCTGGAGAGGTAACTTCAGTGAGGGAGGCAACCCCAGCACCATCTGGAAGGAGGGTCCCATCTATGGGAAGGTTTCCTTCTGCTCCCATTGACTGCTCTGCTTCCCTGGGCCTTTCTTCCTCCTCAACAGCACAGAGGCTGTCTGAGCGGCGGTGGGACAATTCTACAGTGTCCCAGAAAGCCTCATCAACATACCTCTCTGCCTCTCTTAGCTCCTCCAGTTCCGCCACCCTGGCCTCCAAGTCCATATGTGGTCTCTGAGGGCCAGGACACTAATAGCCAGATTTTCACAAAAGGCTGGCTTCTATATATTTCTTCTATACAGTGCTATAGTTACACCAGTATAATTACACTGCTGTAAAACTGATCTCCACTCCGACCTTTCACTGGCATAGTTAGGTCTCTAAGGGGGGTGAACAATCCACACAGATATAGCTATGCTAACTTAACCCCTAGGAAATCTTCCATCAACCTAGATACCACTTCTCAGGGAGATGGATTAACTACAGTGATGGGAGAACCCCTCTCATTGCTGTAATGACTGTCTACACTGAAGCTGCACCCCGTAGCACTTTAAGTGTAGACATACCCAGAGTTAAACTCCTATAGTTATACTGGTATAGCTCCCATGTGGACACTCAGGCTTTGTCTACACTGGCACTTTTGTCGGTCAGGGATGTGAAAAAATGTCCCCCTGACCAACATAAGTTTCATCGACAAAAGTGCAGGTGTGGATAGCACTGTGTCAGCAAGAGAGGGTCTCCTGCTGACGTAGCTAATGCTGTTTGTTGGGGGTGGTTTAATTACGTTGGCATGAGAGTTCTCTCCTGCCAATATTTATAGTGGCGGTGCGGAGAGTCATTAAACCAAACTGTAAACCCTGGATATGATGGAAACCACTTCAAGCCAGGAGGTGCAGCAGCATCCCTAGTTCCAGTACCTATGCTTTCTTCTGCTGACAAAGAGAGGGGAGACCTTACAGTGGTACAGCTGTGCTGCTGTAAGGTCCATAGTGTAGCCATAGCCTTGGACTCCAGAACAAGGGCGTGTCTATACTTAAAATGCTGCAGCACCATCACTGTAGAGTTTCAGTGAAGATGCTACTTACACCAACAGGAGAGGTTCTCCCGTAGGCATCGGTAATCCACCTCCTCGAGAGGCCATAGCTAGGTTAATGAGGGAATTCTCCCATCGACCTAGTGCTGTCTACGCTGGGGTTTAGGTTGGCTCAACTGCGTTGTTCAGGGGGGTGGATTTTTCCCACCCCTAAGCTACATATTTATAGCGACCTAACATCCTAGTGTGGACCAGGCCTAAGAGTGGCTTCTTTTGACTTTAGCTTCTGTTGCTTTGGAAGCAGTTTAAGCTAAGCAGAGAAAGATGCTTTTATACTAGCATAAGACAGTCCACACTGGGGTTATAAATTCACACCTTACCTTAGACCTGTATAATTTTCTCATTGAGACAAGTCCTTGGTTAGTGGCCTACACTGAAGCCAAACTTTTCTGAAAATTCTGACCAACTATTGTGCTGTGCTCATCGCTCTGGGTCCAACACCATGCTGTATTCATCTCGGCACCTCCACCGCCCCTCTCCCTCACCCCTGCCTGCCCATGGGTAAGGTCTGAGAGCACGCAGCCAAGACCCCAACAGCAATACTGAGGGGTACTTACCCTGGTTACAGTCACAGCTGGCCCAGCCAATCGCTCCAGAAGCAAGCCGATAGAAGCACCAAGGCGTGGCTCCCCTGTCTGGATTTCTGCAGTAGTTGTGGTTCCCTAAGCCCCGGTCTGGGTACTGCTGGACATAATCGGGGAACTCTGCCCAGTTCAAACACTCTGACCCAGACTCAGTGACAGCCAACGAGCCATTGTAATACCCGAGAGGCCAAATGCCACACAAGCCAGACCCTGGAGACAGAAAGGAAGCTTTCAGGATGGCTTGCTACCAAGAAGGGCTTGGATAAAGCCAGTATGTGTCACATAACAGCCCTCTTCTGCTGGCTCCTTCCATTTCTGCAACATTGAACCTTCATTTTCTTGTACAAATCAAGATTCTCTGCCCTGGGGTTGTGAAGAAAGCCTTGTAAATGTGATCTGATCAAATGTTTCCTGAAAAATAATAGCACTGAGAGCTGTGAACTCCCTCATCATCAGAAATGAATGTTAACTCTGGACCCTAATGAGGGCTCCCCGCTACTCTGGGATGGTAGGCAGAACCCAAGCTCCACTAATACTACTTCTCATCCCACCCTCTCTGATTCCTGAATAAGACACCCCTACATTTGGACATAAGCCTACTTGAAAGCCACGCTTCATCTTTCAGCTGAGCCATACCCAGGACCCTGTGAAATCAGATTCTGCAAAGGAGGCAGTGAATTTATAGTCCCCCATGTGGAGACTCTTATTCCAGCATGCGCTATATGCATGTTCTTTATTTACATGAGTACATCAGCTTGTCAGTTTGAAAGCAGTGAGCTTCCAGGAAGTACAGAGAACCCATTCTAAGCAGGCACAAAAATCCAGACCAGTGTTTATCCAAAATTCCTGCCTGTGAAAAAAAATGTCAGTAGATTAAATATGTAGTTTTTGTGACAGATTGAAATCCTCCTTCATTCATCTGGAATAAGAGAGGGAAAAACAGAATTGGCTTTCTATACCAGAGAGGTCTCTCCAAGCATAGCATGTGGGAGAAGACCCTGGAATGAATTTCAGTATAATAGCTCTATTCATTTAATAAACAAACAGAAAACTCTTAGAAAACCCTTCTGCAACAGAAAGGATAAATACGTCCTGTATGACAAAGAGCTGATGTGTACAGAAGAATTACACTGTGCCATTGATCTTGAAAACAACAGAGATGTTTGCAAGCCCAGCTGGATTGGGCTGTGGTACAGTGTATATCAGCAGGTACAGATACACTGTGAAGAAAGCAATATAAATGTCTAGAGAGAGTCACTTGGAGCCTGACTTGGATTCACTGACAAAGCCATGATGAGAGGTTGGTGAGACCTCAAGGTTTATTAAAATAAATTAAAGAAGGAGACAGTGTGAAAGAGACAAAGAGAGAGGAAAGGGAAAGAAAATGTGGGATGAAGAGAAAACTGCAGCAGTATTGGAGATGAAGAAAAAATTAGGCTGGAAATGTGGGGGAGGGAGAGAAACAGAAACCCAAGCGTGCAACAGAACAGAAAATGGCACAATGATGGGACAAGACAGGATGAGAGCAAGCCAACAATTTTCATTCTGTTCAGTCTCAGGGCACTGCAGCATGAGGAATCTGACCGGGTGACTGAATTAATAACTTCTTGTTCTTACCTGCACTCTGCAAATGGTTGTGGCTGGGCTGCGATCCCAGGAGATCCTGGGAAAGAAACACAGAGCAAAAGCAGAGAGATAATTATCCCGTGAAATAAACGTGGGCAAGTCATGAAAGCTGCTCAGTCTCTGGCTGCTCTGAGGAAACACACCCTAGTAACCACCTCTTCCCTGATTCCACTATTACTCCTCTTAGAACCCAATCACAGCTCTGTCCACGAACAACAAAATGAATAATTTGTGGGCTGCAGAGGTTTACCCTTCATACAACAACCATGCCGCTAAAGGGCTGCTGCGCGTCATTTTCAGGCTATTATCCAAATATTCTGGGAGGCATGGGGAGCTGGAGCAAGCAGGAGAGGAAGGGAGAAATAGGGGCCTGAGCAAGATGTAGACGGAAAAAGGGGAGACTGAAAGAAATTGTAATACCCTCTAAAAATGTATCAGCAGTCCCCCCCTCTCTCCCAGCACAAGCATGGAAGAGCAACTTCCTATGGCGGTGACAGTGAACAGGTCTGAAGAGAGGGCATCAATCTAATGAGGTGGTGCCCTCAGGAGTCAGTGTTCACACTCAGAATTCCAATGGGCGGGGGAGACTGCGGGAACTATGGGATAGCTATGGGATAGCTACCCACAGTGCAACGCTCCGGAAATCGAAGCTAGCCTCGGTACATGGACGCACACCGCCAATTGATGTGCTTAGTGTGCACTCGACTTTATACAATCTGTTTCCAAATACCGGTTTCTGTAAAATCAGAATAATCCTGTAGTGTAGACATACCCTCAGAGAGGACACCCACACACAAAATGATGAGGGTCTATAAGAGGGAACTCAACAGGGCCTTTAAGATTTTGCCTTTAATACAGTTCAGGGCTTGAAGAAGTGCAATGATACCTCACACCACACTACACCAAACAGGGCCTGACATATTAGGAACAAGCACAAGGGATATGAAACAAAGCTCTGGGGTTTCTGTGGCTGCTGCTTAGCTCCAGCTGCATACCGTGGTGTGAGCAGATGCTTTCTGGTGGTATCAACACCACTGCTGGCTAGGGAAGGGAGATCTCCGCTCTGACATGACCTAGTGCTTTCACAGGGTTTGCAGGCAGGTGTAAGCTCTTCCCAGACCAGCGGCAACAGAGTGAGGCAAAGAGACTGAAGTATTTCTGCTAGCTCCTCACACTCCAGTTTATTTCTAAATAACCAGCAGCTTTTTATACGAGCAAGGATCACTAATTTACATGTGTATCTTTAGAAGCCTAGCCATCAGGAGCGGTTTTCACTCTTTTTACTGGTGCTGCCATGGTTTGTCTCTCTCAGCTTCACCTCTCGTTCTGTAAAGAGGGGAGAGAACAATTTGGGATGGAAGCTAATTCTTTGGCTATACTAAAGATTGTGGGCCACATCCATCTCTGGAGTAAACTGACGCAATTCCCATTGGTTTCAACAGGGGTCAGACCTGCTTATGCCAGAACTGAATGTGATCAGCAGGTGCTGTCAACAATGGGACAGCACCAAGATCACCCCAGAAAAGCCAGACCTGAAATTCTATATCAGAAATGTATCAATGACATTTTTGGAAATGCCAGATCAGCTGGGACGAGGAGGGGCATCTGAGTGTGTGTGTGTGTAAACAGCAGTTAGATTTTTACACTCCGTTGAGCAGGGAGCTCCTCTCTCTCTGTATCACACAATGAGAGTAAACCAGCAATACTTTGCAGTTTTATAGCAACAGTCATCTGAAGATCTCAAAGCACTTTACAGAGACGGGAATGACTCTCCTCATTTCAGAGCCAGGCAAGCTGAGCCACAGGAGTCCTGTGCTTGCCCAAGCTCCCACAGCAAGACAGGTGACAGAACCAGAATCCGTTTCTCGACTCCCTGCTCCCACAGGATGTGCATGCCCAGGCCAGTCTGCATGTGATAGGCTGGATTAATAATGGACTGTTGGACAATTGATCCACCACAACTTGGAGACTGACCGTGAAGGAAGGGACTGCAGGCCAGACCCATGGAGCAATGTGCTCCTCCCAAAGTCCTCTCATCAAAGACTGGTCCCCTTAGCGGGGTCAACTCCCTCACATTTTAGCACAAGTGCAAATACCCTGTCCTACATCCTTGGCCCCAGGTCCATGTAACTATAAATTATCAGTCCACAACAGTAATAGCTGAGATCAATCTATCTGCAATGGGCAGAGACAAAGAGACCTCCTGTTTTGGTCACTGCAGAGCTTGAGAAAAAATGAGCCAAAGCAGCTGCACCCCAAGACCCTGCTCAGCTTCCTGTGGGTTGTATTTTCTGATTATGCATTTACAGAGGCAAAAGAAGATAAATAGCCCTTCTCCCAGCATAAACCCTCTGGTCCTTAAAAAGCCATGTGACATTAGAGAGAGATATAAAATGAAAAAATCTCCTACCTCCACACATCTGAGGCAGGGTAACAAACTCAGCAGCAGGGTCAAGCACCTGAGAGCTTTGGGAAGCTCCATCCTTCTCCCTGAGCAGTGGCCAGAAGCTTCTTCAGGTTTCACATTCTGCTTGCTGCTGGGCTCAGCTGCCTCCTCCTCTCCCTCCTTCCCTTGTTCTATTTCCCAGGGAGCAGGGCTGGAGCAGCACAGCACTGGAAGGATCTGCACAGCACAACTGTCGTTTCGATGCAGGGAAGGGAAGGAAGGAGATGAAAGCTCACAGCAGCAGCTTGTGATTTTGCTTTCTTCTCTCTTCTATTTCCTTGTTCTGGAGCGAGGGGAAGAGAATGTGTCCTGAGAATTTCTGATCCACCTTCATAAACAGCAGAAGGCAAGTGCAGACGGGCAGGGTACAGCCTTCAGCCTTCCAGGCTGCTTACACACCTCATTTCTCTCTGTCTCCTACCTTAGCCCTCTCCCCTCCCTCTTTCTTGCTGTCCCAGCCTCTTTTTTTGCTTTAGATATGCATCTCTCTCTAGTGCAAGCCTCCTTCTCTTCCTCTGCCTACCTTGCTGCCTAGCCCAGCAGTTCTCTCCTCTCCTGACACTTCCCTCCTTTCCCCAACTGATTCTTCTCTCTTCCTCATCTCTCTCCTGCCTGCATGGGACTGGTGGAACTGGGAGATGTTGATTTGGAATTCCCAGCTAGAAAAATTGCAGCAATAAAACTGAAGGTGTGGGGGGAAATCGTTTGTGATTATGATTATGTCTTGAAGGAACTGGACTTTATCCTCCAACCTCTGTCTTCTTGCTCAACCACCTGTAGCTCCCTGAGAACACCCTCTTCTCTGGTCTCTGAACCCATGGAAATCAGAGACAGAGCATTTCAGGTTAAGATGTCTCCTAAGAGAACAGCATAGGTGACAGGGCACTCTCAGTGGATAACCCCCACCCCAATTCAAGGGTGTTCCCACTGCTGGTCTGCCAGATCCTGATCACCTCCAAGGTTCACCTTTTCAGCCAAGCATTTCTTTAACCTTGGGCTAAGGCTGGAAAGTTGTTTCCACTTGGTGGGCTGCGGTACTTGGTAGGGGATAAGACCCAAAGAGCATCCCTAAGCCAGAAGCACTGGTGTCTAGCATTGTCAGCTGGCCTGACCAGCTCAGTGTACCCCAACTCGCCACTGTTATCATCTGCATCTATAAGGTGTCATGTAATATGTCATTGGAAAACTAACAGCTCATTGATGATTAATCTTCGTGTGTGATGTATGTATGGTCAACCCACAAATAATTACACACAACTGCAAGAATTATGATTAAAATGTGTTTAAACCAGGCATGTCAGGGGGAGTTAATAAAGAGGATTTTTCCAGACACAGGAATGCAGTTCTGCCTGCTGGAATGGGGCTCCCATGTAAATGGAGCAAGGTGTGACCAAAGACAAGGAAAAGCACATTGGCATGCACTTAAAAGCTCTCTGATTATGTAAATTTGTTTTACGTTTTCTCTAAACCAGCCCAGTACTCTGACTGACTTGAAGAGATTGTTAGCTCCAACCAAGCTCACAAGATGGTGTTTCTGGCTCTTTAAAGGAGCAGCAAACTAAATAACTTTGTTGAGCATTCCAGAAGAGGGCTGGACACTGCTGGAGCCAGTTTTAGGGAAATCTAGGACTGCAGGAGATGTTGAGGTAACTCTTCAAACAGTAACTGGACAGGGGAAGCCAGTGTAGGACCTGCATGTTTGCTGGCTCTTGGAGTCCGCAGCAGCACAGCATTGAAGGCATTCAGAGTCACAGGGCAGGGGGTGACACAACCCTTCACTAGTCTGGGTGGAACCCCAAATTGTCACGGGTTGGCTGTTATAGCTGCCCATTATGGGCAGTGCTAGTTGATTTATTTATACATCCCTTAATGTTTATCATTAATAAATATATGCAGAGGGCCTGGCTCCCAGTTTCTATTAAGTGGATCCATTTGACACAGTTTAGGAATTTTAAGGGTCTTTACACCTTCTCTGTGCTGCTCTCAGCTCAATTCAATGGACATTCCCTATAACTGTACTTTTTTATTTCTGGGGAATTAACTTTTGGTATTTTGCAGCATGGAAATGTGGAATTCGCCTTGGAAAAGAGTTTGTCTTGCATCTCAGAAGGGGAAAGTCCACTAGTCCACTGGATAAGATTTCTAGGAGACCTTCAACACAAAAACATGGAACAGGCTGTTGAAGTCCCTCTTGACTGGATGCAAAGCCTCTCTCTCTCTCCCTGCTCATTACCAGCTATCATTGATTCCAGTCTTGCAGGTTTGTCTCATCCACAATTGCTTATCAAATGCAATGCAACGCAATGCTGTTAGAAGATGGGAGGAGGGAGCAGTTGCTGTTGGGTGGATCCTACTGCAGTGTGCGCTGGGCATTGCTTTTCTGGCCAAGAATTGCAATCATTTAACTGGGAACAAATCTCTGAACTGACAGCACTAAGCAAGCAGACAGAGAGGCTGAAGAGCAGACAAGAAGAGAGGCTGAAAACAGAGCCTCACCCTGGTGGGCTCTGCCACTAGCAAGGCCCTGTCACACAAAGCAGCAGTGGCAGGGAGGGAAGAGAAGAAAACAATTTCAGCATGGGTGGCTGGTGAACTGGCCATTGGGGGAGGGTAACCCCCCTCCCATCCCCTTCTGCCTGAGGCCCCACCACTACTCCTCCTCCCCTTTTGCCCCTTCCTCCCCCACAGGATCCTGGAGCACGCCCACTGCAGCTGACAGCCGCTCCTGCCCCAGCCCCGGAGTGCCACGCGGTTGGGCATAGAGTTGCCAACTATCTAATTGCACAAAACCGAACACCCTGCCCTGCCCCTTGCCTGAGGCCACACCCCTGCCCTGCCCTTTCCCTGAGACCCCACCCCCCAGTACATTCTTTCTCTCTCGGTGGCTTGCTCTCCCCGACCCTCACTCACTTTCACTGGGCGGGGGGCCTGGGGCAGGGAGTTGGAGTGAGGGAGGGGGTGAGGGCTCCGGCTGGGAGTGCAGACTCTGGGGTGGGGCTGGGAATGAGGGATTCAGAATGCAGGAGCGGGCTGTGGGTTGAGGCACCAGGTTGGGGTGTAGAGGGGTGAGGGTTCTGGCTGGGGGTAAAGGCTCTGGGGTGGGGCTGGGGATGAGGTATTTGGGGTGCAGGAGGGGGCTCTGGGTTTGGGGGGAGCTCAGGCTTGGGATGTGGGCTTACCTCGGACAGCTCCCAGTGGGGCTAAGGCAAGCTCCCTGACTGTCCTGGCTTCATGCTGTGCCCTGGAAGTGGCCAACAGGTCCAGCTCCTAGGCTTCTCTCACCTGCAGGCACCACCCCCCAGCTCCCATTGGCTGCGGTTCCCGGCCAATGGGAGTGTGGAACCGGTGCTCGGGGCGGAGGCAGTGCCCGGAGCTGGACACTGCTGGCCATTTCTGGGGTGTAGCGCAGTGCCAGGACAGGTAGGGACTAGCCTGACTTAGACCCGCAGCACCATCAACTGGACTTTTCATGGCCCAGTCGGCAGTGCTGACCAGAGCCATCAGGGTCCCTTTTCGACTGGACATTCCAGTCAAAAACCAGACGCCTGGCAACCCTAGCCGGGCAGTGTGGCTGCAGAGCCTCCAGCCCCAGAGCACCAGGTGGGTGGTGCTGCCCCAGCCCCAGCCCGCCTAGGCCATGGAAGAGAGGGTCTAGGGGAAGAGTGTGGGCGGGGCCATGCCTGGCTGTTTGGGGACGTTCTGCCTCCCCCTTGCCTACAATACCCACTGCCCATGATTTCAGAGTTCTAGGGCTGCTTGTTCTAATGCAAGCTGAGGGGAAGAGTGTGCTCAAATTGAGAGAGTAAAATGGCAACTCAGTGACAATTACTGAAAACTCCTCAATCTTTGAAAATCCTCAACACCACAAGATCAACTGGGGAAAGTTTATCAATGCTCAGTGTTAGCTGACAGCGAAAGTTTTGATCTAGGTCTCTGTTAAAGGTGTTCATTGTTAGACAAACTTGAGACTAAGTCCTTCTCTCTCAGGAAAATGCAGAGCAACAGGTGGAGACAGCCAGACAGCTCATCTGTTACAGCAGCTAAGGGCCTGGAAAGGGCCACTTCTATTCAACCCTGCCTTCCAATAGAAATGATTGTGGTTGATGATCTGTGGCAAGAGCCCTTGTTTTGGGCCACTAGCACAATAGCTAGTGGCTGTTGCTCTCTCCCACTCAAGACAGTTTCTGAAGTAGTTCCAAGTGCCTTGCCCTCAAACAGGAACACAGGGCATGCCAAAAGCAATCAGCAGTCCATCAACTTCCATACTCAGTGTGGTGGGGACAGCTGCCCCACCTCCGTGTGAGAGGGGACTAGAGTAGGCCAGAGCAGCTGTGCAGGCCAGCAGCCAATTAGAAAAGGGTTTACTGAGAGTCAATCAGTGCTGACATTAGAGCCAGCCAATCAGGGCTAGGCTAGGCCCTATATAAAGGCTGCCTAGCAAAGGAGCAGGCAGTCTCTCCTAGACCTTCAGAAGGGAAGGTCTGTTGCCTGAGTGAGGAAATGGGCTTGGCTTGGGGGAGTAGAAGGGAACTCCAGCCCACTATCTGCCAGGCTGCAGGCTCTGAGGGAAGGGCCTAGCTGGTGCAAAGGGGCTGAAGGGGAAGTGACCCAGGGAGAGAAGCGCACAAGGGGAGAGAAGGAGGGCAGGAAGGCTGCCACCAAAAAGTCCCTGGGTTGGGACCCAGTGTAGAGGGTGGCCCATGAACACCCAGACAGTGGATGTGGTGATAGTGGACTGCACCAGACCCCTGATGCTAGAGGTTAGATGTTAGGGTGTGGTTGACCATGGTGGCTGGGGTGCAGAGACCCTCCCAGAAGAGGGTGAGATCAGAGCAGTGGGCACTTCCAGAGGGCAGTGTCCTGAAGAGGATGCTGCTGAGCGGGAAGCAATGTGGGTCCAGACAACAATAAAGGAGGATGGATGGGATACCACCAGCAGTGGGTGCCCCACCAAGGACTGAGCTAATTCCTGGAATGACCAGTGGCAGGTGCCGTGGTTGTGAGTCCCAACCCTGTCACACTCAGTCTCTGGAGGAGTAACAGCTCACACCCACGCAATCATAGAATATCAGGGTTGGAAGGGACCTCAGGAGGTCATGTAGTCCAATCCCCAACTCAAAGCAGGACCATTTCCCAACTAAATCATCCCAGCTAGGGCTTTGTCAAGCCTAACCTTAAAAACCTCTAAGGAAGGAGATTCCACCACCTCCCTAAGTAACCCATTCCAGTGTTTCACCACCCTCCTAGTGAAGTTTTTCCTAACATCCATCCTAAACCTCCCTGTAGTGGGATGCACTGCCCCACTCCCTGTGAGTGGGCTACAATTTCACTCTTGTTGAGACCTGGCAACTGCATCAAGGAAACAAATGTGGTAGCAAATGAAACTGACTTTGGCCATTGGAAGCCTTTGGGTTTTTCCCATTTGCCCTTTCCCTACCCATCAGAACACACCATTTTGTATTCTGCTGCTGTCCAAGTGAGATCAGGGCTTGTCCATACAGGGAAGTTTTACCAGTTATCCCCGTGTAATTACACGGGTATCATTAAACCACTCTACTATTTCAGGATTACTCCCCCTGTGGACACCTTTATTTCAGAATAAAAGTGACTTCTTCAGCTTGGTTTAAACTGCTTCCAAAATGACAAACTAAACTGAAAAGGGCCACTTTATACTAAAATAAGTGTCCAAATGAGGGGAGAAGGGACTATACCCATTAAAGGCTTCACCTTACTTTATAATTTTCCTGTGTAGACAAGACCTAACTAGCTGTAAATCACCTCAGTCCAGTGTGTATCTGTAGAGAAATCCTCTCCCCTTTTGATTAAAGCACATCCCTTGGTCCTTTTGTGGGACAAACCTTTCAGCCATAGCCAGCAGACTAGAATCCCTCCAGAGCCAACCTACCCATGCTCATAGACTCATAGACTCTAGGACTGGAAGGGACCTCGAGAGGTCATCGAGTCCAGTCCCCTGCCCTCATGGCAGGACCAAATACTGTCTAAACCATCCCTAACAGACATTTATCTAACCTACTCTTAAATATCTCCAGCGATGGAGATTCCACAACTTCCCTAGGCAATCTATTCCAGTGTTTAACTACCCTGACAGTTAGGAACTTTTTCCTAATGTCCAACCTAAATCTCCCTTGCTGCAGTTTAAGCCCATTGCTTCTTGTTCTATCATTGGAGGCTAGAACTGCTCCTATGTGATCTACACTGACCCCTCTGAGCAAGGAAAAGGTTTCCCTTCCCCTGCAGTGCTATTGGCCTGAGGAGCTGATCCTGGTCTCCTCCATAGTAGTGGCAAGCAGTAACCATAGCACTGATGAACTGCCCCCACACTGCACATTGCTCTGCCCCCACAGAAACAGAGTTATCTTTCCCTTTGACCTATTTGTGGGCACTGAATGGGCACAGCTCAGGATTAAGGTCTTCCCCTTAGAGGTGCAACATCCCTGTGATGGGTTTCCCCTGGGGTGCCACTTGGAATTGGGGTACCACTGAGCCCACCTGTCCCACCAGCTGGGCTCCCTTCACATAGTATTGCCCTCAGGCTTTACCAGCACACAAACAGGTAGGAACATGCCTAGCTGAAGTTTCATGCAGATGCTGAGATCAGCTCTGCATGAGAAAGCTCAGGAATTGCCCAGCACTCAAGTGCATACCCCCTCTGGAATGTAAACCCAAAATTACATCATCTTGCGAAGCATAGATAACTATGCAGCATAAGCTCATTGAAATTCATCCCCTTCCTCAATGTGGAGGAAGATTGATTGATTTAGTTGGGGATTGGTCCTGCTTTGAGCAGAGGGTTGGACTAGATGACCTTCTGAGGTCCCTTCCAACCCTGATATTCTATGATTCTAAGATATGCACAGCCTTTTGCCCCGCCCCCACATTATGAACTCCACAAACTGGTTTTAGAGAAAACAAAAAAAGTTTATTACTCAAAATCTATCTTTTGTAGTTGAGTATAAGGAATAGCAAACAGATCAAAGCAGATTACCTAGCAAATAAAACAAACACACAAGATAAGCTTAATATTCTAAAGAAACTGGTTATAAGTAGTGAATTCTCACCCTAAATGTTGTTAGGCAGATTGCAGAGGTTCTTGAAGGCAAGCTGCTCTTGCTTGCAGCTTAAAACTCCAGGTATTTCTTTCACAGACAAGACACCCTCCAGCCTAGGTTCAATCCTTTCTTCCCCAATTCAGTCTTAGTCAGTCATTTTAGCAGTCATCTTGGGCAGGCAGACAGTGAAGAAGGAACCACGATTATGTCATTCCCCTGCCATAAATAGATTTTACATATGGCAGGAATCCTTTGTCTTCCACTGTGATTTCCACCCCCATCAGTGGAAAAATACTAATTTTATCATGGAGTCCAGTATCAGGAGACATGATCACATGGCCCTGCAGCCATAGCTCAGTCTATTTACAGCATACACAGGAAGGCTTTCCAGGAAGGTGGGAGATTAGCATCTTCAAAGACCTATTGTTTTTCCTGATGGCCCTTTCCAGCCAGCAATCTAGACTGATTGTATTCTGTCTAGTGGGCGTTCACCAGGTGTAAACACATTTGTAATAGGTGTACGGACAATATTCCTAACTTCAGATACCAAAATAATACGTGCATACAAATATGATAATCATATTTAGTAAATAAACTTTCCAATGATATCGCACACGATCCATCTTGCATAAAATATATCTTAGATATGCTATAATCATATTATAACAATATTTCTCTGAAGAATATGGGGCATGGTGTCACAATCTCAATCCCCCTTTGTCAAGAAGCAGGGAGGTGGAATTGCTTTCTGCTCCTGCTGTAGTGTCAAATCCTGTTCATATGGAAGTCAATGGCAAGACTCCTGAATTCATTGCAGCAAGCCTTGGGCCTTGTCAACTGAATGACAACTTGTCTTTCAGAGGTGTTTCTCCTCCCCCCTCCCAAAAAGACAAAAGTTTTGCCATGACAAGTGCCAGTGTGAATAGTGCGTTGTTGTCAGGAGCACTCTCCTGCTGACAACGCAAATGCCGGTCTTTGAGGATGGAGGTTTTATGTCGGCAGGAGAGCTGACAAACAGAGGCTACACTGCACGACTTTTAGCAGCACAGCTGTAGCGACAAAAGCTGGGTAGTGTAGACATAGCCTTAGTCCCTCATCTTTGTGGGCTCAGCACAGAGAATGTCATTTGTTTAAAGATCAGGAAGTGCCACTGATTTCATATCCTTGAGGAGAGGCAATCTTTTACTTCCTCAGTAATGTAACAGTCATGCACCCTAACACAGAAGCTGTACACCCCAGCTCCCCAACCTCCTCATCTATGTGCTTGTAACTAATCAAGCCAGTTAATCCAGATCAGCTTTGCTGCCTGAACCATAACTGTAGTGCAGTGGATTTCCCTGTGACTGTTGTTTGGGTGGGTGGATGGCAGGGAGAGAAGAGAATGTTTAGCGGCTGAAAAGTCAAGTTACTCTCTTCCTTCTAAGACTCTAGTGACATGAATGTGCTGTGGGGATGTCAAGGGATATCCTCTCCCCCGAGAGGTTGGAGAGCGAAGGTATTAAAATAAATTTGAATAATCACACCTATTACTTAGCAAAGCCACACTATAGCAATACAGACCTTGTTGGCACTGTGCCCAGAAGTCAGTGAGCCTACAAAGTTACAGGCATTACTTTAGGCCATTTGTGGTTTCTTTTTGTTTTTTAATATTACTCACATCCATCAAAGGTAGAACAGGTGCAAGAAGAAAGTTACCCCATTCCTTCATGTCTGTGTACTCCTCAGGGATTCTGAATGATTTCCTGCCTCCTATGAGATCACTGTTTGTGTTCAGGGAAGTAAAGAAATAATATTGCCTCCTCCATACACCTTACATGATAAAATGATGAGAGGGTGTCATAAACAGATAGTTAAGGGTTAATGCCTCTTTTACCTGTAAAGGGTTAAGAAGCTCAGTAAACCTGGCTGAAACCTGACCAGAGGACCAATAAGGGGACAAGATACTTTCAAATCTTGGTGGAGGGAAGTCTTTTGTGCGCTTTGTTTTGGGGGTTGTTCGTGCTTGGGACTAAGAGGGACCAGACGTCAATCCAGGCTCTCCAAATCTTTCTGAATCAGTCTCTCATTTTCAAACTTGTAAGTAACAGCCAGGCAAGGCATGTTAGTCTTATTTTTGTTTTCTCAACTTGTAAATGTTCCTTTTGCTGAGAGGATTTTACCTCTGTTTGATGTAACTTTGAACTTAAGGCTAGAGGGGGTTCCCTCTGGGCTATATGAATCTGATTACCCTGTAAAGTATTGTCCATCCTGATTTTACAGAGATGATTTTTACTTTTCTTTCTTTAATTAAAAGCTTTCTTTTTAAGAACCAGATTGATTTTTCCTTGTTTTAAGATCCAAGCAGATTAGATCTGGACTCATCAGGAATTGGTGGGGGAAAGGAGGGGGGATGGTTAAATTCTCCTTGTGTTAAGATCCAAGGGGTTGGATCGGTGTTCACCAGGAACTTGGTGAAAAAGCCATTCAAGGCTGCCCAGGGAGGGGAAGGTTTTGGGGGGACAGGAAGTGTTCCAGACACTGAAATTTCTGGATGGTGGCAGTGTTACCAGATCTAAGCTAGTAATTAAGCTTAGAAGTGTCCATGCAGGTCCCCACATCTGTACCCTAAAGTTCAGAGTGAGGGAGGAACCTTGACAGAGGGATTTAAGAGAGCAATCATGCCCAGAGCTGGTGATAGCCAGGCTGTAAGGTGAGTGGAAGAAACAGGGAGAATAAGATCAAGGAATTCCAACAAGTTTGCTTAAATCCTATAAATCTTACGTAGAGAGGGAAAAACAGATAAGTAAACTTTCATTTAATTAACACTTCCCTACTACGAAGGTGAGGCATTCTTGAGAAAGATTCTGCTGCTCCATGTAGCACCACAGGCTAACAGGTACATCCAACTTCCATGATCCAGCAATATCACCATGTACATCATCCAGCAATGCTCCTACAGAACTCATTAAGAGGCGATAATCACCCTCCGCACAGTTGCACACAGTAAGCCTCCCAGGGACTTTTTCTGTTAGTGAGCAAGTAAATGTCTCAACACCCCAGGCAATCTGCTTAATTACAAGTGTAATAGTCAGAGGGTGATCATAGCAGCCATAACTGCCTAGGACCCAGTCAGCACCAACACTTAATGATCACAGCATGAAATCCAGAACCAAGTGAACTGTCAAAAGTATTTTTTAAAACAAATATTGTAATGCCTAAGTGCATTAATGGAAAGGAAGAAAAAACAGAGCACATTCTGTACTTTAGCAACTGTAAGACCCAAATGTGGCATGCTATGGTAAAGATACAGCAGAGATTGAAATGATCAGAGAAGGCGACTATGTCACTGAGAAGCACTGCATATTTACTAATGCAATTGTAAAATCAGGGATTAGTTAACATGGAACATAAAGTTAAAGTGACTTGAATGAATTATTTGAGATGAAGGGTGAAGGAAAAAAAAACCTGAGTTCCCTCTTTTTCACCCTATCTTGTAACACTGCTCTACAGCCAAAATGCTTCTGAAATAAATGTAGCCCAACTTTACTAATTCTGGGTCACTGAGAACAAAAATGATGCTTAAAGTTATTGATTGGCTCTAGTTTTTAAGATATGCTGTTGGGTCAGTATATACGACCCTTGACTTGGGAATGGTGGAGGATAAGTGAGTTATAAAGGGAGGGGATCTCAATTTAAACCAGAAGTGACTAAAATACATCTTTGACTGGATCTATGAATAAATCTATGACTGGGTTTGGACAGTACTTGCTTTTTAGGCAAAATAATGAATGATGCAATCTGAAGCTGGTATTGCGTCATACATGATATGAATTGCATCATGTTATTCCAAGAAGTCATGGATGATGCAATCATGACGAAGCTTACATCACTCTGCTGAACAAATTGCCCTATATCAGCTCTAGAAATCATACAGTGTCGTGCTCTCTTATTTGTCAGTGTTTGATTTTGCAAAGGGACACATTTCTCTTTAGCCAAAGTGAGCAGAGATGCCTCGTACTTGTGTGAACAGTGCAGATAACTTCTGCTATGTTTGTGGTGAAGTGACTTTTGCATCACAAAAGCGCAGTATAACCACTGTGGTTAAGAAAGTCTATCACTTTTATTTTGGCTGCAAAATTGGAGATCAGGACAAGAGGTGGGCCCCACAAATATGCTGCAACACTTGTGCAACAAATCTTTGCCAGTGGTTGAACAGGAAAAGGAAATCTATGCCTTTTGCAGTGCCAATGATTTGGAGAGAGCCAACAGATCATACCAGCAATTGTTACTTCTGCATGGTGCCTCCAGTTGGGAAAGGTGTGTCAAAGAAGAAAAAGTGGACTGTGCATTATCGAAACATTCCATCAGCTATACGCCCAGTACCCATGGAGAAGGGCTGCCGGTTCCTGATGCACCAGAATCATTCTCACTTGAGTCAGACGAGGAAGAGGAAGAGGATGAAACTTCGGGTCCTGAACCATCAGTGTCACAGGACCCACATTTTCTCCCATCCTCCTCCTCTGAACCACACCTCATAACACAAGGTGAACTGAATGACCTTGTCAGGGGTTTGGAACTACCCAAGAGTAAGGCAGAGCTGTTGGGCTCCAGACTACAGCAGTGGAATCTCCTGGCAGGCTATCAGGGCAAATGGAGCCCATCAATGCTTGCAGACTACTGCTGGACAGTGACAAGAGATGCTCCATTTAATGAATACAAGAGACAAACCAAGAAGCGCCGAGTAGACACTGAATAGGACTAAATTATGTACATAATAGATTTTTGCCTTTTGTTTCATAAGAAATTTTATTTATATAACCCTTTTGCTGATTTTTAAAGTGTTACATAAACAGGACAGGTGAAATGTTATCATGTATAGCAACCATAAACACATGAAAAGACCTAGGTTTACAATTTATGATTAAAACTCTACTATCTACACAATATACATAGGCATAAAATGTAAAAACTTAAATATCTTAGAAACAGTAGCCAATCAGTTGTTTTAATTGTCATATTTGAATTCAGCACATCAAAATACGTAATAAATATCACATTTTATCTCTGAAGCAGACGACTTCTCAAAAATTGTAGACCAGTGTAATAAGAGGCTATTCATTGTCGTTCATATCAGATCATTTAGAACAAAATACTTGTCTCTCCACCTGAGGCCTGGTCTACACTATGATTTTAGGTCGAATTTAGCAGTGTTACCTCAATTTAACCCTGCACCCATCCTCACAAAAATGCCCTTTTTTTCCCCCGACTTAAAGGGCTCTTAAAATTGATTTCTTTATTCCACCTTCGACAAGGGGATTAGCGCTGAAATTGGCCTTGCCAGGTCAAATTTGGGGTAGTGTGGACGCAATTTGACAGTATTAGCCTCCGGGAGCTATCCCAGAGTGCTCCATTGTGACCGCTCTGGACAGTGCTCTCAACTCAGATGCACTGGCCAGGTAGACAGGAAATGTCCTGCAAACTTTTGAATTTCATTTCCTGTTTGGCCAGTGTTGCGAGCTGATCAGCACAGGTGACCATGCAGAGCTCATCAGCAGAGGTGACCATGGAGTCCCAGAATCGCAAAAGAGCTCCAACATGGACCGAACGGGAGATACAGGATCTGATCGCTGTATGGGGAGATGAATCTGTGCCAGCAGAACTCCGTTCCAGTAAATGAAATGCCAAAACATTTGAAAGTCTCCAAGGGCATGAAGGACAGAGGCTATAACAGGGACTCGTGGCAATGCTGCATGAAAATTAAGCTCAGGCAAGCCTATCAAAAAACCAGAGAAGCAAATGGCTGCTCTGGGTCACAGCCCCAAACATGCAGTTTCTATGATGAGCTGCACGCCATTCTAGGGAGTGCAGCCACCAGTACCCCAACCCTGTGCTTTGACTCCGTCAATGGAGTAGGATGCAACATGGATGTGGGTTCTGGGGATGAGGAAGATAGCTCACAGCAAGGAAGCGGAGAAACCAGTTTCCCCAACAGCCAGGATCTGTTTCTCACCCTGGACGTGTAGCCAATACCCCTCAAACCCACCCAAGGCGGGCTCCCGGACCCTGAAGGCGGAGAAGGGACCTCTGGTGAGTTTACCTTTGTAAGTATTATACATAGTTTAAAAGCGTGTTTAATGATTGATTTGCCTTGGCATTTGCGGCCAGTACAGCTACTGGAAAAGTCTGTTAACATGTCCCTGAAGGATTTGCGCTCCATCTCCATACATCTCCATAAAGCTCTCCTGGATGTACTCCCAAAGCCTTTGCAAAAGGTTTCTGGGAGGGCAGTCTTATTCCATCCTCCATGGTAGAACACTTTACCATGCCAGGCCAGTAGCACATATGTGGGAATCATTGCAGAACAAAGCATTGCAGCATATGGTCCTCGTGTTTGCTGGCATTCAAACAACATCCGTTCTTTATCTCTCTGTGTTATCCACAGGAGAGTGGTATCATTCATGGTCACCTGGTTAAAATAGGGCGGCTTTATTAAGCGGACATTCAGAGGTGCCCATTCCTGCTGGGCTGTTTGCCTGTGGCTGAACAGAAATGTTCCCTGCTGTTACCCATGTGGTGGGGGGAGGGGTGAAGCCATCAAAATGCGACCTTGTAACAAAAGCACATATGTTATGTAATGTTAACAACAAGGTTTACGGTGAAAGAGTGTACCCATTGTTCTATAAAATGTCTTCTTAACTACCACTCTCCCTTTTTTCCCCTCCACCAGCTGCATATGTTTCTCCTTCCCAGAGACTAGTGAAGGTTAGAAGGTGAAAAAAATGCACTCAGGATGAAATGTTCTCTGAGCTCATGCTGTCCTTCCACACTGACAAAGCACAGCAGAATGTGTGGAGGCAGACAATGTCAGAGTGCAGGATAACACAATATAAACATGAGGAGAGGTGGCGGGCTGAAGAGATTAAGCGGTAGGCTGAAGAGGACAGGTGGCGTCAGCTTGCTGACAGAAGGAGCAGTCAATCTCAGGCTGCTGGAGCATCGAACTCATATGCTCCAGTGTATGGTTGAGCTGCAGGAAAGGCAGGAACACAAACCACCATTACAGCCTCTGTGTACCCAACCGCCATCCTCCCCAAGTTTCACAGCTTCCTCACCCAGATGCCCAAGAATGTGGTTGGGGGGGGGGTCTCCGGCCACCCAGCCACTCCACCCCAGAGGATTGCCCAACCAACAGAAGGCTGGCATTCAATAAGTTTTAAAGTGCAGTATGGCCTTGCCCTTTCCTCCTCCCCCACCCCTCCTGGGCTACCTTGGCAGTTATCCCCTTACTTGTGTGATGAATAAATAAAGAATGCATGAATGTGAAGCAACAATGACTATTGTCTCTGCAAGAGGTGATTGAAGGGGGAGGGGAGGAGGGTGAGCTCACAGAGAAGTAGAGTGAACCAAGTGGGGTTGGGGGTTCATCAAGGAGAAACAAACAGAACTTTCACACTGTAGGCTGGCCAGTCATGAAACTGGTTTTCAAAGCTCCTCAGATGCACACCATGCCTTGCTGTACTCTTCTAACTGCCGTGGTGTCTGGCTGCATGTAATCAGTGGCCAGGTGATTTGCCTCAACTCCCACCCCACCCATAATTGTCTCCCACTTATGCTCACAGATATTGTGGAGCACACAGCAAGCAGTAATAACAATGGGAATATTGGTTTCGCTGAGGTCTGTTTACATAAGAAGAGCCATACCAGGTCAGACCAAAGGTCAATCAAGCCCAGTATCTGTCTACCGACAGTGGCTAATGCCAGGTGCCCCAGAGGGAATGAAGCTAACAGGCAATAATCAAGTGATCTCTTTCCTGCCATCCATCTCCATCCTCTGATGAACAGAGGCTAGGGACACCATTCTTTACCCTTTCTTGCTAATAGCCATTTATGGACTTAGCCACCATGAATTTATCCAGTTCCCTTTTAAATATTGTTATAGTCCCAGCCTTCACAACCTCCTCAGGTAAGGAGTTCCACAAGTTGACTATGCTCTGTGTGAAGAACTTTCTTTTGTTTTAAACCTGCTACCTAATAATTTCATTTGGTGACGCCTAGTTCTTGTATTATGGGAATAAGTAAATAACTTTTCCTTATCTACTTTCTCCACATCACTCATGATTTTATATACCTCTATCATATCTCCCCTTAGTCTCCTCTTTTCCAAGCTGAAGAGGCCTAGCCTCTAATCTTTCCTCATATGGGACCTTCTCCAAACCCCTAATCATTTTTGTTGCCCTTTTCTGAACCTTTTCTAGTGCTAGAATATCTTTTTTGAGGTGAGACCACATCTGTACACAGTATTTGAGATGTGGGCGTACCATGGATTTATATAAGGGCAATAATATATTCTCAGTCTTATTCTCTATCCCCTTTTTAATGATTTCTAACATCCTGTTTGCTTTTTTGACCGCCTCTGCGCACTGTGTGGACATTTTCAGAGAACTATCCACGATGACGCCAAGATCTTTTTCCTGACTTGTTGTAGCTAAATTAGCCCCCATCATATTGTATGTATAGTTGGGGTTATTTTTTCCAATGTGCATTACTTTACATTTATCCACATTAAATTTCATTTGCCATTTTGTTGCCCAATCATTTAGCTTTGTGAGATCTTTTTGAAGTTCTTCACAATCTGCTTTGGTCTTAACTATCTTGAGTAGTTTAGTATCATCTGCAAACTTTGCCACCTCACTGTTTACCCCTTTCTCCCGATCATTTATGAGTCAGTAAACTGCGCCAGTGTGCTTTTAAATGTCCAAATGCACATTCTACCACCATTCTGCTCTTGCTCAGCCTATAGTTGAACAGCTTCTGACTACTGTCCAGGCTGCATGTGTATGGCTTCATGAGCCATGGCATTAAAGGGTAGGCTGGGTCCCCAAGGATAACTATAGGCATTTCAACATCCCCCACAGTTATTTTCTGGTATGGGAAGAAAGTCCCTTCCTGCAGCTTTTGAAACAGACCAGAGTTCCTTAAGATGTGAGCGTCATGTACCTTTCCCAGCCATCCCACACTGATGTTGGTGAAACGTCCCTTGTGATCCACCAGTGCTTGCAGCACTATTGAAAAGTACCCCTTTCAGTTTATGTACTCACTGGCTTGGTGCACCGATGCCAAGATAGGGATATGGGTTCCATCTATCACCCCACCACAGTTAGGGAATCCCATTACAGCAAAGCCATCCACTATGGCCTGTACATTTCCCAGAGTCACTACCCTTGATATCAGCAGCTCTTTGATTGCATTGGCTATTGGATTACAGCAGCCCCCACGGTAGATTTGCCCACTCCAAATTGATGCCCAACTGACTGGTAGCTGTCTGGCGTTGCAAGCTTCCACAGGGCTATCACCACTTGCTTCTCAACTGTGAGGACTGCTCTCATCTTGGTATTCTGGTGCTTCAGGGCAGGGGAAAGCAAGTCACAAAGTTCCATGAAAGTGCCCTTACGCATGTGAAAGTTTCGCAGCCACTGGGAATCGTCCCAGACCCACAACACTACGCGGTCCCACCAGTCTGTGCTTGTTTCCCGGGCCCAGAATCAGCGTTCCAGGGTATGAGCCTGCCCCATTAACACCAGGATGTGCACATTGCCGGAGCCTGTACTTTGTGAGAAGGCTATGTCCTCATCACTCTCGTCACCATGCTGCTGTTGCCTTCTTGCCTGGTTTCACTTCTGCAGGTTCTGGTTCTGCATATACTGCAGGATAATGCACATGGTGTTTACAGTGCTCATAATTGCTGCAGTGATTTGAGCGGGCTCCCATGTTCCTGGTGCTCTGGCGTCTGCGCTGAAAAAAGGCACGAAACGATTGTCTGCCGTTGCTCTGACGGAAGGAGGGGAGACTGATGACATGGCTTACAGGGAATTAAAATCAACAAAGGGGGTGGCTTTGCATCAAGGGGAAACACAAACAACTGTCACACAGAATGGCCCCCTGAAGGATTGAACTCAAAACCCTGGGTTTAGCAGGCCGCTGATTTCACGGAGGGAGGGGGGAGCAAATGAATACAAAACAAATCTGGTCTATTTCTTGTTTTGAGCCACTCCATCTATCTGATACATCTTAGGCTGGCAGCAGACAGTGCAGTACAACTGCTAGCCATAGTCATCTCCTGGCTGCTTGCCAGAAGATAGTGCAGTATGACTAGGGAATGACCTGGCTGAGTCACTCCCATGTCTGCCCAGGTGCCTCTGGCCGACCTCACCGAGGTCGGCTAAAAGAGCACCCAGGAGTACGATGACGATGCACCGTCTGCTGCCAAAAGGCAATGAGCTGCTGCTGTGTAGCAATGCAGTCCCCCATCTGCCAGCACCCAGAAGACATACCGTGACGGTGAGCTGAGTGGGCTCCATGCTTGCCGTGGTATGGCATCTGCATAGGTGACCCAGGAAAAAAGGCACGAAACGATTGTCTGCTGTTGATTTCATGGAGGGAGAGAGAGGGGGGCCTGACGACATGTACCCAGAACCACCCGCAACATTATTTTTGCCCCATCAGGCATTGGGATCTCAACCAGAATTCCAATGGGCGATGGAGACTGCAGGATAGCTACTCACAGTGCAACACTCTGGAAGTCGCTGCTAGCCTTGGTACTGTGGACGCATTTTGTGTGGGGACACACACAATCGACTGTATAAAAAAAGATTTCTAAAAAAACAAATTCTATAAATTCGACCTAATTTCGTAGCGTAGACATACCCTGAGTAAGGGGCAGGAGGCTACGCTTAATACTAAAGGTTTTAGAGTACAGAGGAGACAGCAGTCGGGGGAGAGGTGATCTGAGATTTCACAGCCTCCTTGCTCCCAGCTTAGTGCACATTCTATTTAACTAAAGGGTATTTGGCAAGTCTCTCATCCACAGAACATTATCCAGCTTGGCAGTGCTGTGGGCCAAGGAGACCAACCCTGAAATGCAGAATGCACCACAAAATCCAGGCCATGTGAGAGGTGTGCCCTTACACACACAACTTCCTCCCTGGATCAGCAGGTAGGGACATCATCCTCTTCCTCTTTCAGATTACTCTTCAAGACCCATGATGCCAACAAGAAATGTCTGCCATCTTATACTGGCTAGGCTGTGGGACAATTCAATGCAACCAATGCTCATGAATTTATAGTTAAAGAAAGCCACAATTTGGAACTATCAGACTGAACAAAAATTCTCCAGTGGGAAGGGCACCAGACTGGGAATTGGGGACCTTGTTTCAATTCCTCAACCTACCCTGCTGTGTCATCTCTGATAAGTCACTTGGCCATTCTGTTCCTGATTCCTCTCTCACCACTTGTTTTGTCCTGTCCACGTGGAGTGTAAGCTGATTGGGGCAGGGTCTGTCTGTAAGTAAACTGTATAGCACAACAGGGACCTGATCTTGGTTGGGGCCTCTAGGCACTACTGTAATATAAGTAACAGCAAAAATGAATCTAGGTAATGTTATCTTATTACTGTTACACCTGTGCTATGCCCCCTCCCTCTTTCTATTGTCCACTAAGGCCATGCCTATACATACAGCGCTGCAGCAACCCAGTTGTACCGATACAACTGTGTGACTGCAGCGCGTCTGGTGAAGACTCTTTATGTTGAGGGGAGAACACTCTCTCATTGGCATAAAAAACCCCATCTCTGTGAGTGGCAGCAGCTATGTCGGTGGGAGAAGCACTCCTGTCGCCATAGCGCTGTGCACAAGCACTTATGTCGGTGTAACTTATGTCACTCAGGGGGGTGGTTTATTCAAACCACCAAGTGACATAAGTTATGTCAACTACAATAAGCTATCTAGGCCAGGTAGTGGGTCTTCTTGTTTGATGTTACCATAGTACGCTAAGAACAGAGCATGGCAAACCCTTTGGTTTTCCCCCCATGAAAAGCAGGTGGTTTAAACTAGAAGTACCTTGGTGGAAGTCACATTTGATTTCTCCCCCACCAATGTATTCTGTGGTTAAAAAGTGGGAAGGGATAGCTCAGTGGTTTGAGCATTGGCCTGCTAAACCCAGGATTGTGAGCTCAATCCTTGAGGGGGCCATTTAGGGATCTGGGGCAAAAATCTGTCTGGGGAGTGGTCCTGCTTTGAGCAGGGGGTTGGACTAGATGACCTCCTGAAGTCCCTTCAAACCCTGATATTCTATGAAAAAGGATGCTACTCTGGGAGTTGGTCCTGGATTTCTGTCATTCTTCATAGATTAATGGAAGGTTCAGAAATGTCAAGGACTAAGAGAAGAAAGATTAATAGACATCTGGTAAAGCATACCAGCAACTCAAGTCAGGCAGGAGGCTTGCTGTAGAGTCTGCAAGTGCTAACACACACAAGCACTGTTCACATCCTAGTTGTGAAAACAGTTCATTAATTTCATTCCTTAGAAGGTTTTATTTCACAATGAAGCAAGATTCAAGACCACATTATGGCTGAGTAACCCTTAGCAAACATCCATCCTGTCATCACAAGACCCTGTGACCCCATAGAACAATCTCAACTAATGGAGAAAGTGACCCCACCCCAAAGAAATGTTCAAGTCAAGAACCCCTAAGGAATGCTGACAGCCACTATAAGCCCCAAATGCTCACTGATCACTACTTTTAACTCCTTCTGCAAGGATGATACCAGCTTTAGCTACTGGTCTCCAGTTACTTGGGAAAGCAAGTCTTCCTTTAAAAATTATCTGTGATATTAGGGAACCTTCTCAGCAGTTTGTTCACTGTCTTTGGAGATAAGTTTCCCATCTGGCCCAGGGACTCCTGTTTAAGTCTTTCCTTGCGCTCCACCTGAAACACAAAGAATTAACCTCCTTTATTTGCTGAAGTGATTCAGACACATACCCCAACAATACTTGAGGTAATAGCTTTTATTGCACCAATTTCTGTTAGTGAGAGAGACAAACTTTCAAGCCACACAGAACTCTTCTTCAGATGTGAGAAAAGTACTCTGAGCATCACAGCTAAATGCAAAATGGAACAGACTATTTAGTGTACGTAGCTAGCATATAATGTAAGGAATCATTCAAGGTTGATTCAATGATCAACACCCCCCACAATGCATCTTTTAAGATCCATGGATCCTGCACATGCCAATCACAACATGTGGTGTATCTCATCCAGTGCACTAAATGCTCCAGATAAGAACAATGTGGGTGAAACCAGACAATCACTACGCTCTCTAATGAAGTCACACAGGAAAATGATAAAAAAAAAAAAAGCACCCCATCACCTGTGAGTGAACACCTTCCACAAAGCAATCACTCTATAGCTGACCTATCAGCGCTCACCCTCAAAGGAAGCACAACACTTTCAAAAGATGAGCCTGGGAGCTTAAATTCATAATTGCTAGACACTAAAAATCAGCCTTAAGAGAGACACTGGATTTATGGTTTACAATAGTGGTTCTCAAACTTTAGCAACCTGAGGACCTCCATTTTGATTTAAAAATTTTCAGGTACCCCCAAGTCCCCAGCTCAGCCCCAGACCCCGCCCCTACTCCACTCCTTCCCCCAAGGCCCCACCCCTGCCCCACCTCTTTCTACGCCCTCCCCATTCCCTTCCAGCATCTCCCGCATGCCAGGGAACAGTGTGCAGGAGGCACTGGGAGGGAGGAGAAAGTTGAGGGAGGGAGCGGGAAGAGTTAAACAGCAGGGGACCTGCAGCCCCTCTGGAGTAGCCTCCCAGACCCCCATTTGAGAAACGCTGTTTTACAACAATCTGTAACCCACTAACCCCCCTTTTAATCCTACGACTGCAGAGTTGTTAATGGATCATTCTACCTGTTCTCCTCAGAATATGTGCTAATTACTCATGCTAAACAATCTGTTCCATCTTGCCTTTAACTGTGCTGCTGAGAGTACCTTTTCCACACCTGAAGAAGAGCTCTGTGTGGCTTGAAAGCTTCTCTCTCTCCCCAACACAAGCTGGTCAAATAAAAGATTACCTTACCCACCTTGTCTCTCATTTGAAATTATGAAGTTAAAGAACATTGTCAACTTAAAAAAACCCCAAACATCTTTCAATTTTTTAGTTTACTATTCTTGTAAGTAACTTCCAGGTTTACTGAAACAGTACCAGTGTGGAGTTAAAGATATTGTTCTCTATTTTTCAATTTGTTTACTTTGTAATTTGACTGCTTTATATGTAGTCAGTTTCCTGTTTATGCGTGTCTTTCACACAGCAGAATGACTTAAAGGCAAGAGTAGTACATGAAACTATTTTTAGGAGGGTTTTTTTTAATACTGACTAGGTTTCAAATGTAATGTGTTCCTTTAGTAAGAACAGTCTTACTGTGTCTGTGCTTTACTTTATTGCTTTTGGATCCTCCCCTTTCTCCAAATTTCTCAGTTTTCGCCTCCATGGGGTGCTCATCACCCTGTGAAGTACTTTTTGGCTTGTTCCCCATAACCACAAGGATGGCTCTACAAGACTTCTTAATTTTCATTACCATTTTCAATACCAGAAGGTTTGGATTTCCATTGCTCTCCAGCGACAGATTAAGACCACCTATCCTATCACTACACATATAAGTGAACGTTTCTGAAGCCCAGGGTCAGATTGAGCAGGTACTGTCTGGTACACTGTACTAACACCAGTTGTCCATCAGCTCCGGTATTTCTGAAGTATCTGAACCTCTTTTTTAAAATAAATTTTCTAATCTTTATAGTTGAAAAAAGCCCCAAAACAACATAACAAACCTTATAACCTTCCATCATAGTTTAATTGTGTCTGAAGACAGTTTGGGCGTAATGGTTTTAATAGACATAACTGCCTTATGCATCCCAGTAGGTTGTTTACTAAGAAGACAGTCAAGCAGAAAAATCCAGCTATTCTGGCATTTGTGGGCAGAGCTTGGAGTCCAGTTCCACTGCATGCTCAATCTGCCCCTGTGTTGCACAGACATTCACCCATCTTTAGGAAACAACATTAACTCGCAAGTTTAAAAAGCAGATTGATCAGTCTGCAGCTCACTCTATTAGGGCTAATGGCAGGCCCAGAACTAATAGCACAGATTACTGGACATCACTTGCACCAAGAGTTTTACACCCCTCATTCAAAACTATCCCTTGGTGCAGAGGGGGAAAATGTTTTCTACATTTCCACTACTGCAGAGTCCATCGTTATCAGACTATAACTGTCATCAAAACCCCCTTTTATATTTTACTCAATATCTGTTTAGTTTGAAAGTGCAGCTGCTGTACTCATCAAAGGTTGGTAAACACGTAACTACTCACATCCAGATGCTCTCCGACACACAAGAAGCAATGCATATCTGATCTAATGTGGATCATCTCCCTCCCCCAGATCAGTACACTACAAATTAAATTGCATAGTGAGTGTCCTTGGCACTACTAAAAGAATAATTGAGGGCTTCCTCCCTCCCTGCCACTAATTTAAGACAACCAAAGAGACTTTAATTACATCTGTCTTTGCCACACAGTCATAGAATGTCTGGATTTCCTTGGCACAAGCTGCATCATTGAACTCATTCTGCTTCCAGCAAGCCATCAGTAATGACATCTCTGTAGTACACGTTGCCTCTGGAAGGAAGAGATACCTCGGTAAGAAAATCTCAGTTATTCAGGAACATTTCACATTAACAGCCTGTGTATTGCATAACCCCCAGGAGACAGGGATAAAACAAGTAGGTGGAGAGAGGGGCAGAGGAAAAAAAAACAACACAGGAGAGAAGAAATCTCAGCATCACTTTGCTCACAGCAAGATGCTATGCACCCCTTTCAGTCCAAGGATCTGAGCCATTGCAGTTATCTGATATCCAATCAGTTTTAGTGATGTCTAGCATTTACACAGTGTTTTGTGCATAACATACTTTAGAGACACACATCAGGTTTCTGGATACCCCAGAAGCTGCCTAAAATTAGGGCCATGATTTGAGGAAGTAATAGTTTGGCCTTCAGCCTTTTGCCATCCATCCAAAGGGGGTTCTTACCAAGTTTCAAAGACACTTTTCTTATGCATATTTTATAAACACTGAGTGAGCACCCTATGGGTATTTAATGATCCAAGTGTGGAATTTGCTCCCTCTGACTGTTTGCACTGTGACCTGGCCTAGGACTAAGTGTTTCAATCAATCATTTGTTTTATGTAGGTCTCTCCATATGGCAGACTGGATGATGGGTGTGGGATGGCTATTATCATTTTTCCTTGCAGACCAGAAAGGCTGATGATACAGGCAACAAAAATGATTAGGGGGCTGGAGCAAATAACTTATGAGGAGAGGCTGAGGGAACTGGGATTGTTTAGTCTGCAGAAGAGACAAATGAGGGGGGATTTGATAGCTGCTTTCAACTATCTGAAAGGGGGTTCCAAAGAGGAGGGATCTAAACTGTTCTCAATGGTACCAGATGACAGGACAAGGAGTAATGGTTTCAAGTTGCAGTGGAGCAGGTTTAGGTTGGATATTAGGAAAAACTTTTTCACTAGGAGGGTGGTGAAGCACTGGAATGGGTCACCTAGGGAGGTGGTGGAATCTCCTTCCTTAGAGGTTTTTAAGGTCAGGCTTGACAAAGCCCTGGCTGGGATGATTTAGTTGGGAATTGGTCCTGCTTTGAGCAGAGGGTTGGACTAGATGACCTCCTGAGGTCCCTTCTAACCGTGATATTCTATACATAATGCACACAGCAGCTGGCACATAAGTAAATCCATTTGTTCATGACTGAATACCAGTGATATCATAGAAGAAATGGCAGATAATAAATTAAATTACTTATATTATGCTTCTCTTTACATAAGAGCATTTAAGAACATAAGATACTAGATCATTCTTATGGGCCCCTACATAAATCCTTCATATTAAGAATTCTCTCCCCAGAGACAGCTACACTGCACCAGCAGCAACCTCTTCAGTCCAAAGGGGGTTTCATAAAGATTAAAAGTGATAAGCCACTGGAAGAAGGAGCATCATCACCCAAACTGCTGTTTCTCCACATTTTCATGCTGGCGACGCCTTCTTCAAAGCCAAACATTTTCAGTCACCTTACATTTAAAAATGCGGTTGTAGTAAATGTATCAACAACACGCCTCTCTCTCTTGTGTGGGTGCAGGCACACATGCTTGGAGCAGCTCACAGACAATACTCCGTGCCCCCCACCCCCCCTCGCCTGCATCCACAGATGGCAGGGCAGGAGGGAGCCCTGTGAGCACCTAATCTAGCCCAGCCCCAGGCTGTGAGACACAGGCCAGAGAAACGCCCCACAGGAATTCCCGGGGCAGACGCCTGGTCTCCAGCTAACGGCTGCCAGGAGGGAGGTTTGCTTTGCCGGACACCTGGGTCCCGCCGGGCGGGCCGGCCCCGCACTCACCTCCCAGGCGCAGGCGGCGGTTCGCCACCTGGTTGGCCAGCACCAGCGGGCGGGTGGGGCGCACAGCGGGAGCCCGCCGCTTCCGCCCGGCTGCCAATCGCCGGAACCAAGCCGGGTACACGGGCGCCGCCATGGCCCTCGCGACGGGCCGTAAAAAGACAGAGACCCGGTCCCTCCGGTCCCACGTGACCCCCGTTCCGACTCGCGAGAAGTGACAGACCCGGTTCCACGCCCATCCCAGCCCCAGGGCAGCCGGGCCTCGCTCCGCCCCTTCTCAGCGCTCTCCAGCGCCCCCTGCCTCCGGCCGCGCCGCGTTCGCAACGTGCGTCGCTGACTCCGCCACCCGCCTGCAGCCCTGCTGTGCCCCGCCGCCTGCATCCCGCCTCTGTACCACCCCCTGCAGCCCTGCTGTGCCCCGCCGCCTGCATCCTGCCTCTGTACCACCCCCTGCAGCCCTGCCGTGCCCCCCACCTGCATCCCGCCTCTGTACCACCCGCCTGCAGCCCTGCCGTGCCCCCCACCTGCATCCCGCCTCTGTACCACCCGCCTGCATCCCGCCTCTGTACCACCCCCTGCAGCCCTGCTGTGCCCCGCCGCCTGCATCCCGCCTCTGTACCACCCGCCTGCAGCCCTGCTGTGCCCCGCCGCCTGCATCCCGCCTCTGTACCACCCCCCTGCAGCCCTGCCGTGCCCCGCCGCCTGCATCCCGCCTCTGTACCACCCCCTGCAGCCCTGCCGTGCCCCGCCGCCTGCATCCCGCCTCTGTACCACCCGCCTGCAGCCCTGCCGTGCCCCGCCGCCTGCATCCCGCCTCTGTACCACCCCCTGCAGCCCTGCCGTGCCCCGCTGCCTGCATCCCGCCTCTGTACCACCCGCCTGCAGCCCTGCCGTGCCCCGCCGCCTGCATCCCGCCTCTGTACCACCCGCCTGCAGCCCTGCCGTGCCCCGCCGCCTGCATCCCGCCTCTGTACCACCCCCCTGCAGCCCTGCCGTGCCCCGCCGCCTGCATCCCGCCTCTGTACCACCCCCCTGCAGCCCTGCCGTGCCCCGCCGCCTGCATCCCGCCTCTGTACCACCCCCCTGCAGCCCTGCTGTGCCCCGCCGCCTGCATCCTGCCTCTGTACCACCCCCCTGCAGCCCTGCCGTTCCCCCCACCTGCATCCCGCCTCTGTACCACCCGCCTGCAGCCCTGCCGTGCCCCGCCGCCTGCATCCCGCCTCTGTACCACCTGCCTGCAGCCCTGCCGTGCCCCGCCGCCTGCATCCCGCCTCTGTACCACCCACCTGCAGCCCTGCCGTTCCCCCCACCTGCATCCCACCTCTGTACCACCCGCCTGCAGCCCTGCCGTGCCCCGCCGCCTGCATCCCGCCTCTGTACCACCCACCTGCAGCCCTGCTGTGCCCCGCCGCCTGCATCCCGCCTCTGTACCACCCCCTGCAGCCCTGCTGTGCCCCGCCGCCTGCATCCCGCCTCTGTACCACCCGCCTGCAGCCCTACTGTGCCTCGCCACCTGCATCCCGCCTCTGTACCACCCCCTGCAGCCCTGCTGTGCCCCGCCGCCTGCATCCCGCCTCTGTACCACCCCCCTGCAGCCCTGTTGTGCCCCGCCACCTGCATCCCGCCTCTGTACCACCCCCCTGCAGCCCTGCCGTGCCCCCCACCTGCATCCCGCCTCTGTACCACCCCCTGCAGCCCTACCGTGTCCCCCACCTGCATCCCGCCTCTGTACCATCCGCCTGCAGCCCTGCTGTGCCCCGCCGCCTGCAGCCCGCCTCTGTTCCACCCCCTGCAGCCCTGCTGTGCCTCGCCACCTGCAGCCCGCCTCTGTACCACCGCCCTGCAGCCCTGCCGTGCCTCGCCACCTGCATCCCGCCTCTGTACCACCCCCCTGCAGCCCTGCCGTGCCCCGCCGCCTGCAGCCCGCCTCTGTACCACCCCCTGCAGCCCTGCCGTGCCCCGCCGCCTGCAGCCCGCCTCTGTACCACCCCCCTGCAGCCCTGCCGTGCCTCGCCGCCTGCAGCCCGCCTCTGTACCACCCCCCTGCAGCCCTGCCGTGCCCCGCCGCCTGCAGCCCGCCTCTGTACCACCCCCTGCAGCCCTGCCGTGCCTCGCCGCCTGCAGCCCGCCTCTGTACCACCCCCCTGCAGCCCTGCCGTGCCCCGCCGCCTGCAGCCCGCCTCTGTACCACCCGCCTGCAGCCCTGCCGTGCCCCGCCGCCTGCAGCCCGCCTCTGTACCACCCGCCTGCAGCCCTGCCGTGCCCCCCACCTGCATCCTGCCTCTGTACCACCCGCCTGCAGCCCTGCCGTGCCCCGCCGCCTGCATCCCGCCTCTGTACCACCCGCCTGCAGCCCTGCCGTGCCCCGCCGCCTGCAGCCCGCCTCTGTACCACCCCCCTGCAGCCCTGCCGTGCCCCGCCGCCTGCATCCCGCCTCTGTACCACCCCCCTGCAGCCCTGCCGTGCCCCGCCGCCTGCAGCCCGCCTCTGTACCACCCCCCTGCAGCCCTGCCGTGCCCCGCCGCCTGCACCCCGCCTCTGTACCACCCGCCTGCAGCCCTGCCGTGCCCCGCCGCCTGCATCCCGCCTCTGTACCACCCGCCTGCAGCCCTGCCGTGCCCCGCCGCCTGCATCCCGCCTCTGTACCACCCGCCTGCAGCCCTGCTGTGCCCCCCACCTGCATCCCGCCTCTGTACCACCCGCCTGCAGCCCTGCTGTGCCCCGCCGCCTGCATCCCGCCTCTGTACCACCCCCCTGCAGCCCTGCTGTGCCCCGCCGCCTGCATCCCGCCTCTGTACCACCCCCCTGCAGCCCTGCCGTGCCCCGCCGCCTGCATCCCGCCTCTGTACCACCCCCCTGCAGCCCTGTTGTGCCCCGCCACCTGCATCCCGCCTCTGTACCACCCCCCTGCAGCCCTGCCGTGCCCCCCACCTGCATCCCGCCTCTGTACCACCCGCCTGCAGCCCTGCCGTGCCCCGCCGCCTGCATCCCGCCTCTGTACTACCCCCCTGCAGCGCCCCCCACCTGCATATCCCACGCCCGAAGCACTGCCACCTGCATCCCGCTTCTGTACCCTCCCCCCCGGCAGCCCCGCCATGCCCCCCACCTGCATATCCCACCCCCACAGCACTGCCACCTGCATCCCACCTCTGTACCCCCGCCTGCAGCCCTGCCGTGTCCCGCCACCTGCATCCCGCCTCTGTACCCCCTGCCTGCAGCCCTGCCGTGTCCCGCCACGTGCATCCCGCCTCTGTACTCTCTGCCTGCAGCCCTGCCGTGCCTCGCCACCTGCATCCCGCCTCTGTACCCCCCACCTGCAGCCCTGTCGTGCCCTGCCATGTGCATCCTGCCTCTGTACCCCCCGCCTGCAGCCCTGCTGTGTCCCGCCACCTGCATCCCACCTCTGTACTCCCCGCCTGCAGCCCTGCCGTGCCCCACCACGTGCATCCTGCCTCTGTACCCCCGCCTGCAGCCCTGCCGTGCCCCGCCACGTGCATCCCGCTTCTGTACGCACCCCTGCCATGCCCCACCACCTGCATCCCGCCTCTGTACCCCCTGCCTGCAGTCCTGCCGTGTCCCACCACCTGCATCCTGCCTCTGTACCCCCTGCCTGCAGCCCTGCTGTGTCCCGCCACCTGCATCCTGCCTCCATGCCCCCCACCTGCATTTCCCACCCCCGCAGCACTGTCATGTGCATCCCTCCTTCGTGCCCCCTGCCTGCATCCTCCCACCCCCCCAGCCCTGTTGTGCCCTGCCTGCTACATGCATCCTGCCTCTGTGCCCCCACCTGCGCCCCCATGCCCGCAGCCCTGCCACATGCATCCTGCCTCTGTGCCCCACACCTCCATCCCCCATCCTGCCACAGTCCTGCCATGACCCGCCACATGTATCCTATCTCCGTGCCCCCTGCCCGCACTGCCTACCCCTACTGTGCCCTGCCTCATGCATCCCTCCTCTGTACTTCCCGCCTGCCTCCCCCACAGCCCTGCCATGTCCAACCATGTGCATCCTGCATCCATGCCCCTCCCCTGCATAGACTCATAGACTTTAAGGTCAGAAGGGACCATTATGATCATCTAGTCTGATCTCCTGCACAAAGCAGGCCACAGAATCCTACTCATCCACTTCTATAACAAAAGCCCCTAACCTATGTCTGAGTTATTGAAGTCTTCAAATTGTGGTTTGAAGACCTCAAGCTGCAGAGAATCCACCAGCAAGTGACCCATGCCCCACGCTGCAGAGGAAGGCGAAAAATCTCTAGGGCCCCTGCCAATCTGCCCCAGAGGAAAATTCCCTCCCGACTCCAAATATGGCGATCAGCTAAACTCTGAGCAAGACTCACCAGCCAGCACCCAGGAAAGAATTCTCTGCAGTAACTCAGATCCCATCCCATATAACATCCCATCACAGACCACTGGGCATACTTATCTGCTGATAATCAAAGATCAATTGCCAAAATTAATTACCAAAATTAGGCTATCCCATCACACCATCCCTTCCATAAACTTATCAAGCTTAGTCTTAAAGCCAGATATGTCTTTTGCCACCACTACTCCCCTTGGAAGGTGTTATATCCTTGGGGGCAGCCAGTTTAGGAAGAAATCACTTGAGGCAGAGAGCAGACAGCTAACAAAACTAGAATTTATTTACAAACACAGAGCTCGCCTAACTGGCCGAAGCTGGGTGGGCTATCCCCTAATAATCCAACTCAGTTGCCATAGGAACAAAAACCATGACAGCCAAATACACAACATATTCCTCTCCCCCTAATAAGAACATCCCCTAAATAAAACACACACTAGACTAGAGAAGGAGGGTAGACTGCCTCCATTCCCGGCTAAACCCTGGGGATTATTTTGTCCCATAACCGTGGGTTCGCCCTAGCTAAAGATCCAGCCAATGAGGAGGCCTTCTGTCTCTAGGTGGATTACAGCGAACTTCTGGTGTTGTTGCACCCGAAAGTACCATGGGCTCAGGGTCCGCAGCACGAACAGGTGAGGAGGTGGTATCAGCTTGTGCTGGGCAAAAGGGTCTCTAAGCCGTCAGCAGTAATGGAGGAGAACAGTCAGGAACAGGTGATTCATGATTCGGTGTCTCTCCAGAAGAGGTGAAGTCAGACCACTCAACTGCAAATGTGTCCTGAGGACTGGCATGACCTGGCAACAGCTGATTTACATGTCGCCCCCAGGTAAGATTCTCTGCAGTCCGGACTGTGTAGGAAACAGGTCCTGTTTGAGTGATGATCGTGGCAGGGACCCATTTAGCTCTGGAAGTATAATTCCGAGCCAAAACTGGCTGTCCCAGGCTAAAGGTTCGGTCTTTTGCTCTGGGTGCCCGTCTGATGACTTGATATTGCTGCTGATGTTGCACAATTTGTCGGGGTTCAGAAGGTTTCAGCAGATGAAAGCAAGTGCACAGCTGTCGTCCCATCATTAGAAAGGCCGGGGATGCCTGGATCGTAGCATGAGGTGTGTTTCTGTAGGAAAGTAAGAAGGTATCCAGACGCTTTTGAATGGAGTGTTGTCCCCTTGCTGATTTCAAAGCGTGTTTCATTGTCTGCACAAATCTTTCAGCTAATCCGTTGGTGGATGGATGATATGGTGCTGACGTGATGTGGTGTATCCCATTTACCTTCATAAAATTTTGAAACTCCTGAGAGACGAACTGCGGTCCATTGTCGCTCACAAGTTGTTCTGGCAGACCGAAATGACTAAAGAGTCCCCGTAGTTTTTGGATAGTAATCTCTGCAGTAGTGGACTGCATTAGAGAGACTTCTGGCCATTTAGTATGGGCATCTACTGCCACCAAGAACATGCTTCCTTCAAGGGGGCCAGCGAAGTCAATGTGAATATGTTGCCATGGGTTTTCAGGCCAGTCCCATGGGTGTCAGGGTGCCCACTGGGGTGCATTCCTCACACCCTGACATGACATACAAGCTTTTGCTTCAATAGCACTGTCCAATCCAGGCCACCAAAAATAGCTTCGTGCAATTTCCTTCATGCGCACTATTCCACAGTGACCGGAATGTAGCTGTTCTAACATCTGTGATCTCAGTGGTGGTGGAATAATGACACTTCTCCCCTACAACAAACAACCAGATTGGACCGATAACTCCGTCCTCCTGGACATGTAGGTAACAAGGTCGGGTGAGACCGGAGAGGTTTGTCGAGATTTTCCATGCATCACCAGATCCATAACTTGGGACAATACTGGGTCAACACGAGTTGCCTTCTTTATCTGAGTAGCAGTGATGGGTGTATTCTCTACCTGTTCAAAGTAGAAGATTTCCTTTTGGGCATTTTCTTGATGTTTGACCGGCAAAGGCAACCTTGAGAGGCCATCTGCATTGCCGTGCAGAGTGGATTTCTGATATTTGATTTCATATGTGTGTGCTGAAAGTAACAATGCCCAGCGTTGCATACGACTAGCAGCTAATGGGGGAATGCCTGTGTAGGGTCCAAAAATTGACGTCAGAGGTCGATGGTCTGTGAGAAGAGTAAACTTTCGCCCAAACAGGTAGTGATGAAACTTCCGAATTCCAAAAACAATTCCTAATGCCTCACGTTCTATTTGGGCGTAATTAGTTTCTGCTTTGCTTAGAGTGCATGAAGCAAAAGCAATAGGTCTCTCTTCTCCCGAAAGCATAATGTGTGATACGACTGCTCCCACTCCATAAGGGCAGGCATCGCAGGCCAATTGTAGGGGTAAGGATGGCTCAAAGTGCGTTAGAACTTTAGAATTTAACAATGCATCCTTAGCTTTGTTAAATGCAACATCACAGGCTTCAGTCCACTTCCAGGCCTTGTTCTGCCCCAGTGGCTCATGAAGTGATTTTAGCAGTGTGGCTAACTGTGAGATGAACTTTCCATAATAGTTCAGTAGTCCTAGAAATGAGCGCATCTGGCTTACATTTCGAGGTGGGGGAGCCTCCACAATAGCTTTAACTTTTGCAGGGGCCTTATGAAGACCTGCAGAATCAGTGATATGTACCAAATATTCAACAGAGGGCTCGAAGAATTCACACTTGTCTTTGCGAACTCGTAGGCCATACTCTTCCAGTCTTTGTAGGGTAGCCTCTAAATTCTTTAAGTGATCCTCTTCATTCCTTCCAGTGACCAGGATATCATCCAGATAGCACTGAACTCCTGACAAGCCACACAAGATCTGGTCCATAGCCCTCTGGAACAGGGCGGGAGCAGACGTTATTCCGAAGGGTAGGTGACAGTATCAATAAAGCCCCTTATGAGTCACAATAGTCAACAGCTCTTGGGACTTTTCATCGACGTGCATCTGTAAATATGCTTGACTCAGATCAATCTTACTGAACTTTTGTCCCCCAGCCAGGCCTGCGAAGAGGTCATCGATGCGGGGAAGCGGGTATTGCTCTGCACACAACACTGGGTTGACAGTGACTTTAAAATCACCGCAAATCCAGAGAGAGCCATCTTTCTTCACTATTGGAACGATAGGAGTGGCCCATGAGCTATGGGTAACTGGTATTAGGACTCCATGGGTGACCAGGCGCTCCAGGTCTGCTTCAACTTTTGGCCTGATGGCATATGGCACAGTTCGGGCTTTCAGATATTTTGGTGGACTGTCAGATTTAATGTTCAATGTCACAGTGATTCCCTTCATATTTCCCAAATCATCTCCAAAAACAGCAGCATGTTTCCTTAGTATAGGGGTTAAACTGGTTTCTTCTTTAGTCATCCGGTGCACTTCTGCCCAGTTCAGCTGAATCTTCCTAAGCCAAGACCTACCCATTAAGGCTAGATAGTTACCTCTCACCACAAACAGTGGCAATTTAGCAGCCTGTCCATTGAGCTCCACCTTAACATCAATAGTGCCCAACATGGGCACAGCTTCTCCCGTATATGTCTTCAGAACAGTTTTTGTTGCCTTAAGCGGAAGATGCTGTAGCTTTTCTTTATACACAGTCTCGGAGACCAGCGAGACGGCTGCACCGGTGTCCAGTTCCATGCGTATAGGTTTGCCATTCAACAACAGGGTTACCCAGTATTCATGTGAGCCCACCGCCAAAGACAAAACATGCAGTGGCACTTCCTCTCGCGATGAGGTGTCACCTTGATCATCCTGGGTCTGCTCTAGGGTATGCAGGGTTCCTCTTTTTGTCGGCCAGACCACAGGCCTCTTTTTCTTTTGTTTACAGGCACACTCAATGTGTCTCTTTTTGCCACAGTGTCGACACATCAGGTCCTTACACCAGCATTCTGATGCCTGGTGACCTGGCTTACCACAGCAGTAACATTCCTGACTCTGCACAGTTTTGTGGGTAGGTTCTTGTGACACTTTTTGCACCCTAGGGGATACACCGATGTATTGCGCCTCCCTTGTAGCCAGTTCCATGGAGACAGCAATATCAACAGCCTTCTGTAATGTAAGCTGAGCCTCTGTCAGTAGGCGCTTCTGTATAGCTTCACTGTACAGACCACACACTAACCTGTCACGCAGGGCATCATTTAACATCTCTTTAAATTCACAGTGTTCTGCTAACTTTTTAAAAATTGCTACAAATTGTACAACTGTTTCATCTTCTTTTTGGTCTCTTTTGTGGAACCGATATCTTTCAACAATTACCAGTGATTTTGGGGAAAAATGGGACCCCAGGATTTCCACGATGTCACTGTAAGATTTAGTCTCAGGCTTAATAGGGTGTAGTAAGCTGCGTAGCAGGGAGTAGGTTTTAGCCCCTACCACACTTAAGAATATTAGCACCTTCTTCACTTCTGTAATGTCATTTGCAATAACAAAAAGCTCAAAACGCTCAGTATACACAGGCCACTGCACTATATTCTCATCAAAAGGTTCCAGAGGCCCGGTCAGAGTAGCCATGATTTTTAGTTTCACCTTCACAGTCAGTGCAAACAAGCAGTTTTTTTGTTTGTTTGTTCTTTACCTTTGTAACCCTTCTGCCCCTCTGAGTTGGCAGCAACAAGGGCCGGGTTCAGTATCCAGGGGTTTCGTTTCAATAACACAATGCCAAACCAGCTCGAGCCCCCACCCAGTGACCTGGGAAAATCTTACACACACCCCTAGGTGCCTCGAAGAGGCAATACTTCCCCTCTCGCAAGCATAGAGTCTCGGTGTAGTAGAAAAGGTTTAATTACATGAAATAAACAACAAGCATTAAACTGGGAAAACACCTTAACTAGAGTTCATAGACCAAACCGTGAGCAAAGACCCATCCCAGGAAATTGGGCCATGTCCTTTTCTCTGGGCTCTTGAGTCCAGCAACCCCCAAATCACCCACAGTCCCAAAAGACCCACAGTCCAAAAGTCTCTGTCCTGGGTCAGTGCAGCCCCAAAGTTCAAGAGTCTATCTGCAGACGTCCCTCCCCCCCAGCCTGGGTAGAAAGGGGCACCTTACGTGGTCCAGGGCCAACTGCCCTGCCTCTCCATGGGGTTCTGCTTCCGCCTTCTCCACGAACTGTTCCGCTTTACCAGCCGCTCCGCTCTGCTCCTCCAGCCGTCCTCACAAACTGCTCCACTCTGCTCCACCAGCTGTTCCGTGAACTGCTTCAACTGTCCCCGCAAACTGCTCCACGCCACTTTGCCAGCTGCTCTGTTCCACAGTATAGCTTCAGGCTCCCCCACTAGTTAGCACAGTACTCAGTGCTCTCAGCTCAGTAATTCCAGCTCTTTAGTGATTTCAACTCTTAGTGATCTCAGCTCATAGTAGGGGAGCCCCAGGGCTAGTGCACCATTAGCCCAAAGTGAGTTCAGCTCAGTAACCTGTATCTAGATTCTTAAGGGAATAAAAAATCAACTCTGACATTCCACAGTGGAGAGACGAGTGGGTGGAAATGGTGCTTCTGGCTCCACAAGGAGACTACACCACCAGGCACAGATACCTGTCCCCAGCCTCTCTCCATTCACTGGGCTTTGGAACCCATGTCCCTTGTCTAGCACGTACCACCCAACTGAGGTTGAGTCATTTCTGTCACAAAGCAGTCCCACAGCTCGGCGGTCTGGGATGGAGTAGGTGTGCCTATGCAAATACACTCTCTGAAATTCTTTCCCCCAGATGTCAGGGTAGAGCTCATCCTGACTCTGCTTACATCCTCCCCCCAGTCGAAAATTTGTCATCCCGGCAAATCACATTCCCTACTATACCAACTCATTGGTCTCCTCCAAAGGGCCTCAGATAGCCCACTTTAGCTTCCACAAACCTGTGTGCTAAATGTATTGGCTCCTCACTAATCACCCCAGGTGCATTGTAAGTTAACCGTTTCACTGGTCTTATTACCCTGTCTCGCCTTTTGAGAGTCTCTGTTGCTGTGGTAAGGGGGACATCCTCTTGAGTGACGGATGGGGAGGTTTCCTGTGAGTTCCTCTCAGATACTGGCATAGGTCCCTGTATTTCTAGTTCTAACAGTGGGGGGTCGAAGGTGCTCTGGACATCCTCCATCTGTATGTCGCCACTATCCAATAACCTGTGTATGTCATTACACGGGGGTCCCACCAGTGGCTCAGGAGTGTCAGGAATGGGCCTGAATACTTCTGCCATAGGGTTTAGGGCGGAAGAGGATGTGCTCTCTGTTGGTGCAGCCGATCGAGACTGGAATCTTGTCTTCATCCCAGGATACACCATAGTTGTGTCTTCCTCCTCAGACTCACCTTCAGATGTGCTGAGTAGGGGTAGGTTAGCTGCAGGAGGCCGGCTGTCCACGTTGGAAGGCGGCTTTGGTACAGCATCTTCGCTCTGCCCTGTTGCCCTGTTCTGGCCCATCTCATAAAGGGTGCCTACCAATTCCCCCACAGGGAGCAAAAGGTTTCTATGCATGGTCTTTGTCTGCCCTGGGCCCGCTTCAGGTTTGATGTTATAGACCGGCAGGTCTCCTAGCTTTTCCATCACCAAGTAAGGTATCGCCTTCCATCTGTCAGCTATCTTGTCTTTGCCAGCAATACCCAAATTTCGCAGCAGGACTCTGTCCCCTGGCTGGAGCTCTTGCAGATGTACCCTAGCATCATATTGATGTTTGTTGCGGCCTGCATTCTTCCGAGCTGCAGATGTAGCTAAGTGATACGCAACCTGCAGCTTTTCTCGTAGTCGGGATACATATTGCTGGTGAGTTTCATAGCTATCTCCTTCCTCGGATACACCAAAGAACAGTCTATGGGTAATCTTGGTTCTCGACCAAACATTAAGAGATATGGGGTGACTCTCGTAGCATCGTTCCTTGTGGCGTTGTAGGCATGCACCAGAAATGCGACTGTCATAAACAGATAGCTAAGGGTTAATGTCTCTTTCACCTGAAGCACCTGACCAGAGGACCAATCAGGAAACCGGATTTTTTCAACTTTGGGTGGAGGGAATTTAGTGTCTAAGTCTTTGTTTTCGGTCTGCCTGCTTTCTCTGAGCTTTGGAGAAGTAGTTTCTGTTTTCTAATCTTCTGTTTCTAAGTGTAAGGACAAAGAGATCAGATAGTAAGTTATATGGTTTCTTTTCTTTGGTATTTGCATGAATATAAGTGCTGGAGTGCTTTGATTTGTATTCTTTTGAATAAGGCTGTTTATTCAATATTCTTTTAAGCAATTGACCCTGTATTTCGTCACCTTAATACAGAGAGACCATTTGTGTGTATTTTTTCTTTCTTTTTTATATAAAGCTTTCTTTTAAGACCTGTTGGAGTTTTTCTTTACTTCAGGGAAATTGAGTCTATACTCACCAGGGAATTGGTGGGAGGAAGAAATCAGGGGGAGATCTGTGTGTGTGTTGAATTTGCTAGCCTGATTTTGCATTTCCTCTGGGTGAAGAGGAAAGTGCTTTTTGTTTCCAGGACTGGGAACGGAGAGGGGGAGTCACTCTGTTTGGATTCACAGAGCTTGTGTCTGTGTATCTCTCCAGGAGCACCTGGAGGGGGGAAGGGAAAAAGGATTATTTCCCTTTGTTGTGAGACTCAAGGGATTTGGGTCTTGGGGTCCCCAGGGAAGGTTTTTCAGGGGGACCAGAGTGCCCCAAAACACTCTAATTTTTTGGGTGGTGGCAGCAAGTACCAGGTCCAAGCTGGTAACTAAGCTTGGAGGTTTTCATGCTAACCCCCATATTTTGGACGCTAAGGTCCAAATCTGGGACTAAGGTTATGACATGAGTAGCAGCGGTTGGGATATAGACAGAATCCAGAAGCCAGTAGGAATATTATATTTTTCTTTTCTCTGCTAAGGGCTTTTTAGCAGAGAGAAACAGTTGGTTTTAAAAGGGAACCAGAGAGAATTTTTTTTCTGCTCTCTCTGGCAGTTTGTAGCTTGCATCTTAAGCAAGAAACCATTAAGGTGCTATTAAGAGTCTTTTGTCACACAATAGCACTCCCATTAGGAGTCATTACCAGCACTATATACATGCAAATAAAGTGGTTTTTCAGGTTTACTTAACATTGAAGATTAGCTAAAGGCACTGTTGCTAGGCAGACTTCAGGAGGCAACAGAGAACCTGCAGTTCAGAAGATAAACACCGGAGGGCACCCCAACCCAAGAAAACAGGAATCATGACTTCTAAGGCAAAAATTGAGGCCGAAGACCAATTCAGAGAAGCTGAACACAGGCGACAACTGGAAATAAAACAAAAAGAGATGGAGCTGAAAGAAAAGGAAGAAAGCATCAAACTGGCAGCCTACCAAAGAGAACAGGCAGCCAAAGAGGCAGCACACAAAAGAAAACTAGAAGAAGAAGAGGTGGCCTACCGAAGGAAACAAGCAGAAGAAGAGTTGGCCCACAGAAGGAAGCAAGAAGAAGAAGAGGTGGCCCACCGCCGAGACATGGAAAAACACCAAAAAGAAATGGAAAAACAACAAAAAGAAATGGAAAAACAACAAAAAGAGAATGAAGAGAAGGAAAAACAGAGAAAACATGAACTGGACTTGGCAAAAGCTCGGCTGCATGTGCCAGCCAACTCTAACAACCCGGCGCCAATTATTGCTCCACAGCACAGGAAATTCCCAACTATCCAATGCCACGCACCGATGAGCTATTGGACAAGTTGGGACGTGCCCAGTTCATCTCTACAATAGACTTAACCAAGGGGTACTGGCAAGTACCGCTAGATGAACCTGCCAAGGAGAGGTCAGCATTCGTCACCCATGCGGGAGTGTATGAATTCAATGTCCTTCCTTTCGGCCTTCGAAATGCACCCGCCACCTTCCAGAGGCTGGTAGATGGTCTACTCGCTGGACTGGGAGAATTTGCAGTTGCCTACCTCGATGATGTGGCCATTTTTTCAGACTCCTGGCCCGAACACCTACTACACCTGGAAAAGGTCTTTGAGCGCATCAGGCAGGCCGGACTAACTGTTAAGGCCAAAAAGTGTCAAATAGGCCAAAACAGAGTAACTTACCTGGGGCACCAGGTGGGTCGAGGAACCATAAACCCCCTACAGGCCAAGGTGGATGCTATCCAAAAGTGGCCTGTTCCAAGGTCAAAGAAACAGGTCCAATCCTTCTTAGGCTTGGCCAGATACTACAGGCGATTTGTACCACACTACAGCCAAATCGCTGCCCCATTGACCGACCTGACCAAAAAGACCCAGCCAAATGCAGTTAAGTGGACTGATAAGTGTCAAAAGGCCTTTACCCAACTTAAGGCAACGCTCATGTCTGACCCTGTGCTCAGGGCCCCGGGTTTTTACAAACCATTCCTAGTAACCACAGATGCATCTGAGCGTGGTATAGGAGCAGTGCTCATGCAGGAAGCAACAGATCACAACTTCCATCCTGTCGTGTTTCTCAGCAAAAAACTGTCTGAGAGGGAAAGTCACTGGTCAGTCAGTAAAAAGGAATGCTATGCCATTGTGTACGCCCTGGAAAAGCTACGCCCATATGTTTGGGGACGGCGGTTCCAACTACAAACTGACCATGCTGCACTAAAGTGGCTTCATACTGCCAAGGGAAACAACAGGAAACTTCTTCGTTGGAGTTTAGCTCTCCAAGATTTTAATTTTGAAATTCAACACATCACAGGAGCTTCTAACAAAGTTGCTGATGCACTCTCCCGTGAGAGTTTCCCAAAATCCAGTAGTTAAAAAGTGTTCTTAAAATGTAAAAGTCTGTTAGTTATATACTTAGTAGTATATGTAAAGGTGCATGTGTTGTAGTAATCTGTTTATTTTAAAGTTCTAAAAGGAAATCGCCGCCAGTGAGCTTCCCCACTGTCTGCAATTTGGGGGGCATGTCATAAACAGATAGCTAAGGGTTAATGTCTCTTTCACCTGAAGCACCTGACCAGAGGACCAATCAGGAAACCGGATTTTTTCAACTTTGGGTGGAGGGAATTTAGTGTCTAAGTCTTTGTTTTCGGTCTGCCTGCTTTCTCTGAGCTTTGGAGAAGTAGTTTCTGTTTTCTAATCTTCTGTTTCTAAGTGTAAGGACAAAGAGATCAGATAGTAAGTTATATGGTTTCTTTTCTTTGGTATTTGCATGAATATAAGTGCTGGAGTGCTTTGATTTGTATTCTTTTTGAATAAGGCTGTTTATTCAATATTCTTTTAAGCAATTGACCCTGTATTTCGTCACCTTAATACAGAGAGACCATTTGTGTGTATTTTTTCTTTCTTTTTTATATAAAGCTTTCTTTTAAGACCTGTTGGAGTTTTTCTTTACTTCAGGGAAATTGAGTCTATACTCACCAGGGAATTGGTGGGAGGAAGAAATCAGGGGGAGATCTGTGTGTGTGTTGAATTTGCTAGCCTGATTTTGCATTTCCTCTGGGTGAAGAGGAAAGTGTTTTTTGTTTCCAGGACTGGGAACGGAGAGGGGGAGTCACTCTGTTTGGATTCACAGAGCTTGTGTCTGTGTATCTCTCCAGGAGCACCTGGAGGGGGGAAGGGAAAAAGGATTATTTCCCTTTGTTGTGAGACTCAAGGGATTTGGGTCTTGGGGTCCCCAGGGAATGTTTTTCAGGTGGACCAGAGTGCCCCAAAACACTCTAATTTTTTGGATGGTGGCAGCAAGTACCAGGTCCAAGCTGGTAACTAAGCTTGGAGGTTTTCATGCTAACCCCCATATTTTGGACGCTAAGGTCCAAATCTGGGACTAAGGTTATGACAGCGACATGTTGGCTCCAGGTTGCCTTCTGCTCTGGCCACAAAGTCCCTAACATATCTAACAGGGTTCGGTTGAACCTCTCTGGCTGAGGGTCATCTTGCGGGTGATAAGGCGTTGTCCTTGACTTTTTAATTCCTGCTATTCTCAGCACCTCCTTCAGAAGGTGACTCTCAAAGTCTCGTCCCTGATCCGAGTATATCCAGGCTGGGAATCCATAAACTGAGAAATATTTTTCCCACAGTACTCGAGCGACAGTAGTGGCCCTCTGATCACGTGTGGGATATGCCTGCGCATATCACGTATAATGGTCGGTCACTACTAGAATGTTCCCAATATTCCTCTTGTCCATTTCTAAAGACAAGAAATCAATGCATACCAGCTCCAGAGGTTTGTTGCTGGTGATGTTCTTCAGATACGTGGCCCTCGTGGGCAGAGTTTTCCTTTGAACACATCGAGCGCAGGTGTCACATTTTCTGTGAACATCTTCGGCCATCCGGGGCCAATAGAACCTACTGCGAATAAGTTCCAGGGTCCTCTCCATCCCTAAATGTCCAAAGTCATGATGCAGGACCCTCATGGCCAGGTCTCTGTACTCTTTCGGCAGCACTAGTTGGTTCCGTAGCTTTTGTAGAGGGTCTGTGGTCACGCAGTGTAGCACTCCCTGAATCAGTTTTAGTTTGGTCCATTCTCTCAATAGTAGTTTGCCCTCTGGGATGGGTGGGACAACTGCAGCTAGTCCTCGCCCCTCCCTTTTGGCAAGTAGTGTATCACAAATGTCAATATCTTGCAGCTGGGCTTCCTGCCAGTCAGCTGCATTGAGCATGGGCAAGGGGGATTGGTCCAATGCAATATAGTTCACTGAAGCAGAAGGCACGCATTCAGGGGGCAGGCCCAAAGCTTCAGCAACACATCCATGAAGGCTCTGTCAAAGTTAGAATCAGGACTCACAATTTGTCAGACCACTCTGTTTTATTAGCGCAGCGTTCCGCTAATAACACCCGGATAATGTGAGTGGCCATGCAAGACCCAAACAGTCTTATTTATACAGATAAAAGAGCGGGAATTAGACAAAGGGACAAAGAAAGCAAAACAGTAAAATTCACCAGGGGCATAGCATGCATATCCTATTTCCTTATTAACTCATCGATCTAAGGCTAATACTTCACCAATTGCCCTTAAATGGTGCAATTGTTCTATGTGAATGTCTGTATTCCTGACACCTGGATTGCAGCATTCCAACAGTTTTGCTTAAAGGTACAGACAGCATTTCTTTAATCCTTTCTATTTTCACAATATAATTCATTCTACTTTCACAATCCCTCCTTTTTGTCAAGCACATGCCATGACCAACAATTACTGGGTTCCACAAATTAACCGTTCCTTATCTCTTTGTTCATCAGCGATATTCAAAATCATCATATTAGCACTCTGTTTTGGTTTAGTCATCTGGGTGACACAATTCTGGATACAACAGGAGAGTAACTGAAAGCATACAAAAATCACTAAGATTCTAAACAGGATAGTTAGGGCTCCCTGAAACAACCAGTTTCCTATGCCAGAGAAATTGAACAGGTTACTTAGCCACTTCCATAAAGAACTCGACTCTTCATGGGTAAGATATGCGATTTGTTCTAAGTGGCTAGCGTGATCTATTACCTCATTGGTATTGTCAGGTATAAACACACAACATTCTTTTCCAATGAGAGCACAGGTCCCTCCTTTGGCCGCCAGCACTATGTCTAATGCCTGACGGTTTTGGAGGGCCACCTGTCAGATTGCCCCTGTTTCTTTGGCCAGGGTTTTTAAACTTTCTCTGGTTTCATTTGCCATTATTTCAACTACTGCTTGTAACCTCAGGAGCCTTTTTGCCTGGTGTATTACTCCCCCAAGTGGGATAAAGGAACTGCCAATAGCCTCTGCCCAGGTGTCATTACTGTTCCATATTGTGTTAAACGGACAAGGTCCTCCAGTGAGGTCTGGGGAATTGAATGGGTAGCTAGGACAGGAATACCAGTTTGAAAGTGGGCTGGGATGTGGCTGCAGACCTAGCATTTAGAAATAATAAGGGTCTGAGCTATCCGCACTTGCTGCTGGATAAAAGAATTGTCATTGTGGACTCCCCAGACCTTAAGACACCAACAGCTGAGGAACAGGCACCACCAGAGGTGCATGTTGGAGGCAGGGCCCTTCTGGTTCTGACAACCTCAACTGAGGGAACTGCAGTCACAGTTTTATGTCCAGCAGGCGCTAGGCTCACTACTGCTTCTTCTTGGGCCTTGCTTTATGTAGTCGTCTGCTTCCGGCAACCCTTACAAGAGCGTAGATTGTAAGGTATTGCAGGCTGTTCCTCTATGTCTTCTTCTGGAGTCAAAATTGACTCTGCATGGTCCTGAGGTGATGATTGGTTCACTGGGGTGGTGCATTCTTACACTGCAAAGCATGTATCCACTCTGAGATGCCAGACAGTTTAACAGCCATCGGGGTAGTAAGCAGTGCCTGGTGATTCTCTGATGTTCTTTAAGTCTCTTTACTACTTCTTCCTTGACTCTGGCTATAACAATGGCCTTCACACCTTATCTTTTCCTGATGCATACATTCCTCATTCACACAAACAGATTGAGAATACAAACAGTAGTATTTTATATCGAGGAAAAAAAAAAAAAGGAATTGCAAATTAAACCTTGCTAAGTTTTACAACTGATAACCAGGACAATTTACATTGAGACCCAGGCCTTTAATGTTTCTCTAATTTACTTAACATAGACACAATAGAGAATCCTGTCTCTTACTAACTAAATCTTAAAGAGTTAAGAGAGGGCCCAATTTGTAATGCATATGGGAAAACAGAATCTTATAGTCCCAGGGGGTCATTTCTTTCTGCTATTTAAAAAAGTGGCTAGCAGGATGAAATCAAATTATACTTTAATTCTTATGGGACATTATAAAATCCTGCTCCTACATATCCCCCTTTTGACACTAAGATTATTAATCGCCAGTGTCACTTTTTATTTAGTTCACGTAATAGAAAATACTGGGAGGTGATTTGGGCCTGTGACTTTAGCTTTGCACACATTTGTTTTATCCACCAGCACATTTTAAACATTTTAATTAAACATATACAATTTAAAACCAAAAACACAATTAGGGGTAGTAACATTAGTATGCCAGTAGTTGTGGGAGACCATCCAGAAAATATGTTATACCAATGGTAAGCTGTTATGTTTTTCTGTAGTGGCAATTCTTAACATGTCCCCATTTGTGTGTATAATATGAATGTTCCAGTTTTCCACATTACCTTTTTACCTTTTAACAGATGATTGGTAACTGTCTGCCATTCTATGCCAAACTTGATAGAGAACTAAGCTAAATCAGTGCTTACAGTAAGCACTTTTGTTGTTGTTGTGGTTGTGGCAAATAGTAAATGTGATTATTGGTAAACACAGTACTTACATTTACATTTACATTTGTCTTCTGGTGGGTTGCTAACACTTTTTAAACACTTTTCCCCAAGAATTAACACATACACAAAGCCCATTATACAGTACTTTGGATTATCTGAAAGACAAAAATAACATTTTTCTACCCCTTTTGGGGTGGCATTGATTATTACTTAAAAGATTCCTTTCTTTTACAAATACCCTTGCTGATTGCAGGCAAAACAGAGGAATTACCCCCATATTTTTGTGTGTGTTGTCGTTGTTTATTTTACAGTCAGGCCAGGTTTTAATGGCTTCTACTTTTTAAGGGTTATGCGGAAATTATTCCACTGTTTAGTTATTAAATTCATGAGGTGGTATACCTCAAGTTTTTCCTCTTATATAGCAGACCAAGTTTGTAATGGTTTTCCTGCTGTGTTAAGCTTTAAGTTTATTCACAGGTAATAGCTGAGAAGCATCATTACCATATTACTTTAAAGGATTTTTCCAAAAATCATACACACTATAAATTGTTACTGGGGTACTTACTAACATCAAATTTATTTTAATGTTTAATATTAACAATAATGTTAGCATCAAATCTATTAAAGGTATCTTATTATACCATGCCTTTTATGTAGGCAATTTGTTTGCTGACCAGGTATGTTCTTCTTTTGTGCTGGCAGTTCTCACCTTTCTCACCTTGCTTTATCAGTTAGGTAATTTGCATCAACACAGGCTTGGCTTTTGGATTCAAATCCATCAGCAGAGCTCAGAGACTCTGTCTTAACACACAGGGATCTGAAAAAGAAAACACAGCCTATTGCGGCTCTTTTTGGAGCCCTAATAGGATTTTAATTCAGCAGCACATTTCATTTGCATTTTTTTTGTCCCTTTCTACAATATACACTGCACATGTCCTAGGGAAAATGCACATTCTTTCTATACTATAACTTTTTAAAACATTAGCCATATTAATTTTTACATAAGGTGTAATTGTTTGTTTTGTTCTTACAGAGCTTTCATGTACCCTTATAAAAATGACAGTCTGATTACACAGAGCTGTTGCAGGGGGCAACAGTTGGGGTTCATTTGCCCGGTGTGCGTATCCCCAATGACCACACCGGAGTGGAGAAGCAAGTATCTTTATTTGAGTCAAATAAGGTGCAAGGAGATATAAAATCTCAGATCATGCACGAATCACTATCCTTTTCCCCACCTTATATACCCCACTTGTTTACAAAGATGCTCACAGGTGCCACAATTCATCATTTACAATTCATTAAGTACCGGATCCTTTAATTAAACTATATCCTTTACCCATACTACAGAGCCCCCCTTTGCTCGATTACATTTTATACTATAAACAAAAGAACAAAAGAAAATGATAAATGATTACATGTACTCATGCTAGCTTTAAAGGAACATATTGATTAATCTAAGGGGTAATTCGAGGGTGAGGCAGGCCTGAGAATGTAAACTTTTAACCCCACGCTATATTGCCAATTATTCGGGTCCTGGCCCCCCCCAACAGAGCTATTTTAAGGCTCAGTGTTTTTAACATTGCTTCTTTTTGTTTTGTGCACCTCACCTCTGCTGTTGCTTCAGAGGGTCACTGTTAATTTCTTATTCTTTCATTACAGCTTTTATCTGCTATTCTTACCAAAAAAACCCCCAACCAAACAAAAAGACTTCAGAATCTCTCCCTATTCTCCTGATTTTGACTGCTCTATTGCAGCCATGACTTGGTCTTTATTTAAAAACATTTTAATTTTTGTAAAGAATCAAGATACCCCTTAAGGGTTAAATGCTAAATCCCAAAGCCAAACAGCACTAATTACCTTGGTCTTGCAAAAAGGTCTGTCAGTTTTGCAACTTTGAATTAAAGAGTCAAATGAATTTTTAGTGGCATTAAAAACAAAGACAAAACTAATTTATCTCACATCTAGAAAACAGGAGTTTTACAAACCAGATGTGTTGGTTTATATTCTTAGAAGGTTACATATTTTCACAGACAAATAGCTACATACACATTTTCTTTTCCTTAACATTTCTTTACACTGCTTTGTTTTTACATAGCTGTATATATATGTATGGATTATTTACAGGCATTCTTCTGGAAAAAGGGCCCATTTTCTCTTCAGAATGGCTGCAAAGAAACCAAGAATTCTCTCTCTTTAACATGGTCCTTTTTAACATTTTCCACAAAGTTTAACTGCTTAATTCTCTTCAGCCTCTGTAGAGTTAACTTTTCACTCTCTTTTCTTAAATCACTTGTTTATGTCCCGAAATGACACCTTTATCACCTCAGATTTCACCATTTTAAGTATTGTTCCAGGGGTTCATGTCTGCACTTACTGCTTTTCTTACTCCTGACACTATTCTCTTAGGGCTTTCAATCTGTTTTTCAGTTTATCTGTTGCTTGCCTGCTTGTCTGGGCCCAATCCTGCTTTTTTTTTTTTTTCAGTGAACCGTTTGTGAGTGATATTGTGGTCATTTCACAATTTTGAAAGAAATGTTCAAGGAAAGGGACCAGGAAGGGTGGGGGCTAGTTGAGGAGCCACCCTCCTTGCTGAATTAGTAGTGGAACACTAAAGAATCAGTTTTTGAGGCAGACAACAAAGGGGAACAGAACAAGGTGCTTTTTGTCCTTTTTACAATGAGATGGGAGTATGAAGGGGGTTGGATCGATCCGGGGTTTGGAGAACGGGGTTGTCATAAACAGATTGTTAAGGGTTAATGTCTCTTGTACCTGTAAAGGGTTACAAGCGGGGAACTGGACACGTGACCAGAAGACCAATCAGAAGACAAGATACTTTTAAATTTGGGCGGAGGGAAGCTTTTGTGTGTGTTCTTGGTCTGTTGTGTGTTCTTCTCTCGGAGGGTCTGAGAGAGACCAGACATTACTACAGGCTCTCTAAGTTTCTTTTCAAATAGTAAGTAAAAACAAGTGGTTTAGGCTTTTTGATTGTTTTACTCTATTTGCAATTGTGGATCTGGCTGGTTAACTTTTATATGTGTAGTTGCTGGGAATATTTTGATTTGTATTGGTTACTGGGGGGAAAGTCTCTTTCTGGTGTCTGTAAGCTATAGGACCCTGTAATATTTACATCTTGAAGTTACAGAGATAATTCTTTACTTTTTCCTTTCTTTTATTAAAAGATTTCTTTTTAGAGAACCTGATTGATTTTTTTCCCCTTGTTTCCCTTGTTTTATTCCAGGGGATTGGGATAAATCACCAGGATGGGTGGGGGAGACGGGAGGGGGGAGAGAGAGAATCTCTCTCTGTTTTCCTTGAATCTGTTTGCCTCTTTGTGGAAGGGAAGGAAGATGCTTCTCTGTATGGTGATTTAAGAGGTTGGATCGGTATCTCTCAGGATAGTCCAGGGAGGGAAATTCTGGGAGGGGGAAAGGTGGGGGAATGGTTTATTTCTCCTTGTTCTAAGAACCCAAGGGATCTGGGTTCTTGGAGTCCCTAGGGAAGGCTGGGGAGGTCAGAGTGCCCCAAAACACTATATTTTTGGGTGGTGGCAGCGCTATCAGATCTAAGCTGGTAATTAAGCTTAGAGGATTCAGGTGCTAGTATCTCATTTTCTGAACTCTAAGGTTCAGATCTGAGAAGGAATGCTATGACAGGGGTAAAGGGGGGCGCTCAGTCTGGTGGTGGGAGAGGAGGCTTTTAATAAAGCTTTTAACTTATTATTTGAATATTTGAGAGAGGCGAGTTTTGATTTTGTTAACCTATGATTTCCCTCTTGCCACCACTGCATGAAACAATTAACCTCTCCTTTAGCCAATTTAGTTTTAGGTTGGCTGAGTTTGTCCTTAAAGACGTCCACTCAGTCTTTGTTTCAAGATTTTAACATTGGCCACTGAGTTTTGGGATCCCCCTGAGTTAGCCTAGACCATTTTTCCAGAAATTTACAGGAGTCTGGACCCTTTTTACAGGAGTCCAAACCTATCCTAAATACATACAATGAGCTGGCATTCATTTAGGGAACGGTCCCAACTTAGACGTCTGGTTACCAATACAGGAGGACTTCACACACCAATCACACAAGAAGGAAATTTGGGTTCGTCAGAGCGATGCCCAGTGCAACACACAAAAGGAGCCCACAGGCTACTGCCTCAATTGCCCTTGCTTTCACACCAGCGGTTTTACCCAAAGTGCGGTGCGGCTGCGATTGTGCAGATTCCATTCACTCAGACCAAGGGGACAGGAACCCCTTGGTCGGCCTATCCCCGGATGGAGACGGCACCCAGACTCAAACACTCCCCAAGAGTACGGATAGACACAGAGACAGGACAGTCCTCAGTACGGACAAAACACAGAAATAATTACCTGACCAGATTCCTGATGTCAGATCCCGGGAACCCTACCAGAACAGAGTGGGAACCAACAGGTTTGATGGCGTAGACCTCACTGTGGCTGTGCGCCTTTCCGCTCTAGTGGAGGACCGCTCGGGCCAAATGCCCAAGTGTCGGCTACCACGGTCATCCTACAAAAACGGTCAGGAATCACACAGCCCCAGTGAAGACGGTTGCCATCTCGGTGGAACCTCCAAATTGTCAAAGTTAGAATCAGGACTCACAATTTGTCAGACCACTCTGTTTTATTAGCACAGCGCTCCGCCAATAACACCCAGATAATGTGAGTGGCCATGCAAGACCCAAACAGTCTTATTTATAAAGACAAAAGAGCAGGAATTAGATAAAGGGACAAAGAAAGCAAAACAGTAAAATTCACCAGGGGCATAGCATGCATATCCTATTTCCTTACTAACTCTTATCGATCTAAGGCTAATACTTCACCAATTGCCCTTAAATGGTGCAATTGTTCTATGTGAATGTCTGTATTCCTGATACCTGGATTGCAGCATTCCAGCGTTTTGCTTAAAGGTACAGACAGCATTTCTTTAATCCTTTCTATTTTCACAATATAATTCATTCTACTTTCACAGCTCTCATGGGCCCCTGACTCTCGGCGACTCACGCTGCAAATAGCTCTCACGCTATCCATGGGTATCACAGCAACTTCAGGTGCCTGTGGGTGTCTGGACAAGGCATCTGCATCTACATTGCTTCTCCCTGATCGGTACTGAATGCTGAACTCATAGCTAGCCAAGGCAGCCACCCATCTCTGCCTGTAGCATCCAACTTACCACTTGTTAACACATAGGTCAGTGGGTTGTTGTCTGTCCACACCTGGAACTGAAGCACCGTACAAGTAGTCTTGAAATTTCTCAGTGATGGCCCATTTCAAGGCCAAGAACTCCAGCTTGTGGATGGGGTAGCGAGTTTCACTGTCAGACAGTCCTCGGCTGGCAAAGGCTACCGGTTTGCGTTTGCCTTCCACTTCCTGATACAGTACTGCCCCCAGACCTCCAACTGGCACCAGTATGTAGGATAAATGGTTTGCTTGGATCAGCAAAGACTAGGATGGGAGCATGAGTTAAGCAAGTCATGATTTCCCGAAAATCCCTCTCACATCTTTCATCCCACCGTGTCCCAAACGGTTCGAAGGTGCCATAGTGTCTCTGCAAAGGAGGCCTTGGAGGCCTCCGCTTATTCCGGGTTTTAGATTTGTTCCTGTTGGACTGGTATCCCCTGGTAAGATCATTCAGAGGTTTTACAATCGTAGCATAGTTCTTCACAAATCTGCGGTAGTAGCCATTAAATCCAAGAAAGGTCTTGAGTTCTCTGTAGTTAATGGGACGTGGCCAGGTAGTGAGTGCTTCTATTTTATCGGGATCAGTACTCACACCCTCTTAGGACACGATGTGACCCACATACTTCACTGAGGTTTGGCAGAACTGGCATTTGTCAATTGAAAGCTTCAAACCATATGCCTCCAACCTATCGAGCACTTTAAGAAGCCTTTCTTCATGTTCCTCCAAGGTTTTTCCAAACACAATCAGGTCATTGCAGTAAATTCATGTCTCCCACGACTTTTTCCATAAGTCGTTGAAATGTGGCAGGGGCCCCAGAAATCCCTTACGGCATGCGTTCGAACTGGTAGAACCCTAACGGGCAAATGAAGGCTGTCTTCTCCTTATCCTCTTCTCCCAGAGGGATCTGGTAGTATCCACTCCGAAGATCCAACACAGAGAACCACTGGCTACCCAGCAAACAGTCCAAGGCATCTTGTACTCGAGGCATGGTGTATTGATCAACTGTAGTGCACCTGTTTAGGGTGCGGTAGTCAATACACATCTGGATTTTTCCACTCTTCTTATGAACGACCACAAAGGGTGAGGCATAGGGGCTTCGGGACTCTGTGATGATACCATTCGCGATCAGCTCTTGAAGATGATGGCGCACGTCTTCCATCTCAGAGAGGGCAATCCTCCTAGACCTCTCCCTGAAGGGTCGGGGATCTTATAACCTGATATGGTATTCCATTCCCTTTGCACATCCCACGTCCCACTCATGTAGTGAGAACACCTTGGATCTCTCGCAAAGCTTCTTCCTCAGGCGATCCTTCCACTCCTCAGACAGTGTGAGTCCCCAAAGTCAAACTTCGCAGGATCTATCATTGGAACTTCAGCTTCACACTGGGGTCTCACAATGCTTTCAGGCTCAAAGATGTCTGCAATCTTCTGCCCTGGTTTTACAAACCATCACGGCGTGTTTCATTAGCAACCAGTATAGTCACCTCCTCCTGGGCTTCAGCAGGTAGGGTTATGATTCCACTGAGAACCAGCACAACTTCTGGGAGCCCTCCCTGATTGGCTGCTCTACCACAGCTAATGTTCCCTTACTGCCTTTTAGGCAGGTACTCCTGACAATCACCTCCTTTTCTGACCTTGCAGGCACCACTAAGGGGCTGGGCCCGCATACCTCAGTGCTCCCACTGGCAAATCAGGCATCACTTTTCTTGTGTCCCTCAATTTTTCTGTAGGCCACGGCACAGTGTGTGTGTATCACCAAGGTGTTCAGATATTGGTCTCCTGCTTGCTGTCTGCAGTAATCGGCAAGTATCCTAAAGAGGCTGGAGTTGGTCCCGATTAGCATGGACACATCAGAGGCTCCTTTGGGGTCAGGCATATTAAAGCAGCAGTGTCCACCTCCTGTCTACCCCAGCAATCTCTTCTGGGAATCCAGGTGTACTATGACATAGCCCTGATAAGGGTATTCATCCATGCTGAGGGCCACATAGGCCAAGCCCTGTCAGGGGCCGTATAGGCAGATGCCCAAGCATCTGCTGGTAGAAAGACTGGAATATGATCGTCACCTGGGATCCAGTGTCAAGCACTGCTTACATTCTGTTCCTTCAACCTTTACAGTGACCTCCGCTTGGGGTCCTATCAATCCTGGGGGGATTCGGGCCGGGCATGGTTCTTCCAGGGGAGCCTCCGCATCCTGCAGGCATAGGCGGCTCCCTTCCCAGGCCCTGGGGCCGTTTCCTGACTTACCCAGGTGGTCCTCAGCTTTTGATATACCAGCATGGGATTTCTCTGCATTTGACACCTTGCAGCAATGTGCCCACTCTGGCCACACCAGTAGCAGAAGAAGGATTGTCCTTTCCCCTGCTATCGGGGTGGTGCAGAGGTTTTAAAACGTAGTCCTCTGGACCGTGGTAGCAGAGGGTTCCTTGCACCTTGAAGTCTTGCTGAATCAAAAGTATTCTCTAGTTCAGTCACTTTCTGTGTCAAGGCCTGCACTTGCTGAGTAGTTCCTCCTGAGGATTCACCATTAGTGCCTTGGGCGTCTGTATGGATGTTGTGCCAGTTGCCTGGTGTTGCTGCACCTCCCAACCTCGCCAGCTGCCTGCTTCTCTTCTTCCTCTCGGACCTCTTTTATCAGGCGAGAGAACTTGTGATTATCTTGCCGTTCCCTTATCGAAGGTGGAGAAGGATTGGGTTCTGATATTGAATTCCTCTCACAATCTGAGCCAATCTAGTCCAGTCCATTTGCTCAACTGCTGCTGCTCCCCTCATGATGGCTCTCTGTATAATTTCTCCAATCTTTGGACATAGGCAGAAACCTTCTCTCCCTTTTGTTGCCTGGCATTGAGGAATTTGCAATAAACATCCTCTGAACCCTCAGTTCTCCCAAAGGTGTGGTCCAGGGCCTCTAGGCAGTCCCTCACCTTGACCCCAGGGTTACTGAGCTTCAGAGTGCGAATCACATCTAGAGCTGGCCCCCTGAGACACTTACTAGTCGCCTTCTCTTTTCAGCTCAGGCACCGCCCACTCCTGCAGCATCTCAGTGGTGTGCTCCAGCCAGGGTTCAAATGCTTCCTCCCCAGGTATTGGGGTGGGACCCCCAGAAAACAACCTCAGTTTACGATAGGGGCTTGACTCGGGGTGGGGTGGCATAACCTTCTCTAATGCTTGCCCCAAAGCCTTCGCCCACTCATCAGGTGAAGGAGCAGTCTCCTGGTGTGGGGCTTTTGGCCTTAAGGCCCAAACAGACCCGGCATATCAGCCAAAGTTTTTCCCTCTTTCCCCCAAAAAGGGGAAATTTTCTTTAAAAACTCTACATCAGGGGTAGGGGCTGGTGAGGCTGGCTCCCAGTGGTTATTTACCTTCCACTCACCATCTTCCACTGCTATCGTGCCTGGAACCTGTAGAGGGTCCACAGCCGAGGGCAGCTCACATAGTACAGCAAAAGCCCCCTCTTCCCTCACAAAAATGCGCCCACGCATTTTGCACTTATACAGGTACTCAGTGGATGACCTTAAGATAGGTTCTATTGAGCCCTCATCAACTGCCTCCAGCACCCCTGTTACCAGAAGACAGTTCCTGGGGGTCAATATTCATTCCCCTTGCACCAGTCCTCTAACAAGTGTAGGGCCATTATACAAACTCTAATCTTTCAAATACAACAGATCAAACAACAAGGTAATTTGGGGTTTTTTCCCAATTCAATGGATCACTCAAATGTGCTTGCGAGGGTACTGACCCAGGAGATCCTGGACGAGCCCCCCAAAATGTAACCCTTCTGCCCCTCTGAGTTGGCAGCAACAAGGGCCGGGTTCAGTATCCAGGGGTTTTGTTTCAATAACACAATGCCAAACCAGCTGAGCCCCCACCCAGTGACCCTGGGAAAATCTTACACACACCCCTAGGTGCCTCGAAGAGGCAATACTTCCCCTCTCGCAAGCACAGAGTCTCGGTGTAGTAGAAAAGGTTTAATTACATTGAGATAAACAACAAGCATTAAATTGGGAAAACACCTTAACTAGAGTTCATAGACCAAACCGTGAGCAAAGACCCATCCCGGAAATTGGGCCATGTCCTTTTCCCTGGGCTCTTGAGTCCAGCAACCCCCAAATCACCCACAGTCCCAAAAGACCCACAATCCAAAAGTCTCTGTCCTGGGTCAGTGCAGCCCCCAAAATTCGAGAGTCTATCTGCAGACGTCCTCCCCCTCAGCCTGGGTAGAAAAGGGGCACCTTACGTGGTCCAGGGCCAACTGCCCTGGCCTCTCCATGGGTTCTGCTTCCGCCTTCTCCACGAACTGTTCCGCTTTACCAGCCACTCCGCTCTGCTCCTCCAGCGTCCTCACAACTGCTCCGCTCCGCTCCACCCGCTGTCCCGTGAGCTGCTTCAGCTGTCCCCGCAAACTGCTTGGCTCCGCTCGCTCTGTGGGCCGCTCCAGCCATCCCCACAAACTGCTCCACGCCACTCTGCCAGCTGCTCTGTTCCACAGTATAGCTTCAGGCTCCCCCACTAGTTAGCACAGTACTCAGTGCTCTCAGCTCAGTAATTCCAGCTCTTTAGTGATTTCAACTCTTAGTGATCTCAGCTCATAGTAGGGAGCCCCAGGGCTAGTGCACCATTAGTCCAAAGTGAGTTCAGCTCAGTAACCTGTATCTAGATTCTTAAGGGAATAAAAAATCAACTCTGACATTTCACAGTGGAGAGAAGAGTGGGTGGAACTGGTGCTTCTGGCTCCACAAGGAGACTCCACCACCAGGCACAGATACCTGTCCCCAGCCTCTCTCCATTCACTGGGTTTTGGAACCCATGTCCCCTTGTCTAGCAAGTACCACCCAGCCGAGGTTGAGTCATTTTCTGTCACAAAGCAGTCCCACAGCTCGGCAGTCTGGGATGGGTAGGTGTGCCTATGCAAATACATTCTCTGAAATTCTTTCCCCCCAGATGTCAGGGTAGAAGCTCATCCTGACTCTTCTTACACCTTGACTGCTACTTCCTTCTGTTACTGGAGGCAGCACTGGAATCCCATCGTCGCCACTTGTTATATCCTGGGGGCAGCTGGTTTAGGAAGAAATCATTTGAGGCAGAGAGCAGACAGCTAACAAAACTACCATTTATTTACAGACACAGAGCTCACCTAACCAGCCAAAGCTGGCTGGGCTATCCCTAATAATCTAACTCAGTTGCCATAGGAACAAAGACCATGACAACCAAATACACAACAGAAGGCTGTTCCCAGAACTTCACTCCTCTAATGGTTAAAAACCTTTGTCTTGCATCCCATAGCGCTTCTTTGCCCTGTCACATGCATCCCTCCTCCGTGCCCCCCGCCTGCATCCCCCAACCCCCCAAGCCCTGCTGTGCCCTGCCACTTGCATCCCCTGAAGCCTTGCCATGCCCTGCCACGTGCATCCCTTCTCCATGCCCCCACACTTGTATCCACCACCCCTGCAACCCTGCCATGTCCTGCCAAGTGCATCCTGCCTCCATGCCCGCTGCCTGAATCCTCATAGAGCATCTCCCATCCCCATTTACATGCCCTTGGCCTGCATCCCCCATCTCCCATAGCTCTTCTGTGCCCTTCCACCCATAAGCCCCTTCGTTTCCTCGCCTGCACACCCATCCCCTGCAGCCCTGCTGTGGCCTGCCACCCTCCTCTTCATCCCTCCTTACCTGCCTTCCCCTCCCTTGCTGCCCTGTTGTGATCCCACCTTTTCCACCCCCATGTCAGATGGTAACAGAAAGCCCACTATGTGCACACAGCAAGGTCACAGAAAACCTCCCCCCGCACCTGTACTGTTTCATGGAGACTGCATCAACTGGCATCATGCCTAGGGCTGCAACAATGCCACACCAAGTCTTCATGCATTGCAAAACCCCCTCATGTTCTATTGCTAATCCTGCTGCACAGCCACATCCCTTCAGACCCCACCAGGTCGCAGTACAGCTGCAGTGATGTCATGTCAAACTCACCATGTGTCCAGGCTGTGGCAGTGCCCTACAGAGCCACATTAACATCTCACCACATTTATGCTGCTTCCATGAGGAACTTGTCGTGCATGTATACAGAGGAGGTTGGAGTGCGTGAACCAGCCCTTGAGGCTATGATATTACACGTGCAGTTGTAAAGAACATGGCTGCAGCTGTCAGTAAACTCAATTGATCCTCTAGCTAACCACTGAAGTTACACCGAAAATGGACTCAGTCTAGGGCATGTCTGTCCCTCTCTCTCTTTCCCATCCCTCCTCCACAACCTTAAGTACACACAAGATAAGTAACTGCGTGGTGCATGTTTTGGGAGGCATGATAGTAGCTTTGGAAACTCACATCCCATCTCACCTAGGGCAGACCCAAAGTCTGGCTAAATAGAAGACTTTGTGCTTCAACTGGTGCAAAACAGTGCTCTTTCAAATGATTCAGTTGTCCAGTGCAAACAAGGCCTTAAAGATGCATTCCCATGATCCAGCCTATAGCACTGTGAACTTGTTTCGTGCTGCTGCTGGAGATCAGTGCTCACTTCCCCTCCTATTTTATCTAATCCCCTCTGCAGCTCAGACCTTTCCAATAAAATCCATTCCTGCAGCTTCCTGCTCACAGTTAGCAAAGCAGCAGGATCTCTTCTCCACGGCTTCCTGATGGGCTCACTGTATTTCTGAAGAGCCACTGAAGGCACTGCATCTGAGGGTGCTAAAGGAATTGGCAGATGTGATTGCTGAGCCCTTGGCCATTATCTTTGAAAACTCATGGTGATCCGGGGAGGTCCCGGATGACTGGAAAAAGGCTAATGTAGTGCCCATCTTTAAAAAAGGGAAGGAGGAGGACCTGGGGAACTACAGGCCAGTCAGCCTCACCTCAGTCTTTGGAAAAATTATAGAATATCAGGGTTGAAAGGGACCTCAGAATGTCATCTAGTCTAATCCCTTACTTAAAGCAGGACCACTCCCCAGGCAGATTTTTACCCCAGTTCCCTAAATGGCCCTCTTGAGGATTGAACTCACAACCCTAGGTTTAGCAGGCCAATGTTCAAACCACAGAGCTCTCCCCTTAGATCACTGGCCCATTTGTCTGGTTTTGGAGCACCTGCAATGGGTCATCAGATTCTCTCCTAAAAATATAGTTCACACAGGCAGTATGTAGTGCCTTTGCTATAGGTTATTGAGGCCCCAGACAGATATACTGGGTTCTGCATCAGAGGAGGGACAATGTAGAGGTGGTAAATGGTAGAGCACGCAGTGGAGATGGGGACATACAACTCTCAGATGTATCTCTGTCATACAGAGTTCATCATCAGCATTAGTCATCTCTCTTCATCCAAGAGCTTTCTTGGGCAGTGTCAGAATTTCCCTCTATTATACCTGAGAGGATGGAGAAGGAATCCGTTTATTCTACAGAGAGGGGAACATATTTGCAGTTTTCTGAACCCTTCACCAGAGCTTGCCCTGAATATATTGAGGGAGGTTTTATTCGCCAGTGAAGACAGGCAAACTGCTTTGGATAAAATTCAAGCTATGAATAAATGCTCAGAGACTGAGTTATCTCTGAGATCTTGCTTCCTTTGCTATAGCTAGTCACCACAGTTAGGAACTGCTAGGATGTTCTTGATGTTTGTTCCTGGGGACAACTATCTCCGTAGCCATGGCAAAATAGCTCACTGAAGAGCTCATGCTTCTAGAACCTACTTCTTCCAGCAGGGTCAGATTAAACTGGTACTGGCAGCTGTGTCATTCCAGCCCAATTTTTATTTTAAAAAGAGAATTTAAGTTTAATAACTTTTCAGGTTATGAAGAAAACTTCCAAATAGGTTGCCAGTCCTCCAGGATTGTCTTGGAGTTTCCAGGAATTAAAGATTAATCTTTAATTAGAGATTATGTCACGTGATGAAACCTCCAGAAATAGTTAGTATATAGGTCTGTTTGTTAACCTGGGATAGAATTTTGGGTTTGACTTTTTGATACTCTCTTATACTAATACATGTAAACAAAGGACAAAGACTCTGTGATGTTGCTTCTGCCTAGTCAGATGGATTTGTTAGTATGATGGGAACAGATGAGAGCAGTTAAGTGTTACTTGAAAGCACACTTTAAGATTACCTCAACCCCTATCTCAAGGCAAAGTCAAGCAACCAGTGGGGGGGTGGGGGCAAAAGGGTTTGGGGGAGAAGGTATAAAATACTAAAAGACAAAGAAATGCCCGTCCCTGACCAGAGCACAACCTCACTTCTTACCCCTCCCCTGGGGTACAAAAGAGGTGGGGCGAAGACCCCAGACCCAAAATGGAACATTACCCTAAATTGTGAGGGGTGAGACTGTGGGCATGCATTGCAGGTATATTTGGGCCTGCTAAGAAGGAAGAGATGAGAATGGGGAAGGGGAATGGGATGCCAGAGCTGGGAAGGGGGACATGGGGTAAATGCTCTGCGGTGTCAGAGTTGAGAACGGAACACTGGGAAACAGACTCTGCCGGCGTGTAGAGCTATGGATATGCTTGTTTGGAACTAACCCCAATAAACATCGCATTGCCTGCACTTCGGACTTCTGGTCTTCTGCTTTCTGTTTGCATGACAAAAACCAGGGGAGAGGGTGAAGGGAAAGCCCTCTAACAAATACAACCAACCAAAACTGGCAACCTTACTTCCAGACTGACTCAATGCTTTGCTGTATAAATCACTTGGTAGCTAGAAGCCCTGACATAACACCGCTAAGAAGGGCAAACTGCCCCATTTGTCTCACTACTGTTACCTAGGTCTACCGATTGCTAACTTGAGCTCCTGCTTTTTAACTTGGACAGGCAGCAGAAGTGGAAAGATCAATGAAACTGTTCCAGTGGTGTTTCTAGACTGGCTGGGAGCACTGGAAATCTTGTGAGAAGGTTGTAAGGTTTGTGCAGACTCAGAAGAGTCAGATGTTTTGAAGATGTTTAATGTATACACACAGGCTGAGATATACAAAGTATTCTAGATGATTTGGATGTCCATCCTTTAATAGGATTCTAAACCCCTTAGACATCTTTGCAAATGTCAGTCACAAACTTTGGAGTGACTCTCTGAACTCCAAGGTGTTTGAGGTTCACTTGCTCATTTGCTGATGTTTTCCTGTCCTGTGGCCTCTTTTCCTCACCCATTGCAGTGACTGCCTGGCCTTGCATGGGAGAGCAGAGGAAGAGAAGACCTATTGGAACAGAGGGGATGATGGACTATAATACTCCCTGTAAATGGGCAGTCTTATTCCAAACCCCATTAGCCTAATGTGACCATTCAAATCTAATACTCAGTTTTAAACAATCTCAAGAAAAGTGTGGGAGAAAGCTCCACAGAAAGAATTTTAACAGCTTCCTCAGTTACACTGTCTGCATTAATTCTCTCTTCTTGGCATGGAGCTGGGATGAGCTGAGCATTGGCTGAGGAATTCATGAGCAGAATAGAAGTACATACATGACAGTGTCTGCGTGCACCATGGAGACATGCACAACAGAAGGGAACATTCAGGGCAGGGTGGCTCCAGGCTGTACACCACCGCAGTAATAACAGAATCACAAATGGAAGGGGTAGGAGAAATTCCTACTATTCAGATGGACTCAGACGGGGTCTGATCTATTTGGCAGTCTTTCTAAAGAACCACAGAACTGCATGTGCTACTGTAAATCTGGCTGCACACCCAAGAACATGCAAAATTCAAACTGCATTTGCCATCTAATGACCACAAAGTGAATAGACATGGTTAGGCGTGATCCTGGTCTGCGTCTCAAACAGCATTGGGCTTCAAACGAGGCATGAGAAATTTCAGCTCAAAAGATAATTTTGTTTTCAAGAAATTATATGTGCCTGAGAAGGCTGAGGTTGCAAGAACCTCATCCATCACAACTACAGTGATGTTAGCAGATGCTATAATAAATCCACCCTTCAGATGAGACCAAGTTGTCATCTACCTATTAATAGGTGAGAAATTAGACTAAGGTTTCTCTCTCTGTCTTGAGCATCCATCCATGAGGAAATTAAAAATCCCAGGGCACTTTCCAAATGGAGTAAGAGCTGCCATTTTCTCAACATTTGAGCGCAGCATTTTGATGTGGTGCAAACAAAGGCATGAAGACCACAAGACCTCTTGAGCTGTCTGATCCAGCCTGCTTCAAGACCACGCAAACACATTCTAAGACTTCAAAATCCATTTGAACTGCCCTGATCCTTCTCAAGGAATCCAACTTGCTCCAAACCTGTTTCTAGCGGTTCTACGCTTCCCCTTCCGATCCATCATGAGATACCCCCAAGCTATACCCATTTGTCTACAACTGCCCTATCTTCCTCAATAAACTCAGTTTGTGTTCATCTGATCCAAGATGCTTAGAGCATCAATTCAGCCAGCCCACAGCTACTCACATCTGCCAAGCTATTCCATTTGACCCATATTGACACCTGGATAACGCCATGATAGAATAGAACATCAATCTGAGCTGCCACTATCTAACCCAATCTTTTTCAGCAATCTGAATTAGATCCCAGGCCTCTGTAATTCTTCCTGTACTACCCTGAGCCCCCCTGATTTGTTCTGAGCTGCTCCAGGCTATCGCAATTGAACCTGATCCTAAACTGCTCAGAACTATTTCTATCCAGGCTTATATACTCAAACTATTTTACACTCTCTAGCTGCCCTGAGCCACCTCAAGCCTAGCCACTCTCCAGTAGAGGCTTCTTTACTGTTGTAGAGAAAAGTTTGTGGACAGAAATCTAAGTAACCATACAAATTGTACACCAGACATCAGGGCTTGGAAAAGAATTCCGCAGTCCTGCTGTTCTCACCCCCTTCCTGAAGCCTGCAGTGCTTCAAGTGCCAGCTCTAAGACATCGTCTGAGTCATAGAAGGAGAAGTGCAGTTTGTTAAGGCATGAGACGTGCCTTGGCTCAGCTGGTCATATCACACAAAAGGGTTTTGTGTCTGATAATTTCATCTGGTCAGTTAGAGGTCTCCAAGCAAAATGAGAGGAGCTGCTCCTTGTACACTTCTGATGAATACATTTCTAAGGGGGCCTAGGGAGCTATCAATCATCCCAGTCAAAGCAGCCTTTAGGAATAGAAGACAGTTTATCATTAGGGGAATGGCTCTGCCTTGGGACTAGTAAGTAGGTGGCAAGGGCAGGTGCCTTTTTTGCCTAATAGGGACAGCTGGTTCAATCACTGAATCCTTATGGAATGGATTCCAATTCTATCTACCCAGGTCCTAACACCTTGGCAATGTTTGCTCTCTCAGCGCTAAGTTTCCCAATCCAGTTAAGACTGCTCTCTGTCAGGGGGGAGATGGGGCATCTGGACAGTGATTCTCCTGCTGTTTCACTTTGCAGACCACTTTGTGTGAGCTAGATCATCACACAGAAGTATCTCACACAATACCTCCATACCCCTGATGTCCTATTTAGTGGTGCTCAGAATGTTTCATTCTATTTATCCTTATGAAGGACTCCACAGTCCACTGATGACCATCAATCAGTTTGAGAATGACTAATCTACTACTTAGTACTTCAAAGGGGGAAAGCCACTCATATTTGATGGTCCTGGAAACAGATGTCACTGTGTCAGCCAATGGTATTTTTCAGCATGGTTATGTCCTTCCTAGAATAGTGGCCTCTGTGAAGGATGGCAAACTGATCACCAGCTAAACAGATAAAATACCCAACTTCCCCTGGTATCGCGTTTTCCCATGAGACAAGAATTATTTTAGTCTTCTTACACCATGAATTGTCTTGCAATTCTTTAACCTTGGATGGACACTGGCTTCTCCACAGAGCTAAAGATAAAGAGGCTTCAAGTAGCATTGACCTGTGCAGACACATGGGTAAAAATTTCAGAAAGCTTGGGACTTTGGGAACCTAAGTCCCATTTTCAAAGGCACTAAGCCACTCAGAAGCCTAGGGTGTACTGACTTTCAATGAAACTGAGATGCTCAAGTCAGTTTTGAAAATGTGATGTGGGCACTTTTGAAAATATTACTGTCAGCTACCATAACTGCTGCCACTGCAAGAGAGAATACCGCAGAGTCAGAGTCAGTCTGACTCCTACCTTGAACCCTACAGACCCCAGATACTGTAGATAACCAGGGCTGGGAACACTGCAGAGGAATGATGCAAGGAGAGAAGCACTCTCCTGCTGCCATGACTCATCTGGGTACTTTGCCACTTGCGGTAGTGGAGGGGACATTGGGATCTTTAAAGTTCCTTGGCTAAGGTTCCCAGTGGCCTTTGAAAGCTTTGGATGCCAATTCATTCAAATGAGATTCAATATACTGTATATAATACAACATTTTATTTTGCCCTCAGGAAAAAAGACAAATCCTTAAAATCGCCCATCCTCACAGAACAAGCCTTAAGCAGATACAAAGGGGGGGGAAATGAGAAAGTTCTCTCTAAAAGGTGGATCCTGAGATTATTATTTAAGGTCACAAACAATAAGTATAACACCTCCCAGGCAGTGAATATAAAGCCAATGAATTAGAGTCATTCTAGCATTCAGATACACAGAAAACACAAGTTATAAATTATAACAGACACAATGCCTATAAATCAGATGATGTTTATAATAGATAAATCCTGTAGCTGCCTCTGCTGCTGTGAAGGGCCTTCTCACAGCACAACTGATGCAGGTGTGTGCACAAAGGGCAGATGATTTGGGGATGTCATACAGGGATGCACATGCCCACATGGCTCCCCTGCATATTGGCAGACAGGAGGTTGGAAACAGGGCTCTGATGGGAGAATCACTGCTATTCAAGGTCTACCAGTCCTGCACTATGTGAAGGTGACACTAAGCTGGGGGGAGAGGTAGATATACTAGAGGTAGGGATAGGGTCCAGGGTGACCTAGACAAATTGGAGGATTGGGCCAAAAGAAATCTGATGAGGTTCAACAAGGACAAGTGCAGAGTCCTGTACTTAGGAAGGAAGAATCCCATGAACCACTACAGGCTGGGGACCAACTGGCTAAGCAGCAGTTCTGCAGAAAAGAACCTGGGGATTACAGTGGACGAGAGGCTGGAATGGTCAGCAGTGTGCCTTGTTGCCAAGAAGGCCAACAGTATATTGGGCTGAATTAGTAGGAGCATTGCCAGCAGATCGAGGGACATAATATTCCCCTATATTCAGCACTGGTGAGGTCACTCCTGGAGTTTGGTCCAGTTTTGGTCCCCCCACTACAGAAGGGATATGGACAAATTGGAGAGAGTCCAGCGGAGAGCAACAAAAATGATTAGGGGTCTGGGGCACATGACTTACGAGGAAGGCTGAGGGAACAGGGCTTGTTTAGTCTGCAGAAGAGAAGAGTGAGGGGGGATTTGATAGCAGCCTTCAAATACCTGAAGGGGGTTCCAAAGGATGGAGCTCGGCTGTTCTCAGTGGTGGCAGATGACAGAACAAGGAGCAATGGTTTCAAGTTGCAGTGGGGAGGTCTAGGTTGGATATTAGGAAACACTATTTCACTGGGAGGGTGGTGAAACACTGGAATGGGTTATCTAGGGAGGTGGTGAATCTCCATCCTTAGAGGTTTTTAAAGGGCCTTGGCTGGGATGATTTAGTTGGGGTTGGTCTGCTTTTAGCAGGGGAGTTTTTTTTAGGGTGACCAGATGTCCTGATTTTATAGGGACAGTCCCGATATTTGGGGCTTTTTCTTATATAGGCGCCCATTACCTCCACACACTGTCTCAATTTTTCATACTTGCTATCTGGGCACCTTAGTTGGACTGAATGACCTCCCGAGGTCTCTTTCAACCCTAATCTTCTATGATTCTAAGGGGAGCTCCAGGGCTTGACAGTTATTAGCCTGTAGCAGAAATGACAACAGCTCTTCAGCCTGGGAAGAATTCCCCTCCTTCCATCTGCAGCCAGCTATGTTACTCAGGCTAGGCACTGGAGGGAAGAGTTTAGGCACTACTTATTACACATGACAGATATATCTCAAACACACTGTTGATAATCCACACCCATATTAGACCAGAGATACTGTGGCAGTTACAGCCAGTGCAATCTCTCCTTTTACTACTATGGGTAGCTTGGAAGTAGATAAATGTACAAAGGACTTAGAGAGCTAAAAACAAGACTTGGGAGAATGCCACAGTGTAAGGGAGTAGAGAAGTGACATCATGTAAAGCAACAAGAAATATAGTTCCTTTCATCAATTTTTGCAAGTTCATCACTATGTGACTGCAATACAAAAGAGGTGATTCTTACAGCACTGAAAATAAATGCAAAATACAAGGGGAAAAAAATCTATTGAAAGAAGCTCATTAAAGCTGCTTTTAAAGCAAAACAATTGCATTTAGAAGAACTTTGAAGAAGAGTCAGGGAAATGTTTATGATAATTTGCATACACATAAGGAAACACTCGATTACTAGTTCTATTAAAGAAATAACAAGCTACGTTACTCAGTGCTAATGGTATATGGCCCACATGAAGTGGACATGCTAGCAACCATGAGCTACCATCATGTGCTGAGGGATATGGCAGTCAGTTATGAGACGGTGAGTACCGTTTTTTCTTCGAGTGATTGCTCATATCGATTTCAATTAGGTGACTCCCAAGCCTTACCTAGGTGGTGGGGCCGGAGTGATGGCATCGCTGATTGGAGCACTGCTCTGCCAAAAGCTGCAGCATCTTTGGCGTGGTGAACAATGGTGTAATGAGAGGTGAATGTATGTATTGAGGACCAAGTTGCTGCCCTGCAGATTTCTTGAATTGGGACCTGGGCCAGGAAAGCCGCTGATGAGGCCTGAGCTCTCATGGAGTGTGCCGTAAATGCTGGGGCTGGTATTTTGGCCAGCTTGTAGCACGTGCAGGTGCATGACATGATCCAGGAAGATATTCTTTGAGATGAGACCGGGAATCCTTTCATCTGTTCTGCCACTGCTACAAACAACTGGTTCAACTTTCTGAATGGCTTAGTGCACTCGAAGTAAAAGCCTAGTGCTCACCAAACATCCAGGGAGTGCAGCCTCTGCTCACAGCTACTGGCATGATGCTTAGGATAAAAGACAGGTAGGAAAATGTCCTGACTAGTGTGGAAGTGTGACACAATCTTAGGAAGAAAGGCTGGATGAGATCTGAGTTGCACCTTATCCCTGTGGAAAACCATATAAGGTGGGTCTGAGAAAAGCGCCTTTAACTCAGACCCCTCCTTGCTGATGTAATGGTGACCAGGAAGGCTACCTTTCACGACAGATGGAGAAGGGAGCAAGTTGCCCACGGTTCAAATAGGGGCCCCTATTAGCCTGGAGAGGACCAGGATATGGTCCCACATGGGGACAGCTGTCTGATCTGGGAATGTAGACATTCCAAACCCTTGAGGAGTCAGCGAACCATGGATTGGCGAAGACAGAGCGCCTAGACACTCCCTGGTGGAAAGCCAAGATAGCAACAAAGTGTACCTTTATGGAGTATGCTGCCAGGCCTTGCTGTTTCAGGTGCAGAAGATACTCTAAGATGAGAGGTACTGTTGCCTGAAGAGGGGGTGCATGACACTGGTCACACCAAAAAGTAAATCTTTTCCACTTTGCCAGATATGTGGCTCTAGTGGAGGGCTTCCTGCTGCCGAGTAGGACCTCCCTTACCTGTTCTGAACACAGAAGTTCCATGGGGTTCAGCCATCAAGCTTCGAAGCTGTGAGGTGGAGGGACTGCAGGTCGGGAAGATGAAGACAACTGTGGTCCTTGAGTGATCAGGTTGGGAAGGAGTGGCAACATGATTGGGGCGACCACTGACAGTTCCAGGAGTGTTGTCGAGGCCACGCTGGTGCCACCAGAATTATCTCTGCCCCATCCCTGCGGACTTTGAGTAGGACTTGTGCATGAGAGGGAATGGAGGTAAGGCATACAGCAGGCCTCCCAGGGTAGCAGAATGCATCTGTGTTTGAGCCTTAGCTGTGTCTCTGGAAAGAGCAGAACATTGGGCACTTTCTGTTGCTCCGGGTGGCGAACAGATTGACCTGGGGAAACTCCCACCTTTGGAAGATGGAGTATATGACATCTGGCCGGATGGACCACTCATGATTGTGGAAGGATCTGCTGAGGTAGTCCGCCAGTGCATTCTGAATTCCTGGTAAATAGGATGCTTCCAGGTGAATGGCGCGGGCTATGCAGAACTCCCACAACCAGAGAGCTTCCCAACACAGGGGAGAGGACTAGGCTCCATGCTGCTTGTTGATGTAAAACTTGGCCATGGTATTGTCCATCACAACTGCTATGCACTGACCTTGTAGTCGGGCCTGAAAGGTCAGGCATGCCAGTCACACCGCCCTCAGCTCCTTGATATTGATATGGAGGGAGAGCTTGTCCTGCAAACAAAAGCCCCACTTCTGGAAGTCTCTCAAATGCATGCCCCATCCCAAAACCAATGCACTGGTTACCAGGGACAAGGAGGGCTGGTGACTGTTGAAGAGGACTCCTTTGCACACTGTCCGAGAGTCGAGCCACCATTGAAAGGATTCAAGCACCTGCCCCAGCACCGTGACCACTGAATTCAGGCTGTCGCATCCCAGGCAATAGGCCGAAGCGAGCCATGTCTGTAGAGGCCTGAGCCTCAGTCTGGCATGCCGAGTCACGTAAGTGCAGGCTTCCATGTGACTGAGGAGACTCAGGCATCCCCTTGCTGTGGTGGTTGGGTATTGCCTGAGTCCTTGAATGATGTCCATCATGGCTTGGAATCGGGACGCTGGCAAAAGTGCTCTTGCCTGAACCGAGACCAACATCACCCCGGTGATTTCTATTCTTTGGGTTGGAGCCAAAGTTGACCTGTTCAAGTTGAGGAGGAGACCCAGTCTCTTGAATGTGGAACTGACTAATTGGACTTGATACTCCACCTGCCCCCTGGTGCGGCCCCTGAACAGCCAATCGATGAGGTAAGGGTATAACCTGCACTTACTTCTGATGGAGAAAAGTGACCATGACCGACATGCACTTGGTGAACATACGGGGAGGCTGTTAAGAGGCCGAATGGAAGGAATATAAATTGATAATGTTTGTGGTTGACCATGAGCCATAGGAATGGCCTGTGTGCAGGCTGAATAGCTATATGGAAGTACGTGTCTTCCATGTTGAGGGCAGTGTACCAGTCTCCCGGATCCAGAGAGGGAATAATTGTGCCCAGGGAGACCATGAGAAACTTCAACTTTACCATGAATTTCTTGAGTCCTCGCAGATCCAGAAAGGGTCCGAGACCTCTCTTGGCTTTTGGGCTTAGGAAGTATCGGGAATAGAATCCCTTGCCCCATAGCTCCTGAGGAACCTCCTCCACCTCTCCCATGTCGAGGAGCACCCGCACCTCCTGGATAAGGAGTTGTTCGTGAGAAGGGTCCCTGAAGAGGGATGGGAGGGAGGGTAGGAGCAGAATTGGAGAGAATATTCCACTTCTACCACACAGAGAACCCAGAAGTCCAAAGTTATTTGGGACCAAGCATGGTGGAAGTGGGACAGACAATTCAAGAAAGGCGGGGAAGGATCTGGGAGTGAGGCTGGTGTGCCGTCCTGAGGCACACCTTCAAAAGGTCTGCTTTGAGCCCGACGATGGTTTAGTTGGGCCCTGGCCCTGCCCGGGCTGTGTAGGAAGGCTTGTGCCTGCCATTCCTGCCCCTTCTCCTATAAAAGTCCTGCCTTGGCCGAGGAGGATAGGAGTGCTGCTGCTGCTAAGGCTTGAAATGTTTATTTTGGGTTTCTGGGATGTGCATACCCAAGAATTCAAGGTAGCCCTAGTTTCAGCCTCGAGTCAGTCTGCTCCGCAAACAGACCTGCCTCATCAAAAGGCAGGTCCTGCATGGTCTGTTGAACCTTGGGCAGGAGTCCCAAGGCCTGCAACCATGAGCTATGCCTCATGGTAATACCGGAGGATAAGGTGTGTGCCACTGAGTCCGCAGAGTCCAGTGAGGCCTGTAAAGAGGTCCATGCCACTGCCTTGCCTTCCTCTACTATAGCGCCAAACTCCTTCCTGGACTCTGTTGGCACCAGCTCCTTAACTTGAGCATCAATTCCAGGAGTTGAAGCTGTATCTGCTCAGAATTGTCTGCTGGTTGGCAATCGTGAGTTTCAACCCCCTCGTGAAATACACTTTGCACCCACATAAATCTAGGCACTTGGCGTTCTTGGACTTAGGCGCTGGGGCTTGTCCCTAGCTCTCCTTTTCATTTACTGCAGCCACCACCAATGAGCAAGTCTGCGGGTGTGTGAAGAGGTATTCGTACCCCTTAGATGGGACAAAATACTTCCTCTCCACACCCTTCACAGTGGGAGGGATGGAGGCTGGGGTCTGTCATATGGTCTTATCATTGGCCTCTATAGTTTTGATGAGGGGTAGAGCCACCCTTGACTGGATTTCTGGGGCCAGGATATCGACCATCAGGTCCTCCAACTCCACCACCTCCTTGGCCTGCAAGCCCGTATTTCGCGCCACGCTGCATAAGAACATAAGAACATAAGAACGGCTTTACCGAGTCAGACCAAAGGTCCATCTAGCCCAGTATCTGTCTACCAACAGTGGCCAATGCCAGGTGCCCCAGAGGGAGTGAACCTAACAGGCAATGATCAAGTGATCTCTCTCCTGCCATCCATCTCCATCCTCTGATGAACAGAGGCTAGGGACACCATTCTTTACCCTTCCTGGCTAATAGCCATTTATGGACTTAGCCACCATGAATTTATCCAGTTCCCTTTTAAACATTGTTATAGTCCCAGTCTTCACAACCTCCTCAGGTAAGGAGTTCCACAAGTTGACTGTGTGCTGTGTGAAGAAGAACTGCCTTTTATTTGTTTTAAACCTGCTACCTATTAATTTCATTTGGTGACCCCTAGTTCTTGTATTATGGGAATAAGTAAATAACTTTTCCTTATCCACTTTCTCCACATCACTCATGATTTTATATACCTCTATCATATCCCCCGTTAGTCTCCTCTTTTCCAAGCTGAAGAGGTCTAGCCTCTTTAATCTTTCCTCGTATGGGACCCTCTCCAAACCCCTAATCATTTTAGTTGCCCTTTTCTGAACCTTTTCTAGTGCTAAAATATCTTTTTTGAGGTGAGGAGACCACATCTGTACACAGTATTTGAGATGTGGGCGTACCATGGATTTATATAAGGGCAATAATATATTCTCAGTCTTATTCTCTATCCCCTTTTCAATGATTCCTAACATCTTGTTTGCTTTTTTGACCGTCTCTGCACACTGCGTGGACATCTTCAGAGAACTATCCACGATGACGCCAAGATCTTTTTCCTGACTCGTTGTAGCTAAATTAGCCCCCATCATATTGTATGTATAGTTGGGGTTATTTTTTCCAATGTGCATTACTTTATATTTATCCACATTAAATGTCATTTGCCATTTTGTTGCCCAATCACTTAGTTTTGAGAGATCTTTTTTTTTCTTCTTTTCTGCAAAGAAGGTCCTAGTGGGCATGGCTGTTTATGGGGGATGGTCCAGAGATGGGGGTGCCTGCAACTGCCTTGTCCAGGGAAGATGACAAGGAGACTAATGGGGGAACAGTATCCTCCTGACCCTCCTGGCCTCCAGAGGCCTCCAGTCCTGCCTCTCTCTCGGAGCCATCCACACCTAGATCAGGCTCAGGAACTGAGGTTGGTTCCAGGGGAGGTAGTGCAATCGGTACTTCCGCAGCACCCCTAGGGATGGTGCGACTGGCTGATGCTCCAGCACCCATGGTTCAGAGGTACACTGAATGGGAACCTTTGGATTGGGTGCCCTGGGCCTAGTGGTATGACCACGGGTTCAAAAAACTGCGCTAATTCCTGCCACTGTGCAAGCCATGGCCCTGTCCTCACCTCAAGCCTTCCACAGCCTGACCAGTGCTGGCCCCACTCTGAGTATCTAGACCCTGTCTCTGAGTCCAAAGACGGGGACCAGGACCACAGTGGCCAGAGCAGTGCTGGACTGGGAAGCAGTGCCACGAGGCTGGGGAGCTGTGTCGCGATCTGGAGCGGTACCAAGATCAGGATCTGTGCAGGAATGTTGACCAGTGCCAGGATGACCAGTGCCGGGAGCAGGACCTGCTGTACGACGGGGATTGGCATCGTGATCAGGAGCGCTGCTGCGAGTCTGACCGGTGCTGCAAGTGCGACCAGTGCCACGAGTCTGACTGGTGCCGTGATTGCGAGCAAAGCCGGGACTCTGAGCAGTGCCACAATCCCCCCAGTGGTGCTGAGGGACAGAGCATCGCCGGTTTGCCTGGAGACGGTGCCACATATTGCAGTACCGGAGTCTTGGCTTGAAGGACCGGGGACCACGGTGCCGTCATAGCGATGAGGTCCCTCGCATCCTCAAAGGTGTCCGGGGGGGATGGCAATTCCACCTTCTCAATCACATGGCTTGGGGAATCCAAGGGCACCTGACTCAAGTTGTGGGGCTCAAGTCGATGGTGCTGTCTCCAAAGTCTTTGGCCTGAGGTGCTCCTCTCTGGGATATGCCCCATTGGCTGGCTCCAAAGGGGTGGGGTCTCTGAGTCGGAGATCCACTCGTCCCCTGCTTTTGGTACCGCTTCTGTGTCGGGAAATGGGACCGGCGCTGGGTCATCCTGCTGGTTTCAGCACCAGGGAGAGGCAGTGCCGCGGGTCTCTCCCAGAGTCCTTCCGCGGTGCTGCTTCTACCACTGCCACTGGGGTGCTGTGCAACAATGAGCTCGGTGCTGGGTTTTGCCGTGCCAATGCAGGTTGCGGTTAAAGTGCTGCCTCCATAAGAAGCTGCTTGCGGTGAAAGTATTTCTCCTTTTTTGTACTGGGGCGAAATCTTGCATTTGTCCGCTTCATGTGCTTCCCCAGACACTTTAAGCAAGTGTCGTGGGAGGTCATCCGTTGGCATGGGCTTATTGCAGAAATTGGAGGGACTTAGGCATATCCTGAGTCCCAACTGGGAACGCGGTTGGGGTGAAGGGGAAGACCCCCCCCACTCCCAACAGCTATCTGCTGTAACCAAAACCACTGACACTAAACTTAACAAGGCTAGGAATAACTGTGAACTAAACTAAACTGAAAGGTAGGGAAAACTACGAGAACTTGCTAAGCAAGTCACCACCATTCCAATGACCATCACTGGTGGTAAGAAGGAACTGAGGAGGTGCTGGGTTGGCAGGGTCATATATTGAGCGCCATGAAGGCACCACTCCAGAGGGCTCCACAGCTGACCCGATGGGTGCTGCTAGGGGAAAAAACTTTCCGACGACTGTGCACATGGCATGCACAAACCTAATTAGAATCAATATGAGCAGTCGCTTGAAGAACCATGCCTGCTCCTTCCAAGCCTCTGAAACTGTGTTACACCCAAAGAGAACCATGTACACTCCGAGGAAGGCTACCTGAGAAGTCTCCCACTTATTCAACTCAGGGCAGAAAAGGACAAGCTTTGCACCCAAATGCCAGTGAGCAGATGTGACACTGGAAACAGAAAGTGCTTGGTAAGGCACTACAGGTTAAATGCATTTGGCCATGCAGAAAGCTACAGGCACTGGAAAATAATATAAAAACAAATAACTCTCTTTCTCCCAAGTGCTTGAAAGAACAGAAGGAATCAAGGTTACAGAGGGGATTCAGCACCTGACAGAAATTTGATACATATTTATTATTTGTACTGTGATCGTGCCTAGAGGCCCCAATATGGGATAAGTGCCCCATTTTACTGGGCAATACACTTTGTTATTGCACCTTTCATCCAAACTCTTTACAAATGAAGTCATTTAGTCTTGCAGCTCAGCTGGGAAGTAGGTACATTACTCCCATTTTTGCAAGTAGAGAAAATGAGGCAAAAAGGTTAAGTGACTTGTCTAAGGTTTCACAGTAGCAGCCATGTTAGTCTGTATCCGCAAAAAGAACAGGAGTACTTGTGGCACCTTAGAGACTAACAAATTTATTTGAGCATAAGCTTTTGTGGGCTACAGCCCACTTCATCAGATGCATAGAATGGAACATATTGTAAGAAGATATATATACACATACAGAGAACATGAAAAGGTGGAAGTTGCCATACCAACTCTAAGAGGCTAATTAATTAAGATGAGCTATTATCAGCAGAGAAAAAAAACCTTTCACCCATTTTCTGCTCAGATCTGTTTATTTTAGTGTATTTTTAAAAGAACTGCCAAGGGCGCCCATAGCACATTGGTCGGATTTTCATCACATCCCCTATACATCTGAATAAATATATACAAATAATGGCAGTGTCCGTCCCATGACATTTCAACCCACTTTTTCTCAATAGAAAAACAGTTTTAAAACTCCCACTTTCAACTCGAAACTGCTTATACAGGTATGTAGATCCTCAGTCATAAGCACCTTTATACACAGTAGACATCTGAAAAACAATGTATTTAGCCTCTCTTTATAGACTGTCATGATCTGTGAACTTGGATTGGAAAGGCTACCTTTCCTTCTCCCTTTCCCCTGTCCAGTTTTAAACATTTAAAAAAATAATACTTTAAAATATTTTAAAAATATTTATTTCTCCAAACTAAGTGGGATAAGGGACAGAAAGGACACTTGGGAACAAAAGAGATTGTGCTGGGAACCCTGGGGGAAGCTGAGGTATTCCAGAGAAAGGGAGCATTAGAATAGAGGTCAGGTAGGAACTTGAGAGCAGTTTAAGAACCTGTGACCTATCTCCTTTCCCCATTTTGTGACTCTTCTGCCTCTTCCCTTCTCCATCCCCTATATGCCTTCCTCACACACCTAGAAAAGAGCAGCAAGAATGATTCAAGGTCTGGAAAACCTGGATTACAGTGAAAAACTTTAGCAGCTCAGTCTATTTAGTTTATCCAAGAGAAGGTTAAAAGGTGACTTGATCAGTCTACAAGTCCTACACAGGAAAGACAGGTACATGACTCTTCAATGTAACAGAAAAAGGTATAATGACATCCAAAGGTCAGAAGCTGAGGCTAGATAAATTCAGACTAGACATAATGTACACATTTTTATCAGTCAGGTTAGTGAACCACTGAAACAACTTGCCTAGGGATGTGGTAGATTCTCCATCAATTGAAGTCTTTAAAATCAAATACATTATGGGTTTAATGCAGAAGTTACCATATGAAGTTCCATGGTCTATGTTGTGCAGAAGGTAAGACTGGATAGTCGTGGTAGTCTCTTGGTCTTAAAGTCTATTAATCTAGCCAGCGTCACACACTCTCATTACCACGCCACACCCCTCCATGCACTACTACATACCCTCTGCCTCCATACCTAGAACCTTAGGTAATCAGTCAGCCTCATTTTTCAGCTGCTTTACACCATCAGAACAGCAGCCATGGATGAGGACCAAAATACAACCACATGCATTCTACCTGTCTTAAGATTTTCAAAGGTGCCTGTTACCATGTTATTTAATCATAGATATAACTGATGTGCTTACCAAGTATACAAATACTTAATTAGAGAGCTAATATACTTAGGTATATAAATTTCCTAAGCCTTGGTCATATTCAAAATTTAGACTTCTTATATATACTGCAAACCACCTAACACCCTTACAAAAATATGAACTGACGATGGCAATACTAAACTAATATTATGGTGTGTATTGCAGTAGTTTGTAGGAGCTCGTCATGGACCATGACCCCATTGTGCTTGGCACTACACAAAAATGTAACAAAAAATACTATCAATGCCTCACACATCTTACAATCTAAGCAATATATCGGTTTTTCAAAATGTAAAATGTCCATCGTCATATTTTGCAAATTTCTTAAATACTTGTTATAAAAAATCCTTGGTCCAAAACCAGTATCTTACAACATTAGGGGCCTCGTCTCACAAACCTAGCATGATTAAGGCTTTAGTTTGAAGTAGACTAGGAATGGAACATCAGAGGCTGGTGTCCATACAAGGGCATACTTAACATTATTTTAATATTGTGCAGACAGATATTTCCACTCTACTGGGCTGTGTGTGTGTATAAATGAATGCTTTTTAAGATTTGTGTCAGAATTATATTGTGATGCTGGCAGACCAGGTGCCAGCTCGTGCCAAGGCCCCAGACCTCTCTGAACACTGACAAATGCATAGCTGGGAACCAGTCTGGTTCACCAATGTGTTAACATCTATTTTAACAATGCTAAGTTGATAAAAATGTGTTTAGACCTTATGAATAGCTCTTAGAATGTGGCCTGTATTAGTCTTACTTATGTAACCCATGTTATAGAGCAATAGCAAATGTTTGCATTGTACACCTCTAATTGTATAACTCACCAAACAGCAAAGAATCATGAATTAAAGTATTCGTCATGTATAAAAGGCCCATTGAAAGCAAATGAGCATTGTGGAGCATCAAAGGACGGAGACCTTGTTGATTGCACTTCTTATCCCCATTCCCCCTCCCCTCAGGAAGGGGAGACCATCAGATAAACTCATCCCATCAGCTTGGATTCTGTGGTCAAGGGAATAAAAATCCCCGACAAGGAAAAACTTGGTTCTTTTTGCTCATTGGTTTCTAAAGGGGCAAGAATTGCTAAGTGAAAGCAAAAGACCCACAGCTGTTTTGCCTCAGTTAGCACCAAAGTACATATAGAGTCTGCTTATGATAGAAGTATCTCTCATCTTTTGAAACTCAAGAATGATACTCACTTGTGTGTTACCTGCTTTAATCTTGTAAATAATTTATTTCTTAGTTAATAAATTTTAGTTAGTTTATTACAGGATTGGCTATAGGCGCTGTCTGGTTTGAAATTGGAGATACAATTGACCTGGGGTACAAGTAACTGGTCGTTTGGCACTGGGAGTAACCTGAATATTACTGGGATTTTTGGTGTAAGTGACCATCTATCACATAGTCAAACTGCCTGGGTGGCAAGATAGACTTGAATGCCTAAAGGGACTGTCTGTGACTCCATGGTAAGACTGTTACAGTGCTTTAGGAGTTCATACTTGTCACTGGGTTAATGAAATCTAATTATAGAACATGCAAGCAGTTTGGGGCTTTTGCCCTGCTTTTTGACAGTCTGTCCTGAGGTTGGCACTCATGCTTGTGAGCCACTCCAGATAGCCTGATATTCATATTTAATCTTAATAAGGTTTCCACATTTTTAATGTTTGTTGTTCAATCATGCACTGGATGTTGCGTGTGGGTGGGTGGAGTTGGAATTGCAACTTTAACTCTAATTTAACCAGGTGCTAATTTTTTTTTTGTGATAAATTACTTCAAGGCTTAAAAGCCACTTCATAGTGACAATAGCTGAGAATGTAAGGTCTGAGGCCTTTTTCTCCAGCCACATTAGGACCATGAGCCAAGAAACAGAAAGTCACATCCTCACATTCCATCTAAATTATATTAAAATAATATATCAGACTTTTGATAGGGTGCAGGACAAGAACTGCTGACTCAGCCCTCTGTCATGCCAGCTCCCACTAAGGGAAGTAAATTGGAGCTGGCTAGAGAAAAACCTGCGCCTAATTGGTGAATGAGACACAGCTGCCAGCATTCCCTCTAATTTTTTTACATCCATGTGCAGAATGAATTTTATGTGCACCAATATGGAGGTGATGTGTGATAGGGGTGGGGCCAAGGGGTTCAGAGTGTAGGAGGGGGCTCAGGGCTAGAGCAGAGAATTGGAGTGCAGTGGGTGAGGGCTCTGGGGTGGAGCCAGGGATGAGGGATTTTGGGTGCAGGCTTTCCCAGGGCTGCGGGAGGGAGAGAGGACTCCCCCCAATCCTCTCTCGCCGCAGAAACTCTGTGCCAGAGGAGAGGTGCCTCTCCCAAGCCTCGGCAGTTCCAGTGGGCCTGCGCTGGGCCGGGCTGGGCCAACCCAGGGCATACGTGCTATATATAAAGATGTACTTTATGGTTATTGCCCTTCCATCTATGGCCATGACAAACTCCTGTCCTATGCCAGGTCTTGGTATCTCATGGATGAGTTAGAACAGACAAGGCAGGGATGAGTGGGGACAGGGGAGAGACTGCTGTGCTGCATGTCAGGGGAGACAATCAACAGATACTCGTTCTACCCTTGGCCAGGGGCAGTTAAAGGACCCGTGGAACTTTTCCAAATAATTGATACTGGGCATCTCACTCCTCCCACCGAGAGTGCACTGGTGTACTACAACCCCTGTCCTTCTGCCCCCACTTTACGTAGAGCAGTCCCACCCATGGAGATAGACTGCTTGGAAAGGGGACTTACCCCACAAATTCATCTCCTTATCTGATCAACTTTAAATTTGGGAGAGAAATCCTAACTCAGATCTACCCTCTGTATTTTGAGGCAGGCCGTGGATTCTACTGAGTGACCCAGAGTAGGCTTGAAACAGACACTCCTCCCTCGCTGCAGCAGTTCTGGCAGGCCTGGGCTAGGGGAGAGGCTCCTCTCCCTGAGCCAGGCCAGAGGAGGGGCGCCTCTCCCTGCCTGTGAGGCCCTTTATATCTTGTGTGTGGCCACACAGCTTACAGGAAACTTAACTGCTCGCCCAGTTAGCCTGGGGCTCGATAAAAAACTAGGCAGAAGGAACCTAGGGAAGGGGGAGTGGAAGCAGAGCGATAGCTCTTCCCTCCTGGGTGCAGACACTAGAACCCAGTATATGTTGAAAACATGATGGGAGCACAACCTGTAACTAAACAGCACCAGTGGTTACTGAAGCCCAGGGTCTCTGAGTGACTTTGTCAGCACAGCAGGGGCAGGAGCCAAGAGGGCCCTGCAGCAATCTTGCTACAGGGCTGTTATAATTGTGCGGTTGTCTTAATAGTATCCACCATCACTGGATAAAGAAACAGATCTTAAGATGTTTAAACAAAACTTTGATTGCATTCTGTCTGGCAAGGAATCACTTCTCAACAGTGTGCATGTGAAATCTAGACTTTGTTCTACCTTTTATAGCCCCTATTTCTCTATTATTTGTATGGTTTCCATCTGATTCTTTGTTTGTCTGTTGCCTAACTAATTTTGCAAGATTTAAATAAACTAAGATGATGGGGTCTGATGGGTTAAAGAATTGCTTTGTAATGGGCTAGGATGCGTGAAAAATACTGTTTTGTAGGGCTTTAGTTTACAATGACTGGTTAAGGTAGAGCTAAACAGCTCTCAAGTTTCACTATATAAAGTGGGGTCCAAAAGGAGAACCAATTTCAGGACACACTCCAAGATCAGAGCATCCACACCTCAACACCCTGCCAACTATATTACGCAGAAGCTGGAGTCCCCAGCTGACCAGATCCTAACTGGCCCTCAGGAAAAGTTCATCTGCCTTATTGGGAGTGGTGAGCATTGTCTGCTTAATTTGTGCATTGTTTTGGTGATTGTTAATAAATAGAGGTTAAGGATATTACTATGTAAGGCTCTTTGGGTAAAAGGTCCTGCAAACCTGCACGTTATGTCCTGAGCCTAGGATGCGTAAAGGCTGGTGCCTTCTACCCTGAGCCCAGGACAGGAAGGGATAGGGTGTCTGAATTAACAGGGTAAGGGTAAAGGTGGGAGCCTTAGAGTGTGCAGGTAACAAGGATGAGAAAGCAGGCCTCTTGGATGACAAAACACCCAAGTACTCTATCCAAGACAGAATTGTTAGTAACTACATCTGATTCCATATTTGCGCCTGTACACAGCCCTATTGAAGTCAATGGAGCTCTGCCAAAGTGAGTTTGCTCACATGGATACTGTTGCAGGACTGCAAGCTATGAGTTCATTCTTCTCACCCTCGCTCCCATGACAAGCTAAACAACATGCACAGTCTCAGATATAAAACAGACTTCATCTTGAGTCACATCTGACATTCTAAAAATGTCTATTTTTACAGTTGTGAGCACAAGAACTAATTTAGTACTGGCGGCTGTTTTTTTGCCTCATTTTATTATTTGGATACTTCACTTAAGGCACATACAAAATTAAAATGGGGGAGAAGGGGAATCACCATTTGACACACGAGAGTAAAGAAATTATATGAAGCCTAAAGGAGAGCTCTGCAACAGGAATTTAGTAAGCCTGGTCACATCAAAGTATGTAACTGAATCTACAAAAGCAAATTAGTCAACTAGTTTCTTGACCAAACACTGCCAATACATTTACATGTGTCGGTAATTATGATTTCCTGCAATGCACAGTTTGTAATACTTTGGATAGTGTATCTGCCACTGTCTTCCTTCTCCCCATACCTACCTCTCTGCCTCCATACCCCAAACCTTGCTGCACAGGGATGCAAGGGGAATGTCAGAGAATGGGGCTGACGCTGTGCAGTGGTTGCAGATCCACTGAATAGAGCTGACATCCATCCCAAAATCTGCCTCAAAGCCTAAGAAGCAGAACCACACAAGGTCTACTACAAGTGGGGCTTCCATTGTAACAGAAGGCAGAACTGGATTTTCTCCCTGAAAACAGTTTTTATATATATATATATATATATATATATATATATATATATATATATATATATATATATATATATATATATATATATATATATATATATATATATATATATATATATGAGTGAGTGAGAAATCACAGAAGATAAGATCAGGGATAGTAAAGCAGATGCAGGGGTAAATTAGAACCAAAGACATAACATGAGAGGCTATTACTAAAGGATGAAAAGCATGCAAGATAAGCAGCAAATGGATGGCCAAAAAGAGTGTGTTTGGATCCCTCACTTAAAATAGGAGAGGACAAAAAGAAATTCTTCAGTAAAAAATATACTAACAGAAGATTTAATGCAGTACTAGTTAACAGGAAAGGGAAAAGCCAGAGGGCAGAATTACTTAATACATTCAATAAGCAGGGCCCAGGGAAACTCTCAACCCTGGTAACTGACAGAAGCGGTACTAGAACTGGCTATTTTTTTGAGATCTTATGGAGGACAGGCAAGGCCCTGCTGAATTATTGGAAGAATTAGGCAAGCAGTGGATTTGTAGGCACCTAAGGAAAAAAAAAGGTGATAAATGGTAGGCAACATGAATTCATTAAACAAATCATGCTACGTTTGTGTGTGTGACTGGATAACAAGTTTAGTTGCTAAATAAAAAGGAGAATGGAACATATCTCCATTTAAGTATGGCATCTGATATGGTTCCATGTGACAGTCCCTTAAAAACAGATTAGATGGAATTTACATAAAATGACTGAACCGGATGAAAAAAACTGAACACAAATGATCAATGATTCAATGTCAAGTTAGGAGGAGATGCTGTCTGATGTTCCTCAGAAGTCTGTTCTGGGTCCAGCACTATTAATACTTTCATTAGGGACTTGGAAGATGGCAACCAGAGCAAGTGAAAAATTCTGATTATATGAAACTGGGAAGGAGTGTAGGTAGTTTGGAGAATGAAATTAAAATACTTTATCGATAAACTGAAAAAAAAAGCTAAAATCAATAAAATGATGTGTTTCTCTGTAGTTCTCTCTGTGAAGGATTAATCAACTGCACAAAAACAGAGCAAAGATACACTGCATATAGGCATGAGACAGCATCTAATCTAAACTAAAATCAACAATACAATGCTGTTATAAAAGAGGTTGTATTAATAGCAGTAATAAATGTAAAACATTATTCCACTTTCATGTGCACCGATTATGGCTGTGGTTCAATTCTAAATACTTTTTAAAAAAGACAAACAAGAGTGTTCAGAAGAAAGTGACATGAAGACTAAATGATTTTGAAAACGGGACCTTTGAGAGGCCACTCACCTAATTAGTGGAATTGTGCAGGCATGGGAGAGGGCAGTGGGGTGAGAAGAGGGGGTGGGAGGAATTTGGGATGTGCAGGGCTGCGGCAGCCAGAGAAAGAGGCAACTTTCCCCAGCAGCAGGGCTATGGCTGGCAGGAGAGAGAGAGAGCTCTCCTTCCCAGCCTCAGCTCTGTAGCTGCTGTGGCTGGAGAGAGAGGACACATCCATCACATTAGAAAGGTAAGACTACTGATATTAAAATATGAGTTGTGTGCTTTTATTTGTAGAATAAAAAAATGTTTTTATATAGCACTTTTATCCAAAGCGCTTTACAATAGTTAGCTAATTGGTACAAACAATATTTGAAAAGATCATTAAGTGGTCCACCAAGACCCTCAGCAATTTTCAAGTGATCCGCGGAAAAAAAAAGTTTGAGAACCACTGGGTTAGAAGGATGGTCTAAAATCAGTTGTCATTAGTTCATGGAACACAGGATAAGTAGTGAATTGGACTCACACAGCATGTAAATCTCACGTGCTCATGCCCACAGTGTGGGGGTATAAATTGCACAGTTCTTTCCATATCCTGATCATTATGAGATTTACTGGAGTAAGAAATACCACATCTGAAATTATGTTTTTGCCAAGACCACTAAGATTGTCATCATTCAACAGAAGTGAACTCTATTTAATGGAGGGGAGGGCAGGGAAAGGAAAAAAGCTTCCTGAAATTTACTATGTTTGAGGCATATTCACTTGAAGAGGGAATGCTTTATCACTGAAGTTTCATAAGGCATAACCCTCTTCCCAGATATTAATCTACCATAATTGCCTCACTGGAAAAATTAACTGTTCATAAAAGCTGGTCATTTACCAGTATCCCTGATTTAAAAAAAAAAACCATCTTAATGGGAGGGATAAGTGCCTAGCAAAATAAAAAGCCTTTACAAAAATAACACTGAATATGTGGAATTAAATTCCTGAAATGAAACAAGCTTAGGACACCTCAGTTCAGCCTCAACAGGCCTATGTTCCAAGTCATTTGGCACAAAGTGTAATACTTTTTTGCTCAGGAAATTACACTGAAAGCACAAAGAGACTGAATTCTTCTCTGACCCCAGAGGATGGTGTCTCCAGAACAGGGATGGGAACCCACTGCTGAAGTGGAGTGTGTTGTGTGGGGTGAACTCAAGCCTGATCAGAGACTGACTGTCCTCAGACCCCATGAAAGTGAAGGTCTCCAAAGTCAGAATGAGATACAAGATGAGCAATTCCTCTTGCATTCCAAGACAGAGTCTTCGGAGACAGGTAAAAGTCCCTACCCTCCAGCCTCCTGTGTAACAGTGAACTAGGTGCTCATGACGATGGTCATTGCTGTCTGGTCCTTTTCAGGAAGATCTCATGCATATAATCCCAAAATCTTCCCTGATGAGACTCATTATGGTGAATCATGGTGGTTAGGGCCTCACCCTGATCAAGGCTCTGCCAATAATCCTGTAGCCACATCTCCTTCCAGCTGAAACATAGAAGAGGGAAAACACAAGAAGCCATTAGAAAGTGAGGGAATCTGAAGCGGAACCAACATTAAGACTGAATTCCTCTCTCACCTAAGAGGGGACTATGAAGGATAGAGCATGGGGAAGCTCATTATTAAATATTGCAATTAGAGTCACTGTGCTCTCCCTCAATCAGGGATTCTCAAACTTTCTGTTGGTGACCCCTTTCACACAGCAAGCCTCTGAGTGCAATGCCACCTTATAAATTAAAAACACAAACTATTTTAAGTGCTAAATGTGCCACACATTTGTATTTAAATTGTTATAAGCAGAAAAGTTTTTTTTTTTTTAAACTAGTTACTGTTTAATACTGGGGTGAGGGAATGAAGAAACGTTGTCAAAGCAGACTCAGTGCCCCATTGCCACCCTTACTTCTGTGCTGCTGCTGGCAGCAGGCGCTGCCTTCAGAGCTTAGTGGCTGGAGAATGGCAGCTGCTGGCTGGGCACCCAGCTCTGAAGGCAGCATAGCCACCAGCAGCAGTGCAGAACTGCAGAAGTAAGGGTGGCAATGCTACACTATGCCACCCTTACTTCTGCGTCACATTTGATCTTTGCACTTGGAGACATGGTTATGGGGGGCAGGGACTAAAGCAAATTTCGGGGTGGCTATAGCTCCTGCAAGCCACCCCTCTTAGAACCGCCATGCCTGTGTGTGTGTCTGTTCAATTATAAATTCCTTTTTTTTTCCCCTCCAACTCAGTGTTCTGATTGGTCTGTGGTTTAATGCAGCTCTTCAGCTGCTGAACAATCAAGCCCTCTAATGTCTCAAGACAACAAATCTGTGCACATGATACTACAATCCCCAAGAGTCCCAATTCCTTAAAGCGTTGGTGATAAAAAAATATATATACTGTTTAGGAAAAACAATCACTACATTATACGTTTATAATACTTCTGAAGTAAATACAGTACATTGTAACAGAAAAGTGTGTAATTTTCTAAAATGCTAGCTTTAAATTATATATTGTATAGCAATTGTTCTGTTTCATGCAGGTCTTTGAGAACCCCATGTAATAACCACATGACCCCGTTTGAGAACCCCAGCTCTAAATGTATTCAAAGAAACCTGACGGAAATTTACGTAGCAGAAACTACGACACCTTAGCACTGGCTTTGGAACTTGCTTAGATTTTGTGTTTGTGAATTTAGTGCTAGGGTAAGATAGAACATCAACAGCTTTGAAGAATGAAGTCCTCTAATAAAATAAACCCTTTCAAAGAATCCTAACCTGGAACGACCACATCTAGGAACGTCAAAGTAGCTCTCCATGGCCCATATAGCGATAACTGGAGATGGAGTGAGACCACAACTCTTATCATAGTAAACACTAAACAGCTTTTGGTCATAAGAAGCCTAGGCTGTATTTGAATCAGTAATCAAGAGAGGAAAGGCTTTGAATCCCATCAATCCCTCAAGCCTTCCAGTTACTCAGCTTTTTTTTTGGGGCGGGGGGGAGGGCAGAGGAAGGATATACTAAGCTTCTCAAACTTTGTCATAGCATGGTCTACATCTTAACAGAAAGTGTGTGTATGGCAGCTCCCTTCCCATTCCCAGTAATGTGGAGCACCTCCTCTCCCATTCATATTGTGAGAGTATGCCAAAGCTTCATGTAAGTAGTCACTGAGGTCATTCCACGACTAGCTAAACCTGGCAGGCTCGTGATGATCCCTAACATTCAGTCTCTCATGGAATATGTTCCCTCCTCAGCCAAGCAAGACTATCACAGATTCTGGCCACAAAAACTGAGTGGGATGCCATTTCAAACCTGTCCATATAAGCCACACAGTACTTATTGCTCATCCATGGTGCCAAGCTCATTTGTACCCCCGCCCCGGATGATGAGTACAGCACTTCTGGCACCAATTCTACTCATCACAGGATGAATAAATCTTCAAGCCTGTGTTCCCCAGAAGCAATTCTCACATATATAGTATAAGAGTCCCAAAGGAAGTGTACAGTGTGGTCAGAAAAATGTTCTTTGTGAGCACTGAAATGTGTATGTATATTCTAGACCAATACAATTAGTTTTCCCATTATCAGTAATGCCACTTGAAGCGGAAGGTTTCTGTAGTAAGAGGAGGCCCTAAGATGTAAACCTTGGTATCAGAGGCCTGGTATGAGGCCTAAGGGCTGAACTAAAGTAATGGTCAAGACTTTGCTAACATAAAGCAAAGTGAAGCTGTGAGCCAGAGGCAGGCCCTGCTTACAGAAGCTGGCAAGGAAAGGGCTGATGCTACAAGAAGATACGTACCTAAAAGGTACTGAACACTAGAGATCAGAACATTCACATACTTGCACATTCCACACAGATAACAAGGAACAGACTGACCCATCCCAATGACAGGGGCAAAAGGGTAATATGATGGATAGGGTTGTTTTGATCGAACCAATCTGTACAAGGTGAGAGGCGGCACCTTACTACATAGAGGGGTTGTACCTTACTGCGTAAAGGGGTTGCACCTCAATACGTCAGGAGTGATGTGTAACTTGTTTGTATCTGTGTATAAGAATGCATCCCTGGGGCGATGTCTTTGTCCAGCCGAGGGGGCAGTGGAAAGTCCCGCCACTAACTGAGCCGAGTCCATTGACCGTGGGCACATATTAGTAGTATGCCTTTTACTAGAGTACCAATCTAGGGGAACTATCGTTGTGTCCAATACGGCAATAAACCTGGCCGACGTGCCTTCGTACCTTACTAGACTCTGTGGTCATTGGGGGTTCTCTTCGGGTCTGCTGTGTCAGCTATCTGCGCAGATCTGGGCAGCACACAGAGGGAACACACGCACGCAGCCGAGTGATACCACCAAGGAGAGAGCAGAGCACCACACCAGTAGCATCTGACAACAGTTTCTTCAGAGTATATCTGTAGGGATCCCAGAACTTACCTTTCAGAACTGATCAATAAGAACAGGATTGGGGGCAGAGAAGCTTGCTCTTGCAGTTAAACTGCCTCAAATCTCATTAGGAGAAAGCAGCATTCAGACGTGCTGTGAGCCCTCTTCAATCAGTCCAGGTTAGACGTCTTTTGTGGCACTGAATGTGTGTGTGAAATAGAGAACAATCATTTGAAATATTTCCTCCAACCCCTGAGAAGTGGTGGAGGGATAATGGAAAAGGAAGCGTTCTGGGCCGGAAGTTTGGGGAAATGAGGTTGGAAGTTAATCAGGTATCAGAGTTAATGTTTCATCCTCTTTCAAAAATGATCCATGGATCATTTTGGTTTATGATTAGGATTAAAGTATATAATTTATATACTTTTCATGGGTAACATCATTTTATCAGCAAACAGTGCTAGTAACAGTTCTTCAAGGTCCAAACTGAAGCTGAGACTCAATGAATATCTCATGGGCTTCCTACAGGAATTACAGCCTTGATAAGGACAATCTGGCATTTTTCTTTTTACATCACCATTAACAGTTTTTGAGTGGGGAACATAATAAATTTCACTCTGACCTTCAATTAAAAAGCTTGTGCCCCAGCATGAAGAAACTAGCACTGAACTGTACACATATACGATCTGGAGGATGGCATGGACTGCACTCTCAGCAAGTTTGCAGATGACACTAAACTGGGAGGAGTGGTAGACACGCTGGAGGGTAGGGATAGGATACAGAGGGACCTAGACAAATTAGAGGATTGGGCCAAAAGAAACCTGATGAGGTTCAACAATGGTAAGCGCAGAGTTCTGCACTTAAAGACAGAAGAATCCCATTCACTGTTACAGATTAGGGACCGAATGGCTAGGCAGCAATTCTGCAGAAAAGGACCTAGGGATTAGAGTGGACGAGAAGCTGGATATGAGTCAGCAGTGTGCCCTTGTTTCCAAGAAGGCCAACAACATTTTGGGCTGTATGAGTAGGAGCATTGCCAGCAGATCGAGGAACATGATCATTCCCCTCTATTCGACACTGGCAGGCTTTGAACGCTGTATATATAGTTAGTAAACAGCTATGTGGACCCAACTGTGCTTTTGTAGTTCCTACTTATTACATATGTAATAAGCAAAAGACAACACGCACATACTGACAGGCACAAAGTAGGGTATCAGCCAAAATCATTTTGCTGGCTTGTGACACGGTAGTCAGATTATGAAGCCTCCTAAGACTGTAATTATTAAATTACACAACCATGGAACTAAACTGAAGTTTGGCACAAGACAGTGGCAATTCTGAGTTTGTCACTCCACTGATAGCTCTTTACCATTCTTCTCTATTTTGGTGGCAGAGATGGTTAAAGCCCAAATTCTCATCTGTAATCCTGCTGTCACCTCATGGAAGCTGGACTGTATAGCATACAGATATCTTTCTACAGCCAGATGACCAGGAAGCATAGAAGTATTGTGTTGTGTGATCTTAACATTTTCCTCTTGTCTGATGGCCTAGATAGAAGTTATCTGTAAATAATGGGTGAGGGGTCTACTGTTGGTCAGTGAGACACTAAGGGTATGTCTACACTACGAAATTAGGTCGATTTTATAGAAGTTGATTTTATACAGTCTATTGCGTATAAGCGCATTAAGTCGGCGGAGTGCATCCTCACTACCGCGGCTAGCATCGACTTACAGAGCAGTGCACTGTGGGTAGCTATCCCAAAGTTCCCGCAGTCTCCGCTGCCCATCGGAATACTGGGTTAAGCTCCCAATGCCTGATGGGGCAAAAACTTTGTCGCGGGTGGTTTTGGGTACACGTAATCTCCCCCCCCCCCCCCCCCCGTGAAAGCAACGGCCGACAATCATTTCATGCCTTTTTTCCCAGAGTACCGTCTGCCGGACCCGCTCAGTCCGCTGCCTGCCTGGATGATCAGAACCTCAGGCAGGCAGCAGGCTGACAGACAAAGCCCCAGACTGGCAGCAGGCTGAGTCGCTCAGCCCGCTGCCGGTCTGGGGCTCTGTCCGTTGCCGGTCTGGGGCTCTGTCCGTTGGCACCTGCCAGCCAGGGTCCTGCTCAGTCCTGCTCAGCCAGCAGACCTCGGTGAGGTTGATTGGGGTGCCTGGACAGACACAGCTATCCTCCTCTTAGTGCGCCGAATGGGAGTGACTCCAGGTCATTCTCTTCTTTAAGTTTCGTCTCATGGAGATTCAGTCCTGCCTGGAATATCATGAGAGCTGGAGGCTTCTGACTCAGGCTGCTCTCCCAGCCGGCATCACCGTGCGGTCACACTTACCCCAGCTTGCCCCTTGCTCCCATGGCTCATGAACCCTAGACAACAGTAAGGAGCAGTTCAGCTTGTGGAATGACAAATCCAGAACGAAGGATTGCACTCTATGGGCCATGTTAAGATTATTTCTAGATAGCATTTAGTCCCTATAAAAGGTTTCATGAAAATTTTCCCCCACCCCTAACAAAAATGTTAATTTATCAGAGCAGCTGAAAGGGCAAGGAACCTGGGACTATAACTTGGAGAGAGCTTCCATATTATTTAACTCATAATTGATATAATTCAAAGTAAAATTTCACAGCACGGTCTGTTCTAAGACTAAAAATACAGGAGAAGAGTCAGAAAAAGGAACAGTGACCTGTTGCTGCCCGGTTTCAAACCGGGCACATTTCGCGTGTGAGGTGAACATGATCACTACACTACGGGTTTTGTTTTTTTTTGCCACAGACTTTGCTGAATGCACAGGAATGTTTTCTCTAGCTACAGAAGCTACCTAATGCAATGTCTATATCTATGGCCTTCCTGCTCACAATCACATACCCCGCCCAAGTCTGACACAATGCAGAGTGCATGTGACACAGCAACCTGGCTTGGGCAGGATTGCTAGTGAGGCATGATTCTTTTGCCGTTAAGCAAACACAGCAATTCTTTCCTGGCCTTTACCACTGAATGCCTCGATGCATTATGCTGTGCCCTATCAGTGCGGGAGGAGTGCATGAGCTCGGAAAACATGTCATTGTGAGTGCGGGTTTTTTTGCCTTCTAATCTTCAATAACCTCAGGGATGGAGATGATGGGGAAGTGTAGAAACAATCTAGGGGGACTGCATGGTCACCTGTGCTGCTGAGTTTGCCACGCTGGCCAAACAGGAAATGAAATTCAAAAGTTCCTGGGGCTTTTCCTGTGTACCTGGCTAGTGCATCTGAGTTTAAAGTGCTGTCCCGAGTGGTCACAATGGAGCACTCTGGGCTAGCTCGTGGAGGCCAATACCATCGAATTGCAGCCACACTACCCCAAATTCAACCCAGTAATGTCCATTTCAGCGCTAATCCCCTCGTCGGGGAGGAGTACAGAAATCGATTTTAAGAACCCTTTAAGTCAATAAAAATGGCTTTGTTGTGTGGATGAGTGCAGGGTTAAATTGATCTAATGCTGCTAAATTCGACCTAAACTCGTAGTGTATACCAGGGCTAAGAGACCTGTGTGTAAGAGACCTACAACTTGGAATATGGGGCTACAGTATACACATCCACTCACACTGATGATCCCCGAACAGAACCATACATTACCCTAACTTGCATCCAGAAAATCTGGCACTCTCACCATGCCTATTCAGTAGCAACTGTTACTTGCCTAAATTAAATCTCTTCTGCCACCTGCTGCTCAAGATGTCACCCTAACAAACAAGAAAAAAGACCACCACCAAGGAAAGTAGTGTGTACTCATTCTATCTTGCACAGCTTCTCTTGGCAGCTGTTTATAATGGGGGAGTGAATCTTTCTACTAATAAAACGCATTCCAAAAGCCCCTCAAAACAACCAACAGAAGATAAAATTGTTTTAAAGCTTTTGGGGGCTCCTTTACTCAGGAGTTTGCTTTTGCAATTGGTCCATACATGGATCACTTGTGGTATTCTGAAAACAATAATGAAAAGGATATTAAATTTAAAATAAGATTTTTTTTTCGTGCAATGACCTTCATAAGGAATTATTATGACCTCAAGGTGAAATTTTGGGGGAGGGGAGACAGGACAGGGAGAAAGACAGTTGTTAACATTTAATTTGGCCACTTTTAGTAGTATTCAAATGTAGACAAACAGGTTCTTTTGAACAGTTAAGAAATTTCAAACACTTCTTTGGCACTTGGATAATTTAAATGCTTCTTTTTAAAATGTCAGACTTGCCTAAGACAACAAATACCTCTGACATGTTAAACTATTTTATAAACAACATTATAGAGTTCTTCCTAGGGAGTGAGGAGTCTGATATGTGAATCAATCATTCTGTTTTGTTACATTAACAGTTTATACAGTGGAACTGGCAACAGCACATGGAAATTTTCAGCAGCAGGTCATGGTTCAAGTACAACCAATGTCTGCAGTGGCTGAAAGGTTTTACTATATGATGGCTGATAGTTCACATCAAATGGATTGGGTAGACTCAGACCATTTCCTAAGGGGCAGGTGTCTACAACACAAATATCATGATGACAAATGCCTATCTGACCTCTATTAGCCATCTTAGCAGAGATACAAAGGACTAAATGGACTGTGAAAATTTAAATGTTTCTCAAGACTAGAAGTGGTTGCTTCAGAACAGAACTGAGGTACATTGCTGGTAAAGTGGAGAGAAGCTTACACTGCCTCTGCCCATCCTGAATCTGGCCTGTGGACAGAAGACTCCAGCCATTAGAACTGTCAGTCCAGTATCTTTCATCAGCATTGTGCAAAAGCAGGGACTGAGCCCACTCATCCTGTTCTGAGAGTCAATCCCTTCTGAACAATTGAGACTAAGAACTGAGGTTCTACATAGATATTAAAGATCTTATTGTACTTTATGTAAGAGCAGGAATTTGTCCCAGTGTCAAACACAATTTAGGATGGGATTTTTTCAAAGTGCTCAGGGTTGGCATAACTGCTCCAACTGAAGTAAGGGGGAATTTTATTAGTGTCTTCAAAGGGAACAGAGTTAGGACAACACAGAGTACATTTGGAAATCACACTCTTAATGCAATAATAATCTTTTGTACTAAGTTACATAACATATTTCATCCAAGGACCTCAAAGTGCTTTGGAAAAGTGGGTAGGTACTGTTATCGTCATTTTACAGATAGCTTGATGTGCAGAAAGGTTAAATGACTTTACTGAGGTCACAGCGCTTTTCAGTGGCAGAGTCAGGAACAGAATCCAGCTCTCTCAATCTCTTGCGGGCAAAATTTTTGGCATGGGGGCCACATCAGGTTTCATAAATTGTATGGAAGGCCGGTTAGGGGAGGGAGTCATGACCCAGCCCCCATCTCCTATCTGCCCCCGGGACCCCTGCCCCATCCAACCCCCCCCGAGACCCCTGCCCCATCCAACCACCCCTTCTCCCTGTCCCCTGACTGCCCCTTGCCGCCCCATCCAACCCCCTTTCTTTCCTGACTGCCCCCCCCAGGACCTCTGCCCTCATTCAAACCTGTTTCCCCCTCAACCCCTATTGACACCCCTGCTCCTGACCACCACCCAAACTCCCCTTCCCTCTATCCAACCCCCCCCCCCACACCTCCTTACTGCGCTGCCTGGAGTACTGGTGGCTGGCGGAGCTACAGCCACACCGCCCGGCTGGAGACAGGCCACGCCACCACCACCACGCAGCTCAGAGCTCCGGGTCAGGGCGGGCTCTGCAACTGCACTGCCCCAGGAGCTCACAGCCCCACTGCCCAGTCCACTGCACTGGCGGCGCAGCGAGCTGAGGCTGCGGGGGAGGACAGACAGCAGGGGAGGGGCTGGGGCTAGCCTCTGGGGCCAGGAGCTCGGGGGCCAGGCAGGATAGTCCCACGGGCCTGATGTGGCCCACAGACCATAGTTTGCCCACCCGTGCTTTAACCACTAACCAATGCTCTCTACAAATTCCCCCCACCCCCTTTTAACCACGTGGCTGTACACAGCATACATGACTCCTGCTCCCACTTAAGGGCTGTCATACATTTCAGCGCTGCTCTACATACGTAGTTTCAGAAGCATTTTGGAATCCTTCAGGATGAAAAGTATTATTCAAATCTGTATTAACTGGGCTTTTGCAAAATGATTTTGTAAAAACAACATTCATACAATACCTGTCTCCTGCAAAGAGATCCTCAATGTTTCCAAAGCCAGGGGCTGGCATAGGGCACCCCATGTGTGTGAACTGAGCTATGTGAGGTTTAGGAGCTGGCACTTTCCCATGAGATTTCTTATGATCCCGTTCACTAGCGACTCGGATGTTCTCCCTGTCACAGACGAAACACTCAAAGCCATTCAGGTAATTGGGCAAAGTCATGTCATTCACTCCCCACTCACGCCTCTCCATGTTCTCCAGCAGAAACTGGTTTGTAATGCCTCCTGGCTTCTTATACTCTAGGTATTTCAAATACTCCTCTCCATTCCTGTCCAGGAAGTCAAGGAACTGTGCAAGCTCTTGGGGGCTTTGGAAATCATCCACGAGGATGATGGAGAGGTCATCAGGCATCCAGTCCCGCACAGATGGGGAGCCTCGGTATACAGGGATGGCACCCAAATGCATTGGACGCCACAGCTTCTCGGTCATGTAGTCATTGCATATAGCATTCTCCATGGCAAGATGAAACTTGTACCTGGAGATAAAGGTCATGAATTCAGAATCCTCTGTTGTGGCTGTAGAAGTGTCCCTCAGCCTCTCACTGGGAAGCTCTCGGTTATTCAGGCATTTACCATAGGAGTCTACCTAAAATAGTAATAATCATCTTTACAAAAGACATTTCTCTATTTTAAACTTATTCTCAGTGGAGAGTTCCCTTCTCTCTTATTTTCAGTGCACAGATTCCTTCTGACCATTTCCTAAGAATCTGAGCTTGGCCTCTCACGCCAACATCTTCCTTCTCAACAAGTGGAGTCAGCCAAAAAATTCTAAAACATCTAATATTCATTGGAGAATGTTTACATTTCAAACCTCCTTCCTCTTCCAAGCACTCAATTCCTTTCCCAACAGGTTAAGAGGAATTCCCCAAGTCAATTGCAGCTCCTTGTATCCAACAGCAGAATTGTGCCCTAGATGTTTAACCGTAGCAAACAGACATCCCTCCCTCACCAACTCCTCTTCTACATTGCTCACTACATAAACATACTGACAGGTTTCAGAGGGGTAGCCGTTAATCTGTATCAGCAAAAACAATGAGGAGTCCTTGTAGCACCTTAGAGACTAACAAATTTATTTGGGCATAAGCTTTCGTGGGCTATAACCCACTTCATCAGATGCATAGAGAGGAAAATACAGTAGGCAGTAATAAATACACAGCACATGAAAAGCATCAGAGGGAAAATTATTTTTTGTAGTGACCCAGCCACTCTTAGTCTTTATTCAGGCCTAATTTGATGCTGTCAAGTTTGCAAATTAATTCCAGTTCTGCAGTTTCTTGTTGAAGTCAGTTTTTGAAGGTTTTTTTGTTGAAGAATTGCCACTTTTAAATCTGTTATTGAGTGTCCAGGGAGACTGAAGTGCTCTCCCTCTGGTTTTTGAATGTCACAGTTCTTGAAGTCTGATTTGTGTCCATTTATTTGTTTGCATATAGACTCTGGTTTGTCCAATGTACATAGCAGAGAGGCATTGCTGGTACATGAGGTCATATTGGTAGATGTGCTGAGTCACTACAAAAAATAAATTTTCCTCTGTTGATATTCACCCCTTCTCATCAACTGTTGGAAATGCCCCTCATGCACCCTAATTGAATTGACCTCCTTAGCACTGACCGCCCACTTGGTAAGGCAACTGCCATCTTTTCATGTGCTGTGTATTTATACCTGCCTACTGTATTTTCCACTCTATGCATCTGATGAAGTAGGTTATAGCACACGAAAGTTTATGCCCAAATAAATGTGTTAGTCTCTAAGGTGCCACAAGGACTTGTTGTTTTTGCTGATACAGACTAACATGGCTACCCCTCTGAAATCTGTCACTATATTTATGTAGTGGGCAATGAAGAACAGGAGTTGGTGGGTGGATGGGGGGTGAAGCTCATTTTTTCTGTGATTTTTTCTTAAAATAATACTGACAGCACTTCACAAATGCTGTACAGACATCAATTAATCCATATGAATCTGTAACCCACTAACCCCCCTTTTTTATCCTATGACTGCAGGGGTGTTAATGAGGCACTCCAGCTTTAAGGCCCCTTAGAATATGTGCAAACTACATATGCTAAACCATCTGTTCCCCCTTGTATTTACCTGTGCCTGTGACACTAATACCTTTCTCACACTTGAAGAGCTCTGTGTAGCTCAGATAGGTTGTCTATCTCATCAACAGAACTTGGTCCAAAAGTTGGTCTCTGATCTCCTGTGACTGGCAGAGTTACAACAACACTGCATACAGCCTCAAAAACTGAGTTAACAGCAGGTCTTTGATCTACGATACAAGATGTAACCCTGTCCCAACAGAGTTGTTAGTAATTCTATAAATGAACAAGCGCTGAACATTATTTCTCCTTGTTTACAAGTACAGCTAAACTGTATTCAACTAACACGATTGCTAGCAAGAGGTTCAAACATTATTTAATCTCCTAGGGCAGCCCTGATTTTGACAATAAGACAAATAGTTATACCCTCAGGCTAGTCCTCAGTGTGCTTCCCTTCCCATTACAACCCAATTGCCTCATCAGTATGAGACCAGATATGGGATGCTCAAAGTCCCCTAGGCTAGACCCGTTTTCATCAGCCTGATGGTCTAGATTGATCCCCCTCTTGTCAACCAGGTTACTAACTCACCCTTACTCAGTCCCCACAGTCATAGTTATCAGCCCCTCTTGGGTCTCCAGTCATGACCTGTCATGAAAGAGGTGCTGGAGCTGAAGCAATTTTTACACATTCGTAACTTGTACAGGAAGCTCAGAGGTGCCAGGGCTATGAAAGGCCAAGCCTAGAGATATCGGGGCTCAGATTAAGCATAGCGTGTCTCCCCCCCTGCTCTCCCTGCCTTCCCCCAGGAGCCCGAGCAGTTACCTGGATGTGCTTCATGAGCTCCCGCACGTATCTGTCCCTGTCGGAGGCGACATCGCAGTGGGACTGCATGTACAGCACCGGGGCATAGCCCTGCTTTCGCCACCGCTCCTTCTCCGCCAGCGGCAGGGCGGCCCGGCGCAGGTAGGCCAGGCTGGGCAGCCACTGCAGGGTCAGCGGATAGTCCGACTCCCTCCGGAAGGTGGCGGTGTAGTTGAAGAGGCCGATGCCGGGCCGGTGGGAGAGCAGGTAGTTGTTCATGGGGGACTCCTCGTGGAACAGCGCCCAGGTCTGGTGGGGCAGGCGCGGCAGCGGGGCCTCGTAGGCCCGGAAGTCGGTCCCGTAGAAGATAAGGGCCTTGGTGCGCTGGTGCCGCGCCACGCGCCGGCGCCGGGTCACCAGGCAGGAGTGGCGCGCGCAGTCGATGCGCTCCGTGTCCCCCGGGAAGTGCGGGAAGAGGCCCGGGCTCCACCACAGCAGGATGGGCAGCTCCCGGTTGCGGCGGGTGTCGCCGTTCCCAGGGCCCCGGTACGAGGCCGCTACCACGGCCCCGAACTCCACCGGGGGCAGGCCCGTGCTGGGCTGGAAAGGGGAGCGGCCGCGGGGTTCGGGCGGCTCCTCCGCGGGCTCCCACTCTCCAGCTGCGAGCGGCCCGGCCCCCGCGGCCAGCACCGCCAGCGCCAAGCTCGCTGCAAGGCAGCGGGGCCGGGACACCCGGCCTTGCCCGCTGCCCGGAACGCCCATTGCCAGCAGCTCCGCGCGGGCACCGCCTAGCCCCGTCCCGCGCCCGCTAGCCCGGTCCCTCCCGCTCCAGCCCCGCCCTGTGCTGTGGCAAGAGTTGCCAACTGTCCAATCACACGCACCCAAATACCCTTGCCCCGCCCCCCCCAGGGCCCCGCCCCCCTTTCAGCGCTAGCTCTTCCTGCATCTTCTCTCATTTTCACCGGGCTGGAACAAGTGGTTGGGGTACAAGAGGGGGTGCAAGTTCAGGGAGGGGGCTCAGGACTGGGACAAGGAGTTGGGGTGTCGGCTCCAGGCAGGTGGCGCTCACCTGGGGTGGCTCCTGGTCAGCGATGCAGCAGGGCAAAGGCAGGCTCCTGTGCCTGCCCTGGCCCCACACCGCTCCCAAAAGCAGAGGGCCCCCGTCCACTACTGCTACCTACAGGCACCGCCCCCACAGCTCCCATTGGCCACAGTTCCCGACCAAGAGGAGCTGCGGAGCTGGGGCTCAAGGTGGGGGCAGTACACAGAGACTCTCTGCCTCCCCTGCCCCAGGGATGTGTGGGCTGTTTCCAGGAGCACTGTGGGGTCAGGGTAGGCAGGGAGCCTTACTTAGCCCCGCTGGACTTTTAGCAGCCTAAAACCTCCCAGTTTGGCTTCTGTAGCCTGTGGGAGATGGAGACTCTCAGCAAAACTGGAAGGGTTGGCAACCTTGGCTATGGTGCCTGCTTGGGCATTAGGGGCAGCCCCACCTTGGTGCCCATCCCTCCCTCCCTCCTGTCCATGCACAGCTTGTCAGTGCTGCATTCAGCAGGTCAGTTGAGCCATCGCTCCCTGAACAGCCTGCCACCCACACTGCCCTGGCACACCAGAGCTGAGGGATGATCCCTAGCCCCCACAGGATAAGCCCAGCTGGGCCATGAGAAGCTGGATGTAGGCTTCCCCCCAAATACAGCAGGAGAGATGGGATCCCCCTATAGCCCAGCACAGGCAACATACTGGTGCCATTCACTCAGCAGCCAGGGACAAATTGCCCATGCCAATGCTATGACACTAGGAAGCCAGCTAGCCCCAACCCAGCCTGCATGCTCAATGGATCTCATGCCAGGCAGTGATAGCAGGGCTTGTGCTAGTAAGGAAAAGGCAGTAGTCTGGCCAAGGCCATCCATCGTCAAGATCTCTAGCCTACAGGCACACAGCACTGTAGTGTTCACATAGTGTGTGGCTAGTGTAGTCCCTGTATCACTCACATCCATCCCTATCTGGAAAAACAGTATAGCACAAATTGAGGTGGTTCATGACAAAACCAACTGGAGTCAAAGAGACTCTTGCATGAACGTACAGGGTTGGTCCCAGGCTATAAAAGAGACACCATGCGCAAGGTAATCATCTTTAGATACAAGCGTTGGAGATACACCAAGCTCTTCTTCAGGTGTGGGGAAGGAAATCTGAGCCCTGGTCTACACTATAAATTTATGTCAGTATAAGTATGTCACTCAGTGGTATGGAAAATCCACACCCTTGAGCAGCTCACCTGCTAAACCTAACTCCTGGTTTAGATAGCATGTCCCGTCAACATAACGATCACCTCTCAGGGAGGCAGAGTACCCACACCCACAGGAGCAGCTCTTCCACTGGCATAGGTAGCATCATCACCAAGCACTATAGTGGGCAATAAGGGTTAGATGGTTATGCAAAAGGGGCCATTAAGGGTTAGCAGGCAAGTGTGTGGTACAAATTGTAATGAGTCATGAAACCAGTGTTTCAAATGTTGGCTCATGGGGTAACTCCCACAAAGATATCTGCAAAAATGTTATAATTTGTCGTATATGTTAATCTTCTTTATATGTTTGTATCACCTTTGTGTTATGAGTTATAGATATGTATGTCCGGTTTTTCAAACTTGTGCTAAGCTTCTGGGTGACACCCCACACAGTTTGGCATCAGCACTGCCTAGCCTGATTCATGTCCCATTAAGGACCATCAGCTATACAACTGACCCATTGAGAGAAGGCCTATACACCTTATGATTCAGCAAGGCATGTAGGGACATATCTATGGCCAGAATTCTAAGACTTCCAAGCCATGTGCTGGGCAGCTTGTGTTTGAAACAAAGGAAGCACAGGCAGCATGGCAAGAGACTATAAAAGGCTGCAGCATCTTCTCCATTTGGTCTTCAATCCTGCTTCTGAACTTTGGAGGAACTGTGCTTGAAACTGAAGCTCTGAACAAAGGACTAAACAACCCATCCAAGCTGGGATGTTTGTACTCCAGAGACTTGATTGTTTTAAATCAGCAGTAATCCCATCAAGCCTGACACAAGCCTGAACTAAGAACTTAGCAATTGTTGTATGTATTTGATTCAATTTCACCAATTTTAACTCTCATCTATATTTCTTTTTATGAAGAAAACTTTTTAGATTCTAAAGGATTGGCAACAGCCTGATTTGTGGGTAAGATCTGACTGGTATATTGACCTGAGTCTGGGGCTTGGTCCTTTGGGATAAGGAGAACCTTTTTTCTTTTATTGGGGTATTCATTTTTATAATCATTCATCCCCATAAGGAGTGGCGCTGGTGGTGATACTAGGAAACTGGAGTGCCTGAGGGAATTGCTTGTATGACTTCGCGTTAGCCAGTGGAGTGAAACCCAAGTCCTCTCTGTTTGGCTGGTTTGGTGTGTCTTAGCAGTGAAGGAACCCCAGCCTTGGGCTGTGACTTCCCTGCTCTAAGCAAATTGTCCTAAATTGATACTCTCAGTAGCATCCCAGCAAGGGCCTAGGGTTTCATAGACCAAGATGGCACGAGAAGCTTCTTTCAAACAACAAAAGTTATATATGGGCCAAGCTCCAAAGGCCCATCTCTTTATGTTCCCAGGATGGCTCCACCCTCAAGAACAATGCAGCCATTAAACAATGCTGGAAGGAGCACTTTGAGAGCCTACTAAACTGTGAATCCACAGTCTCTGAAGACATCATCAAGTTTATTCCACAACGTTCAGCAATGGAACACCTTGCTGATCCTTCATCTTCTGAGGAAGTTTGGCATGCCATCATCCAGACAAAAAAAATCACAAGACACCAGGCCCAGACAGCATCCTCAATGAGGTTTTTAAAGCTAGTGGAACAGTGCTTCAGCACAAACTTTGCAGGTCTAGATTTTGTTGAGGAGTTGGCAAAGAAATTCCACCTGACTTTAAGAATGCCAATATTGTTACAATATTCAAGAAAGGTGACAAATCTGTGTGTGGGAACTACAGGAGAGATCCTTGCCCAAATCCTATTAAACCGTCTCCTCCCGCTTGCCAAGGAACTCCTCCCTGAGTGGCTTTAGGCCGTTCTGAGGCACAACCGACATGATCTTTGTGGCATGACAGATTCAGAAGTGCAGAGAGCAACACTAGGAACAGTTCATGGCATTCATTGACCAAACCAAAGCCTTTGACTCTATCAATCTTGATGCCCTATGAAAGGTGCTGTCTAGGTTTGGCTATCCACTGAAATTCATTTCCATCGATGGGATGACCGCCACCACTCTGTGCAACGGCTCAGAAACCAAACCATTCATCATTCACATTGATGTCAAGCCAGGCTGTGTCATTGCTCCAACACTCTTCTCCATTTACCTTGCCATGATCCTGATTCTCATCCATGACTGCCTTCCTGACAGAATTAGGATCGAGTATCGTATGGATGGCCAACTCCTCAATCTGCGACGTCTCCAAACAAAATCTAAGATCACGAGAACTGGCATCAGTGACCTTCAGTATGCAGATGACAGAGTCATTCTTGCACACACAGAGGCCAACTTGCAAAGCACCCTAAATCTTTTTGCAGATGCCTATCATAGCCTGGGTCTCTCTCTCAACATCGAGAAAATCAAAGTACTTCACCAACCCTCACCTTTGTACTCCACAAATCACCATCAGTGGAGAACCCCTGGAAAATATGGACCATTTCCCATACGTAGGCAGCCACGTCTCCCAAACAGCCAGCACTGACACAGAAATCGAATACAGGATCCACTGTGCCAGCACAGCCTTTGGAAGACTACTCAAATGAGTCTTCAATGATAGGGATTTGCAAATGGGCACCAAGATCTTGGTTTACAAGGCAGTTGTCATCCCCATCCTTCTTTATGGGTGTGAGACCTAGGTAACCTACAGAAGACATTCCAAGCAGCTGGAGTGGTTCCAGTAGTGCTGCTTCAGGAGGATTCTCAGGATCAGCTGGGAAGACAGACACACTAACATCAGCATTCTCTCTGCAGCCAACATCAGCAGTGTAGAAGCACAGGTCATGAAACACCAACTCTGCTGCGCTGGCCACTATGTACATGTGCCTGACACTCGCCTCCCGAAGCAAATAATCTTCAGTTAAGTCAGGGAAGAAGAGCTCTCAGAGAGCAGTGGAAGCACTTTGAAGACATACGGAAAGTACACCTTAAATAGGGAGGCATCAACCCAACAAAGTGGGAGGACTTGGCATGGAACAGAACACAGTGGCACCACACCATACACCAAGCCAGAGTTCACTTTGAGGAGAACGGATGTGCTGATGAGACAGAGAAGCCACAAAAGAGGAAAGAGAGGGCACAACACTCCAGCCAATAACTGTGTCTCCTCTAAGATTACACCTGCCATTTCTGCGGGAAAATCTGCAGGGCACGAATTGGGCTCCTCAGCCACCTAAAAACCCATCAATGAACCTGCCTTGGCAGACATAATCCTCACATCAAGGGATAGCCAAAGGTTTTTAGTATCTAACAGCACTATGAATTTAAATTCCCATTCTTGCCTTTCGAAAGCATTGTGCAGAGTTCCTTTGAGGACAAATATTGAAAGATCAGATATGAAGTGATCACTTTGTGAAAAGTGTTTGCCTACAGGTAATACGTTTTGTCTTTTATCATTTTTGTGTGAGTTTATTATCTCACCTACTTTGTCTCTGAAAATAGATGGACTGTTTAGAAAGGAGACTAATAAAATGAGGGGATATGTCCAAGGGTAAAATAAAAAGACTGGTACAGAGAACAGCCAATCAGATCCTCTTTTTTTGATCTGATAGTACAAGAACAATTTAATGGCTCATTACAAAAATCTGTAACCCACAAACCTTTTTTTCTCCCCCTTCCCTTTCCCCCCATGACAGGAGAGGTGTTAACAGGCCATTTCAGCTTGAATGGTACCTTGACATGTGTTAACTACTTATGCTAAACAATCTGTTCCACCTTGTGTTTAGCCGTGACATACATTTCCCAGACCTGAGGAAGAGCACTATGTAGCTCAAAAGTTTGTGTCTCTCACCACCAGAAGTTGGTCCAATGAAAGATATTACCTCACTCACCTTGTCTCTCTAATTTAAAGGCAACACATTTTTGACCAATTTAAAAAAAACCCACAATACCTTATCACTGAGGCCAGAAGTTTAGTGGGATTCACTAAAGATTAGATGTTTTTATTGTTAACATCCACACTTACATAGGAGCAGCTGAAATTGTATAAAGGGTGTAATGCTCATTTTTCAGGGTGTACATCAACCCGTCTCAGGATAAGAAACTTCATCTGCTAGCAGTGGATTCCATAATTGTTTTGTACACTTTCTTCTGAAGCAGCTGGTACTGACTGCCGTTAAAAGATAATGGATTAGAGCAGTGATACTCAGACTGAGGCTCGCAAGCCGTAAGTGGCTCTTTAATGTGTCTCCTGCAGCTCTTTGCAGCACATGATATAAAACACGGATATAATTATCCAGTCTAAGTTATTAACCAATCAGAATGCTTTTACTATGTTATTAACATACTATAGTTGATAAAATAATACTTGGTCATTTTTCTGTGAGAAAAATTTATATATATAAAATACAGACTAAATATTTCCCCTATCCTACTGTTTAAATATGAATATATACTACTATAATAAATGAAACAATGAATTCACACACCTGTGGCTCTTCTGGGTAATGTAGATCACTAATTTGGCTCCTGAACCACTGAAATCTGAGTATCACTGGGCTAGAGAGTCTGACACAGAGGAAAACAAATTGTTACATTATAACAAAGAAAACAAACAATGCTACTATGGTCAGAGGTCCACAACTTTCTCAAATGCTTTGCTAAAGTTGAGATTGGTTTGATAGAGTATTACGGTATGGCTACACTTGCAGCTGTGCAGCGCTGGGAGTTAAACCTGCCTTCATACAGCTGAGCAGGGAAAGTGCTGCAGTCTGTCCACACTGACAACTGCCAGTGCACTGTTGTGTCCACATCTGTGGCATTTGCAGCGGCATTAGGAGCAGTGCATTATGGGCAGCTATCCCACAAAGCACCTCTTCCCATTCTGGTGCTGTGGGTTGTGGGAAGGAGGTGGGGCATTCTGGGTCCTGTCCCAACTCCCCGTGATGCATCGCTTTGCATCCCAGAAATCTCTGTGTTTCCATCCACATTTGGCATCATCTTTCAATGCCATCTTTCAACGGTTTCTGTGTTCCGTTTCAGTCTGCGAGAAATGGAGTCCGAACTGCTGAGGAGTATGCTGACAAGTCTTGCCAGCACGTCACGTTTGGCAGTTGAGCTATTCTTTAAGATCCAAAGTGACAGTGAGGAGTCTGACGATGATATTGAGTCATGTACGACACAAAATTGCTTATGGCTTTCACGGACATGTTCAGCACCGTGGAACCCCGCTTTTGGGCTCAGGAAACAAGCACTGAGTGGTGGGATCACATCATCATGCAAGTCTGGGATGATGATCAGTGGCTGCAGAACTTTCGGATGAGAAAAGCTACTTTCATGGGACTGTGTGAGGAGCTCGCCCCCACCCTGTGGCTCAAGAACACGAGATTGAGAACTGCCCTGCCGGTGAAGAAGCGGATGGCTATTGCAATCTGGAAACTGGCAACTCCAGACAGCTACCGATCAGTCGCGAACCAATTTGGAGTGGGAAATTTGACCGTTGGAATCATGTTGATGCAAGTTTGCAGAGCCATTAATCGCACCCTGCTCAGAAGAATAGTTTTTCTGGGTAACGTGCAGGACATTGTGGCTGCCTTTGAACAAATGGGTTTCCCTAACTGTGGAGGTGTGATAGATGGGATGCATATTCCTATTCTGGCTCCACCCCACTTAGCATCTGAGTACATTAATCGAAAGGGGTTTTTCTCTATGGTTCTCCAGGCGCTTGTGGATCATTGTGGGCGTTTTATTGACATTAACGCAGGCTGTGCCGGAAAGGTGCATAATGCATGCATCTTTTGGCACACTGGCTTGTTCAGTAAGCTGCAGGCCGAGACTTTTTTCCCAGAGCAGAAGATCACAGTAGGGGAAGTTGAAATGCCCATCGTGAACCTTGGAGACCCAGCTTAACCGTTAATGCCGTGGCTCATGAAACCCTACACAGGGAGCCTTGACAGCAGCAAAGAACTGTTCAACTACAGGCTGAGTGTGCTTTTGGCCATTTAAAGGGCCGCTGGCGATCTCTTGTATGGGAAGCTGGACTTGGCCGAACACAGCATCTCTGCGGTTATAGCCGTGTGCTATACCTCCATAATATTTGTGAAGGGAAGGTGAAAGCTTCAGTCAGGCATGGACCTCCAAGATTCAACACCTGGAGGCTGAATTTGCACAGCCAGAGAGCAGGGCTATTAGAGGGGCCCAGTGCAGGGCTGCAAGGATTAGGGATGCCTTGAGGGAGCAATTTGAGGCTGAAAACCAGCAGTAATGTCTGGTGCCCTGCACAGGAGTGAAGTGCAGTGGTTACAATGTTAGTAGGAATCTGTGTTTGCTAAGCTGATTTGCAGTGCCTGTTTCTTTCCTGGGCTAAGGTATCTTTTACTTAATGCAATAATAAAGAAATGTTTTCAAAGCCAAAGAATCCATTTATTTAAAAAAGAATTCATGTACTAAAAAGAAACAACTTCTTTGGAATCAGAAAGGACAAGGGGGTGGGGTGGGGAATGGTACAATCACAGATTTGCGTATGTCCTGTCTGGTGTGCTATGCAATGAGTGCTGACTTCAGGACGGCTATACTGCATGGTGATGGGGGTTGAGTGCAGAGGGTAAGGGTCGTAGTTTTCAGGGCTGGGTGGTGAAGATACAGGTGTTGGAAGCAGCTGGTGGTGGTAAGAACCCGGATGCTGGGGAAAGTGGGTTGGAGGTGACATGGGGGCATAAGGGAAAGAGTTTTGGGACAAGGCCTGCAAGGGGGGATGGACGCGGTACTGTTCCGCCTGCATGGCTACAAGTGGCTGGATAGAGTCCACTTGGTGCTCCATGATGCTTATTAGCCAAGCTGTGCTTTGCTGCCTGTGCTCCGCTGCCGGTGCACTACGTTTTCTTGGCAGATCCTGCTTTCACTCTCCCTCCACTCCTGTGCTTTTTGATTCTCTTTAAGAGATTGATGCATCACTTTTTGCAGCATCTCTTCTTTGCTTTTTCGCTGCCTCTTCCTGAGTCTTTGCAGTCTCTCAGCTGGTGTTAACATGGACTGCTTAGATCTCAAGACTGCATCTGTAAAGGTAAAATGCAACACTTAATAGAGGCAGCATTGTTTATACCATACAGAGTAATGATTCCCCCACACTCAAGGATGGCGCACGCAGTCTACACAATAGCATAATTTTCCCGTCCCAAAGAGTGCACATAACCCACGGGAGCCCCAAAATGGTGATTAAGGGGGACTGATTGTTTCATGGCTGTAGTGCCCTCTGGGTTTCATTTCACAGCTGTACTGTCGTCTGGGTTTCTTTGCCTTGGGGAGAGCCAACAGCTGCAGGGAGCACCTACACTGAACACTGTCCCAACATTTTCCATAGGAGTTTGTCCTGGAAGATATTGCACTGCTGAGGGTGACCTGGGAAGCAAGGGAGGATCTTCTACTGCAATGCAGCTTCTGCCCTGGTCCATATGCATATTGCCTGTGTGCAGCAATGGTCCCCCTGCCCCTTGCAGCACAGTGGCATGGACACGTTAACCTGACTGGGACAAGGACCACAGTGGCTCTCCCAAGAAACCTGCGCAAGTGCATTGCCCACGTTCTAGAGACTTTTAAAGAGATTACCGAGGCCCATTACCATGATGTGAGACCACATCAATGCACTATTCCACATCTAGGCATGAATGCAGCCTAACCCTCCTCTCCCAAAGAGCCTGCACTGAAAAAATTCCTTCCCGAAAAAAAAAAAGCCACTTACCGGGAACCTGCTCTTCTCTTTGTCCTCCACCAAGTACCAGCCACTGCGACTGGCTACCTTCTTCCTGGCTCGAGAAGAGCTCCTGGCTGCATGCCTCCAGGGATTCCGGAGTGTCTCCCACCACCCCAGCACCCTCACTCCTGCTTTCACCATCATCATCATCCTCGCCGCGCTCTGAAGTGTCCATGGTGGTGCTCAGAGTAGAGGTGGGGTCACGCCCAAGTATCGCGTCCAGCTCTTTGTAGAATTGGCAGGTCATGGGGGCAGCACTAAAGCGGTTGTTTGCCTGTGGGCTTTGCGGTAGGCATTCTGCAGCTCCTTCACTTTAATCCTACACTTCAGTGCATCCCGGTCATGGCCCCTTTCCATCATGGTCCTTGATATCTGCCTGAAGGTATAATTCCTGCAGCTGGGACTGGACAGTTTCCTCCCCCCAAACACTGATGAGGTTGAGCAACTCACCATTGCGCCACACTGGGGCTCGCTTAGTGCGTGGAGACATGGTCACCTGGAAAGATTTGCTGATAGCACTCCACGCCTGGCTGAGCAAACAGGAAGGGGATTTTTAAAATTCCCAGGGAATATAAAGGGCGGGTCTGACTGTTGGTCACCTGAGGCCAAGGCAGTAGAGTTCGAACTGATGACCAGAGTGGGTAGAACAGGCATTGTGGGATACTGCCAAATACTTCTGGACACCAATCAGAGCGCATTTGGCGGTCACACTGGTGCTGCAGCGCACTAATGTTTATTTCTCTTGGGGAGGTGGAGTACCAGCAGCACTGTAGCCGTGGAGATACGGTGCTGTACGTACCTTTCCAGTGTGGATGAGGAGTGAGGTACAGCGCTGTGGGCGGCTTTATTGCGCTGTAACTCGCAAGTTTAGCCAAGGCCTTAGTAGCCAGCACATTTTAAAGAAGGGATGTACCAACAGTAGATTTAAAAGTTAGAGCAAGTGCCAATGGCAAAGGAATTTTTAACAATGGTAGGAAGACTTACTACATAAGAAGTTATTAGAGAGACAAGGTGGATGAAGTAATGTCTTTTATTAGACCACCTTCTGTTGGTGAGAAAGAGAAGTTTGTACAATAAGAGATACTACCTCATGCACCTAGTGTCTCTAATCCCTGGGACCGACATGGCAACTACACTGCATATGTAATAGGTTAGGAAGAAGAAAAGACCATATAGTTTTCTTAAGTCACTCATGTCCTTACACAAAGAAGTGACAAGGAATAAAAAGAAAGGAAGGGAACAAAGGAAGGAGAAACTCATGAATAGGGAGATTATAGGGCTTGCCTACACACAAACTGGAACCAAACAAGTCTGGTTTAATTCACACTATTAGCTATTTTGGTGCAGTCCTATCTGTGACACACAGAGTATGACTGCCCGATTTTGATTTAGCTTAAGTGAGTACAAAAAATGGACTTAAATTGAAATGAAGTAATTATTCCAAAACAAATGTCCACCCTCAGACTTGCACCAAAATAGTATGAATTAAAAACAGATGTTATTTTGGTTCCAGCGTGTGGGTTGACAATTGATAATTAGGGCAATCAAACTGGAAGGACTAGGCGAAGACAGAGCAGAAATTACAACTCTGAATCCTAAGGCCCATTTTCAGATGTGCTAAGGCAATGATTCTCAAAGCAGTCTCCTGAGCTGTTTCTAAATACACCTCTACCCTGATATAACATGAATTTGGATATAAAGCAGTAAAGCAGTGCTCCGGGAGGGTGGGGTGGGGCTGTGCACTCTAGCAGATCAAAGCAAGTTCGATTTAACACGGTTTCACCTATAATGTGGTAAAAATTTTTGGCTCCTGAGGACAGCATTATTTTGGGGTAGAGGTGTAATGGTCAAATATTTCAGTTGTCAAGGAGCTTGGGGAAAAACACCATCTAAAACCCTCTTTCTGCCCATTATGCAGCTGCTACATCCCATTCATTGTTACAGACTAGGGACCGAATGGCTAGGCAGAAAAGGACTTAGGGGTTACAGTGGACGAGAAGTTGGATATGAGTCAACAGTGTGCCCCTTGTTGCCAAGAAGGCTAATGGCATTTTGGGCTGTATAAGTAGGGGCATTGCCAGCAGATCGAGGGACGTGATCATTCCTCTCTATTCGACATTGGTGAGGCCTTATCTGGAGTACTGTGTCTACTTTTGGGCCTCACACTACAAGAAGGATGTGGAAAAATTGGAAAGAGTCCAGCGGAGGGCAACAAAAATGACTAGGGGGCTGGAGCACATGACTTATGAGGAGAGGCTGAGGGAACTGGGATTGTTTAGTCTGCAGAAGAGAAGAATGAAGGGGGATTTGATAGCTGCTTTCAACTACCTGAAAAGGGGTTCCAAAGAGGATGGATCTAGACTATTCTCAGTGGTAGTAGAGGGCAGAACAAGGAGTAATGGTCTCAAGTTGCAGTGGGGGAGGTTTAGGCTGTATATTAGGAAAAACTTTTTCACTCGGAGAGTGGTGAAGCACTGGAATGGGTTACCTAGGGAGCTGGTGGAATCTCCTTCCTTAGAGGTTTTTAAGGTCAGGCTTGACAAAGCCCTGGCTGGGATGATTTAGTTGGGAAATTGGTCCTGCTTTAAGCAGGGGGTTGGACTAGATGACCTCTTGAGGTCATTTCTAACCCTGATATTCTATGATTCTATGTGTGCCTGAAGTTTCTTTGGTGTCAATTCAACAGTGATGAAATTTACTAAGTGTGGTAGGGCAGCAAACACACAGGAGGACAAATCCAAACTAACAATTAAAGCAGTGGGAAGCTACAGCCGGGGAGAGATTTGGTACTAATAAACAGAGTTCTAAGATTATGAAGAGGAAGCAAAACAGCAAAGATACAGAATTGGTAGAAGCAACTGAGCAGCGGTACTCATGAAAGCAAATGCATTTTCAGCCTCGTCCCATGCTACTTTCCTAATATTACTTTGTGACCATACACTCTAGATGTTGCAGAGAAAGAGAGAGGGGAATGTGTCTACAAGATCTTTATCTTCTGACATGATCCACAAAATGGGAAAAAAAAACATACAATTATTGCTTTAGGTGACAAAGTTTAAAATTTTTTTTGCCCTGTATGGTTTACGTTTCCATACAGCTTCTTTCTTATACCAACTTGAAATTATATCGGATGTCATAGGATCAGATTGACACAACTTGTCTGCTTTTTAACCAACACAACTGAGTTAGAAAGGATCAGATTCAAAGGAAGGCTGAAAAAAGAAACTTTAGACTGCAGGGGTGTATGAGCTCATGTCAAACTGCCTTTTATTATTTCATATTTGTATTACCACTGGCTAGGAGCCCCAGTCATGGCCCAAGGCCCCACTGTGCTAAGTGCTGTAGAGACGGAATAAGATGACTGTCCCTTCCCCAAAGATCACCTTGCCTTTAAAGAAAGAGTAGATACACTGATCAGAACACTTGCAGTGATAAGAAATCCAATGTCATAGTTTAGGATGTAAACTTAACACCCGCACAAGACAAGAAAGATGGTCTTTTACACCTACAGCAGAGAACAACAGGCTAAAAACACTGTGGGTTCTTTTTTGCCTTCCTTTGAAGCAGAAGTTCGGTGCAGTAAATCTTATGTGCTTATGCCATTTCCTTCTCAGGAACCCATCCGCTCATTGCACGGATATGCAAAAATCCCAGCTAAGTACATTCAAGATGGTAGATGTTGGTTCAGCTAGGCAACTTCCATAAACATTGAAAGGGGTAATCTCACAACATTCCTGCAGACACAATTTATTCCAGATAATTAATGCACAAAGCCTACCACTTATCTCAAAGTATCAGTTCAGCAGTGATTTTGGACATAACAAATATAGGAACATGCCCTCTGTAACAGACTGGAATCTCTCCAGAAAATAATGATGGGTATTTAGCAATGATTGGCTTGTGTTTTCATATACAGATTGAAGAAAATATTATTTTCATCAGTGTTAAATGTACAATATCTATGTTTTAGGCTACAGTCAAGTGTATAGAGGAGACAATGAGATTCAAATTAATGTGCAATGCACAGATTACAAGTTTAGCCTAGACTTGCAAGAATGCTGTTGCCAACTGCTGTGTTTAATTTGAACTTTATTTTTGGATTCAAAGAAAATTAGTAATTCTCTTGCCATCTTAATGATGGGGTACTCAGAGAAAAATGGGGTCCTTGAGATTCTAATTGTAGCTAATAATACTATCTCAAAATATCAACTAGAATGGTTATGGAAATAGACCAAAAAGCAATCGTAATTTAACCCAAGCCATCTCAGCAGAAAGGGAATGTTCTCAGCAAAATAAAGGTTCAGAAGGGGTGGAAAGTTAAACACATCAAAACAGGAAATATTAAAAATACAGAACTTGATAGGCAGCAGGTTGGATTGTGATTACTCACCTAGACCCCAGTCTCTCCCCTTTCTCCCTCTCCACCCCCAAGTACAGGGTTTGGAAAAATAATAAGCAGTGTTTATTTACTAACAATGACATAAAATACATCTTAATTTTTTTTTATTTCTTTACAAATTAAAAGATGCATTGGAAAAAACAAGAGTGAAGAAAATGAAAGGTTCACTTATGAGCTTATTTCCCTCTCTTATATTAATGCTAGAAATTAGTATTGTGGAAGTCTGTGGTTGCCAAGCATTGTATTCCTGGGAAGCTCTCTTCTGTGGTTTAAAAAAAAACCTCTACATTTTTGGTTGGAGGCAGTGTATGGGGTAAAAAAATGTCAGCCACATATATATGAAAAAATGCTGAAGAATTGTCTACTGCATCTTAAAGGAGTTTCTTCATTACCGTTTTCATTCCCCTGTGTGTGTAGTGATACGAGAGAAGATAAAACTAGCGGCAGTAGAAGAAAAACAGATTTACACACACTGTAAATGGGACTAAAACCACAGAGCCAAGCTTTTTGTTTTAAAACAAAACAGGTCTTCTGCACAAGGACCTTATTTTGAAAAGCCAAGTCCAGCTAAAACATGTCCTCTAACTGCATCCAATCTGTTCACCCATTATTCTGCATATTCTCCCATTTCTCCCTCCCATCTTCAGTGCTGCTGCCCCCTCACTAAATCCTGGGTGTTGTAAGAGCTCTGTCAGTGTTAAAGTAAATTCCCCCCCTTTCAAAAATTAATGAACAAGCCCTTGGAATTTTGAATCTGATTTAGACTCATCACTCCACTTTGCAGGAGTTCTCTCTTCCATCCTTACAGAGTAGAGAGGCAGAGTGGCCAGCCACAAAGTGGATAGGCTAATCTGTCTGAGGTATCTCAGGTTAACAAACAAGGCTTATAAAAAGTTTTCTATGCAGATGGATCAGTAGGTAGAACAGGGGGTATAAACATACAGCGTTGAAAATATTCTTTCCACTATGGCACCTTCCCAACAACTGAGATCAAGTATTTGGTATTACCTTATGCAGTGCATCTTAAACTCTTTTCTTGTTCCTTTGCATCCCCTTCCTTGCACTCTGGGGTACAAAGCAGCCTCAAGTTTACACCAGTAGAATTCAGATCCTTGCTTATTTGCTGTGATTCAGCCTAGTCTGAACAGAAAATGGCCACCTTGTCATCCAGATCCTGTTCCCTACAGCCCCATGTCACCTTGCTAAAAATATTTCCTATTTAAACTGAAACAGGGAGGGGGCAGGTTCCATCACCATGAATAGAACAGTGTAGGTAGGCTCTAGTAAAACGAGTGACAAAAGGCCATAGAACATGGAAGGGGTAAGACGATGCTACACAGAAAAATAAGATAGGGGAGGATGCTCTTCCAGAGGAAGGGAAGGTGGTTGCAGGGGTGCCATTCATGCCAACAGAAGGCACTGATTCTACCCCTCTCCCATTCAGCAGCTGTTGATTGTTGCTCACTCACTTTTAAAAATTATTTATTCTACTACAGTTCTGCAGAGCAACTCTTACTATAATAAAGATGTAGAGATATGGGAAGCATTTGTCCTGCTAGCCCCTGGCTCACAGCTCAGCTGATAAGTTGTCTGGTTTTTTTTTTAAATGAAGACTCCTGAGTCCAGAGGGCCACAAGCTGCAGTTTGTGCTCTGCATGCTGTATTTTCCCCTAAACTAGGAAAGAGATGTAAAAAAAATGCTTAAGTGCTCCAACTCCCACCATCTGGCTGGATGGCCTGCCTCCTGTCCTCCCCTCCTCCTGGCTCCTCTTCTCTTGGAGCATGCACGCACACACAAACACACAGCAACGACTAGTAGTTCTGAAGAGTTATCGCTTTTTCACCCAATGCTGAATCATGTACAGTGAACTGAGAAACTACATTAATTACAACAGGATTAGCGAGCATAGGGGGGTAGATTCCTGCCAAGTACAGGAAACAATTTAGAGACAGGTATAAGACCTGTTTCAAAGGCCTTTTCTCTGCCCTCACCAGGAAATTTTGCATCTCTCTCAAATGGGGCTGGGAGAGGTTGAAAGGATCTCTGCTTATGCAATGTGTATTAAAAATTATGGAATTGTACAGTTTCTATGTTGTCCTTCTTGAGGGAGCTGGGCCCATGGATCAGGTGGTTAGTGGAGACTGAAATGTCACTGCTGGAGTCCAGCACCACTCCCTCCTCTAGCTCAGTAGCTGCCGAATCTCCTTGTGCATATGACAGAGGAAGTCCACATATGAAGCCCCACCACTCATGCTCTTGTCCTCCACCAGAAAGTGTTTGAATAGCATCTCCAATTTATCTTCTTGCTTCACAATTATTAGCTATAAGCAAACAAAGATTTGTGAGTAAGCATCAGCTAGTGATTTTGGTACATAAGAAAACATTTAAGTGAGATAAGAAGGCTGAGCAACTAAGAACTCCAGAACAAGAAATCACTGAAGTCACCTACTCAGAACATCTTAATTTCTGTGTCTAAGGTTAAACCTCAAGCAAGCTTAGAAGTATTAGAGTCTCCAGGGTTCCCTGTACATTAAAGGGGTTCTAGAAATTCCAGTTTTGGCTAGGTGACCAGTAAAGCAGAGGAATTCCACTCTTAATCAGTGGTCCAGTGAACAGAGCACAGGACTGGAAGTTCACGAGACCAGAGTTCCAATTCCAGGTCGGCTACTTTAAGAAGTCACTTAATTTTTGGTCTTCAGTTCCCCATCTGAACATGGGGACAGTGATGTTTAGTCACTTCACACAGTATTTTGGGATCTCTGGATGAAATGGACTGTATAATCATAATACAAAAGTTATACCCAAGTGACTAAATATCCAAAATACAGGAGGACAGTAATATTAAAAAACCCTCTTTTCTGTGGTCATGGAATGTTAAGCCAGTCAGTTGTCCAGATAGAGAGCCCCGATGCTCAGCCTAACACAACACCAAGCAACAACAGGGTGCAGCATTAGCAAACTATGTGCGTATGGTCAGATGTGGTGCAAGGTAGGAGGCTGAGGGCAGAGCACCTCCAGCCACCTGACAAGTGCATCACTAGCCCAATGTACAATGGCTGTGTGCTCCTAACAGTTGGCTTCCTAATACTGTATTTCTTGTTTCAGAAAGCCTTTTAAAGGTTTGCTGGGGGAGGAGCAGTAATACATAGAGCCCTGCAAATCTGTGGATATCCACATCCACGGATGCGATTATCTGCGGACCATGTTTGTGGCTCATGGATGGAAGCAGATCCAAATTTTATATCTAGAGCCCTGTGACTCAGCGGATATCCACGGACCATATTTGCAGATTGCATGCGGATAAAAAAATTTGTATCCACGCAGGGCAATATGTTTTGCCTCCACTAGAGCCAGAGCAGAAACAAACAGGGAAAGGTTATAAATCCCCTTTTAAAATGAATTATTTAATTTTCCCCTTATGGCTTGCGTGGAGTAGTCAGGACCTTCTGCCGCCCCTCATGAGTTCTTATGCCCTTACAACAGCACTGTGAGACCCAATGGCTACTTCCATGTCTTCCTTTCTATTACAAAAGCTAAACTGAGCACCTAGTTGTTTTTACAACAGTACGGTAAATAGATTTTAGCAAACCCAAGACTGGAAATCAAACATTCGTAAAGGCTCAGGCAGTCTCTCTGATGGGGAGAGGCTGTTTAAACTTACCTTTTCATTTCCCCTCCAAGCTTATCTGTACTGGGCATCTATAAACCTTTTATCTTAAAAATAGGTCAGGATTTCTAGGACTTGCTCCTAATTCTTTTCCTTAAGACTTTGAAAGCAGCTCAGCTGCCTCTGGGCTCTGAGTTCCACAGTTGAGCTGGAAGTAGAAGTGATGTCCTCTTTTTGATACATCACTGCTATCACTGCTCCAGCAGCAGGACTTCACAGGAAAATCATTGGTTCGCCTCCATGTAACTGATGGGTAGCTTATACCATCACTACCAAATACGGCGTAGTTACTTCCATGGGAACTGCAATAATTTACTCCATCTGCCCCATGAGGCATAATGGTTTTGGAGATGAGGTCCCAGACATGTTCATTTGAGAGTTCATGTATGGCTAGATCACCACAAGGCGGTCCAGGCTACTAGTGTCCAGTGCCATATATAGAGAGACCATAAAATCCACAGACATCAGCAAGTTTTTGGAGATTGCAGCTTGGATTCGGATACAAATTTTTTATCTGCACAGGGCTCTACAGCACACACTCACCCAAAGGAGCAGCTGTCACCCAGCCCTCAGGCTCCAGCTCGGCTCTCTGAATCACACAGCAGTGGCAATAGTCCACTGGGCATTCTGGAAGTTGTAGTCCAGAAGGAGGAAGTAAGCTACAACTCCCAGAAGGAAGTTCTGTGCTCCTGCGCAGTGAGCCAAGTGCAGCATGTTAGAGCTGCTGCAACTGCATAGTGGTGTCCGAATCCTGCACTGGAAGGGTGGTGCTGCACATAAGCGCTCAAGATTGTAGCTTTCCTGACCAGAGCAGGGAAGGAGGTATGATGGGGCGGAGCAGGTGGTGGGAAATCTCTAGGAAGAAGTGGGGGGCAGCTGAGGGTTTGGCACAGCCCTGCATCACTCTTGTGCAGTGACCTGTGGAACTGTTAGTAGAGCCTTTCAAATCCATGGACCTCCACGGACAATTTATGCTGATCATGGATCGGATATGGATGCCAATTTTTGTATCCGCGCAGGGCTCTACATATTTGACTACCATTTGGGACACTAGAAGAAAGTAGAGCCCCAGCCTAACGTTAATAGTAAATGCAGTGAGCCAGAAATGCAAGGTAAGGTTCCAGCAAAACAACAGCTGTTGTGCTACACAACCTCACTGCCAACAGCATGATGATACAGACATGTTAATAATTTCAAGTAACAGAAGGCTGAGAACGGGTTTGATATTACAGATAATGAGAGCAGGTCTGGTGTCACCTGCTCAGGAAAGGCAGTGGAAGGAAATTAAAGAGCCACAACTAGGAGCCAAGTTCTTTACCTTCATGTAGCGGGATCTTTGTGCCTGAAACATGTCAATGATGGATCGCACTCTCTTAGAGAAGGGGTTTTCCAAGACTGGCAAGGTATTCTGGAATGCAAAAGACCAGATCCCCATTACACACACAGAATTACAGTAGTGTCAATAACCAATTCTGCTGCTTTCCTCATAACACACAGGTAAAAGTCCAGGCTTTCAGACCAGTCTCGCTACTTGCAAGCCAGGAATAGGTGAAGTCATTGGAAAGACTATTTTTAAAACGAGATTGTTGAACAGAGGATAGAAATACAGAACTATTACCCCATTTGCCTGGCACATACTGGCAGTGCTTTCTTCACTGAATGGTTTGGTCAGACAAGCTATAAGAGTAACTTGCCCAGTTAGACAAGTGGCTAGAAATCAGACTGAAGGAACTCCAAGTGAATAGTTTAGGTACAGCTAGCCTCTTAACTGTCCTTAACGTCATCAGCTAGGTAAAACAACAGAATAACACGTTAGCCAGAAGGAAGGTCCTGGGTTTAAAGACAGTGAAATGGGCTTGAGGTCTCACCTAGAACACAGCATATGACTATATTAGTGACCACCATGCTCCAGGCATGGATGTGTTCTTCCTCTGAGTCCAGATCAACCTCTATTTATTTGTGCTAAAAGGGAGCTCTAATCACCTCAGAGGCACTGTCCCCCCCAGACTCCAGAGGTCTCTGTACAGTCCAGGGAAGGACTGGGCAAGCTACTTATTGTTCCTCCTCTGGCCCAAACTTACCAGTAAAAGCTAATACATCCCCCGGCAGTAGAACTTCACTGCTAGGGAGCCAAGGGCCAAAAAGGGGGCACAAGTTATATACAGATGGCCCTGGCCTGTCACAGCCTCCTACGATCTGCCAGACTGGAGGGTGTGGGGACAGGCCCTGCTGTTAGTAAGCCCTTCCCACACTCCTCAAGGGATGCGGTGGGAGAATCTCTGCAAAAGACTCTTAAGATTTCTAAATAAAAAACATTTCTTTCAGTCTCATGCATGTGGCAACAAGGGGACAATGTGGCCCCATGCTGGGCTTCAGCCAGCTTTCCCAAACTTGCTTTCGTGAACAGGGATATAAGTAGAGGGTTCTGAAGCTGATGTTCATGCCAGCTAAATCAAATCGATAAAACGTTCCTATGAGTTACAATGAAAGTGCTCAATGAGATTTTAAGATGACGACCTTCTGAGCTGGATGCTCATTGCTCCAATTATTGGGAGTCATGCACACATCCTCCTCCAAACCTGCTCCCTCTCTATCCAGCTCACCAGAGTGCTGCTGATGTAGTTGAAGGATGACACTCCAAAGAGGTTCTGGATCAGGCCCTGCTGTACATTCACTCCTACCCACACGAAGATGTTCAGTCCATTCTCTAGCAGGTACATGTCGCCCTTAGAGAGTCGCTCTTCAGAGTTCCGGATTGCCGCTGGCAAGGTGTCGCTGTCAACATCTACTTTGGTCTGTCCAAATATTAAATGAATCGAGCCCCTCGTTAGACATTCTTACTTAGTAATGTTTAGCTAGGAATTACAAATGTTACAGAGCAAGGACTACATAGATGCCCCTAAGTCTTGTGAGCCACACCAATTCCTGCCCTAAATTATCCTGACTCATCAGGTACCTGCTCATACATTTCCTTCTTCTAAAAAAAAAGACATCAAATCATGTACCAATCTGCAGTGCTGCACCAATTGGGAATGAATTGCACTATTAGCTATAACATCTTTCCTACTGAGTATGGTGTGAAACAGACTAGAGACGATTTACTGCTAACAAGAACAGATGGGCCTCATGGCTCTAGCAGCAATACTCTGCAATCCCAATACTGACCCCTGGGGTGGGAGTGCATTCTGCAGCTAGTGTTACTCCAGGGGTCTTCCCATTTAATTAAGGAGCAGCATCAGAAAAATCCCAATCCATTCTCCTAGGTTGGAAGGATTGTGGTTGTCATGTAAAATAACAAGGATGCAGCAAGAGGATTTTCCAGGCTGCAAAAGAGCACATAGGACCCCGCTTACCCATTCCCACCAAGTAGGAGGAGGATTAAAAACCTCGTCAAATCCAGTGTGTGAGGTAAACAAACATAAAATTTATGGTATTAAAGAGGCACCTGCTGGATGGCACATCTCAACTACTCTCCCATAGTACTCTTACATCTCACAAGGAAATGTTACTCTTCTGGGGCGGGGGGGGGGAAGGAGAAGGGGAGGTGGAGTCTCTGGAATGAAGACTACTTGTGGCATGTAACAAGGCTAGAATATAGTCGGAACAGAAGCACTTACCAGAGGCAAAAGCCTGGGGTAAAAGAAAACATTTGTTTCTGCCACATCCATGGAGCTGACTAACTGGCGGATGTAGGCGCGGTCATCAGTGGTGACTTCTGCCCCAGGCTGCAGGACATCACTCTTCAACACACAGTTCAAGTACACAGGAAGCAACTTCATGCATTCAGGGAGGATCAGCTACAAATGGCAAGATGGGGAATAAAGAGACAGAAGTTAATCGGCCATCTCACTGAATGAGACGGTAGGTAATTTCAATGACCACCAAAAAAAAAAAAAGAGAGGGGGAAAACTTAGAAAGGAAATCAGAATGGATCACAGTAACGATTTCTTAGAATTCTAGAGCCTAATAGTTTTCACATTGTGTAGTTCATTCAGACAGGAAAACGCTTTGGATCCTTATGGCATCCTTAGTTCTTTAAGATGTCTGATGCTGAGATTCAGACACCCACTCTGTGGTTTTCTTACATCATAATAGTGCTTGCGAAATACTGTAGTAGCAGAGACATACAAAGGAAGCTTGCCCAACACTGGAATAAATCTGAAGAGGCTCCACCCAAAACATTTAAAAGACCCATGATTAAACTTTAACATACTGAAGTGTTATGCCACTGAAAGAAACCTAGTATCTAAGGAATGGGATTCCCTGCTATGGAGGCCTCTATTTAAGAGGTCAAGTATCATGTAAGGTACCGGCTGCTAAGAATCAAAGGGCTCGAGATATTATACGTTTCTCCTGAGGAGGTGGTGACTGGTGTGCCTCAATGTCAGGAAAGTCTAACTGAGAAGTCGCTCTGAACAGAGCTTCTCTTCCAAGTTATCTGGTTATATTTCTGCCCCCAGCTGCTAAGTAAAGCACTCCACCCAGATTAAATGGGATGGGAGGAGTTCTCGCCTCAAGTTGAACCTCCAAAAGCTGCCATCCAAACCGAACCACAAGCAATCACCTGGCCAGCAGAAGAGGGGCTAGCACAGTTTTTTCGGTAACATGCTAGAATCTGTGCGCACTGGTTGATCAGCGTGTCTCGCACTGTCTTGACTGGATTATTCAGAACCCCACGATATGCTGCACAAGAAGGCATGAAAAAGACAAAAATCAGCAGAGATGTTAAATCAGTATTAATGACAAAATTTAACTTATAAAGTGGTCTAAAATCTTTACTGTAGCCATGCGTAGAAACCTAGAGCAACCTCAGATGGTTTACATTATAGAATTAGTTATACTTCATTTTTTAACTTCGTGGGAAAATTCCTACCAGAAACTCAAACATCTCCCCACACACACCTTTAAGGCCCTGCAGCACAGCCAGCCACACTTCTGGGCAAGGACAACTGGTGAGACTCCTTGTAGAGCTTGGCAATGCCATTCCCTAAGGGGACAGCAGGGGTCACTGTGGAATGCAAGTGATCCTCTCTTCCTCTTGGAGAGGAGAGCACAGACGGCTATTTAATTTGTATACTTTTAATACATACTGGTTTGGCACTATGAGGATGTTCATCGGTTTAACTACTGTGACCTGGGTGTGGGAGCAACTTTGTGTTTTTCCAAGCCTGGAGCAGAGGAACTCAGGAACATTAAAGGAGGAAAAGCACTTTGGTTCCAGGAGTGGACATATGCAGGTGGCAATAGCTACACACATACACATGCCTCCTTCTGTTTAGCCAGTCCACTGACCAGTATTGGCATCTGACTCAACAGGCAGCAAGGCTGTACCTTCTGTCTGCCCTCAGTCCAGACAAAGAGTACTATAATCACAGCTGTCTGTGGGAAGGAAAAGACTGTAGGAGCACAAGGATTTGAAAATTCCAACGACCACCTGGCCAAGTCTTTCGTGCAAGAAGATAAAAACAAGTGCCACTAGCTGTGAAAGAGAACTATAAAGTAATAGTAAGACTAGCACTCTATCCAAGACAGTCTCTTACCAAACTTAGCCAAGAAGTTGATGAGTGTGTCCGTCTCGCAATTCCGGTAGAGGTCAGCAAGTTGCGTGCAACAGTTCAGGGAGAGGTTGTGAATGCGGAGTCGTCGCTGTCCTGCACAGTTTGTGTACAATAGAGCACACTATAAAAGAGACATACAGAATGACAGAACAGTTAAATAGAACAGTCCTGCTACAGTAAGCAAATCAGCACATCCCATTTTGTTAACATCCGATCCTTTGATCTGGAGTGTAGCCTCAGGTTAGCTACCTGAGCCTGAGAAAGGGGAGGTGATATAAGGTTTGGCCTGCTGTACCTCAGAACTAACTGTCCATCATTCCTTTTGTTGAAGAGCTAGTGGTTTTTCAACCAACCACTGTGCCTCTTCCTTCCTATATAAAAGCCTTCATATGGTGCATTAGAAGGCACTTTAACGCTATCAAGTCCCTCCCATGTATGAACTTCCACTATTCCAAACAAGGCTTGGATAGCTGGACAGACAATTAAGATGATAGTGTTCTAGTTTTAAAGGATTTACAATCAAAGCCTAGAGCATATAGACAAAGAATAGGGGACAGGAGGCAATAAACAGAAAGAGACTGAGCTTCTCTATAGTTCCACATATTGGGGGGAAATCTCTCTGTAGGGAAGACTGGCTTAGAGAATCTTGGAAAATGTATTGCCCGGAGGGCTTTGAAGAGGAGTTAGAATGGGAGAAAGACCCAAGGGAAACAGCTAGCTGTGTGGCTTGGGCAGAGAGGCAAGGAACTGCTTGCGAAAGTTTCACCATGAGCCAATGAGGGAGGATGGAAGATTTGTTCTTTCAAAAGGCCATCAGCATTGAAACTGGAGGGCATCTCAGTCAAGTAAGGAACCTAGCAGAACCCCTCAGCAATGCAGACATATAGCCCAGTGTATGAACAGCTGAGAAAGTGATTTTAATTCCAAGAGGGAACCTTATAGCAAGTTACACAGGTGGATGCTGTCACTCCAAAGATCAATGGTCCTGTATCTCCATCTGGAGAAGGTTTAGTAGCATACCAGCACATTTTTTAGTTTGAAAGTTCTCACCCACTCTGTTCCCTGCTGACTGTCTTCTGCCTCACCTGAAGAAGCGCCCCACTATCTTCACTCAGTTTATCATCATGTCTGAATTCCACTGTGATGGTTTTATCACAGTCCAGACCCGCCAGCTCCACATCCGTCGTGTTGCTCATGTAGAAAGCTCCAAAGAAGTCTGTTGCTCGAATACCTGAAAGGAAAAAAAGGACACTCAAAGGTGAACAAGCCACATTTTATAGCGAAGTAGTCTAGCAGGCAGCATTTGGGAAGGTGCGGCAACCTTGTCTATCAGGGACACTAAGTTAGCTTGAGATCTCTTGCTTCAGCTTTTCATTCAGTTTTGCCATAATCCCATGGACTTTAAAGCTTTACAAGGGCAGAATCCACAGCCTAACCTCGGTATGTTCCAGGCTTGTGTGTTTATGACCCTTCCCACTCCCTGCATATTTACTGGCCAATTTATTAAGTCTAGGCAATGCAAATACCCACCTGTGCTTGTGCGCACCCTCATCACAGCATCAAATCCCACTTCCTTTTGGACATCTTTGCGCAAGTCATTCAGGAACCGCTCTTGGTCTGTCTCCAGCTAGAACACAAAGCTCCAAGTCAGGGCTGACACACCAAAAAAATCTGAGTTGCCCTACAGGCCTCAATGCACATAGACCAAAGGTATCTCAAATCCTCTCTTCCCTTTCCCCTCCCCACAAAGAGCCTTCTCACAGCTCTCAACATCCCATTCCCCCAAACACTCTAGGAGCCACTTCTTTCAAAACTTTCTAGTGAGTAAAAAAATATCAAACTAGGATTTTAAAAATCCTAGACTATATACATATTATTTCAAAATGTGGGTAAGGAACCCCACTCCATACAAACTGCTGGTGACCACTGCACCAATGACTGCTAGTGAGAGGGATTCAGACAACCTTTACCACAGAATGCCACTGGGAATATCTACACTAGGTGAGAGGAGAGGAGCAGAACTCTGACTAAGAGTTTCTGCAATCCGCTGTGATGGAAATAGAAATCTCTGGCCACTGTGCACCATATATAGAGGGTTACAGTCAGTTTCTGAAATGCTGAATCCCTGATATTATGTAATATGAGATTTTCAGGACACGGCACATTGAGGCCCAACTACAGACAAGTTTCATGATGTGAAGCCTGAGACATTGTATACAACACTCATTTCAGAGCACAACACTTGATCCAGCTCATCTTGACAAAAGAAGCCATTAAGTGTCTATTTGGAGACTTGCCAAAACCCCCTCTTCCTTGAGAGCTGCCTGAAGAATATGAATTTGTTCCCTATACCTCCTGTGCAGTTTGCCTTCCAGATTCTCCCCATTTCTCCCTCAAACATTATATCCATTTGGAACGAACATCTATTATGAATGAAGCCTAATTTAGCCTTGTAAGTAAGCCTTAGACGTACATTTTCACAATGCAGAAACTTCACCGCTTATCTTAACTGCAGAGCATTCTGATGTTTTAACTTAAAAGCAAAACTTTCTCCATCTGGTAATTTAAGGAAGATACCTGAACTAGCACAAGTTGGAATGCTAAGTGTCTCTGTGCAGCCAGCACTGCTGGGAGATTCTGCCCTGTAGGCAATACATTGGGATGACTGTTACAGGGCTGATAATGTTCTTCACTTTTTATTAGTTTTTTCTTATTGTTAAGAAACTATAGAGCACAGGTTCATTTTTGCCCTTGGTACAAATAAGTCAGAAATATAAAGCAAACAAAAACCATGTAAGTTATAATCTTGAATTTCAAGTACAAACCAAGATCCTCACTAATAGCCCATATCTCATGAAAGAAGATAGGCACCTAAGTGATGGTTTTTTTTCACCTGTATAGAACAGGTGCTAGCCTGACCCAAGAAAGCACTTACCTGGAAATAGGCGTACTTATAAATGGTGCCACCTGTCTGGTAAGGAACCACCCCCAGTGTCGCCACATCCAAATACTGGTTTGGAAAAAGGAACAGATCTACACAGCAGCCCTGGGCCACACAGTCCTTGGCCAAGTTGCTGTAGAAGCTTGTCTGAGGCTGAAACAAAGTCTAGGGAGGACAGATGGAGTACAGAGATGGAAAGAGAGTGGGGAAAAAAAGGGAACATGAGACCAATGTAACTGCTACAGACAACATATATATTTCTTCAGTGCATGAAGGTATGCAAGGCACCTTCCCACCTAGGATTAAATAGGTACTAGGTGTAAAGCTTCTACAATGATGGTGCAGAACTTTTTAGTTATACAATTATTCTCTCCCCTCCTTGGGTTCTGGATTCTAATACTACCCACTCTTGTCCCCGACACAGAAGCATTTTCTGTCCTTATAGTTAACACATACTCAGTTCCATATGGCAACCCAAGGGGAATAAGCCATTAAATAGAAGATTTTCAGTTAGCTACTATAGAGACTTTACATCTCTTCTTGATTCCTTCTAGGTTACCCCAGAGCAATAGAAACTCTCTTCTAAGCAGCACATCAAATTGTTACCTTTTCCTTATCTGTGTTGATGAGCTTCCTGTCATCTCTGTTCTTCAGCTTCCCTGGGGCCTCTGCAATGGGCAGTGAGGTGTGAAAGATGAAGAGCTTGCCAGCACACTCTGCTGCCTACAGGGGAGGGGAAGAAATTGCTTATGTGAGAAAGAGCTAATGAGGGACAGTGGATTTCTCAAGCAGAATATCTCTGGGACTACATTAAATGCCTATATTATCACTGATTCCTCTATGCTAGTTAGGTATTTAATCCTTCACTGATGTGACCAAATAGCTGATGTGCCTACCTGTATGAGATTAATAGCTCCCATGTTTTGTGGGTGAAACAGAAGTACAGTTATAGGGAATGCAGTGGATTTTGGAAACAGCTTCCTCAGCTTATTATTTTTAAACACTATCCCATGCCTGAGGTATTTTTTTAATGGTTAAACTGCCAGCAGGTAAATCCCCCAGTCCTTAGATACCTCATGAGTGGGATATTGAATGGCTTGTCTTTGCTTTTCCTCTCAGTGTAAGTGAATATGGATAACAATTCTCATGAACAGGTACCAGCAGTGTTTTCTAGGAAATTCTCACATGATTAGCCAATGGATCAACACATACAGGTTTGAGCTGGGCCAGGTATTGGAATGGGAAATCTTTAGAAATGGTCTAGGAGCTTTGCAAAAGTGATGTTGGCAAATCAGCGGCGGTGTCCTCTCTGAATCAGAACTAAAGCAACTGTGAGAGCAATCTTTCAGAGGAGACATAAAATCAAGGTCCTAAACCATTTCCAAGTCCCCATGGCACTTTTTGTAATAATGTGCATATCAACCCCAGGGGCCTAACCAAAATTTCATCTCAGGAAATTATTCTAAACTACAGTTACAGTCCGTGCAGTTTCAGTTGCATAGGGTAGTCTTCACCTTCTATCCTAAACAATTAATTGAGCAGGTTAGAGCTGCTAACTTGAACCACGCAGGTGGCTGCATTTCAATAATGGGTTAAGCATTTCCTACCGATTGCATACACACCTGAGGGAAACAACAACCGTGCTTATGAACAGCTCTTGGATTCTCTAAACAGAGGTGCTTCTGTTATAAAAACAGAACCTTTAACAGAATGAACCAACTCCCCACAACAGCATGTCAACAAACCTTCAGTGCCTCCATTCCTGCCTGAATCACTGGGGCAAAGACAGTTTCTGTTTCTCTTGTGTCCGCAAACATTTCTGGGATCTGGTCCAGCAAACTGCCAGGAAAGAGGAAAAAGGAGAACACCAAAGCGATTCAAAGCTCACCTTCTAAATCCATAGCAGGTGACCTTTGGGACTGAGGTGCATTGTAAATAGTGATTATTAAACATGACTAATCCTTCTCTAACCTGCATGCCACTAAGTTTCTTAAACTGATCTTTAGTCATCTCTCTGTCCACTTCCTCTGCCTGCATTTGTCTCCTCAGTGCACGTTCTAAGGCCTCAACTAATGCTTCTTCTAATAACTTCCTCTTAAGTTATGATCTGAGCTTCCTATTCTTTGACCCTCAGGAACATCACAGGCAAGACAGTGAGCAAACTCTAAAAACTCTAAAAGTTCTACGGCCTTCTGTTCATTCCCCTTCAGCTGCTTCACTGCGCTGTTTTCTAAATTTCTGGGTAATAAGAATAAGTCCCAGTCTCACTCAGTCCAGCCAAACATCCCTTGTCAAACACTCAAAGTTTAATATGCTTATTAGTTTTATGTAAGCCATTCACTCATTTTTCCCCACAGAATCAATTTAGTCAGCAGTCACCTCAACTCTCAGCTACTAAGTAGTAACCTCAGATAAACTGACTTTGTGAACTCCGTTATGATCTCCTGCTCTCAGTGACAGTCTGACAGATTCTTCTCTAAAGAAGCCTCTCTCTTAGGGTCCCATTTTGCAGCCGCCTGTCAGTTCTATCACAGTTCTAGTGGAGACAGCTCAGAGAACTCCGACAATGAAGTGAAGTACAGCTGTATTCCAAGGTGTGCATCAGTTGCTAGTATATCATGTGCTGGTTATTGTCTTTTACCATTTTCTAAAACTGGAGACATAAAACTTTATAGAGACTATTAGAGTTGTAGCATCCTGGCAACATAAGGATACCTCAAATCACAGTGCACCTCCTTGTTCTTTGTCAGCTCCATTGTGGGCATACTTAACATTAAGTCATACCTAAACACTATTAAATGTATGATTCAAATACTATAGCCAAGCATTGTACAACTGGGCATTATCAGAGTCGGATCGTATTTCAACACAGTATGGGTCCCTTTGACAAGCCATTTACTGCACCTTTCTACCCCAGTCTCCGTTACCTGACAATAACTGTCCTGGACTCATTCACGTTCACCAGGAAGCCATCAAGCAGCGGCACAAACATATCAGCTACATCCGACACAACCATCATTTGCGGTTGTGCCAATGAGCTCTTCACATTATAGAAGTGCAACACTTTGTTGTAAGTGACGAAGCCCACCCGAATGGCTGACTCTTCCATGTTGCCTTCCCTGTAAAATAAAGACACTTATTGCATCCCTGAAAGCACAACTGCTGCAATATGCTGAATCAAATAGAACAAAGCAGGACCAGAGAATGGGTAACTGTACCATCATTCCTAGTGGACAGGTAACCACAACTGGTACTAAGTGGCTGCTTTGTTGGGCACAGACTGAATGAGCCATGAAGGCGGCCACCCTCAACGTAATCCCTTCAGGACAGGGCTGAGTCATGCTGCTGGACCAGAGTATGGAGGCTTGCAGTGCTACTTGCCAGGCTCATGCATACTGTCAACTTTCACTTTTCACCAGCAGTAAAAGCATTCTAAAGGGAGTGTCCCCTCTGCAAAGGCACAAACCGGTGGCAGCTTTGCCGCGGTTGTTGGCTGCGACAGTACAGAACAAAGGAGCTAGTTACCTGGGCAGGTAATCCAGGAGTGACTTCAATTCTTCACAGATCAGCCTCACCAAGCCACTCTTTACAGCATTGTAAGACACATCAATCATGAAAATGAAGGCAGGTGGATTGGGAAACTTGTTATTCTGTGAGAAGAGGGAAAGAAAAACATTACACCATGCTTAAGAAGAGATCATACAAAGGCTCTGCTACCCAGACAAAGTAATGCTGTCAAAACCCCAGTGACTTCTATTTAGTAATCAGTCAAGAAGAGAAACTAAGATACTGGCATTTAATTTGCTTCTCCACTCCCACCCAATTAATTTAAGTATGTCTGAATCCTAGTGTCTGACACATCATAATCATGCATGGAAGAGCTCTAATGTCAAACCCTAGATGGAATGTAGCATCGCTGAGCGACTGAGCAGGAAGAACAGGCTTGGTATAAAGGAAGTTCCTGTTTACATGGACCAGGCCTGATAGTGCAGACAGCAGGCAGGCAGGATTTCCCAGAACTCTCATGCTCTAGAAGACTTTGGAAGCTAGTGTCTTGCATGGGGAATGAAGACCTTCCTCCCACCGGGAGTCCTTATTTCTCAGAGCACTGATTCTGCTTTGAAGAGCCTGGTTCCAATCAGCACTTCCTTTCTTTGCAAATCTACAGTCAGAATGGAAGGTAGAGCATAGGACAGACGGACCACTGAAGCAACAGGGTAGCGAGTGCCTCATTACTGGCATTCATGGAATCTTAAGCTATTAGAAGAGAATGGAGACACACAGATTCCTTCCCGGGAGGAAGGGGAGAAGGAGAAGGAGAGAAAGGACTTTAATGGGTGGCAGAACTGGCGGCAAGATGTGAAGAATCAAAGAGGAATATGGAAGAGTGTGGGGAAGGCCGCCTACCCCACAATCTCAGCTGGCTGTTTTGCCTGCAGTGTGGAGAGGTGTTTGAAGGCTCTGTTGCCAGCTCTCAGTAAAATAAAAAATATGGTCACGGTCAGTAAAAAGCTGCAACGTTTAGAAAACTATTTTCCTACCCTTTCCAGCAAACAGATGAGTATTTTTAATATAGAACTCTAATACTGTGTCTGTCCCCAAAAAAGTGTCTGAAAAATTAAGATACTGTTTAAACAGACTAATGTGTAGAATCTGAAGCAGGTGAGTTTTCCAGATTATTCTAGTGTTTCAAATTTGTGATCAGATTTACCGGCCTTGCATCTTTGAAACCCTCTTTACCAAGCTTGATTACTGCCAGTAACTGCTGTAGGGGACTGCTCTATCCCATCCTGCTCAATTCCCAATGACTATCAGGCAACAAACTTGTCTTCCCTAGCAGATGGCAGGCAAGGTGCAGCTGCCACTGTGGACAGATAACTTGTACTTTCCTAGATACGGTTTTAGTTACTGGTAATAATTACTGATATTATGGGATGTACAATCTGACTGGAAAGCAAGTATGTAAAATCTGACCTGATTCAGATGTATAAGGAGATGCCATCAATGGGCTTTTCCAGCTAGAAAGTCAATCCAGCTGATTCAGCCTCCACTCAGTTTCTCAGAGGACATGGGATTTATTTAACATCACAGCAATGCACTAACTGTACATTATTGTACCTTACAGTAGCTGACTGTTGCCAAAAACTCATAGGAGCCCAATGATAATTCAGGTCGATCATAGAAATCCACTCTCTTGCCAGTATGATCCAAATGCTGGAAGTAGTGAGGCGGCACTAGGGACAAAGACATCAAATTTTACAGACACGTACTTTGTCTACAACAGTTAATACTTTGACTATCAATAGACAGCAAACCTGGTGACAGCTGCAGTGGGTGTTCCACTACACCAAAGGAAAGCTGGTTAGTGCTTTGCACTAGTGTGCATGTGACCATGACTGGGGAATCTTTACTGGCAGTCTAGAAGCAGCATTAACAGACTCAAGAGCTGTGCTCAGTCAGAAACGTCACTACAAAAAAAGCACCTTCTACCAAAATCTGGGTTACTTCAGAGGATTTCCCCCAAATACAAGATTGAGTTAAATGGTAAAAGGGGTGCTTCAAAAAGGATTTTGAGATAAGTTAGAGGTTCACCATGTGCATTTCCATAAGAAGGGAGATAGCCCCAACATGCTGCACATACAGCCTCAGAGGGCAGAGTCTGCTACAGCGATGCTACTAGCATGGGAAGGGCAGTTGTTATGGTGGGCCGGAGCCATTATGGGCAAAGCACTGCTTGTGAAGCAGTCTGCCACTAAAGTGTGCCACTAAAGGCTGCAATATACATGCAAGGCTAATTTAGATGCAAACTAAAGTTCAGATGCACATGTCTGTGCCCAAATGCACGTTGGAAATACTTGAGCAGGTACCTGATGTGTGTTTGCTGGGGTAGATGAGAAGAGAGGAGGTCTTCTCCTAACAGACTCTAGCTGCAGAATTGTGGGAAGCACTCTTTTCTTAAGGTTCACAGGTAAGATACTCCCCTGTACTATTCCTACAGTGACCAGGACAGTGTGCAGGACAGAGATACCTAGCCAAATGGCTGCAGATAATGGAATTTCTTTTTTCTATTTTTATTTTAAAACTATACTGAGTATTTTGAGAATTTTAATGTAGGACATGACTGACAGAAATAACAAAATTACAAAGACTGCCTAAGCAACCTTACTCTGCCCCTTTGAGAATAAGCATGACCACTATTTCTCAAATAATAAGACATGTAATTTGTTTTACAACCTTAAATACATGTGTAGCATCTTGTAGTTCTGTGCGCTACGCTGTGCATGCTAGTGTCCATGGAAGTCATTTATATGAGAAGTACACAGTAATTATACTATTTAACCTGGAGTATATTGTGTATCAAGTTAGAGTAACAGTGAAGACTAAATAGCCAATAGACCATTGCCATTTACAGCTGTTAATTGTCTCACCACTGAATGGCACCTACACAGGCTGCAATGTTGGTTGAAAAGCTACAGTACATGCTGCTGACTAAATTGTTGAGAAAAGAACATTAATCTATTTAAATGAAAGTCATAAGAACGTAAGAACTGTCATACTGGGTCAGACCAAAGGTCCATCTAGCCCAGTATCCTGTCTTACAATAGTGGCCAATGCGAGGTGCCTCAGAAGGAATGAGCAGAACAGGTGATCATCAAGTGATCCATCCCCTGTTGCCCATTTTCAGCTTCTGGCACACAGAGGCTAGGTACGCCATCTCTGTCAATCCTGGCTAAGAACCACTGATGGACCTATCCTCCATGAACTTATCCAGTTCTTTTTTGAAACCTGTTATAGTCTTGGCCTTCACAACATCCTCTGGCAAAGAGTTCCACACTTTGACTGTCAAAAGCATTCTGGACAATGGAAACAGAGTAAGTAAACAAATTAACAAAATGTAAGATACTATGTGTGTTCAGTGATGAGAAATGTATATTCTAGTTTGAGAAATAGTATGTGATCATTTAGCTAGACAGGCAAACACACAAGGGGTACGTTCAATTTACTTGTGCAATCTTAACTTTAGCATTTCAGACTTGAGCACTTAACTGTGTGCCTCAACGTACTTTTTATGGAATGTTTTGAAGAATAAAGAATTGCAGCGCAGAAGCCAACAAACTGTGCTCTACTCTGCTCTAGGATTTTCTATACCATGAAGATACCACTAATGAAATCATTTATTTGCACATCCTTGAAACATCTTTCAGAGTCTAGAAATAAGCCTTACCCTCAGTGACGCAGCTGCAGAAGCAACACTGGAATCTCCTTCCACCCTCAATGAACTGCATAAAAGGACACATGTAGGCCTTGCACCGATTGCACCGTATAGGACCAGGTTCTCCATGGTCTACCAAATAGGGAGGGGCCTAAGGAGCAAAAGACAGGTCACACAGTAGTGGGAGGGGAAGTGTATATAGGAATCAAAGAGCTTGAAACTTCCTCCCGGTATACTAATGCAGGTCTTAGCATTTTAATAGCACTGGAGTCCAAGAGTTTGGAATACATTTAATAAATGCCTTATTGTCTCAAGCTCCTAGTGCAGGAGCTCTTCAGTGGGCTGCAGTTGTTAACAGTCAGAAGAGTGCAGTGAATACCGGAAGAAGTGGAGAAAGATTAAGTGCAGGAAGCATTTCCTTAGATGCTTTTGTGCAGTTGTGGGAATTCTTTTTGTATACTCAAATTAGCTGGCTTGTAAGTGTTTGGACTTTGGATCAGTGCTATTTAAAGATAACTTCTTTCCCTACCCCCTAAGCTCATGTGCTGATATCTAACAGCCTGCCCTCTGCACTTTACCCCGGTGCCCATAGCAGTAACATGACAAGCCTCTTTCTACACCAGCCTAGTAACAGTAAGATCAACTATTTGAGACTCTCTCAAATGCCATATTCCCATTCTCTCACAGAAAGTAACTCTAGGGAACCCACTGCCAGATACAGAAAGGCTTACAACTATTAGAATTAATTCCACTCCCAAAGGTGTAAATATCAGCCACTTGACTTTATGAAGCACGCTTAACCTCTGAATTCTTTGTGAGAGACCGGGGGAAAATTCTGATCGTGCATCAAGCAACTGAATTTGAATTTAGCTGCTCAAGGACAAGAAAACATGGATGTCTCAATTTTCAGGCTGCAGTCTCATTATCTCAATTAACTTAAACTAAATTATTGTTGCTGCTGTGATTGTTTAACATATTTCTCTGCATTCTGCTTTGTACTACTGGGCCAAGCGTACTCATTTTTCATGAGACTAATATATACTCAGCTTTTTCCCACCTTGAATATAAAATTAAAGTATCAGAGGGGTAGCCGCGATTGCTGCTTTTACAGATCCGGACTAAGAGTCTTGTGGCACCTTATAGACTAACAGACGTTTTGGAGCATGAGCTTTCGTGGGTGAAACGCTTTGTCGGATGCATGTAGTGCAAATTTCCAGGGACAGGTATATATAGGCAAGCAAGAAGCAGGCTAGAGATAACGAGGTTAGTTCAATCAGGGAGGATGAGGCTCTCTTCTAGCAGTTGAGGTGTGAAAACCAAGAGAGGAGAAACTGGTTTTGTAGTTGGCAAGCCATTCACAGTCTTTGTTTAAACTTGAGCTGATGGTGTCAAATTTGCAGATGAACTGAAGCTCAGCAGTTTCTCTTTGAAGTCTGGTCCTGAAGTTTTTTCGCTGCAGGATGGCCACCTTAAGATCTGCTATTGTGTGGCCAGGGAGGTTGAAGTGTTCTCCTACAGGTTTTTGTATATTGCCATTCCTAATATCTGATTTGTGTCCGTTTATCTTTTTCCGTAGAGACTGACCAGTTTGGCCAACGTACATAGCAGAGGGGCATTGCTGGCATATGATGGCGCATATTACATTGGTGGACGTGCAGGTGAATGAACCGGTGATGGTGTGGCTGATCTGGTTAGGTCCTGTAATGGTGTCGCTAGTGTAGATATGTGGGCAGAGTTGGCATCGAGGTTTGTTGCATGGATTGGTTCCTGAATTAGAGTTATTATGGTACAGTGTGCAGTTACTGGTGAGAATATGCTTCAGGTTGGCAGGTTGTCTGTGGGCGAGGACTGGTCTGCCACCCAAGGTCTGTGAAAGTGGGGGATCATTGTCCAGGATGGGTTGTAGATCCCTGATGATGCTTTGGAGGGGTTTTAGCTGGGGACTGTATGTGATGGCCAGTGAGTCCTGTTGGTTTCTTTCTTGGGTGTGTCTTGCAGTAGGAGGCTTCTGGGTACACGTCTGGCTCTGTTGATCTGTTTCCTTATTTCCTCATGCGGGTATTGTAGTTTTGAGAATGCTTGATGGAGATTTTGTAGGTGTTGGTCTCTGTCTGAGGGGTTACAGCAGATACGGTTGTACCTCAGTGCTTGGCTGTAGACAATGGATCGTGTGGTGTGCCCAGGATGGAAGCTGGAGGCATGAAGGTAGGCATAGCGGTCGGTAGGTTTTTGGTATAGGGTGGTGTTAATGTGACCATCACTTATTTGCACCATGGTGTCTAGGAAGTGGACCTCCTGTGCAGATTAGTCCAGGCTGAGGTTGATGGTGGGGTGGAAGCTGTTGAAATCATGGTGGAATTTTTCCAGGGTCTCCTTCCCATTGGTCCAGATGATGAAGATGTCATCAGTGTAGCATAGGTGGAGAAGGGGCGTGAGTGGACGAGAGCTGAGGAAGCATTCCAGGTCAGCCATAAAAATGTTGGCATATTGTGGGGCCATGTGGATGCCCATAGCGGTGCCACTGATCTGGAGATATATATTGTCATCAAATTTGAAACCCAAGAAAGAAACCAACAGGACTCCACTGGCCATCACATCATCACATACAGTCCCCAGCTAAAACCCCTCCAAAGCATCATCAGGGATCTACAACCCATCCTGGACAATGATCCCACATTTTCACAGACCTTGGGTGGCAGACCAGTCCTCGCCCACAGACAACCTGCCAACCTGAAGCATATTCTCAAAAGTAACTGCACACTGTACCATAGTAACTCTAACTCAGGAACCAATCCATGCAACAAACCTCGATGCCAACTCTGCCCACATATCTACACCAGTGACATCATTACAGGACCTAACCAGATCAGCCACACCATCACCGGTTCATTCACCTGCACGTCCACCAATGTAATATGCGCCATCATATGCCAGCAATGCCCCTCTGCTATGTACGTTGGCCAAACTGGTCAGTCTCTACGGAAAAAGATAAACGGACACAAATCAGATATTAGGAATGGCAATATACAAAAACCTGTAGGAGAACACTTCAACCTCCCTGGCCACACAATAGCAGATCTTAAGGTGGCCATCCTGCAGCGAAAAAACTTCAGGACCAGACTTCAAAGAGAAACTGCTGAGCTTCAGTTCATCTGCAAATTTGACACCATCAGCTCAGGTTTAAACAAAGACTGTGAATGGCTTGCCAACTACAAAACCAGTTTCTCCTCCCTTGGTTTTCACACCTCAAATGCTAGAAGACAGCCTCATCCTCCCTGACTGAACTAACCTCGTTATCTCTAGCCTGCTTCTTGCTTGCTTATATATATATATATATCTGTCCCTGGAAATTTCCACTACATGCATCCGAAGAAGTGGGTATTCATCCACAAAAGCTCACGCTCCAAAACGTCTGTTAATCTATAAGGTGCCACATGACTCTTTGCTGCTTTTATTAAATTAAAATATTACTGCCACCACCAATCTGAGAGTCCTCAGAGAGATAATTTCAAGTAAAGAGCTAAATCAGTATACATCAGGGATGATGTCCATCTGGTTTGAAACTTAGGTCTGATCATGCTGAATAGCACTAGTTAAGCCCTCCCCTACTGCTGTTTGCTGTTGCATGATCACGGTGACTATGCCCACAAATCTTGTGCTCCTGATTTCTCTTCAAGCCAGTAGAGAATTTCTTGAGGGGGCTGGAAAGCAACTACATTTGGGCCATTCACTCATATCTGCATCAAATCCTGAAGCGTGCATCGCTGCAGATGGGTGCGTGAGCTTATTTTGGTGGAAAGCGGAACCCTGTCATTTGTAGTACTTAGTGGCCAATGAAAACAGTATTTCATAGCAATGTATCCCAAAAGGCAGGTGGTTTAGTGGTTAAAAGTCTACGGGTTGGTCTATACTTTAAATTTAGATTGATGTAGCTACATTGTTCAGCAGTGTGAAAAATGCATACTCCTGAGCACAGGCACCAACTCCGTGGGAGTTCCAGGGCTGGAGCACCCACGGAAAAATAGTGGGTGCTCAGCACCCACCAGCTGCAGCTGTTTGGCAGCACTGCGAGGGGTTTGAGGGAGGGCAGAAAGCAGCGAGCAGGCGGCCCTGGGGAAGGGGGTGGAGTGAGGGCAGGGTCTTGGGGCACAGCAAGGGTGGAGCACCCCCGGGGAACAACAGAAGTCAGTACCTATGCCCCTCAGTGCCAGGGCTATGCTGACCTCATCCCCACTGTAGACACAGATAGGTAGATAGAAAAATGCTGAACTCCCGTTAAGGGAGGTGGGATATCTAGTGACAGAAAAAACCCATTATCCTGGCAGCATGCATCTATACTACGGCACTATAGCAGCATAGCTACAGCATTGGAGATGTACAGCTGCAGCGCCAAAGCGTAGACAAGTCTTCTTAAACATGTATGTGCACCATCATGGTTTATGGATTTAGTAGTATTTAAGTGTAATCTTAAAGACAACCTCCAATGTACGGCTCTCTGCTTTTCCTCCTCATTCATTATCTGTGTCAAGTGGTCTAGGAACATCAATAGTTTGTATATTGTAATAGCAGGCAAATTGTATCACACCACTGTGTGAACCCAAAACACTGAAGCCATGTGAAAAGTGGTTGCTATTGCCTTGTGAATCTGACATCCATATGTTCAACAGCAACTTCAACACAGATGTGATTTTTCTGTATCTGAGGCTTTAGAGAGAGACACATTTTCACCCCTTACAATGTGCCAACTTATTCCAAAGGGTATGTTTTCTGACATAAGGGCCAGGATTGTCCTTCACTGCCTTGAGGTCCTGCATAGTGCTTTTCAGCTTTTCAAAACCTCAAACAGTATGATTCCATCCTAGAAAAGTTAGGGACTCCAGTTACAGTGCGTCTGCGGGCAATTCTATTTCCTAATGCACCCATAAATCTGCATATCTTGACCTCTATGAATGTCCTTAATTCACGCTGTATTCTGATAATTTTTGATCACTGCTTTCGATGCTCATATGCAAAGAAAACATTCTTAAATTACAGACGTTGATAAGCATCTTATCTTTTTACAGCGAAGCCAGAGTAGGTAGTGTAGCAACTTTCAGAGATGAGCAAACTTAGCCACAGTGGGACAGTTTGATTTGATTAAGAGAACACTTGCAAGCTACAGGCTGCATTCATAGTTCAAAGTGCATCTCACAACTGGGAGTATCCACTGCTTGACTTTCTGGCCTTTAAATTATGCAACTATAGCTGACATCATCTCTCCTCTCCCTAATCACGGATCACGGCCTCTTGGACTGGTGGTTGAACTCTGCCCATTCCCTTCCCTCCTCATTCCCTCAAACAGCTCAGTTCTACTGCTTTACCCAGCCCATTCTCCTCTCCCTATCCACAAGCAACTGAGTTGTCCAGGCTATACTTCCATTCACACCCTCCAACCACCCTCCCTTCTGACAATCCAACACTGCTTGTGCCTGATATCACTCAGCCCACCCCCTGCTTCCTCTGGTGGCCTTGTCCAGCAGCCAAGAAATCCAATGTTTTCTTTGCCCACACAACACTTCGACCTGTCTCAGGCTTCTGGGCAATCAGATTTTTCTCAGCCTGCTGTACTACCAGAAGAAAAGCACACTCCACAGGGCTAAGGAGTGCATTGAGTGCTGTAAAACAAACACAACATACATCTGCACACCATACACTACTCATTTCTCGAGGCTGCAAAGTCCAACAGTTACTTTCTGAAGCCTCAAATGCTGTCAAACACAGGTCCCATCTGGTGAGCAGGTGCTGGATTTTAAACATTCTAGATTTGTCTGAATGCCTTGTTTTTAACAATATCTGTTCTCCTCCTGCATACCTTGTACATATAACTTTAGCTCCGTTTACAAGGTCTTATTTCTCTCAGCAAGTGTGGGATACTCAGCTGAGCACTCATTTGTTAGCAGGGCCCCTTCACAAGGGAGGCAGCCCTTATCCACAGTCTAGAAGTTTCCAGTGCTGGGGGCTGAGTGAAGTCACTAAAGAAGCTTTTTGCCCTTGGCCACATTTTACTGGACATCACAAATCAACACATTTATTCAAAGCAAGCATACATCAAGGTTTGGAGAATGAGTACTGGGATGTACTTAATACTTCACTTCCACAGAATCACTGCTTCAAACCCCCACCCGCCCGTCTCTGAAATGAGGCCACATCTAATTATTCCCTTGTAGTTCCTTTTACCCACTAGATGCCACACTATAGAAATTAACTTTGGGGAAATTCAGATTACCAAGTCAGAAAACAGATTTCCAAGACCTACAGATTAGTCTTAAAATGACAAAAAAAAATTGCAACAAAACAGGTTAAGGACTCCATATATCCCATCACACTACTCAATGGATTCTAGTGCGAGCTGAACACAGCAAGGCATTTGATGGATGTACCACTCAATTTAGACATCCAGCCTGCAAGGAAATGGTGAATTCACTGTTAGGAACAGCAATGTTAAGACAAGTAATGCAGGCATGTAACTACAATGTTTATTCATCGCAATTACCTTTAAATTGCTCCACAAGTTTTAAGCCAAGAGGTGTGGAGAGGGTTAAGAAGAAACTAGCTGGACTCTGCTGATAAAGTGGGGATTCTAAAGTACTTAATTTACTTGAGGGCATTCTGCGACAAAAAATTAAAAATTCTGCAAATTTTATTTGTCAAATAGATATGGAGACTCAGTGGGAGGGTCTGGGTATATAAGGGGGTCTGGATGCATGGGGGTTGGGAGGATGGGGCAGCGGCTCCCTGTACAGTGATCCCGTCCCCCTGCAGCTCTGGAGCGATGGGTGCAGGAAACACGTGGTGGGGGAGGGAAGAGAAGGAAGGGGGGCAGTTTGCAGAGCTTCCTACAGCCAGGGGAGAAATTTAAGAGTGGGTCTGACAGTCCTGGATGCTGTGCAGGGGAAGAGGAAGTCCTGCCTTCCCCATCTCAGCCAGGACTAGCAGCTGAGCCCAGCACAGGGTAGGAGGCAGCAGCCAGGTCTTCCCCAATCCCACCCCCTGCACCACAGTGATTTACCCCTCTGCCAGCTGCCTTGGGCACCCGAAACATACTGCTGGGGAGGGTCATATGAACGGACTTGTGGCTTCCCTTTCCTTCCCAGTCAGAAAGTCATTTTTCTGCAGGGAAGCAAAGAAATCTGTGTGGGACATAAATTCTGCCATGCACAGTGATGCAGAATTCCCCCAGGAGTAAAAAACATTGCAGTGGTCAAATTCTTCAGTTCTTTCATAGAACACAGCATAGCCCACTCATGCCTAACAATTACTTGACACTGTACATATGTTGAAAACTGATGCTTGCTTAATCTTCACCCTCTAAACTCTCCTTCCACAAAAATTTAAATTATCTAGCTCCCACAGACAGACATCTACTAAAGAAATGAGCTGCCAGGAGTTCAGAGTCTCTTAACTGCAGGTCCAGGATGTTGCTCTCACCTCATCTGTGGGTAGCGTAGCCAGTGGTTTTATGACAGCAGCTAGGGGAACTTGGGATTGTTTGGCCATATCTGAGGTGCAAGGAATATTGTAAGATGTGCATCTTATGTAGCGAGGGCTTGCGTTACCTGGAGGGAAGAACAGAGATAAATACAGAGCTTTAATAAAGGTTATATTTCTATATTAACATAAGTATCAAGGGCAACATGTCAAGTCATAATGCAGACTTTCCAGCTCTAAGGGTTGTAGAGATTCCATTTTTAATGCAAACAGCCTCTATGTCTGGCAGCACAGAAAAAGTGACATAACTGCAGAATTGGATTCTATAGCTTACAAGGGAATTTATATACTTTTGAAAATGTGGGAGTGATAGCTGTCCTTGTAATCAGACATAACGCAGGCAGATATAGGGAAATTTTCCCCTCCTCACCCAATCCCCAGATCAAGCAATGCCTCTCATTCATGAGATGAAACACCATAATTAAGGCTAAGATTTTGTCATGGTTATTTTTAGTAAAAGTCATGGTCAGGTCACGAGCAATAAACAAAAATTCACGGAAGCCGTGACTTGTCTGTGACTTCTGCTGTGGTTTTATGGTTTCCCTACCTCAGTGGTGGCTACGAGCTGTGGGGTTCTCCCTCTGCCCATAGCAGCTGGGAGCTGCAGGGTGACCATTTTTCCCAAATAGAAAATGGGACACCCCAGTTGCTCACCCAAGGCGTTCCCCTCTCCTCGTGCGAGGTTGTCTCCTGTCGCTGGAACCCTGAGGAGGGCCCCCTCAGGAGTCTGTCACCTGTCGTTGAACTATACAGGGGGCCCTGTTGCTTGTTGCTGCTATCGCTGGAACCCACTGGGCCCCACAGTCTGTCAGCTCCAGAGTGAGGCTGAAGCAGAGAATGTCATGGACGTCTCTGGAAGTCATGGATTCTGTGACTTCCATGATCTCCATGACATAAACATAGCCTTAACCATAGTGCATTTCTATTCCTAAAGCTCTGTGTTCCCACAGATCCAGTGGATATAGTGTATTTAGAATTTCAGAAAGCCTTTGACAAGATCCCTCATCAAAGGCTATTAGGCAAAATAAGCAGACATGGGATAAGAGGGAAGGTTCTCTTATGGATTGATAACTGGTTAAAAGATAGGAAACAAAGGGTAGGAACAAATGGTCAGTTTTCAGAATGGAGAGAGGTAAATAGTGGTGTCCACCAGGGACCTGTACTTGGCCCAGTCCTATTTAACATATTCTAAACGATCTGGAAAAAGGGGTAAACAGAAAGGTGGCAAAATTTGCAGAAGATACAAAACTACTCAAGATAATTAAATCCCAGGCAGACTGCGAAGAGCTATAAAAAGATCTCACAAAACTGGGTGACTGGGCAACAAAATGGCAGATGAAATTTAATGTTGATAAATGCAAAGTAAGAGCAACATGGAATCAGCCTTAGAATCATAGATTATTAGGGTTGGAAGGGACCTCAAGAGATCATCTAGTCCAACCCCCAAAGGGCCCTCCTCAAGGATTGAACTCACAACCCTGGGTTTAGCAGGCCAATGCTCAAACCACTGAGCTATCCCTCCCCTAATGCACATTGGAAAACATAATCCCAACTATACATATAAACTGATGGGGTCTAAATTAGCTGTTACCACTCAAGAATGATCTTGGAGTCATTGTGCATAGTTCTCTGAAATCACCCACTCAAAGTGCAGCAGCAGTCAAAAAAGCAAACAGAATGTTGGGAATCATCAAGAAAGGACTAGATAATAAGACATAAAATATATTGCCTCTATATAATCCATGGTATGCCCACACCTTGAATACTGTATGCAGATGTGGTTGCCTCATCTCAAAAAAGATATATTGGAATCGGAAAAAGTTCAGAAAAGGGCAACAAAAATGATTAGGGGTATAGAATGGCTTCCGTTTTAGGAGAGATTAATAAGACTGGGATTTTTCAGCTTGGAAAAGAGGCGACTAAGGGGGGGATATGATAGAGATCTATAAAATCATGAGTGGTATAGAGAAAGTAAATAAGGACGTGTTATTTACTCCTCCTCATAGTACAAAAACAAGGGGCCACTAAATGAAATTAATAGGTAACAGGTTTAAAACAAACACAAAGTATTTTTTCATGCAAGGTACTATCAACCTCTGGAACTCATCGCCAGAGTGTGTTGAAAAGGCCAATATTATAATGGGGTTCATAAGGGACTAGATAGATTCATGGAAGATAGCCATTGATGGACCTATTAGCCAGGATGGGCAGGAATGGTGTCCCTAGCCTCTGTTTGCCAGAAGCTGTAACTGGGTGACAGCGCATGGATCACTTGATGATAACCTGTCTGTTCATTCCCTTTTGGAGGCACCTGCCATTGGCCACTGTCAGGACAGGATACTGGGCTTGATGGACCTTTGGTCTGACCCAGCATGGCCATTCTTATGTTCATAAAACTGCTAATGCACCTCAGTCCTGATGTGTAACACCCCTGCTACTCCAGTATAAGTGCACCTCTCAGTTGTACCCATGAAACAGTCCTCCTTTGAGTGCTCCCACATTTCTATTCCAACATATCAGAAGTATAGCCGTGTTAGTCTGGATCTGCAAAAAGCAACAAAGAGCCTGTAGCACCTTACTGACTAACAGACGTATTGGAGCATGAGCTTTCGTGGGTATTCACCCACAGGACTCTTTGTTGCTATTCCAACACAGGCTTTTGCATGCCCCAAGTACAACTGCCAGATTTTTTTCCCTTTCTAGTACCGATCAGGTTGGCTTCAGTGCCCTTTGGTGCTATGTGCTCATAGCGCTGATATAAAGGGCGTCACGCCCCTTTAGTTGCTCCTTACTGCCTATGATGGTTGCTGGAACTTCCCTCATTGCTCAGGTAATTTCTCCCAATGTTTTTTTCTTCTCTTATCTAGTGCATATAGTTATTGTAGTTTACTTTGTGAGTTTTGGACACCTCCATACTTGGTTGGAGAGACTTGTCCACGCTTCGGTACCAGCGCATGTCTCTGTCACCAGGCCTCAAGCCCTTTGCTTCCTGCGGCAAGTCGATACCTTAAGTGACCCGTACTCAAGCTGCTTCAAGTGCTTAGTGGAAGATCAGAAAGACAGTTGCCAGATGTGCAGGGACATTAGACCCCCATCAAGAAAAGACCAGGAGGCAAGGCTGAAGGTCTTCCTCATGGATGCATCCCTAAGACTAGCATTGGAGCTGCACTCAGACTTGGCACCAAGCACCTCAGCTTTGGTGTCAAGTGCTCTTCTCACCAGCTGAGAGTCCTGGCACTGATTCTCCTCCCCGGCACCTCAGAAGCAGCACTGTAAGCACCAGGAGAAGAGTTGCTCCCCAGTGCTGAAAGGAAGCAGGTGCCTAATACACCTGTGCCGAGCCGCTCTCCCTCTCCGGCACCGCAGCACCCACCTCCACCAGTCTCAATACCACCACAAGCGCCGCTAATTCCAGTACAGGAAGTGCCATCCTCCAGCAGACATTGTACCAGTTAGTTTGTGGTACTATGAACCCTAGAGGCATTTGCGGCTGCTAGAGACCTGCTCACTCTCCTGGTCCCAGAGATTCAGGACTGCACCGCTGGTACTGACAAGCGGCAGAGAGCCATCCTCCAGCTTTCATGAGACACCACTAGGAGAGCTCGGCTCAGACTTCTCCCCGACACCGTTTGCCAGCACGGAAAGGGTCAGCACTGCCTTTGTCTTCCCCTCACAGCCTGTCTTCCTCATTGGAGTCTAAATTGGGGTCCTAGTCATCCCATTGTCAGGACCGCCCGCACTACTTCCCACACTATTCCTATCCTGCTGTGGTCTCAGGTGCTATGGTGCCCCCAAACACTTGGCCTCCAAGATCGTGGGGACCGGCACTCACGCAATGGCCTTTTTGGAACCCATGGGGGCTCCTCCCAGGCCAGGGCACGGTTATGAGGCGTTTGTATTCTGTGACCTTGGAAAATAGGGCATCTCCAGTACCGCACCACGAGACCCCAAACGCAGACTCCGGTGCCAAGCCCAGTGCCAAACCTCAAGAGGAGATCCCACAGGTCTTGGAATGGCAGAGGCCCCTCAACCAGCCTTAGCCTCTTCTTTCTCTTCCCCAGAAGAGGCAGTGGTGGTTATCGTGTGCCCCCACCTCAAGATGACCACAAGGTCCACCAGGATTTCTTAAAGCAGGTGGCCTCGAACTTTGGTCTCTCCAAGCTGATATGGTCAAAGAGACGACACACTGTTTATTGGACATTTTGTTAGCAGCGGGTACCTCAAGAGAGGCTCTACCCCTTAACAAGGCGATCATGGACCCAGGTAGAGCACTTTGGCAGACCCTGGCTCCCGAACTATGGCCAAAAGGACAGAGCACAAATACTTCATATCAGCCAAAGGGTATGAATTTCTGTTTTCACACCCTCCTTCAGGGTCTCTAGTGGTGGCAGCCATTAATGTGAGAGCCTGTCAAGGTCAAGCAGGGCTCACGTCCAAGACAAAGGATCCCAAAAGCTGGACTTGTTTGGCTGAAATGTCTATTCGACGGGTGAGCTACAGCTTTGAATAGCGAACCAGCAAGCACTGCTAGGTTGCTACGATTTTAATATGTGGGAGATGCAAATATTTAAGGACATGCTCCCCTAAGAGGGCAGAAAGGCATTCTCTTCACTAGTGGAAGAAGAGAAGAGAGTAGCTAAGGCCTCCCTGCAGGCAGCCTTGGATACCACCAATTCTGCGTCCAGATCGATGGCCACACCAGTTATAATGCATAGAAGCTCATGGTTATAGTCTTCGGGGTTTCCTCAGAAGGTATAGCAAACCCCCAGGACCTCCCATTCAAAGGGCCCTTGCTCTTTTCATAGCAAACTGACACCAAACTCCACGGACTTAAGGCGACCCTAAAATTTGAATCTGTGTTCGCCGGTAGCGTCCAGAAAATACTACAGGCCCCCACGGACTGGATGCTATTTTGCGCAGCCTGCCTTGCAAGATCAGCGGAGAAGGAAGAACAAAGGGTACAGGAGTAGGCCCCCTCCCCCAACCACCTCCTCAGGCCAGCAATCTTCCCCTGCCACTTGGGCAGCTCAAAGCACTCATTTTGATGAGATGCTTGAGGAAGACATCTCAGTCCCCTCAGTTTTTGATCCAGTTACCCCTTTATTTTCTAACCGACTCTCCCACTTCCTCAATGCCTGGACCCATCTTATCTCGGACCGTTGCGGTCTAAGCACAATAGAATTAGTTTATACTCTCCAATTTTTATCCACCCCGCCCTCTCTTCAGGGACCCTTCTCACAAGCAACTGTTGGAACAAGAAGTCCAATCCCTCCTTTGAGTGGGAACTTGGAAGAAGTTCTGTACCATCTAAGAGAAAAGGGGTTTTATTGCTGTTACTTGCTAATTCTGAAAGCCAAGGGGAGCACTCAGACCAATCCTAGACCTGCATCATCTCAACCACTATCTCAAGAGCTAGAAGTTCCACATGGCCGGTGCAATAACTGAGATTCTTCGAGCTGTCTCTCCTTGTGGGCGCGCCACTTGAGGTGCAGGGCGCACAATCACCAATAGTCGGAGAATTTCAACAGCAGTACCTGGTTAGGCTGCACATGCGCTCTCCTTGTCTCATGCCTGTGTTGGCAGTTGGTTAGTGGCGTGTTGCTTCCCCCCTCTCTCAGTTCCTTCTCTACCACAGAGCATTGATAACTTCGAAGCAGAGGGAAGGAGATCGAGTAATGGAGCACCCACAGAGGGACACATCTCGAAGAACTTCATTCACTGCATAAGGTGAGTAACCCTCTCTTCTTCAAGAGATGTCCCTGTGGGTGCTCCACTTTAGATGACTATATAGCAGTGCCCCGTGGTGGCAGGAGGAATTTGGAGTTAGTTCTGAATAGACATGTCCCAACTGCATGTCAGATGCTGAGACTTGATCAATAACGTAGTGTTGTATGAGTGTGTGAGGTGATGTCCAAGTAGCTGCTCTGAATATGTCGGTAATAGGCATGTCGTTCAGGACGGCTATTGATGTGGCTACAGATCTTGTGGAGTGTGTTCTGACCCATGAGGGGGGTTGTAGGTCATATTTCCAGTAGCAGAGCTGGATGCAATCTGAAATCCATCTGGAAAGTCTCTGATTAGATATGGGTTTGCCTTTGGAACATTCAGTAGTGTAGAGGAAAAGTTTAGAAGCTTTCCTGAACAATTTGGTCCATTCATGATAAAAGGCTATCGCTCTCCTAAGGTCCAGAGTGTGGAAAATCACCTAATCTATCCTTGTGAGGTTTAGGGAAGAACATGGGAAGATAGATAGGTTGATTGATATGGAAGAAGGAAAGGACTTTAAGCAAAAATTTAGGGTGAGCTCTGAGAGTGACCTTCCACTTCTTGAGAATAAACATATTTGAGGGGCCTGCCATAAGAGACCCTATTTCTCCCACACATCTAATGTACATGATGGCAACTAGAAAGGCCACTTCTATGGAAAAGTGTAGTAGAGAACACATAGCCAAAGGTTCAAATAGGGCAGTTGTGAGGGATCAAAGCACTAAGGTGAGGTCCCACAGGGGTGTTGGCACTCTGGGATCTGGGTAGAGGTTACGCAATCCCCGGAGAAATCTTTTGGTAATTGGGTAAGCAAAGGCTTAAACACCGTCCACTTTGTCAAAGAATGTTGTAATGGCAGCCAGATGTACTTGTACTGAACTCATTACAAAGCCAGATTTCTTAAAGTAAAACATGTAGTCCAGGACCAATATGGTAGAGGTAATGGCATCAATTTGTTTGTTTAAGCACCTTGTGCGGAATCTCTCATTTATGGAGGTACATAACTCGTGTAATGGGTTGTCTTCTGTTTAGCAAGATGTCTTCAACATCCTCAGAACAAGTTATCTCCTCGCCTTGGAAGCACTGAGGAGCCAGGCTCTGAGATGGAGTGACTCCAAGTTTGGATGCAGAGTCTGACCCGCTTCCTTAGAAAGGAGATTTGGAAGAAGCAGGAGAAGACATGGGGACATGACAACACCTGTTGCAATATGGGTACCAGGTTTGCCTGGGCCATGCAGGTACTATCTGAATGACTTTGGCTTGATCGATCCTGATCTTATGCAAGACCCTGGACAGCAATGGGGTAGGAGGAATGGCATACAAGAAGGATGTATCCCATAGAATGAAAAATGCACTGCCTCTGGGTCCTGGCTCCAGACCCACTCTGTAGCAAAAATTTGGGCATTTGCTGTTCTGTTTTGTGGCAAACAGGCGAAACCACCATAGTTGAAAAATGCTCTGGATCACACAGGTGTTGATTTCCCACTAATGATCATTCAAGAACCTTCGACTTAATGCGTCAGCTGTGACCTTCTGAGACCCCAGCAGGTAGGTGGCTGATATGGTGATGCTGTGTTGGATGCACCATGTCCAGAGCTTTATGGCCTCCGTACATAGGGAGTGTGAAAGACGGTTACTCACCTTTGTAACTGTTGTTCTTCGAGATGTGTTGCTCATATCCATTCCAGTTAGGTGTGTGCGCCGCGCGTGCACATTCGTCAGAAAACTTTTACCCTAGCAACTCAGTGGGCCGGCAGGTCGCCCCCTAGAGTGGCGCCATCATGGCGCTTGATATATACCCCTGCCGGCCCGCCCGCTCCTCAGTTCCTTCTTGCCGGCTACTCCGACAGTGGGGAAGGAGGGCGGGTGTGGAATGGATATGAGCAACACATCTCAAAGAACAACAGTTACAAAGGTGAGTAACCGTCTTTTCTTCTTCGAGTGATTGCTCATATCCATTCCAGTTAGGTGAATCCCAAGCCTTACATAGGCGGTGGGGTCGGAGTGAAATGTGGCAGAATGAAAACTGCTGAGCCAGGGGCTACAGCATCTCTTGACTGTTGAACCAGGGCATACTGCGAAGCAAAGGTATGGACCGAGGACCAATGGAGCTGCGCGACAGATCTCGCTGGCTCGTGTTCCTACCCACAAGGCGGCAGATGAAGCCTGAGCCCTGGTAGAATGTACGATGATGTGGCTTGGGGAAATATGAGCCAAATCATAACAAGTGCGGATGTCCGCCATCACCCAAGATGAGATCCTCTGAGAGGAAAACAAGCAAGCCCTCCCTTTGGCCCGCTACCGTGACAGAGCTGGGGCACCTTACGCAATGGTTCTGTCAGCGCAATATAAATGCGAGCACTCCACAGATGTCCAAGGAGTGCAATGGTTGTGCCCATTGCATTGAGCTGTGGGTAACATGAAAGGCCGAAACCACCTTAGGGAGGAAAGCCGGGTGCGGTCGTAGCTGCACCTTGTCTTTGTGAAACCTAGTGTACGGCGGAACCACCGTAAGAGCTCTGAGCTCGGAGACCCGTCTGGCCGATGTAACAGCTACGAGGAAAGTTGTCGTCCAAGACAGGTATAGCAGAGGGCCAGTCGTGAACGGCTCGACTGGGGGAGACATAAGTCTGGTTAAACTAGGTTGAGGTCCCAGGTTGGGGCTGGGCGGCGCACCCGAGGGTGCAAGCGCTCCAAGCCCTTGAGGGACCTCGAACCCATAGAGCGTGAGAACACGGAACGTCCACCTTAACCTGGCTGGAAGGTTGAGATGGCTGCTGAGTGTATCCTCAGCGATGATACCGCCAGGTCCTGCCGCTGAAGGCCAGAGGCAGGCCAAATAGAGGGGATCGAGACCTCAGCAGGAGCAAGATCGAGTGTATTGCAGCTGTAGAAGAAACGCTTCCACCTGGCCCGGTACGTTGACCAGGTGGAAGGCTTCCTGTCACCCCGGCTCAGTTACGCAGCAGCCACACCGTGAGGCGAAGAGGCTGCAGGTCCGAGTGACAAAGCCTGACGTTGCCCTGAGTGATGAGGTCTGGGTGGGGTGGCAGGGTAATTGGGTCTGTTATTGACAGGTCGAGCAACGTGGTATATCAGTGCTGCCTGGACCACTCTGGAGTGATCATGATGATGGGCGCTCTGCCCCTGCGGAGTTTGAGCAGGACCTAATGAACCAGTGGGAACAGTGGGAAGGCATAATGGAGTTGGCCTTTCCACGGCATCAGGAATGCGTCCAAGATCGATCCCGAGGAGAGACCTTGGAAGGAGCAGAACATCTGGCATTTTCTGCCCTCGCGGTGAGCGAATAGGTCTATGTGAGGAAACATCTCCACTTCTGGAAAGCAGAACGCCTCACATGGGGCAGAGTGATCACTCGTAAGACAGGAAAGACCTGCTGAGTCAAAGCGCCAAGACGTTCCGAACGCCTGGGAGAAAGGACGTCACCAGCTCCATCGAGTGGGCCATGCAAAAGTCCCGGAAATGGATGGCCTCCTGACAAAAGGGGGGAGGACCATGTCCCTCCCTGGATATTTATGAAGCACATGGCCGTTGTGTTGGCTGTAAACACCGAGATACAATGGCCTCGCAGCTGCCGCTGGAACCCCTGGCACGCCAGGCGGACTACTCTCATTTTTGGGGCATTGATGTGGAATGCCAGCTCCCGAGAAGACCAAAGGCCTTAAGCTCGGAGGTGACCATGAGCACTGGAGCAGAGAGATGACGCGTCCGTCGTCAGGGGCAATGAGGGCTGGGGCGGATGAAACCGCATCCCTGCCCACACCAGGGAGGGAGTTAGCCACCACTCTAGGGAGCCTAAGGTGCTCGAGGGAACGGTGACTACCATGACCATTGGCTCCCTGTCCGGGTGGTACGCCGAGGTGAGCCGGACTTGGAGTGGACGGAGGCGGAGCTTGGCGTGTTTGGTTACAAACTTGCGGCAACCATGGACCCAGGAGACTGAGACAAGTACGAGCCGAGGTCGCTGGGAAAGCCTGCAGACCTCAGATGATTGTTGCCATCGCCTAAAACCGCAGTTGTGATAAGCAGGCTCCGGCTAGGTAGGAGACCAGGATAGCCCCTAGAAAGTCCAACCTCTGCGTGGGAACCAGAGTGGATTGCTCTATAGTAATCATCAGGCCTTGACCTGTGAATAAGACCGTGACGATGCCCACGTGCTGAGTGGTTTGTGTCTCAGAGTCTCCTCGGATAAGCGAATCGTCCAGATACGGAAAAACGCATATCCGACATCAGCGAAGGTAGGCGGCGACTATGGCCGTAAACCAGAAGTACTGACAGTTGGCTAGAAAGCGGAGGTATCTCCTGTGCGGAGGGAAGATGGCGTTGCGAAAGTACGCGTCCTTCATATCCAGGGCGGCATAGTAGCCCCCAGGAGGCAAGGATGGAATAATGGTTCCCAGGGATACCGTGCGGAACTTCAACCTTATCCTAAACCGGTTGAGTCCGTGCAGGACTAGGAAGGTCTGAGACCTGCGTTCGAGTGGGGGACTAGGGCATAACGGGAGTAAAACCCCTTGCCCCTTTCGTCCGTCGGCGTCTGCACCTCTTGTACGAGGAATCGCTCGTGAGAGGGGTCCCTGAAGGGGGACAGGGCTGGAACAAATTAGAGGTGGTACCTATGCTCCACCGTGCACAGGACCCAGCGATCTGAAATTAACTGGGGCCACGCCAGGAGAAAGCGGGATTGGGATCCCAACCTGTGACTGGTACACCGCCCTCAGGCGCACCTTGGAAGGTTCGTCTTTGGTCCCAGTGGTAATTGCGAGGGACCTTGACCTTGGCTCTTTAGGGGTCCTGACGTTCGTCTGCGACCACCTTGGCCTCGCCGTTTGCCAAAGTCCTGTCTCTGGCTAGGCACAGAGTATGGCGGCTGGGGACAGAAAGGCCTGCGTTTGGTCGCTGGCATATGCATGCTGAGAGAGTGCATTAGGACCCTATTGTCCATCAGGCCTCGCAGCCTGGGGCTGTCTTTGCCGCGAAGAGGCCTTTACCAACAAAGGGTAAATCCTGAATGGCATACTGCAGCTCCGGCCGGAGGTTTGAAACCTGAAGCCATGAGATGCACCTCATGGCGACACCAAAGGCCAGAGTCCTGGCTGCAGAGTCTGCTGCGTCCAACGAGGCCTGGAGGGACGCTCTGGGTACCTTTTTTCCCCCGTCCTCCAAGACGGCAGCGAACTCTTGGCGGGAGTTTTGAGGGAGAAACTCCATAAACTAAACTACCTTCACCCAGGTGCTATAATTATCGCAGCTAAGCAAGGCTTGTTGCTTTGCTACCCAGAGCTGCAGGGCCTCTGCAGAGTACACCTGGCGGCCAAGCAGGTTCATTCGCCAAGCCTCTTTCGGTTTCGGGGCTGGCGCCCGCTGGCCATCGTATCAGAATCGTGGTCCTGAGCATAAGATCTGCGCATGTGGGATGACCCGGATGCGTGTCCGGATGGCCATGGAGGTACTAAAAGAAGGCACAGGCAGAGTCTCTGACTCTATCGGACCTTGCCCAACTCGGCACCGGGGACCGGCACCGGGAGGTGTACCGGTACCTGGAACGAGATCCAGACCCGCAACCAGAATGGTGCCGGGAGGTCGACCGAGATCTCGAGGCTCGGGGAGAGGCTACAGGAGTCAAGGTACCTGTCGCGGTGCCGGGAGTCGAAACGGTGCCGATAGCGGGTCGGCGAACGGGATACCGACCGGTGCAGCGAGTGTGACCAGTACCGATGAGGAAAACAGCACCAGGACTGCAAGTGGTGTCGGGCGTGCCGACAGGACCTGGAGTGTCTGCGGGACCGTGATCATGAACGGTGCCGCTCTGCTGTGCTGACAGAGGACGGTCACATGAAGAGACTGTATTACCCGTACCGGCGGTGCCGGGGTCAGGCAGCATCGACTCTGTCATGGCAATGAGATCCCTCGCCGTTGGTAATGTCTCCGGCGTGGAGGGAACAGCAGGCTCAACCACAGTGCATACTGGGGAGCTGTCAGGCACCGGATTCGACGGCCCTCGTGGGACCGGGATCGACGGTACCGAGGTCGTCAGAGCTTCGGTAGGTGGCGGTGCCGGGCGATCCGAGTTAGATGAGCTGTCTGGCTGCGGTGCCGTTGGCACGGAAGCAGCAGGAGCAGTAGCTCAACCACGGCGCGTGCCGGGGAGCCGTCAGGCACCGGATTCGACGGCCCTTGTGGGACTGGAATCGACGGTGCCGACGTTGTCGGTGCCTCAGAGATGTCAGTGCCGGGCAATCCAACTTAGATGAGCTCTCTGGCTGCGGTGCCGTTGGCACGGAAGCAGCAGGAGCAGTAGCTCAACCACGGCGCGTGCCGGGGAGCCATCAGGCACCGGATTCTACGGCCCTTGTGGGACCGGGATCGACGGTGCCGACGTCGTCGGTGCTGCAGCAGGTGTCGGTGCCGGGCGATCCGACTTAGACGAGCTCTCTGGCTGCGGTGCAGTTGGCACGGAAGCAGCAGGAGCAGTAAGCTCTACCACGGCGCGTGCCGGGGAGCTGTCAGGCACCGGATTCAATGGCCCCGGGGGACTGGAATCAACGGTGCCGATGTCATCGGTGCCTCTGCAGGTGTCGGTGCCGGGCAATCCGACTTAGACGAGCTCTCTGGCTGCGATGCAAGTGGCACGGAAGCAGCAGGAGCAGGGGGCTCAACCACGGGCGTGCCGGGGAGCCGTCAGGCACCAGCAGGAATCGTAGGCTCTCTCGACCTCGGAGGAAGGGAGCGGTGCCGAGTCAACTTCGGTGCCGGCGACGGCCGGTGCCGAAAGGCCTTGGCAGTACCGGCGGGGTCCGGTGCCGAGGAGGCGCTTCTGCCAGCCGCTTGATCATCGCTCGGCGCCAAAGGTGGAGGGGTAAGTGAAAGCCTCGCTCCTTTTTGTTCTCGGCTTAAAAGCCTTGCAAATGGGGCACTTAGCTGTCAAGTGTGATTCCCTGAGGCACTTCAAACAGGAGTCGTGTGGATCTCCCTTCGGCATCGGCTTCTGGCAGGCTGAGCCCATTTTAAAACCCGGTGAGCCGTGCATGGGCTCCGGCACCGGGTTCATGGAAGGGGCTACTTCCTGAACCCCGCTAACAATTACTAAACTAACTATGTTAGCAAAGAAAAACGTATAACTATACAAATATATATATATAAAAGGATTATAACTGCATAACTATATACGAGAACTACGAGTAGCTAGGGAAGTGGAGGTCAGCTAAGCCGCGCTCCACTGTTCCAACGACCGACACGGGCGGTAAGAAGGAACTGAGGAGCGGGCGGGCCGGCAGAGGTATATATCAAGCGCCATGATGGCGGCACTCTAGGGGGCGACCTGCCGGCCCACTGAGTTGCTAGGGTAAAAGTTTTCCGACGAATGTGCACGCATGGCGCACACACCTAACTGGAATGGATATGAGCAATCACTCGAAGAAGAACCTCAGTTCCTCCCTGCCTGCTTATGTGGAACATGCAGGCCACACTGTCCATCACGATCTGCAGGTTTCTGTTTTTGATCAGAGACATGAAATGTGGACAGGCATTGCAAACTACGAGCAGTTCAAGTACACTGATGTGGAGTGTTGATTTGGAAGGAGACCATCTTACCTATACTGTGAGGTTGCCAAAGTGAGCACCCCATCCCAGTAGAGGCATCCGTTGTGATCATCATTTCGGGAGGAAACTGTAAGACAGAGACACCTATGCAGATGTTGCGTGGGTGAGTCCACCATTGTAGCGAGTCCTTGACCTTTACTGGCATGTTCAGAAGTTTGTTCAAACTGCATTTGTGTGGGGTGTACACGGTCTTGAGCCAACCCTGCAGCCTGCTGTGTTTCACTACATATGTGGTCGTCACCATGTGACCTTGTATTTGGAGACTGGTTCTGGCAGATATCTGTGGGCTGTGCACTAAGGTATTGATGAGGTTCATTAGAGCAGTGAATCTCTGAGGAGGTAATGATGCTGTTGCTTCTAGAGAATTTAGATGGGCTCCGATTAAGTCCAGTTTCTGAACTGGCGTTAGGTGTGGACTGTTGGACATTTATTAGTAGACAGACTTGTGAAGAGCGACATTGTCTGTTGCATGACTGCGATGGCTTCTTCCCTAGGGTGATTCTTGACTGGACAATCGTCTAAGTAGGGGGTATATTGTGATCCCATGCTTGCAAAGGTCAGTCACTGCCACAGCAATGACTTTGGAAAACACCCAGGAGGCAGTTGAAAGGCGAAAGGGCAGTACCGTATATTGGAAGTAGTTCTGCCCCAGTATGAATTGAAGAAATTTCCTTAGCACTGGACGTATAGCAAGGTGAAAATATGCATCTTTAAGGTCGAGGGCCACAAATCAATCCCCTTGTTCAAGTGCTGGAATGACTATAGATAATGTAACCATCTTGAATTGTGTGTTCTGATGAATTTGTTTAGCTTCCTGAGATCAAGGATGGGTGACACCATGCTCCAGACTTCTTCGGTTAAAAAAATGGGAACACAGAAGTCCTTCCCTCGGATGTACCGAAACTGGCTTCAACACCCGCAGGTGTAGGAGATATTCTACTTCCAGTCTCAGGAGGGGCTTGTGAGGGGTCTCTGAAGAGGGATGGGGAAAGAGGATGGGTGGGAAGGCTGGAGGGGAACTGCATGGCATAACCAATTTTGATGATTTCCAGTCCTCATTTGTTGTAAGTGACAGTTTGCCAAGTTAGATAGAACGATATTAGACAATTGGTAAAAGGATGGTTGGTTGGAAGTGGTGTTGGCAGCAAGAGTTGGAGGAGGTTTGTCAAGCCCTGGACCAAACCTTAAAATCTGCTGTTCAGATGTTGATTGTTGGGATGTGGTGGGTTGGGAAGAGTTTGATCTGCATTTGGTCGGTCTCTGCCTATGTCTCTGGTGCTGTGTGTGCGGGGCCTGTCTGGGATGCTGTGATGTAGAATACCTGCCTTGTTGTTTATGTTTTGTTGCAGGTATATAAAATACTAAGATCTGAGAGTTGCCCTCAAATCTTTCAATGAGTGGAGCGACTTGTCAGTCTTACCAGCAAATAGTTTTGGACCCTTGAAGGAAAGGCATACTTCAGAGCCCCCTACCAGGGAGCAAAAACACGTGGTATTTTCTGTTCCAACAGATGTGAACAAATCCACCTGGGGTGTCCCCAACCTCTGGAAGATCACCCTGACCACCTCTGGATGGAGCAACCACTCGTGGAAAGACGAGAAGGTTCTGCTGAGGCGATCTGCTAACACATTCCTGGCCCCAGGCAGAAGTTGGGCTACCAGATGGATGGCATGCCGCACACAAGTCCCAAAAGCGGAGAGTTTCTTGATAAAGAGCCAAAGACCTGGCTCAGTCCTGCCTGTTGATGTAATATATTGCAGTACTGTCTGTCAGGACCTGCACCATCCTGCCTTTCAGGTAGGGCAGGAACGTCTGGCAGGCTGGGTGAACCGCTTCGAGCTCCCTGAGATTTATATGATGGTTCCTGAAAATGTGCCTCTAGAAGGAAGATTCTGGCTCGAGTGGAGTCAAGAGCCGCCCCTATGAACTCTATTCATTGCACTGGCCATAAGGTCGAATTCTTTTAGCTTACCAACAGGCCCAGGTCACGGCAGGTGGAACGTACCAGATCAAGGCTCCACTGCACCAGTTCCCGAGATCTGTCCTTGATGAACCATGGGGGTGAGTATACAAAGCCACTGCCTGATCCGGGTAGGACAACTACTGGGTTACTGGGGGAGGCCCCAGGAAATCATTCCTCGTGGGGAAAGAGGGTTTTGGGGTGGGCGTTTGCTCCTCTCCCCTGGCTTCCGAGTAAGCCTTGTGCACTGAGAGGCGCTGCAAGTTGCTGCTCTGAGATGGTGGCCGAGGAGTGGATTGATGGAGACATCGGCATCACAAGCATGCCCCACGCGCCCCAGTAGGGCCATTGCGCCAGCCACTGGCCTCGCTGCCACGACAGCATCGTGAAGGTGAACGCAGCCTCAGGTGCCCAACTGCACTGATGCTGTCGCAGTGAAGGGCTGAATTCCCTTTCTGTACTGGAGAAATCACCTTCCGGTGACCACAGAGAGGACGCAGAAGCTTGCATCTGGTGGCTAACCATTGCTGCGGGAGACCGGTGCCTCGAGTAGGTGGATCAGGGACAGGGGGATCAGTACCACAACACAGACCACTCCCATGGTCTGGAAGACTGAGATCTACACTAAGGAGACAGCCAGTGGGAGGATGATCGGTGTTGGTGGTACGATGACTGGTGCCTTCCTCAGGGCAACCCGCGTTGAGAGGGCAGAGACCGCGACTGCAATGCCAGTGATCTAGGAAGTCCTGTAGAAGACGGAGACCTGGGACGTAGAGATAGAAAACGCTTTCTCGATTCCAGAGACCAGCGTCTTTTGCTGACCCTCCCAAGGGGTCTTTACCGCAGACTTGCCCTTGCCTTGACCTACGACAAACATGGTACTGGCAACACTGGTGGAGGCCTCTGCTCTCTGGGCACTGGGAAAGCCTGTGAAGGCATCAACCCTGTCACCAGTGTGGGTCTCCTACCGCTTTCTGGAGTCAGTGGCGGATCCCTTGGGGAGCAAGGGGGAGCCCCATGGGGGGAGAAAGAGGGGAGATCCCCATGCGGCTCCAGTGTGGGCTGTTGGCTCAAACTGGGAGAAAAGTTGTTACAGATGCAACACTTACAGATGCTTCACATATGTGATTCTCCAAAGCCCTTGAGGCAATTGCTATGGGGGGTCACTAACAGACATAGGCCTGTTGCAGTCAGAGCAGGCTTAAAACCTGGAGACTGGGGCACGCCCTGCTTGGGACAAAGTGCCCCCTGGGACACTCTCTCTAACTACACTACTTACTAACTGCTGCAAACAAACTATTTACAAGGCCCTAAGTGTCGAAGACTGGAGTAAAAGAACTGCTAATCCTTGCTATGCAAGGGAAAGGCACTCTGACTACCACCATGAGCGGTAAGAAGGAACTGGGAGGGTGTAAGGCCAGCGGCACCTAATATACTGATGCATGAGTGCAGCACTCAAGAAGGCACCACAGCTGACCCTATGGATATCACTAAGACAAAAATCTCCAACGGCCGCACACATGGGCACGTGCATACCTAGAATGGAATTGACAGCACGTGCATACATAAAATGGAATTGACATGAGCAAGCACTTGAAGAAAAAAACTTTTTTCCTGGCTTTTTAACACACTTTTGCCTTTCCCAAGGAAGTGTCAATTGTTTTTACTTGTTGATTAGTTCTAGGTGGACAAAACATCCAATGGAGCCCAAGTGAGGGCTCTACTCATTTCACTTGTGACCTGAAACAGAATTTAAACTCAGGCCTCTATTGGTAAAAAGCTAGTGCATTGGCCTGGGCATCACAAAGGGAACATTCCTCAGACTTCTCCATTAAGAATGTCTGACAATAACGTAACTGGATCTCTGGTAATGTGCTTTTTTGGGGGGAGGACTTACGGAGGGAGTGAACAGTATTTTACCTTGATCTTTCACCAGAAAATTGGTAGTAACGAGGGGTGGGACCTGCCCTCTAACTCCAGTGATGAATGGCTCTGATCCACGGTTATTTCTGTCGTCTTCAATTACTTGGATCTAGAATGAAAGCAGCTTGTTAGCCACAGCAGGCTCCATTTCATGAAGACATGGGTGGGGGAACACAGAATCTGGAGTTACAAAGCAGTCAGGCAGGACTAGGACAGCCATTTACTAGCTCTAAGAACTGAGAAGCCTAGACCTAGTTTAAGCTTTACCAAGCAGTCAGCCCTTATTGTTTACAAATTGGGAATAAGACAAGAGATGGGTTTATTTCAACAACAACACACACGTACATTTTAACCCCCCCTTCCCAGTTTTCTGTTTTAATTATTTTGAAGATTGGAATGTTTTACATTGGAAGATCTGATCTGGACTCACTTAAAGCAAAATTTGGGCCAAGAAAATAATTTCTAATAGTAGTCTGCTCTTTACTGCTCTCCAGTATACTCTGTTGCAACTACAGTCACAGCCAGATCTCTCCAGCAGCTTTGTTTTAGATTCCAAATATCTTTCAGCTTGCACTTCCTTTTTTGCCTGCCTTTTCTTTCTGAGCTGTTAAGTTCTCAGTATTTTCACAAAGTGAAGCTGTTCCACTGTATATCTGATTAGACTCTGACCTAAAGTATTATGAAAACTCAGAAGGAATTTGATCATTTCTACATATTGCTCACTCTAGTTCATACTTTGAGCTTTTGGGACTGAGGCCAGGCTGCAACTCAGATCATTCAAGCTGAGTGGACAGGATGGTAATAGTGTTAAATCCTCTAGTTACCGTGATAAACTTGTTTAAAAGAATAAGTCTAATTAGAGATAATGCATTATGAAGTTCAACAGCACTTTTGCATTAAAAGTATCCACTGAACTCTGCCACAGAACGGGAGATTTATAGAAAGATTCAGCCCCTGCAACTACCTTTTCACTACCAATGCCAAGTCGAGTTTAAGCATTAATCTAGCACTGATCCTACTAAATGATCCATTCCCCTCAAATTATATCCCTCAATTTGCAACCTATTTTAACATGCAGAGTGTTATACAGCAGAGTTCTTGTTACCCTTATACAGTACATGTTTTAAATTATGCAAGTGGAATGCTCAACCACAGAATCAGACAGTGATCATTCCAGGAAAAATCTCTTCTCAAAACTCTACAGACTCACTGAAGTTGGTGTCATCACTGATTAGATATGAGTCATGTGACCAACTTTAGCCAATCACCAGTAAAGCAAAAATGATATTGGGGTAATAGAAAAATCTAATCCACCATTTTCCTCCAATCCAAAAGGTAGATACTTTTCATTTTAAAAAGATTCTCGAGGCACATTTCTAATTGTAAAATTGAACATTTTAATTTTTAACAGTGGCGTAGGATCACAGATAATGAAAGAATGTTTATAGCTCCCCATGCCTCAGAGGAAGTATGCTAAGGCATTCAGACGAGGAATTAATGTAAAAACAAAAACGGTTACTTCAAAAGTGAGACAATGCATCAAACACTGCCCAGTGTTGGCACCTCAAGAATAAACAGTAAATAAAGTCAACTTACATAGGTAGAAAAGACTACCAATAAAGAACTGTGTGTACTTGTAATGAATATGGTATGCAGAAAGAATATGTGCATACTGCATTTTTCATGTTATAGATGTCCCCACTGGAATCTGATGTAGGTAGGTATTTTGCTTTTAAAGGTCAGACAACGTGGAGGGGAGACATTCTTCATAATCTGCTTCCAAAGTGCTGTCCACTTTCTATTGCCCCTTATTCATGACATAGGAAGTGATTTAATGACCAGTCCCCATGTGGTGGTTATTTTATTCATTTTGATGAGGTAAGCAGAAAGGGGTGGGAAAGAAGGATAAAAGATTAACACTGAAGGGTTAGTAAGGTGAAGCTTATGCAGCAAACATGCACAGGTGGTCACCAACACACAGATGACAGAAGACAGACACTGCACTTACTGGGCTAGGAATTGCATCTGGGTCTATTCTGTGCCTGGGTTTCTGCTGGGGTGGCAGCTCACTGAGTTGCTTTTTTTTTTTTTTTTTTTTTTTTTTTTTTAAGTAACAGAGTGCCACAAAAAGAAAAACAAAGAAAGAGTAATAAAACAAAAAGTAACAGTGTTACTTCTCTCTGCCAAAATTTATAGCACTGGAGTTAGATATATACATTTGTACAATCATGCAACAAGAGGAAAAGAACACATCTGCTTCCTTACTACACATTAATCCCAGAATCTGTCTTGCCATTGAACAGTTCTTGGGTTCTGAGCATTACGTTGGCAGAGAAAATGGCTCACATGCTTGTTTTGTTAGAATTTGGGGATTTACGCTTTGAGAACATGCTGCAATGGAGGCACTTGATGCAAGTTTCTTGAGATTTAATTTAGTGAAAGAGGAGAGAAGCAAGCAAAGGTATAAAAATGCCCCCATTCCGTCCAAAAAGTAAGTCCTGAAACACGCACAAACATCAAATCAAAAACCAGAAAAGCCTAGGACTTCAATACCGTTAGCTAGATCAGGTGGTAACATGAAGCCAGATTAAAAAGGCAAGTGTAAAATTAAACTAAGTGACTAAAACCATTGTCCTGAAAAAGTTTGTCAGCATCAGAAGCAATTGTGGTCTTTGGAAACATCAACTCAGCAGAATCAGGAGGAGTGGAGGATAAGCCTAAGAGGCTAGTGGTAGGAATTATGTATGAGGGACTGCCATTTCACATTGTTGCTTGTTCTTCAACAAAAAAACTTCAAAAACAGACTCCCAACGAAAAACTGCAGAACTGGAATTAATTTGCAAACTGGACACCATCAAATTAGGCCTGAATAAAGACTGGGAGTGGGTGGGTCACTACAAAACCTAAATTCCCCCTGCTTATCTTCTCACCTTCTTGTCAACTGTTTGAAATGAGCCACCTTGATTACATTGGCCTCATTAGCACTACAAAAGTGATTTCCACCCCTTCTTGTCAACTGTTGAGAACAGGCCACTTCCGCTTTAATTGAATGGTTCATTTAGCACTGACCCCCCACTTGGTAAGGCAACTCCCATCTTTTCATATGCAGTGTATTTATACCTCCCTACTGTATTTTCCACTCTATGCATCTGATGAAGTGGGTTATAGCCCACGAAAGCTTATGCCCAAACAAATTTGTTAGTTTCTAAGGTGCAACAAGGACTCCTTGTTTTTTCTGATACAGACTAACACAGCTACCACTCTGAAACCACTCCCTTGCCTGCTTTTTGAAACCTCCCCTCTGTAGAGGGTTAAAATTTGAGAAATAGCTCATCCTTCAACTACTAGTGTCTCACGATTCTGCACAGAATGTTCTTGCCAACAGAGTTAACTAGCTGCTTTGAAGTTACATCCAGAAGAACAGGAAAGACGCCACACTTTGGCCCATACCTTAAATAAGCAAAATATCAGCAAAGCTGGACTAACTGCTATGGTGTTATGTATTCAATCAGTTCCTGTCATGATTGCGTAACAGTACACTTATAATGAATGGCCCACCATACTACAAACAAGTTCTTCGGGCCTCCTCAAATTGAACCATCATTGGTTTCTAAATCAATTGTTTATATCCCTCTTAGAAGCTGGGTAATCTCAGTGTCAGATAGAATTAATGCAGTTTTGGGACCTACGTCAGTCAGTCAACTGTTTCGGACTGAGAAATGGGAGGTTTTCAAAATTTAGGTGACAATTCCCACAGGACATTTGATCATTTTTAAGGCAGGTCACGCGTTGTGCCTAAACCTGCAGACGTAGGCCCTTTCAAAGATCCACTAACAGAAACAACAGCACACAATGATCAAATTCTGTTCAGAGAGAGTGACAATATGTACTACTTTGATAAATCAGTGTTCACTTGAAACAACACAAAAGCAGAAGTATGGGGAGTAAAAAGCTTGTAGTCTAAACAGAGTCATCAAGAGAGGGGATGAAGGTTGCTTCTGAGGAATTCTCCCCTTCCCACATACTAACATGGAACAAAGCAGCACCCTGAAAATTAGTGCTATAAATTCAGGATTTCCAATGCCATAGGGATAATGAGCTGTAGCACAACTGTAGTTATATAGCAGCTTCCATCCAAGGTCCCAATATTCTTTACAAACAGTCTCAATGACTGACTGAGGCAGGTAAATATCCCATTTTTCAAGTAAAGAAACAAAGGGAGAGAGGGGCTCAGTAATGTGTTCAAGACCACACGGAATCAGTGATGGAGTTGGGAATAGAACTCAGATGTCCTACACCCAGTTCCATGCCCTAATCACTAGACAATACTGTTTCTGGTAAACCAGAGGTTACATTCTCAGAACCTCTCCGTTCACGGGCAGAAGTATGAAGAACAAAGTCAACAGATAGAGTGTTGGGACCTGTTTTTGGCATCCATCAGTTTGATTTATAAGATGATGTTTTATGGGGAAGTACATGTTGGTGAGAACTGAATTAACTTACAGGGCTAGGAATGGAATCCGGATCCAAGCGTTTTGGCGGGGGAGGTGGTGCAGGTTGACTCCCGTAATTTGGTGTTCCTGGATAAGCACTGCCATAATTTGGTTGTGGGCCCCTAACCTGTCCAAAGGAACCTGAAAAAGAGACAACAGAATGAAAGCATATCTAATTGTTCTGTATTTGTACAGTGCCTTGCACAACGAGGTCCTGGGTCCATGACTAGGGCTCCCTGGAGCTACTTTAATACGAATAATACTAAACACTTCCTTTCTTAACCAGTTTTTCTAGTTATCTTAATCCAAAAATGGACAGCGACCTGCCCTTCACGTAATTAGGATGGAAGAGATTTATCAAAATTCTTCAGTTGTAATCTGTCTCTCTAGCAGAGTAGTCCAGATTTAATAGTGATTTACATAATCCATTTTTGGAACCTGTTTCAGAAATGGGAAGAACTGGTCCTTTACCTACTCCCTTAATGGGTTAGATCTGCATTAAAGCCTCTATGAAAACACAGGCTATGCTGCAGATCTGGCTAATATAAACTATGACCAAAGCAGTCCAGTACCTCACACTGCACCAACAAAATAAAGAAATACTGACAGAAACGTGTCAGACAGTTTTTGTGTTGCCTGAGATTAGCACAGATTAAAACTCTGCTATTCTGATTTGTTTAGTTTTTAAATTGCATGCATTTCTTTCACTTTGCTTTACACTTTCTTAATGGAAATGCCTGGGGTGGTACACGGTTATATTGGCTGCAAAAGACACAGAAGGCAATATATAGGTAGATAGCTATGTACCTGCTACTATTCTCTTACAAAACTGATAGTTCTGACCAGCAGTGTTCTTAAACACTTGGGCCACATCTACGCTACCACTTAAGTTGGCAAAATTTATGTCCCTCAGGAATCTGGAAAAAAAAACTACTCCTCCTGAACGACATGCTTCACCAGCGTAAGTGGTAGTGTGCACAGCGCTATGTCAGTGGGCGAACTTCACCAGCTGACATAGCTACCGCCACTCTTTGGGCGTGGTTTTACTATGTTGATGGGAGAGCTCTCTCACGCCGGCATAGAGTGGCTACACGAGCGATCTTACAGTGGCGCCGCTGCATCAGTACAGCTGTGCCTGCTGTAAGCTCACTAGTGTAGACACAGCCTAAGTGACGTGGACAATAATTCACCTAGCCGATTGTAAAATGCTGCAGGGAACTTCTTCCTGATCCTTGCAGCTAGCTATCAACATTAAGGGTCACAATCATTCAGAAGAAAATGTAATAGATATTAATGAAGTCATTCTCACCACCACCCCTGCAATGAAGAAGCGTACTTGAAAGGGAGCAACAAATTCAAAGGGATAAAGTAACCTGATCACAGAGAGCGCTTCAGTCAGGGTTAGAACTCAGATGCATCTCGCTCTAAACCCCATGATCAGCAACCATACCACTCTACAATGCAGTGATCAACAGCAGGCAACATTACAGGAGGAGAAATGTAGATATTGTGTTTAAAATATGTCTTTTCATAAGTTCTAAATTTACTGCTCTTTAGTTCACCAAGACAGACAAATCAAGGCATAAGGAGATGGAAGAAGGAAGCGATAGAAGGTGGGAGAGTAGAAATCCATTTTCAACGTTACCAACCTTTCCATAAACATGCAGGGTGTGGACATTTTAATCCCCAAGCACCAATATTTAATTTTTGTAAATTCCCTACTTCTAAATATAGGAGAAAGCAATGTCAACTTTACCAACCAAAGCACAATATATTTAATTTGAATTGGAAGAGCTCCTTAGGGCAGGAGACCATATTTTATTCTTGTAAAGAACAATGCAAACACATGGTGCTAAACAGTAAGCAATAATTTTGTACCAATGCAAGCCAGAATAATTTTTTTCTAATTCAGTTTAACTTAGCACGTACATTGACCGAGAAGCATGGAGTAAACACTAAACCTCCATTAGGGATACATCCACCAGTGTGATCTCAGGACTCTCCTCTAAACTCTGAGCAAGCTACAGGGAACATTTTAGTGAAAAAAATGCAGCCAAGAGACCAACAGACACAAATCAAGAACCAGATTTCAGATCTTGCACCTAAAATTCAGACAATGAATTCACACTCTTCAGCAGTGCAGAAAGATCATAAAATCATATAAGATTAGGGTTGGAAGAGACCTCAGGTCATCCAGTCTAACCCCCTGCTCAGAGCAGGACCAAACCCAACTACATTATCCCAGCCAGGGCGTTCTCAAGCAGGGCCTTAAAAGTCTCCCAAGGATGGAGATTCCACCACCTCCCTAGGTAACCCATTCCAGTGCTTTACCACCCCCCGGTGAAATAGTGTTTCCTAATATCCAACCTAGACCTCCCCCACTGCAACTTGAGACCATTGGCTCCTGTTCTGTCATCTGCCACCACTGAGAACAGCCGAGCTCCATACTCTTTGTAACCCTCTCTTCAGGGGGTTGAATGTGACTATCAGATCCCCCCTCACTCTTCTGCAGACTAAACAAGCCCAGTTCCCTTAGCCTCTCCACATAAATCATGTGCCCCAGCCCCCTAATCATTTTTGTTGCCCTCCGCTGGACTATCTCCAGTTTGTCCACATCCCTTCTGTAGTGGGGGGCCCAAAACTGGATGCAATATTCCAGATGGGGCCTCACCAGTGCCAAACAGAGGGTGATAATCACTTCCTTTGATCCGCTGGCAACACTCCTACTAATGCAGCCCAATATATCATTAGCCTTCTTAGCAACAAGGGCACACTGTTGACTCACATCCAGCTTCTTGTCCCAGGTCCTTTTCTGTACAACTGCTGCTTAGCCAGTCGGTCCTTAGCCTATAGCAGTGCATGGGATTCTTCAGTCCTAAGTGTAAGATTCTGCACTGTCCTTGTTGAATCTCATCAGATTTCTTTTGGCCCAATCCTTCAAATTGTCTAGGTCACTCTGGACCCTATCCCTACCCTTCATCATCTCTACCTCTGCCCCCAGCTTAGTGTCATCCACGAACTTGCTGAGAGTGCAATCCATCCCATCATCCAGATCATTAATGAAGATAATGAACAGAACCAGCCCCAGGATAGACGACAGGGGCACTCTCCTTGATACCGGCTGCCAACTAGACATTGAGTCATTGATCACTACCCACTGAGCCCGATTAGCCAGCTTTCTATCCACCTTATAGTCCATTCATCCAATCCATACTTTAACTTGCTGGCAAGAATACTGTGGGAAACCATATCAAAAGCTTTGCTAAAGTCAAGATATATCACATTCACTGCTTTCCCCATATCCACAGAGCCAGTTATCTCATCGTAGAAGGCAATCAGGTTGGTCAGGCATGACTTGCCCTTGGTGAATCCATGTTGACTGTTCCTGATCACCTTCCTCTCCTCCAAGTGCTTCAAAATGGATTCTTTGAGGACCTGCACCATGATTTTTCCAGGGACTGAGGTGAGGCTAACTGATCTGTAGTTCCCCAGATTCCCCTTTCTAAAGATGGGCACGTTTGCCTTTCTCCAATCGCGCAGGACATCCCCAGGTTGCCATGAGTTTTCAAAGATAATGGCCAGTGGCTCTGCAATCATATCAGCCAATTCCCTCAGCACCCTCGGATTCATTAAGCTGGACCCATGGACTTGTGCACGCCCAGCTTTTCTAAACAGTCCTTAATCTGGTCTTTCACCACTGAGGGCTGCTCACTTCCTCCCTATGCTGTGCTGCCCAGTGCAGCAGTCTGAGAGCTGACCTTGTCTGCGAAGATCGAGGCAAAAAAAGCAGTGATTACTTCCAGCTTTTTCCACATCACCTGTCACAAGGTTTCCTCCTGCATTCAGTAAGGGTCCCACACTTTCCCTGATCATATTCTTCTTGCTTACATACCTGTAGAATCCCTTCTTGTTACCCTTCACATCCCTTGCTATCTGCAACTCCAATTGTGCTTTGGCCTTCCTGATTATACCCCTGCATGCTCAAGCAATACAGTAACTCCTCACTCAACACTGTAGTTATGTTTCTGAAAAATGCAACTTTAAGTGAAACAATGTTAAACAAATCCAAATTTCCCCTAAGATTTAATGTAAATACAGGGGGTTAGGTTCCAAGGAAATATTTTTGGGGCAGACAAAAGACATTATATACTGTACAGTACTGTACTGTGTTGGGGAGGTGCCCCGGCTTACCCCCTAAGGCTCAGTGCTGGGGGTGCAGGATCTGGAATGGAGTTAGGGTGTGAGAGGGTGCTCAGGGTTGGGTGCGGGAGGAGGCTCAGGGCTGGGGCAGGCAGAAGGTGCACAGCACTTATCTGGGGCAGCTCCTGTTTGGTGCAGGGGGTGCGCAGGTGGCTCTGGGAGCCATGATTCTGGGAGCTGCCGCCCCCTCCCCCCCAGGCCAGGCAGGGCCACTGGAACACAGGGGCTTTAGGGGCTGCAGGGCCCTGGGCTAAGGGGGCCCCAGGGCCCTGGCCTGCAGCTCTAAAGCCCCTTTCAGAATGTGGCCCTGCGAGCATGAGCTGGAGGACTCAGGAAGAGCAGGGGCAGCCATGCAACCAGTGACCGGAGAGAAGTGGCACTTTCTGGCTTTGAAGGGGAAAGCGCCACTTCTCTCTGGCTGCCCTGTAGCCCCTAAGGCCCCTGTGTTCCGGTTGGCCCTGCCTGCTGGGGGGAGAGGAGGGCAACTTTCCTGCTCGCTCCCTCCCTTCCTAGAAAGTCCTAAGCACCGACATACAGCTGTTTGGCGGCAGGCGAAGTGCTGGGAGGGACGGAGGAAGGGAGGGGGAGGAAGCAGAGAAGAGGAACTTGTGCAATGCTCCCTTGTAAAGTCAGCCAAACGACGTTATAAGGGAGCATGGCACAACTTTATATGAGTATGTTCCCCTGGAGCAGTGACGTAACTTTGAAACAACATTAAGCGGGAGGATAGTAAGTGAGGAGTTATTGTATTTTTATATTCCTCCCTAGTCATCTAAGTTTCCACTTCTTGTAAGTTTCCTTTTTGTCTGGAAGCTCACCGATGATCCTGCCTTGTACATACCTAATGCATTTGGAAGAAAGACATTCTCTTCCTTCAAGAAGACAGCAATTCCTCTGCAACTCAGTAACTAATACCACTGATTCACTCAGACTGCACATTACCTTACATCAAGTATAGAAGGAGCAACGGAATGACTTACCATTCTGCTGCATTTGGTATCCGGACTGGGAAGGATGTGTGGGAGGAGGTGGTCCCTGGAGGCCAGTCATTGCAGGCCCTGACATGGATGGATGAGGTGGTGGTGAGGACACATGATTAGGCTGGGATGTTGGTAATCCAGTTAGAGCCTGTCCAGATAACTGTGAGCCTTGCATTGTTGAAGGTCTTGGGGCCCCAGTGGCAGAAGGGTAACTGGAAGGTTCAATCCCTGTGGAGCAGGGAGGTGGGAGAAAACCAGGGGCTTGAGGGCGGTGCTGGGCTGACAGTGGTGGACCAGAAAAAGCAGGTTGCGCCAGGGAAAGACCCTGAGACAGGCTGGTAGGAGGCAATCCATGGGTCATGGTAACTGGAGGGGGGCCTTGGCTTGAAGAGTAAGATGTGTAGAGACCAGATCCTGTCACAGTAAAGTTTCCTGAGGCTGGAGGAACTGATGTTGGGGGACCTGACGAGCAGAAAAGTTATTGCCATTATTTGCTTTCACAAAGACAAAAAACACCTGAATTAAGAGAGCACAAACAAAATCTATGCCCTCTAACTTACCTGATCTCTACCTCAAACTACACTCTGCTCCTAAATCCAGACCAAAACCCTCAGTGAAAGCCCTTCTGAAACTAGGATCGGAAAGGCTGAGGAAGATGAAGTTCCTAAAAAGTTCCTGAATCATGATCACACCTCCCAATGATCTTTGATTCTAGGAACATTTGTAATTCATTTCATGCTGTTTAACATTGTGAGTCTTTTCATTAATGTGAAGGCCCTTATGCAGTGGGTAAAGCCAGACTGAAAAGCTATAGTGAACTTTATCTCCTACCATTGATCCTTCTCCTTGTAAGGCTATGTCTACATAATGGGCCTTGCAGCGGCACAGCTGTACTGCTGTAAAGTCTCCCACGTAGCTGCTCTTTGCCAGCAGGAGAGAGCTCTCCTACCAGCAAATTAAACCACTCCTAACAAGAGGTGTTAGCTATGTCAGCAGGAGAGGCTCTCCTGCTGACGTAGCACTGTCCACTTTCGTTGGGGAAACTTATGTCGGCCAGAGGGTATTTTTTTCAGAGCCCTGGCCAACAAAATTTTTACAGACAAAAGTGCTAGTGTAGACAAAGCCTAACAATGCAAGACAGATGATATCCTTAATACAAATTTCCAGTCTCTCTCCTGTATACCAAAATATGTTACTATCTAGAGGTAATTACACAATACTATTTATATAGTGGGAAATTTGAGAAAGATATTTCCCTAAGTGTAGAATTTGTATACTTAAATTCCACTTGTTTTTCTCCTAAAAATAGGAAGTGTGATTACGCTATAGTACAGAATAGGCTTAGCAAAATTAATTGTGTTAACTAAAACAATTCAAGTGCAATAAAAATGTTTATACACAGATAAGACCTAGTTTCACTGCAATCTCCAACCTTCTGTATACAGGCAGTATCTTCCCAACTATAGTAGCAGGAATGACAACAGAAAAAAGGATGCCCAGGTTCAGCATTTTCTTCTGCAAAAGTCTTCTGATGTTAATTTAGTTTACAAAGCCCCATGAAACCCTTCGGTGCAGAACAATACAGTCTTTCATCCACTTACTGTTCACACAGGTTCAAAGCTCTGTCCCTTTGGTAGCTCCAACAGGCTTCCTTCCCCCTACCCCCTCTTTTTTTAGACCAGGCTCCTGCCCACGTCAAAGTACGTAGAATCTGTAACAACTGGCTGAGAAAATGGTCTGTTTCTGTAGTTCACATCCAGCTAGTGTAGGTGAACAGTAGAACCAGCTACACTTTTCTTCCTTGGTTCCTGCAATCTATTCCCAGGATCACCACATGTAACAGGCTCAGTGCTAAGCTCTCTCAAGTAACTTCCTATCACAATAAGATCTACCTGTATACTACCATGACACTCAATGTCCAGAAAACACCATCTCTTACTGGAAGAGGGTCACTGCCATACAAAAATGGCTCCACTACTAAAATACGAACACAGACAGAAAATAATTAACTCACCATAGCCCAGTCCAGCTGGGAGAGGAGCCGAGGTTGAACTGCCTATCTGCATTCCTGCCATGTGATTGGTCAGTTGCTGTGCACTGGTTGGGGAAGGGCCATATTGCCGGAAGGTAGCTGGCTGGCTAATAGGTGCGGGTGCAGTGCCTGGTATGAATGGCTGAGATGCAGAGGGCCTGTGAGGGGAAAGGAAGGAATTACAAATGTTATTAAGAGTGCCCTGTTATGTGAGGAATTATGGTTTTCCATGCTTTACAAACTGTTCGAGTGTTCCAACACACACCTTCTTGCTTTCAAGTTCTCACAAAACCTGAGAACTAAGCCGTAGATGACACCTGAAATACAATTAGTTTCTGCACTTCCTTTAATATTCTGTAACAATTCTGCTATTAAAAATCCAGTGTTACTTACAATATAAATATTCTTATAGATTCACCTTACCAAACGCCATGCTTTTGTTTTTTTCCCATGTTAGGCACAGCACCGTCCTAGAAGTATTGCTGCATTGTAGTGGCATAGTAGCAGTGCTCTGCATTGCCAACTGGGAACCAGCCTTGAACGTCTCCGTCTCACCCTCTCAGTTAGTTTGAGGCTGGAAGAGCTGTCAAGCCAGGGTGGATCAGCCATTTTGGAGGGCAAGTGGGAAAAGGAAGTGCTTAGTGTCAATCAATGGAGATTATTACAGCCAATTAAAATAAATGTTGTCTCACTCCAAAAAGGATCCATGCCCAGACATCCTCTAAAACCTACCGGCATGACAGAGAATGGATGGAGAATCCTTTGAGTTCCAAAGAGACACAAAGAAGCCAGAACGGATATTTAAAAAGTTACTGCCACAAGGATGCAGACAGTGAAGTTTCAAAAAGAAGGATGATGAGCTCGAGCTAAGACAAAAATTAATGCTACTGTAAGAATATAAACATACAGAAGCTGAACAGACTATTAGCGTCTTAAAATGCCTGATGGTATATGACTACTACAACCTAAGGCAGGTCTGCACAACATGCAGCCCGCGGAGGCTCACTGTGCCGCCCGCGGCAGGGATTCAAAGGCCTCTGGGCTGCCCGTAGTGGCGGGGAGCCCAGAGGCCTTTAAATCCCAGACGCAGCGGGGATTCAAAGGGCTCTGGGCTGCCCGCAGAGATTCCTGGCCACGCCGAGATTTAAAGGGCTAAGGGCTCCCCGTCGCCATGGGCAGCCCAGAGCCCTTTGAATCCCGGCGGCAGCTGAGATTTAAAGGGCTCAGGGCTCTCCGCGGCTGCAGGCAGCCCAGAGCCCTTTGAATCCTGGTCGCAGCTCCAGCGGATGGGCTGTGGCTGGGATTTAAGGGGCTCGGGCTCCCCTCAGCTGCAGGAGCTCTGGGCCCTTTAAATGCATGCCCCAGCCCCACAAAGCTCTGGGTTCCCCCAGCTGCCGGAGTCCCGGGCCCTTTAATTTGCCCCTGATAGCTCCCAGCCACCTCTTCAGCTGGGAGCCCCTGGTTGATTTAAAATCGAGTATCACCTCCCCACTCCCAACCTTCCTTTTTGGCCCACAGCTGTTTTGGTGGGGCGGCGCTGGGGAAGGAGGGTTTGTTTCTGCAGGGCTGGGCAGTGCTGAGGCGGGATGTATCCGTGGGGCCGGGAGGTCCTGGTGGGGGGGTGTTCCGCAAGGCCGGGGGTTTTCGGCCCTCAGCAGTTTTCTTTGGAGTAATGTGGCCCTTGCCACTTTATGAGCTGTGCAGGCCTGACCTAAGGTTTTTGAGGGGAAGTTTTTGAACAGATTAACAGTAAGTACTGACAACCACTGTGTCCACTGTATTATAGTGTCTATGTCTACAACTCAGGCCTTGCTAGAAGCTTTCCAGATGCAAAGATTGAGACTGTGTAGCAAATTCTCCCTACTGTGAAATGTTACATGTACTTATTGCATGATAATATGGGCAGACTCTTCCTATGATCAATACTTAAAATCCACCCTAGGAAAAAAATAACCAACTTTAGGTCCTGCACAAAGCAGTGTATTCCCCTTCCACGCAGGAAGGATTTAAAGACAATACAAACAGGTTATAAAAGCCAATGATAAACAGTTTTAATGTGGCAGAAACGATTGCTTAATACAGTGGTCACCAACCGTCGATCACCATCGACCGGTCAATTCTGGGGACTCTCCCAGTCAATCGCGATCTCTGGCAGTGCAGCTGGGCTGACACTCGGTCCTACACCACTCCCAGAAGCAGCTTGCATGCCCCTGCACGCTGTGTGTGTGTGGAGGGGGTGTGTGTGGGGGGGGTGCACTGTTCCTGCCTGCAAGCACTGCTCCCATAGCTCTCATTGCCAGGGAACTGTGGCCAATGGGAGCTGAGGGGGCAGTGTTAGCAGAGAGGGGCATCACGCGGAGCACCGTGTCTGCTATCCACTCCCCAGGAGCATGTTGTCCCCTTCTGGGAGTGGTGTGGGGCCAGGGCAGGCAGGGACTCTGCCTTATCCTTGCTGCGTCACCGATTGGGAGCCACCCACAATAAGTGACGCCCAGTGGGAGGCTACCCCCTAGCCCCCTCCCGGAACCAGGACCCCATATCATCCTCCTGTACCCTGAACCCCCTCCTGCACCATATCAGGACCCCATACCATCCTTCTGCACCCCAGCCCTGAACCCCGTCCCAGAGCCAACACACTGCCCCAGCCCAGACCCTCCTCCTGCACCCAAATTCCCTCCCAGAGCTTAGACCCTTCTCCCACTCCTGCATTGCAATCCCCTCCTTTTGGCTCAGCCCCCCTTCCCCACTGCAAACCCCTCTGCTCCAACCCAGAGACCATACGCCCTCCCGACCCCTAACCCTACCCCAGTGAAAGTGAGTGAGGGTGGGGGACAGCGAGCAACAGGTGTGTGTGTGGTGGGAAATGGAGCGAGCAGGGCCTTGGGGAAGGGGCAGGGTAGATCCTGCATTGCCCTTAAATTCAAAAAGTGATTTGCGGCATAAAAAGGCTGGATACCACTGACTTAATACAATAAAATGGGGGGGGGGGGGGGAAAGAGAGTTACTCCATAAGCTCAGTGATTCATATCTGGATGATTCAAAGTTTGGACTCCTTCCTACTCACCTGTATTTTAAGCATGTGAAATTATTTAAATATGGTCTGCACTCAGGTGTCAATGTTCTCACGTAAAAACCCCAAAGACAACAGCGCTGCTCTCATGAGCAATCCTGACATAGCTAACAAGAGCAGAACATTTCAGGAAGTAACATTACAGTTTCAAGCTCATGAGATATTATTATTCTAAAGGAATTAAAAAAAAAGGGAGGGGGGCAGCTTCTAGCCTGATTTTCAAAGTGGCTGAGAAACTCCCTGGCCACATTGATGCCAAAGAAACTGGGTGTGCTCAGAATCTCTGGGAAGTCTGCTCATTGAGTTTCATTGATGTTTTGATTGTATTCCTTTCCCTTTTACATTGTTTCACAAGTGGCAGTAAGACGGAAAAAGAAAAAACCTGAAGCCAGTTCAAAACCTCTTTGCTACCAAAAGCACAAGTTAAGAGACCCTAAGTATTCCCCTCCCACCTTTTTTGGGGGGGCTTGGGGAGGTAGTGAGGGAAAGGTGTGGGGGAGGGGAGGAAAGTAATATTGTGCTCCTGTAGCTTGATAGATTTAAGGTCTCCAAAGCCTTTCCTACGACTTGCTCTTCTCGTAAGTACCTTTGCATCTGGACTGCTGAAGTTGCAACCCCATTCTGCACATCTCCTTGCCCAAACTGACTATACACTGGATGGCCAGCAGGAACAGATGCACCAGAGGTTGGTGGGGGTGCTCCAGACGTAGGGGGAGCTCTTAATGTACCTAGGAATACACAGAGAGAAATATTAATTGCATAGATTACCTTACAGAAATCTACCAGCACTGACCAGGTACCCACAAAACTACGAGAAACAAGACTCCACATGCAAGAGGAGATTAATGATTTGTGAACTAAGGTGGTATCTACACTGACCTTTTACCACTGCTGAAGCATCAGTGCAGCTCCATTCACAGCAACAGTGAAACCGCTAGCGTGAACAGGATGCCAGCACTTTTGGCCACAGTGTTGTCTACTTCCACTCAGAAGAGGTCTCAATGATATTCGGTTAAGTCTCAGAAGTGGAAGTTCACCAGTGGTAGCACTGACCAAAGAGTCAGCTAAAGACAAGGCCCAAATGTCCATCATCCTTTCAGTAACAGTGGAGTGACCCCCTTTATGCTAGTGGCTAAATTATTTTCAAAACTAAGGAAGGAAAATGATCGGGTGGGACCTTATGTCAACATTGGGTCACTTTTCCCGTACACACTGGCAAATGAAAAGCATTTGCTGAAACCATTTACAAAATTGTTTCCTGGAAATATATTTTTTGTAATATAACTAGGAACAACATGTCTAAACTGAAGTTTTTGGAAACTGAATAGTGGTTAACAGACTTAGTCTCGCATGTGTTAGATCAAACTGTTTCAGTTGTAGTGTGGACATAATTGTGCAGCGAAACTAAATCTGTTTTCCCTATCAGTCCCCCATCACATAGGGCGATGCCAAAGAAGTGTTTGCAGTGTCTACTTCCAAAACAGAATGCACAAGCATAGGTTTGGTATGATCACATTGACAAACACACTAATGGATACTTAGCACAATCAAGACAAATAGTCACAAAAAAATATGTATTTGTATTATTATACATATGACTAGATGCGGATGACTTAAAACATAAAATTGCTATATCAGATCCGACCACTAGTAGTATCCTGACAGCGGCCAGTACCAGATATTTCATAGTATGCTGCTAGTATCCCCATAGACTCATAGACTCATAGACTCTAGGACTGGAAGGGACCTCGAGAGGTCATCGAGTCCAGTCCCCTGCCCTCATGGCAGGACCAAATACTGTCTAGACCATCCCTGATAGACATTTATCTAACCTACTCTTAAATATCTCCAGCGATGGAGATTCCACAACTTCCCTAGGCAATCTATTCCAGTGTTTAACTACCCTGACAGTTAGGAACTTTTTCCTAATGTCCAACCTAAATCTCCCTTGCTGCAGTTTAAGCCCATTGTTTCTTGTTCTATCATTAGAGGCTAACGTGAACAAGTTTTCTCCCTCCTCCTGATGACACCCTTTAGATACCTGAAAACTGCTATCAGGTCCCCTCTCAGTCTTCTCTTTTCCAAACTAAACAAACCCAATTCCTTCAGCCTTCCTTCATAGGTCATGTTCTCAAGACCTTTAATCATTCTTGTTGCTCTTCTCTGGACCCTCTCCAATTTCTCCACATCTTTCTTGAAATGCGGTGCCCAGAACTGGACACAATACTCCAGTTGAGGCCTAACCAGCGCAGAGTAAAGCGGAAGAATGACTTCTCGTGTCTTGTTTACAACACACCTGTTTATGCATCCCAGAATCACGTTTGCTTTTTTTTGCAACAGTATCACACTGTTGACTCATATTAAGCTTGTGGTCCACTATGACCCCTAGATCTCTTTCTGCCATACTTCTTCCTAGACAGTCTCTTCCCATTCTGTATGTGTGAAACTGATTGTTCCTTCCTAAGTGGAGCACTTTGCATTTATCTTTATTGAACTTCATCCTGTTTACCTCAGACCATTTCTCCAACTTGTCCAGATCATTTTGAATTTTGACCCTGTCCTCCAAAGCAGGTTGCAATCCCTCCCAGTTTGGTATCATCCGCAAACTTAATAAGCGTACTTTCTATGCCAACATCTAATCGTTGATGAAGATATTGAACAGAACCGGCCCCAAACAGACCCCTGCGGAACCCCACTTGTTATACCTTTCCAGCAGGATTGGGAGCCATTAACAACTACTCTCTGAGTACGGTTATCCAGCCAGTTATGCACCCACCTTATAGTAGCCCCATCTAAGTTGTACTTTCCTAGCTTATCTATAAGAATATCATGCAAGACCGTATCAAATGCCTTACTAAAGTCTAGGTATATCACATCCACCGCTTCTCCCTTATCCACAAGGCTCGTTATCCTATCAAAGAACGCTATCAGATTGGTTTGACACGATTTGTTCTTTACAAATCCATGCTGGCTATTCCCTATTACCTTACCACCTTCCAAGTGTTTGCAGATGATGCCTTTGATTACCTGCTCCATTATCTTCCCTGGCACAGAAGTTAAACTAACAGGTCTGTAATTTCCTGGGTTGTTTTTATTTCCCTTTTTATAGATGGGCACTATATTTGCCCCCTTCCAGTCTTCTGGAATCTCCCCCGTCTCCCATGATTTCCCAAAGATAATACCTAGAGGCTCAGATACCTCTTCTATTAACTCCTTGAGTATTCTAGGATGCATTTCATCAGGCCCTGGTGACTTGCAGGCATTTAACTTTTCTAAGTGATTTTTTACTTGCTCTTTCGTTATTTTCTCTTCTAAACCTACCCTCTTCTCGTAAGCATTCACTATACTAGACATTCCTTCAGACTTCTCAGTGAAGACCGAAACAAAGAAGTCATTAAGCATCTCTGCCATTTCCAAGTCTCCCGTTACTGTTCCCCCCTCCTCATTGAGCAGTGGGCCTACCCTGTCCTTAGTCTTCCTCTTGCTTCTAATGTATTGATAAAAAGTCTTCTTGTTTCCCTTATTCCCATAGCTAGTTTGAGCTCATTTTGTGCCTTTGCTTGTCTAATCTTGCCTCTGCATTCCTGGGTTATTTGCCTATATTCATCCTTCGTGATCTGACCTAGTTTCCATTTTTTATATGACGCCTTTTTATTTTGTAGGTCCCGCAAGATCTCAAGGGTAAGCCAAGGTGGTCTTTTGCCACATTTTCGATCTTTCCTAACCATCGGAATAACTTGCTTTTGGGCCCTTAATAGCGTCCCTTTGAAAAACTGCCAACTTTCCTCAGTTGTTTTTCCCCTCAGTCTTAATTCCCATGGGACCTTGCCTATCAGCTCTCTGAGCTTACCAAAATCCGCCTTCCTGAAATCCATGGTCTCTATTCTGCTGTACTCCCTTCTACCTTTCCTTAGAATTGCAAATTCTATGAGTTCATGATCACTTTCACCCAAGCTTCCTTCTACTTTCAAATTCTCAACAAGTTCCTCCCTATTAGTTAAGATCAAGTCTAGAACAGCTTCCCCCCTAGTAGCTTTTTCAACTTTCTGAAATAAAAAGTTGTCTGCAATGCAGTCCAGGAACTTATTGGATAGTCTGTGCCCCGCGGTGTTATTTTCCCAACATATATCTGGGTAGTTGAAGTCCCCCATCACCACCAAATCTTGGGCTTTGGATGATTTTGTTAATTGTTTGAAAAAAGCCTCATCCACCTCTTCCGCCTGATTAGGTGGCCTGTAGTAGACTCCCAGCACGACATCACCTGTGTTTTTTACCCCTTTTAGCCTAACCCAGAGACTCTCCACCCTTCTGTCTCCTATGTCTATCTCCACCTCAGACCAAGTGTGTACATTTTTAATATATAAGGCAACACCTCCTCCCTTTTTCCCCTGTCTATCCTTCCTGAGCAAACTATACCCATCCACACCAACATTCCAGTCGTGTGTATTATCCCACCAAGTTTCAGTTATGAAGTTTAATGGAGTTATAATGGAGTTATGAAATAAAGTGCCATAGGGGAAGCTATTTTTCAATCCCAGGAAGTTGTTTTTTGCACATAATCAAGAGGGGCATATACTCATACATTTTATTTTGCCTATATAAGCATGGTCTTATTTTAATTTACTATGCACCTGGCTTCACAGATAGCTTGGAATAAGTTCTATGAGCTAATTATGACTTATGTGAACAAGTTTTTTCCTTTATAAGTTTTAAATGAGTTGCCAAAATCTCACTAAATGCCCTATTTGCCTTGCCTCACAATACCAAGAACAAAGGGACATTTAAATTTACTTTCTATACTATTTGTTTTTTATATACCTCCAATAAGTCACATCTCATTTGTCTCCTCTCTAAACTAAACAGTCCTAACACTTTTATCTTTTCTTCCCATACAGTAGTCCCTCCAGGCCTCTAATCGTTTGAGTTGCTCATTTGAGCCCCTTCTATTTCTGCTATATCTTTTTTTGTGATGGGTGACTACTGGCACTTAATTTCATTTAAGAAACTTTAAGACATTTTGGGGTCTCCTTCCCATAAGGGAACAGTCTCCTTGCAAAACTGTTAGGAACTGTGGGATACAACCTTAGCTTGGGTCTATTCCATGCATCTGAAAAGCATATCTAAACTGATTCCTAGAAGGAGACAGTGGGACTGCTCTAATGTTAGCATAGTTTAAAATGCATGAACACGTGAAATGAAATTTTCAAAGGTGATTTAACTTTGTTGACAAAACTCAGTCTCTTGCAAATACATCAACGCTAGTTATGAATGTATTTCTTTAATTGTTTCCTTGCAATTGCTCCAAGAAATCACTGGAAAATATTTACTTTAAAATTGCTCTTGGCCAATATTATCTGTATTAGCGTCACCGCTAAAGCCCCTCTGTCCACCTTTATCCTCAGCTAAAGACATTACCTTTTTGCAACACAGACCCCATTGGGGCATTTCATTTACCATCTACACTCTCCTAGGACCAAAGATACTTTGACAAAAATCTCCATCTCTCTTTATAGTGAAATTGTTTAAGTGGGTTAGCCCCATTTTTGACCTCATAGTGCCCTAAACTAACAGGATAGACAATCAAACACAGCTGTAGTTCAGTCTAAATCAGGCAATCATCAGGAATTTCTACTAAGGCTCTTTCTTTATACTCTGTGTGTGTTTCTGTAAGGCTGCCAGGAAGTAGAATAGTGAGGATACCACCAACCTGCAACCGAGTACTAAAGTGCATATTCACCACTTCCTTGAAACAAAATGCTCAGATCAAATGTGAATGGAACAGATTTCACAAAGACACTTAGCAGAGAAATTATTTTTTGCTGTATGGACAGCAGGACGCCAACATCACAAATACTCCCACACAGAAGACACCATTTACCTATGAAGTTAGGTGCAAGAGTAGGAGTGTCAGAGTTGAGAGAAACAGGAGAGCCTTTCGAAGGGAACCCCAAGGAAGAAAAGTAACCTGGAAAGACAAAACACACCAGCAAGTAAAGCCTGAGAGACAGTACTCAGAAGTTGACAATGCCAGCTGAAGTCAGTTTGTTTTAGAGCAGAGAAACTCATGGAGATGTAGCATGGCTCTATTTGTTATACCCCATAAATCCTGAAATATTGCCTATACTCTGCTACTCCATATTACTATGCTATTGTCTAGAAAACGTACTACCAATAACCTATTCCCAGATTTGGACCTTAGCGTCCAAAATATGGGGGTTAGCATGAAAACCTCCAAGCTTAGTTACCAGCTTGGACCTGGTACTGCTGCCACCACCCAAAAAATTAGAGTGTTTTGGGGCACTCTGGTCCCCCCAAAAACCTTCCCTGGGGACCCCCAGACCCAAATCCCTTGAGTCTCACAACAAAGGGAAATAAACCTTTTCCCTTCCCCCCCCCCAGGTGTTCCTGGAGAGATACACAGAAGCAAACTCCGTGAATCTAAACAGAGGGATTCCACCCTCCCCGTTCCCAGCCTGGAGAACAGAATTACCGAGAGTCAATCTCTCTTCCCCCCTCACCCAGAGGGAATGCAAAGTCAGGCTAGTACATCTAACACACCCAGGTTTCCCCCCGACTTCTTCCTCCCACCAATTCCCTGGTGAGTACAGACTCAATTCCCTGGAGTTCCCCAGTAAAGAAAAACTCCAACAGGTCTTAAAAAGAAAGCTTTATATAAAAAGAAAGAAAAATACATAAAAATGGTCTCTCTGTATTAAGGTGACAAATACAGGGTCAATTGCTTAAAAGAATATTGAATAAACAGCCTTATTCAAAAAGAATACAATTCAAAGCATTCCAGCAACTATAGACATGTAAATACAAAAGAAAAACAATAACTCTTATTGTTTTTATGATCTCTGTACTCACAACTTGGAAATAGAAGATTAGAAAGCAGGAAATAGAAATCACTTCTCAAAGCTGAGAGAGATTCAGGCAGACAGAAGAAAAAGAACTCAGACACAAACTTCCCTCCACCCAGAGTTGAAAAAATCCTGTTTCCTGATTGGTCCTCTGGTCAGGTGCTTCAGGTTACTTTTTTTTTTTTAGGTGAAAGAGACATTAACCCTTAGCTATCTGTTTATGACAGCAACACCTAACCACTGTAGATAGTGCAGGCTTAAATAGTATTGAGCTTGGTCAACATGAGGTATTCCACCACCAACATGGCATTCAGAGAACTCTGTAGGATTGCTTTTCCCAGGAAAAACCTTGTCAGAAAAGCAACCATCTCCTATGAAACATTCATACAAGCTCAGCCCATGGTAGGTTTATTCCACATTTCACTAACAAGAACTAGCTACTGCTCAGTCAATGTGACATCATGTCTTTATCCCACTTACAATGAAAACTAGTGGCATGACACCTCTTCTACTCTGCTACCAACTGGGACTATCACTGCAATAAAAGTCAGATCAAAAAATGGGATTTCTCCTCTAAAAGCATGGCATAGCAGCCACCTTTTTAGATCCTTTGCTACTGTTTTTTAAATTTAGTCCCAACTGCAACTCTGAAGTTACATGGTGCTAAATTTCTGCCAGCCCCTTACGATTCTGGACTGGCCTATGGCCTCTACATCATGCAAAGTAAATGAATCCTACCACCATTATGTGAGATACACCTTTGTACGTGGTAGGGAGGAGAAGAGATGGCCAGACAGCTGGCCGAAAAAAGGAAGAATGAGAGAACGAAGTTGGTCAGCTCCAGATGGTGATGCAAGCAGCAGAGCAAGGGAGAGGTTGCTGGGAAAACCACCCTACCTCTTGAATCCTTTTAAAGTTGCCTGCATTTAAAGTAATATATATGGCTGCACGTTTATCAGGTCCCTGATAATACAATACCAAGTTAAACAAAATTGATAAAGTACTTAACTCTCAGCTGAAGTTTCAGGAACATATGTCAGTGTCGGTAGTTTCATGTCCCTCAGACTAAGGATCCGTTCATCTAATTTAAATTCACTATAACTTCATCTGTCCTTCCCTGATGCTGTGTTGCTTGTCTCCCGCCATTATGTCATGTCTGGCAGTCATAGGAACAAATGTCCACTTCTGGATGTTATGTTAATACTCAGAGCATCCTACATTTCTTCTCTCCTCCTCCCTAGTCATATACAAGCTTTTAAAAGAGCTAGTCAATTTCACACCAGTGAGAAGTCCTGGACTGATAGATTAAAGGCTTGGTCCCTGGAACTATCTGCAAAGTGGTACAGTACACACAACCAGGTAATTCAAAGCATCCTTCACACCATCCTACTAATAGGCTTCCATTATAACCTGAGAGAACCACCTCGAAGCAGTACATTGGAAAGTCACTATTGACCTGAGCTGGTTTTGTTCTGGTGATCTAGAGGCAAAAAAGGTTCATATTCCATTGCCACCAATTTACTGAGGCACTTAGTATCTTAGATTTTTGCAAATAATATTTCAGCTGCATCTGTAATTGAGCAGTGTTTTATTGCTAGTGCAATCAAAACAGAACTCAGCGGAAAGGGGTAAAAATAAAACAGCCACTGGTCTTGGAAAAAGAAGTACTTTCATGCCTTACAATCACTGCAGTATCAGACAGGAAGCCACTTGGCAGTTTCATTTCATAGACATCAAAAGGAGTGAACAGAGAATATGTTATCTTTCCCCCCCAGGACTAACTTCCAGACACTGATTACAGTAAAAAGACAAACATTAAAAGTTTCCATAGTGGTCCCTAACAAAAATTGAACTACTGCCATCTTAGAAGAAGTGATTTCAGTCATGCACACAATGTGTTACACTGTTAAAAGGTGAAGGGCTGAAGGCTGTCAATGGTTGATATATTAAGTACCTATGACCAGGGTGACAGAATTTTAGCCCTAGGAGTCCAACTCTTTACAAACATTAAAAGATATTTTCAAATTGTTTTATGAAAAGCAAATTACAAACATGAAAATTAAGCTTCAGTTTCTTTCCCTCTATCTTACTATATAGCAGAGTTGCTCTTTAGTTGCTTACCGGCTGACACTGAATTATTTTGTTACAACAGCATTTGTTTTGAAGATGGGGAAAAACATTAGACCTGTCTTGCAAACAGATGCAAAATAAAAGCAGATCTAATTTTGATTATCATTAACAGTATCTGTTTAAATTGGTAACATTTATTTATTAATTACACATGTGGCGACAGTATTACCAGTCATTTCACCAACACTACCACAGACTGCATGCCATATCTTTCAGGGAGCGAGAGTGAGCCACAGGTTTTTCTGCAGATGAATATGGAGCTGCCTCAGTCACATGCCTGTTATCAACCTATTACTGCTCACAATCCAAGCTCAGCATGGAAACTGTCCTGTGCATTCTTGCTCCTGGACCTCATGAGTGGGGAAGTATAGAGAACAAGCTGCCATTGGACTGTCTCAACATTTAATTTGTGGGCTACTAAAAAGGTTATACTAATGAGCTGGTCAAATGGCTTCTATGCAACCAAATGATAAGCAACACTGTGAGGCTGCACCACAAGAAAACCCACTTTTTACCTTGACTTCTGAAGAGTTAGCATACAGTATTGTTCATATTAAAGAGAAGTTGTACCATAAAATATTCATTTAGCTAACAGTAGGCCATCAGCTCTGGAAAAGCATTCCCAATACACTCAAACTCACAGGCTATTAAGTTCCTAAGTCTTGATTAAGAGTACCTTGTGGAGGGGCTGGCTGCTGATATCCTGGCAGCGGACCATTGTAAGCGCCATACTGAGAATGATGAACTCCAGACATTTGCTGCCCTCCATAACCAGACTGTTGGTATCCCTGATATCCAGGCTGAGGCTGCCCATAAGGAAGCCCTGCGTGAGCTTGCTGGTTTACACTCATTGTGTTCACATCCCCAAGCTAGTCTCACCTGCAAGGAAAAAAGAACACAGTTAGAAAACAATAGTCCAAAAAGCATCCCTTGCTATGAAAGCAGCTGAGCGGGAGCTGGCCTGCTAATAACCGTGAGATGCTAGAGAAGGAAATGCATTAGTAAGTGTCTCACTTGCCTTCAGGGTGGATAAAAATCAATGTTTTTTTTTATTTAAATTGGATTTTTTTGATAAAATGCTTTTTGAGGAAAAACCTATCTAAAGATAGTGCTTCAAAATGCCTCAAACAATACTTAGCATTTCTGTAGCACTGCAGAATTAAACCTCACATCACCTATAAAAAGAGACAGGTATCCCCCCATTTCAGACAGAGAAACTAAAGGAATACAGGTGTCATGCCCAAGATTAACTAATCACCAGCAGAAATGGAATCAGTAATCAACAGTTCCTGACTCCCAGCACCTGTGCTCAGTCTGTTAGGTCTTGCTTCCTTGACATAAATGGATGTACACTAATTACCTCAGAGTACAAAGGATTCAGAATCCACAATAGGGTCAAGAGGACATTTTAAAATAAACTGGACAGTAATTTAAATCCTAATTATCTCTATAATGAAATAAGTAAATAACATTGAAAACGACAATGCTCAAAGGAGACCTGAGACTGAAGTTGAATGAACCTCAAGCTAGGAGAGCTGCATGAACAGAGTTACATGAAGGCCAGAACAGGAATAGCAGGGAATGACCGGAATAAGAGCACAGTGCTATGATGGAGTTGCGAGAGGAAGCTTGCAGAATGGAGGGACTCCTCATTCCTCGCTTTCATGCACATTAAAAATTCACTAACTTTCTCTTAATACAATATAAAGTAGGCAGCACTTCAATACTCTGGTGACAGACACAATACAGAAATCAGAGCCAGACATGCTGGTGAGAACTTGATCCAGAGAGAGCTTGTGGACCACTTCGTGCTTGGTTCACAGACAACAGAGGACCCCACTGTTATTTTACATTAATATACTGGTTGAGTTACCTTCTTAGATATACCATATTTGCTACAGGATCTTGTTTACCACCTTACAGTTAAGGTTGCAATAACTTAGTAGTATGCTGTTGTAAAAAACAGAAGTGCCTAAAAGCCAGAAAATTCAAAGATAAGATCACAGTTACATAAAAATTGTGGAAAGTAGATTTGGATATACCAAAAAGCTTTAGCTCTGCCCCTCATATCCTTGCCACCCCATGCCCTATCTGTGTGAGGAAGTACCACACGTGGCCATGGCTACATTAGGAAAAGAGATATTTAAACACGTTTTAGCTAACATGTTAAAAATTAGACAGATGATGCAGATGTAATTTTAACATGAGTCAGTTGGTTGAGGTAAACTCTAATGGGGAATGTAGGGATTACCTCAACCAGCTAACATGTTGTAACAGCAACTGTTTTGATTACTCTAGGATTTTGACATATGTTAGCCAACGTGTTTAAATACCTATTATCCTAGTGAAGACAAGGCCTATGACAGCTATCACAGCTTTCTAACATGTTAAATCCAGACTCCCTAAACTCAACTAGAAAGCCAAGCAACTGGGGAGATCTTAGCCGCCATATGCAAAAATGTTTCCTGAGAAGTAACTGTAGTTCTGAGTACAGCATCTGTATAGATACAAATTCTTAAAGATCCATACAGACCATATGCAAAGGAGAACGGGATATTACACCTGCAGTCAAGCCATGACCACAGTATAGTTAGCCTGATCACAATGCTGTAGTAAATTTTAATGTATTTGTGGCTGCTAGGAGTCCACCACTGAGAATGTTAAAGGGATAAAACATTCCCATTTTAGTGCCCGATATGATAAAAACACTAGGTAGCTATTTAAATAGGAAGTTGGCATAGGAGTTGGAAGGTATTTGGTTTGTATATGAAGTATAAATAATAGTACTATTGTCATGCACCTTTCATTGAAGAAACTCAGTTCTCACTGTAACATTATATAAATCATTCCCTCTCCTCACAAAGATAATCCACAAAGGCAAAAAATTAGCATGTGCTTTATTATCCTTCATGTTTGAAGGCAGCCTATAGGTTTTTAGGGAAAAACTGCACTTGTATTTTGTATATTGGAAATCTGCATTAGCAACTTCTGTATCAAAAACACTTAAACATGGCTAATCACTTTACTACTTGCTACTAGCTACACAGAATTCCATTACGCAGCTTTGATACTAATGTGCTAACACTGTCACATCTAAACAGTGGTCATTACTGACAATCACTAGGTTACTTCAGTTTCTTGTAAGACACCCCAATAAATGAGAAGTGGGCTGTAGCCCACGAAAGCTTATCCTCAAATAAATTTGTTAGTCTCTAAGATGCCACAAGTACTCCTGTTCTTTTTGCAGATACAGACTAACACGGCTGCTACTCTGAAACCAGTTAAGCAAATTCCACTATAAGAAGTTTGTGCACATTAATCTCTTCCATCCCAAACCTGTAGTTTATACAGCACTGAACTGGCAAAGGCTATAGGATGCAGGGGCAGAAGACAACCAACGTGCACAATATACAATCATGTTGCTGTGTAACAGCAGATAAAGGAGAAATGTAGAGTGGCTTGGTGGGCAAATCCCTCTCTCTTACAATTAATCATTGATTTTTTAACATCTGCACAGAGCAGACTGAAATTCAGTTTAAGTTCTTGTCTAAGAAAAATCTACATAGTAAACTACATGAAACAGTTTTCATCAACGAGTCCCTTACACTGGTTATTGAAAATGGTTTACGTATTAGTTGAGAGGAGACAAAACTATTGTCACTTCCCTTTCAGAACTGAAAATGGACTTATTCCAACCAGTCTTGATCATCTTTCTGAAAGAGACGGAGGGAAAGGAAATAGCAGAAACAAAAGCCCTTCTTTCAGTAAGGTTCTGGCACCATTTCTATCGCTCCCATTTTCAACAGGGACAAGACCTCTACTTCCAGCAGTTCTTGTGAGAGGGATCCCAGAAAAGGGAAGCAGAGGCTGACTTCTGACATGGCCTTGAACTGAAGGGAGTATCCCCACTCAATCTTCAGACCCAGCGATCCAAAGAATTGCTTCCCATGTCTGAAAAACCAGGACCACCGCGTTCTCCAAATGGAAGAAGAGTGAGGATATGAATCTTCAGTGACTGATTCCGAGCATCTCTTGAACATTCTCAGGCATGCTTTGGTGTAGCAGTACTTGTGGCTGAAAAAGCTACCATGAAAATCTCTCTGCTTCTTTCAAAAGGTCAGAAAGGATTCTTAGACTGTATAGGAATCAGGACTACAGAGGATTATGCCTTCTGGTCAACCATATCAAATTTGACTCCTTGTTTTCAGGGCTGGGTTGACACTTAAGCATTACATATAACACTTGCAATCAAGATCAGGCAGGCTTGGGCTAGAAAGATAGAAAAACCAATTTAGATACCTCTCTCAGAACCAAATATATACAATCAAGCTTCCTAGAAATCTGAAGCATCCTGGCAGAAGGATTTCAGACTTCTCTGGCCAGTTTAAGCAAGTCCTCTGAAAAGACAGAACTACGGCCTCCTTCAGCTCCAAGTTGTCAAATAAATATGGGACTTCCTGGTCAAAGCCATTAGTATAATCGCCAGAGCTACAGTCTACTTCCAGAGCTATGTTCTGGAAAATCTTGGTGTCAACTGGAGGAGAAAATGAAGCAGTTGAGAGCTTCTTCAAGGGATGAGGTAGAATGGGCACTTCCTAGGACTGTCCTACTAGCTCCTCAGTAAGTATCTGACATCACATCATATAACTAATGATCCAGGAAAAGATCAAGCAGTCCATGCAAGAGCATTCACTTTCTTTGGACGAAATGATGTGTGTGTCTTGTATTCACCTCTAGTTGTAAAAACTGCTAAAGCAGGTATAAGATAATAAGGCCAAAGTATCTCAAGGCAGACCATAACCAGAATGTTCTCCCTCTGGATATGATTTAAAGTCTAAGGTGGCATCAGAAAGATCCAAAAATGTTCATGCATGCCTGAACTAAACCACACTTGAGGCAGAGGTATGGCAGAGTGAAGGAACTGGTTTCCTCAGATCAGAGAAGTCCATGGCATGAATTTTATCTCACAGAAACAGTGAAATTCACAGATTTGATAACAGCATAAGTCTGCTTCAGAACTGATGTTTCCATGGTGCCAACTGCTCATCTGCAGAAAAGAAAACTTTTCTGGAGAAAATCTTGAGAGAAGCGATCTGATGGATCCTGAAATTCAAGGGTTAACACCCAAGAAGGTTCCAGGTCAGTCCACAGTCCCCTCCACTAGAGCCTTGAGAGGGGGTCAGCTCCTATATATGTCTGGTCAGAGATCTGATCAGCCCAGATCCACCTGAGGAACCAACTGCATCTTTGCGGCAGTATCTTTTTTTCTTATTGGACAGCTTATTGGAATTGCTGGAATTGCAGATGGTGTTTTCTCCATCCAAAGATTCTGACCCTAAACCAATGGAACTCGTTACTTGTTCCTTTAGAGCAGGAGTTGGCAACCTTTCAGAAGTGGTGTGCCGAGTCTTTATTTATTCACTCTAATTTAAGGTTTCACATGCCAGTAATACATTTTAACGTTTTTAGAAGGTCTCTTTCCGTAAGTCTACAATATATAACTAAACTATTGTTGTATGTAAAATAAATAAGGTTTTTAAAACATTTAAGAAGCTTCATTTAAAATTAAATTAAAATGCAGAGCCCCCTGGATCGATGGTCAGGACTCGGGCAGTGTGAGTGCCACTAAAAATCAGCTCGCGCGCCACCTTTGGCATGGGTGCCATAGGTTGCCTACCCCTGAACTAGAGTTCAACTAATAAATTCTCTCCTGGACTACAACAAAAACAGAGCTGGACAGAATCTCCTTTCCAGGTAAAGATACTTATCTTGTTACTTTGAAAGCTCAGGTGCAGATGAGCCACCAGTGTTTCAGTCAATTACTTATACACCTCTACCCCAATATAACATGGTCTTTGGGAACCAAAAAAATCTTACCGCGTTATAGGTGAAACCGCATTATATCGAACTTGCTTTGGCCTCGAGCATTTCCATTATTGTCAGCAAACATGCTCCCATCCGACCCCCACCTACATCCTGCCCCCTTACTGACCCCTCAGAACCCCTAGCCCATCCAACCCCCCTGCACACCCCTGCCCCAACCACCCCTCCCAAGACCCCACCCCCATCAAAGCCCCCCTGCTCCTTGTCCCCTGACCGTCCCCTCCAGAGACCCCCCCGGTCCCTAATCACCCTCAGGACTCCCACGCCCTATCCAACGCCCCCATTTCCCGTCCCTTGACTGCCCTGCCCCCAGAACCTCCAAACCATCCAACCGCAGCCCCCGGTCCCTGTCCCTGACCGCCCCGCCCCCCCCCCCCCCCCCCCCCGCAAGACCCTCTGCCCCTTATCCAACCCGTCAACCACAGCTCGGCACTCTTAACACACCACTCAGAGAGCGTGTCGGAGCCAGACACACTGATCTGTCCCCCACAGTGCTGCTTTACTGCATTATATCCAAATTCGTGTTATATCAGAGTAGAGGTGTACTCTGAGCAAGTTTGGCTGAGATATGCTTAAAATAACAGCAGCAGCAGCAGCAAGAAGTCCCATCTACACTAGGGCTCCCAATGTGGCTATCACCAGGGAAGCTGGACTACTGACTGGCGTGAGCAAGAATGGATGTTTTTCAAATTTTTCCTAGTGGAGACAAGATTTCTGGAGTTGTGCACACTTTGGAAAAACTTGTAATAATTTTTCTGTGCCAGTGCTGAAAAATATTTACAAAGCATTCTTGATGCAGATACACCCTATGGCAACACCAAGTCACAGTAACTTCTTCCCTGACTCAGAAACCTGTTTCAAGGAAGTGAAAGACAGGCACAACTTAGCAACACAATGCAACCAGATTCCAAGCCCCATTTAAGAGGAAGATTCTCTTCATTCCACACAATCTTCTTCTTAGAGACCACCTTAGTTTTGGATCACACTTCCATCGTCTCTTTTCTCCCTGCTTTTCCAAAATTAGTCTAAAACAAACAACAAGTAAAGCCTATTCCCAGATCTGGACAGCTTTAGGCTGGGTATCACTTAAGAATTGCCAGGTCCCTGCGTGGGTCAATTGTCTCTCCCAACCCTAAAAAGCCCGGCAGCTGAACGGTGCAAGGCAAGTGCTGCAACAAGAGTCGGGAGGATTCCAGGAGATTAAGTGTTTCCGCCTGGGCTGTAGCTTTTGCGGCCGGTGAAACATTTGACAGTGAGCCTGTAAAAACAAGGGCAGCAGCCCGGGCTGATGGGGCCCGGCCCCCGCATCCGCTTGGGGAGCGGGCGGCGCCCCTTTATTCAGCGCCAGCGGGGCCTGCGGCCCAGCGGCGCGTCGCAGGGCAGACACCGACCAGCCGGTGCGAGCTCAAGGAAAGGCGAGGGGCGAGGAAGCGGCTTGGCAAGCGGGGCCCGACGTGAGCCACTGTTGGGGTGCGGCGCCTGTCAGCCCTCGGCACAGCCCCGCCAGGCGCTCACGGGGGCCGCCAGGGCGCGGGGAGCCAGGCCCGAGCGCCCCCCACAGACAGGCCGCCCCCAGCTGGCCCCGCGGGAAGGGCCCCCGACCCCGTGCCGGGCTTTGCCCGGAGCCCCAGGCCCGCCCCACTCACTGGCTGCTCCTGCTTGTCCCTCCCGGCGCCGCTGCCCCGGCTGCTCTCCGCGGCCAGGCCCCCGCTTCCTGTTCCCGGCCCTGTCGCTCCCCCCGGAGTGCCCCCTCCCTAGCCTGCTCTCTGCCACGTCCTCACTCGCAGCCAACCCCCGGCGGCCGCGACGCCCAACCTCGCAAGACCCGAATGTTGCGCAGGCGCCATGGGGCCGGGAGAGGCCGCGGGGCTTCCGGATCCCACTCCCTGACAATGACGTCACAGGGCTTACACGCCTCTGCGTCTGCTGGCTCCTGGGGGAACGCCCATGTCAATGACGTCACGGGGAGCGAAACTCAGCCACGCCTGGGGAGGGAAGGGGGACCCACGGGTGTCGCAAGCTGCTCGCTCATTGGAGCCACCCATGATGTCACTTGCCCAATGAGGGTCACTCACCAGTTGGGCCACAAGAAGCAGGTCATTAGCCACTCATCTAGTTGTCTGCAAGTCGCTCATCCATTGCAACACAAGCTCAATGAGTTCAGGAGTCCCAGAGTCAACAGCCTCACTCGCCCAATGGGCCAGAACCACCCTCTCACTAAATTGCCCATGAACTAACTTGTGGAGTCACCAGCTGGTTAATAGGCCACACCACCAGTCAACAAGCCCAACAGAGTTATCAGCCTCTTATCCTATGGGCCACACAAGTCCAAATGGGGCCATGGTGGCCACAAGCTGCTAGCCCAATGGGGCCCAAGGGCAGCTGGGAGCCGCTCACCCACGAAGTGACAGCGATCATGATCTCAGAGTGGCTGTGATGGTCAATGAAAACGGTCACAGCAGCCATTTGATGGGCTCGATATGAAAGTTTTGAGTTTTTTGTTGCACTGCTACACAACAGTTCTTTGGTAAGGTGTAGTCCATTATATGATCAAACACGACATGGTATTGCAGCAAAACATCATTGTGCAACAAAAGGGTGTGCTGATTTTTAGGCAGTACAATGTGTTGGTGGCACATTAAAATACCACACAAAACCACATGCCAATTTCACATCAAAATGTAATTGCATTGCAAATAAGAGTAATTACATGCAGCACAACTTGACGTTGCAGCACACAGCAACACAGTATGGAAAAATCACAGCAAAAGGGGACACAAAGTGATAGTCTTAGCAAAATCTCATCAAAATGCCAAAATGCCATCGTACAGAACTGTAAAATAAATACTATTTATTATATGTTGAGAGCTAACAATGTGCTCCGTACTGTCCAAAATACAGATGAGACAAGGTCCCTGTCCCAAGGATCTTGCAGAATTAAAAAGTTGCTGCCGGAGGACTGGGGGAGATTCACATGGTACTAAAGAGAGACATAGGCAGTCTCAGACCTGTCCTTCCTTTCATTCCTCCCCGATTCTTCACGTCTCTCTAATACTGCTGACAGTTTGGGAAAGCTGCACACATGCACATTTCTGCTTACTCGATTCCATCAGTCAATCCAAATATCAGCACTCTCCACTCCACCTGAAACCTATGGCTAGAGGGAGGATTTCAGCATGTGTTAAAACAAGGATCCCATCTGCACTTGGGTCCTTATTCTGATTTATAGGTGCAAACACTTGTGGGGAGGGGAGGGAGAAACTGAGGCAACATACTGTCCTCCACACACACTTTTTAATATCATAGTGATGTCCCTTTCAGAGCAGCCACAGGTCCCTTGCATTCTCATAGCTGTAAAGTAAAGGAGAGGGAGACACTGGAAAACGGCAACAGAAGGCTCTAGCAAGGAGATGAGAGAGTAAGAGGCAGCTATTATAAAAATGGGGGAAAAAATCCCTGTTAGGAGTTGAGGGTGCTCTGACCTTGCCATATCAAACTCCATAAGTGCTTGTAGCTGCACCAATGGTTCAGTAATCCCTTTAGAGAAAAAATCCCCATTGGACTGCTAACTCTTGTGTGCTTAGCAACCTCTGTATACTGAAAAACTGCCATATGGATGCTGCATTTCCTGTGTTTTCAGAACCCCCCAGGCTCCCTTGTAAGCTTATTCTGGGGCTATCTGGGGGCCCACTTGATCCATGGTGGAGGTCAGAGTAGCCTCAGGGTTGTTCTTATTTATCATTGGTCTGCACATGGCCCTCTAGGGACTCTGGGAGTTGGTCTACATTGCAATTAAAAATTCACAGCTGGCCCATGCCAGCTGATTTGGGCTCACAGGGCTTGGTCTAAGAGGCTGTTTAGTTGCAGTGTAGATGTTTGGGCTCTGCAGCCTGGGCTCTAGGACCCTGCAAGGGGGGAGGCCAAGCCCTAACACCTGCACCACAGTTAAACAGCCCAAGTCAGCTAGCATTGGCCAGCCATGGGTGTCCTATCCCCACAATGGGGGCTGCGGAGGGAAGGTGTTGCAGAGCCATCCAACAGCTTCATGCCAATCAGGAACCCCTCCACATCGAAGGTATTCCCCAGGAGCCACAGAGAGATTAGAACCCCATCTATGTGGTTAATTATATATAGTGTAGTCACACCATTTAAGAGGCAGGAGTAGTAGGAGTGGCTGGCTGTGGAGGGATGCACTGGCTGTAGGGGAAAGTACAATAAGAGGAGATCCTGCCAGGGTTCACAGATATAAGGAGAAAGCGTTTTTCCAAAAGTGATCACACTCAAATTCCCTGAGCCAAGTGCTGCAACTGAGCCTGCTGTGAGGGAGTTTGATTGACTGTCATATCTCTTCCTGTCAACTGTCATTTATATGACTCCTGAGTGCTGTGTGAACCCAGGAGTTCTTGTGGAAGTGAGAGGTAGAAATATCCATTTTAACTGAAATGATTAAATGAACATCCCTCCAGCTTTAAGGGCGTGAGACAAAGCTCTAGAAAGGACAGGAGGTGAGCTATTTTCAGCCACACGTCGTGAGAGATCCATGGTACATGGGGGGGGGGGCAGAGAGGGTGAGATTGACGTGACACATGTGAGGGACAACTCTGGCCCCTTACCAAAAGCAGAATCAAATACCTAATCATAGGCAGCACAGCAGCTGAGAGTGCAGAAGAGCAGGGAGGCTGGGCTCATCGGTCTGAAGTCTCCTCTTGTGTGTCTGAGCTTGAGGCAGAAAGTGAGGAGAGGGCTTTTCAGGGGACTCCAGAGGAGGTGGATGCCATTTGTGGAGATGGAATGGGGAGTCGCCACCCCATAAGAGCTGGGGTTTTGCTTTGAAGAGTGGAAGAGGTTATCAGAGAAGGAAAGAAACCAAAAGTGCTGAAGTCATGGGAGCCGAAGAGGAGGTGCTGGTCACGCTGTCTGGAGGGGCCCCCTGGGGCTTCAGGCTGCAGGGGGGCTCTGAGCAGAAAAGACCTCTTCAGGTGTCAAAGGTAGGACTGGAGGATGTTAACTGTCCAGAGCAAGGCTATGCAGTTGATCCCAGATATGATAGGAGAGTCAGGCATCTTCCACTATCATTAAGGAATGCTCTATTAACCTAGTGGATCTGAAAGGAGATCTTGGGTGGGATGGTCTGGCAGTGCCCAGGAAGAGGAGAGGGTTCTGAAATTGTGTTACTGAGCTAGAATAGACAGGCTACTGGCAGGCGAGGATCTCCTTTTTCCCCTGATGCCCATCACTGCTCCCATCACAAGCAGAACCTTGATAATCCAGACACTTTATAATCTGCACAATTCTCCTCACTTGTAAGCAAAGATATAACAGCAGCAACAATGCAGGAGAGAGAACTCATATTACTGAGGCTTCATGGCTTGTCTAATACATCCAGCGGCATATTATGAAGTGTGAAAATCATTAAAACTATTTGACAGTGGTCAAATGAAAGGAACAAAAGCCATTTTGTGATGCGGTGTTCATGCTTTTTCTTTAGCTATATTTGTCCACTATAGTGAAGAATTCTACTATCACAATGGATCTCACAGAAATGAGTGCAAATTACTGTGAGTCTCCTGTATTGTCAAAAGATGTATAATTGCTTTCTAAGCTGAATGTGAGCAGCACATTGGTTCAGGTTCCAAGAAACTGAGGGTAGGAGAGGGGAGGATAAAACAGGAATCAGGACAAACCTTGAACTGCGTTCTTTCTGATCTGCAGTTCTCTTTTCAAAGTTATCACTGAGGAGTGTTGAAGTATGACAGCTAGAAAAAAAATCCCTCTGCTTTATTAATTCACAACTGCTGCAAGGGCAGGAAGGTGCTGTAACCAACCTGTCCCTGTGGAAGAGCATTAGAGAAGTGAGATTCTGTAGAAGTTCAGCCAAATGACATAGAATAGCTTAGCTTGGTCCCAGCTATAGGTCTCTAAAATAGGGAAAGATGATGATCACCAAAAGAGAACTTCTTTACAACTCAGTGTGCTGTGGAGAAACAAAGCCAGCGCCTGTGGGCCTACCTATCCAGAGGTTCTGTGAGAATAGGATTTTTGGCATCCCATAAACTACGCAGTTGGGGGTTATTTCTGTTGCCAGTTTTGCATGGCACTTGGGAGGGGCTATCATGCATCTGGGCCTGTCATAGATTCATAGATTCTAGGGTCAGAAGAGACCTATGTGATCATCTAGTCCGACCCCCTGCACAAGCAGGCCACAGAACCCTACCATCCACTTCTATAACAAACCCCTAACCTATGTCTGAGTTATTGAAGTCTTCAAATTGTGGTTTGAAGACCTCACGCTGCAGAGAATTTTCCAGAAAGTGACCTGGGCCCCATGCTGCAGAGGAAGGTGAAAACCACCCAGGCTTCTGCCAATCTGCCCTGGAGGAAAATTCCTTCCTGACCCCAAATATTGAGATCAGCTAAACCCTGAGCATGTGGGCAAGACTCACCAGCCAGACACCCAGGAAAGAATTCTCTGTAGTAACTCAGATCCCACCCCATCTAACTTCCCATCACTGGCCATTGGGCATATTTACCACTAATAGTCAAAGATCAATTAATTGCCAAAATTAGGCTGTCTCATCATGACATCCCCTCCATAAACTTATCAAGCTTAGTCTTGAAGCCAGATATGTCTCTTGCCCCCCACTACTCCCCTTGGAAGGCTGTTCCAGAACTTCACTCCTCTGATGGTTAGAAACCTTCATCTAATTTCAAGTCCAAACTTCCTGATAGCCAGTTTATATCCATTTGTTCTTGTGTCCACATTGGTACTGAGCTTAAATAATTCCTCTCCCTCCACGGTATTTATCCCTCTGATATATTTATAGAGAACAATCATATTTCTCCTCAGCCTTCTTTTGGTTAGGCTAAACAAGCTGAGCTCTTTGAGTCTCCTTTCATATGACAGGTTTTCCATTCCTTGGATCATCCTAGTAGCCCTTCTCTGTACCTGTTCCAGTTTGAATTCATCCTTCTTAAACATGAGAGACCAGAACTGCACGCAATATTCCAGATGAGGTCTCACTAGTGCCTTGTATAACGGTACTAACACCTCCTTATCTTTGCTGGAAATACCCTGCCTGATGCATCCCAAAACCGCATTAGCTTTTTTCACGGCCCTATCACATTGGTGGCTCATAGTCATCTTGTGATCAACCTATACTCCGAGATCCTTCTCCTCCTATGTTACTTCCAACTGATGAGTCCCCAGCTTATAACAACATGGTTTACAAAAGGTAGATCATTCTAAACCAACCTGATCCCTTCTTTTGTTGTAAACTGTTCTTTCCAACTTGTCGTCACTGAGTTTGCCTCAACTGAATAAAGAACAGGTTAAAAATGGGATTTGAAGCTGCTTCTCCATACAGAAACCAAGTCATCTTACAAGGAGAATACCTAGCTTGAGTAGGTGTTTCAAACCTCGTGGCTACATGAAGGGCTCAGCTGTGAGCCCCACTCCAGGCAGCACAAAGGGGGAGAGAACTGCTGGATCCCCATGGTGGGCCTAGCTGATGCAGAACTGGCATAGCTGGCTTCTATGCCACCCATCTTCCACAACTCTGTTTAAGGGACATGCTCAGAGTGAGCTGCACTCCGGCAATCAGCCCCTGGGGGCCATAGGCAGTCTGATGTAATTTAAAGCAGCCCTGCTCCTAAACTACACTAAGAGGCACACCAGTTTGGTCTCAGGATCAGGGAGATGCACATGGATTCCTCTACTCAATGTGCCCAGGATCCAGTGACCCTAGTACTATCAGTAGGTCTGAAGCACCAATATTAAACTGTGGCTGGACCAGCTTTAGGGTTGACTTGTACCCTAGGTTAGCTGGCAGATATCTACACCTAGCAGCTCACAACCGAGCACAGAGACACTTAGTGACTATTTTCGTCCCCATAGGCAATCAGCTGTAATGTCTGTATGGTAAAGTCATATGTAAGGTATGGCCCTGGCATGGAGGAAGGGCAACATCACAACTCTCAGACTTGGCAGGAATGAAGAGCGAGTTAAAGGAAACTTAAGAACTCAATAATTGCCTGGGAAACCCACAGTCGAAAAGGGTAAATGGTTTAACATACAGCTGGGAAAGCTGCACCAAAAGTCAATCCAGTAATAAATAAGCTAACGGGGCAACAGATTTATTAACGAGCTAGACAGGTGGATGCCTAACACACTGTGGCACAAAAAATAATGTTGCTGGCAGCATAGCAGATAGAGGCCAGAAGCTCTGGCCTCTGCATGCCCAATACATCATGCACCGTGGAAAGGGCTCAGCTGCCCTTACCAGCTTTCAGAGTGCTCCTGAACTTGTTTATATGGCTTTTCTGTAGTTAGGCAGGTGCTGCGGCCACCACTCGGAAGGTATTTAGGAAGCAGTGGTTGTGGAACTCAGTTCATGGTGTAGCTACAGAAAGCTCAGTCAGCCATGCAGGTGTGTGGTTGCACAGGCATCTTGAGCATGAGAGAGCTGCAAGCTAGGCACCCAACAGGAGGGTAACACTGGGTAGGATCATCCCTGCTGCTGACCTTTAGGAACAGAATGGCTTTGGAGGAGACTCCTGGATTAGCTCCCATCCTCCCAGGTGAGGTGAAGAGTTAGGATTGTCAGGCCCAGGGCAGAAGGTGAACTGTACACGGAGAACCAGATCCTCAGCTGGTGCAAATCTGCTTAACCAATTTACATCAATTGAGGTCTGGCTCTCGATTCCCTGGGCATCACCAGTGTTCAGGATTAAGTTCAAGGAAATTGCACAAACATGGACACATAGTCTGAAAATGGAATAAAAAGACTAGAGCCGTGGCTGGACGAGCATATGCAAAATCAGAGAGAGCTTGTTCCATGCTCTTTGTGTTAGTTTTGCTGTGAAGTCAGGACCAGTTCTTAAATCATACAAATGTGTATTCAGTCTCATGATACACTGCTCAGTAAATCCCACTAATTCATCTAGTTAGCGCCTCACAATTTGCCCCCCCAGGTCTCGTTCTCAAACTCTTCCCTTGTAAAATCCTGTTCCCCTCTCTGTAGGATCCATGCTGATTGTTACTTTTTAGTTTTGCCCGCTGTCTAAGAACTGTCCCAGCTTTGTGCTGAAGCTGTCTCAGATGGCTCCATCCTTTATAGCCTGTCCACTTACAGCCAGACAGAAGGCTCCTATCCCTTTAGAGGCCAGAAGTCCTTTAGTGGATGGCTGTCAGTGATTGCAGTGGAAGCCTCCAAAGGCTGATCTGATTTCCTCCATGCATTCATACCTAATGCTGCCAGCCAAATGTCATGAGGCACCTGAAGGTTCCTGCCAGCTCTGTATACCAGGAGGCCATCCTGAGTACTAGAGATGGATGTTGCCTTTGCCTTACCACCCACATCTGGTAAAGAGTTTTTGATGAGTTCCGCATTACCACTGTGGACTGCGCTACAGACCACACAGTGTGTGCTCCAATCAAAGCAAACCATGTCCCTTCTCAACAGGTTCTTTATTTAGGTGCTCCACTGGGCCAATTGCACTCTGGATTTTGTTAGCCTTATGGTATACACAAGAGGACTGTGCTTTGCAAGGTGATTTTATTATGCCTGTGTTCATCTCCTGGGATTAACACCTTCATATTCTACTAGTATGATTGGTAGAGATGTTTTCTTCTCAGCCCTCATTGTCTCTCAGACTAAAAGTATTGTGGTGGTAAACTGTGATCCAATCCGCTGTCTGCACTGCTGATGGATGCCACCTCAAAGCAATTTTGTTTGCAAGGATTTTTATTTTAAGCTTGCATTTACCTATTTGCTGCAGAATGCTTTTACTATGTGGCACCAGCACTTGGTGCCATATCTGCAGACTAGTTTTTCCTCTCATTGTCGTTCCTGGTATTATATTAAAAACTAGGGCAACAAGCTAGTAGTTGAGTAGTAGAGTTCTCATGGCATTTTTGGGAAATGCAGGTTTTGTCTGGGTCCTTGGGCTGGCTTTGGGCACACAGGCATGATTTTACTGTGTTTGGTGTAATCCACCCTATGCTCTTCTGCCTTTCCCTGCACTGCACCAGCCTATGCTAATTATAACATGTTGTGTTAATTTAATGCTGGCAAAACATAACATATTGACAGCTCTGGAGACTGAGGTTACCAGTTTATCCCCAGAATACGTGTGGCATGTGGCAATGTGATGTCCCTCTCAATGCTTTATCACCATGCCCCCAGAGGAATCACCCAGAGAGTAATTCAAGCTTAATGACCATTCCAGCTTTGGCCCCTCTGCTGCCAGCAAGAAGAATCATAAGTGACAATTATGGTGCCTGTTTCTGCAGTCCTCAGGCCCTTGGCCGAAAGCACCAGACACTTTCCACGTAGGTCACCAATTAAAGGCCAACAACTTTTGGCTCCTCTTGTCATGGGCCTTGTTACACCACAGTAACTCCAATGCGTTCAGTGCAGTTATACTGCCATAAAACTGTAGTAACATAAGGAGCAATCAGGCCCCCGAGCTGCATTCCTACCAGCAAACTGACAGGTGAAAGGCTGTTATATGAAACTGCTACCAATCCCTCTAACCATCGAGTTCCTCCAGCTTTCGTCTTCCTGCTGTAAATGTGGCACTGACTCAGAGTGGTCCTGTTTCCCACACTTCTTGCCCATAGGTTGGGCCTTTTCCCCACCCCTTCTCATGGCATTCTAGATCTCTCATATTCCTGTGCTCACTTTGCTCTATCCATCTCAGGTTCAAGTTTCCCTCACCCTCTCTTTCCACAGCAGCAAAGTCCCGCTCCCTATGAAGAGGCATTTGTCTGGGGTTAGATCTGCTTCTCTGAGCAATAGTTCTCTGAGGGCTTGATCCTGCCTCCACTGATGTCAATTGGGAGCAGAATCTGGCCTGCAAGTGGATCTTGGGGATGCCACACATGATTTGGTTTCTGCTCTATGAATCGTTTGTATCCCAAAAGCTGGGGCTCACAGCTTGCTGACATATGCATCTGACTCCAGCCTTCATACAAAAACCTGATATCTTGCTGCTTCATTCTGTTTCAGGTCAAGTACTTATCTAATGCCTTCAGTAGCTATTCTAGTGTAATTGGTAAATTGCTTGGCAACATTGCTATATTTCACTCAGTTCTCATTTTCTCTCCCCAGTAAAGTAATCGAAAATCTTTATCTTCATAGCTTTCTCTCGATCCTCTGTGATCAACTCTGTGTACAAATCTGTTTCCAGCCTTGAGCTGAACTTTTGGCTTAGAAGACTGGAGTTTCTAGTAATCTCAGCCATCCATGCTGTTTGCTCAGTGGTCTATGTCTGCTGCTTTCTGTCTGAATGGACTGTCAGATTAAATAAAAATAATGGGACTGATTCTCCTACAGTGATGCCAACCAGTAGAAATCAGGTGTATGTGAGATCAAAGTCAGGCTGCGTATATCACAAAAATTCCCTTGCCCATGTCGCTAATAAGGCCTTCCATTACTGACATGGAAATAACTTCACAAACATAGTTCACTTTTCACCACTCATGCTCCTTGTTTTATTTTTTGCTACCCCTCATCTTGGCTACTGAAAGCAGGTTTGTCATGGTATAATTCTCCACTCTGAACCTTAGCGTCCAAAAGATGGGGTACCAGCATGAATTCCTCTAGGCTCAATTACCAGCTTAGTACTTGTAGCGCTGCCACCAACCAGGAATTCCAGTGCCTGGTACACTCTGGTCCCCCCACAACCTTGCCCGGGGACTCCCAAGACCCAGCCCCTCTGGATCTTAACACAAGGAAAGTAAATCCTTTCCCTCACTGTTACCTCTCCCAGGCTTCCCCTCCCTGGGTTACCCTGGAAGATCACTGTGATTCAAACTCCTTGAATCTTAAACAGAGAGGAAAATCCACCTTCCCCCCCCTCCTTCTCTCTTCCCCTCCCAGACTCTCCCTGAGAGAGAAAGTAATCCTAACACAGAGAGAAATTAACCGTTCTCTCCCCCTTCCCTCCTTTCCTCCCCACAGATTCCCTGGTGGGTCCAGACCCAGTCCCCTGGGGTCTCACCAAAATGAAAAAAAAAACAATCAGGTTCTTAAACAAGAAAAGCTTTTAATTAAAGAAAGAAAAAAACAGTAAAATTTATCTTTGTAAATTTAAAATGGAATAGGTACAAGGTCTTTCAGCTATAGACACTGGGAATACCCTCCTAGCCTAAGTATACAAGCACAAATTAAAATCCTTTCAGCAAAATACAAATTTGAACTCCTTCCAGCCAAATACACATTTGTAAATAAAGAAAACAAACATAAGCCTAACTCGCCTTATCACCTAGTACTTACTATTTTGAATCTATAAGAACCTGCATCAGGGAGATTGGAGAGAAACCTGGTTGCACCTCTGGTCCCTCTGAGCCCCCAGAGTGAACAACAACCAAACACTAACAGCACACACAAAAACTTCCCTCCCTCAAGATTTGAAAGTATCCTGTCCCCTGATTGGTCCTCTGGTCAGGTGACAGCCAGGCTCACTGATCTTGTTAACCCTTTACAGGCAAAAGAGATATGAAGTACTTTGTTCTATTAACTCTACTTATCTGTTTATGACAAGGTTGATAAGTTTCACTCCCTGGTTTGCCTGCTCTAACACAACCCTATTTGTGTTTCCAGTGCTGTAGGGGAATACATCATTTAAACCAATGTATATTCACTGAAATTTAGCACAACCACCTTGTGGCAGGGCCCAGTCGCTCCTGCCTCTGCTCAAGTCCACAAACTGCTTAGAGACCCCTGTGCTGGTAAAATATCTGGTGCAGTTTATTTACAATGTTGGCTCCCATCACCTTTGTACAATATATAGCTATATTCCTACAGTCTTAGGCAGCCCTCAGCATAGGGTGACCAAATGGCAACTGTGAAAAATAGGACAGGGGGTGGCGGGTAATAGGCACCTATATTAAAAAAGTCCGCAAAAACGGGACTATCCCTTTAAAAAATGGGACATCTGGTCACCCTACCCCAGCAGGTCCTGAGGTTGTAAGGTGCCTGGTTTTCAACAAGAAAGTGTCCAGATTTACTGACTGGACACCACACGTGCCAGCTTGCTCTTTTTCCTGGGACTGCTCAACCCCTGCCCCAGGTCCCACCCCCACTCCACTTCTTCCCCCAAGCCCCACCCCACCCCATCTCTCCCCATCTTTGCTCTGCCCCTTCCCACCCAGTTCTGCCCCCTCCCATGAGTGCGCCTTATCCTCACTCCTCCCTTTCCCCCCACCCCCAGCGCCTCCTGCACACCATGGAACAGCTGATCATGGCAGGCAGAAAGGCTGGGAGGAGTTGAATGGTGGGGCCACCTGCAGGCAGGAGATGCTGAGTGGGAGGTACTGGTGGGTGCTAAGCACCTGCAAATTTTTTTCCATCAGTGCTCCAGCCCTGGAGCACCCATGGAGTCATGCCTATTCAGACACCCAAAGTCCAGTCAACACGGGCCTGGGAAGGCGCCATGTTTATGAACACACACCAGCCTCTAGTCAGCCAGGCTGCCTCTTACCTGTGTTGGCGGCTGAAGCTCCCAGCCCGCTCCACAGGTGAGGTCCCTTCCAACCCAGGTGTGGGTAGGGGTAGGGGGGGAAAGTGGCATGCGATGGGGGACCAGGGTGAAGAGAAGCAAATGGGGGTGGGCTTTGGGAAAGAGGCAGGCGTGGTGGAGCCTTGGAGGAAGGGGCAGGCAGGGCCTCGAAGGCAGGGCGAGCCAGGTAGATTCTGGCACTCCTGCTGGAAGTAGGGTGACCATACATCCAGTTTTGGCTGTGACGGTTCCTTTTTTAAGCCCTGTCCGATTTTTTTTTTTTTTTGCAAAAGTGGACATTTGTCCTATTATTTCATGCTAACTTGGTCAGTTGTTAAGAGCAATTGGGACAAATGTCCACTTTTGTCAAAAAAGTGGGGTGTGGAGGAACATGCTGGGGATGGGGAACAGTGATGCCAGCGTCATGCAGGAGGCAGGCAGGGCTTGAGTGAGCAGCAACACCAGCCCTGTGCGAGGAGGGAGGGGGCAGGGCTCAGGTGTGTGGCTCGGGCCAGGAAAGGGGCTCAGGCAACTGGCTCAGGCAAGCCTTGACTGGGGCGTGGGTGGTGGGGGGGCTCACGCTAGCCCCACACAGTGTCCCATTTTCCCTTTGAGAAATATGGTCATTCTATGCTAGAGTATCCAGTTTTTAAATATTACGAAGTTGACAATCCTACTTTCTCCCTCTTACTGCCTGCTTCCCCCCTCTTACTGCCTTCCTGTGCCTTTTTGCTCTGCCTAATGGCTTAATTAGCTTTCCAGCTCTCCTCCACCTGCTGCTTAGGCACACCTCTTTTTAACCCGGGCTGTGCAGTGTTGGATTGGAGCTGGCTCAGCAGCTGTGGCCCAGGTGCTGTCACACATCTGAAAAGGTTTCATGGTATAGCCAGTTCCATAAATCAGCCTCTCCCCTTCAACTGTAAAACTTTCACTCTTAAAATGAAATACAAAGCTAAATAAATAAAATGTTAAGATTATTGGACACCATCCTTTGTCCAGCACTGTGCAGTGTTTATTACATGTAAAACGCATAGGTATGTGCCCAACACAGTACCTGCCAGCTGACTGGTCACTAGAAACAAGTATTAGCTCAGTCTCTAGAGACCACGCTATGCTATACCACTGGGCAAATGTTCAGGGCTGTATAGGATGCAAGCCAGGATTGACTGTTGTCCTCCAGCCCTCCACTATGTGGAAGGGAAGCAAGACGGAAGACCAGCCTGGGTCTCCCCACATCTCCTGCTTCTCTCCAGTTACTGGTGGCTGCTGGAGAGATGGGCAGGAGTTTAGGGACGATAACCCCCCCACCCCATTCCACATTGGGTCCCACATATGAGAGAAAGCAGTTACTACAGGAACTGCCCTTTGGTAGGAGAAGCCATAACCTTTACTTCTGAAAGGCACTGCAAACTGCTTGTGATTGTCCACAGCACAATCCCTTTCCTAAGGGAGGGTGGTGCAAAGCAGGGAGCTTGGGTGAAAGGCTTCAAGAATGGCCCTTGGCTGGGATCAGACTAGACATGAAGCTGCTGTGTTTTAATCAGGACATCTCCATTATTAGGTGCTCCAGCTTGTGTCACTCCACACATACCACTATCTAATATAGTTCACACTGAAGGACAGATGCTGCCAATCCACATCTGACTCCCTCCTACCTCCCACTTGCATTCTGTTCTGAAAGCTCTGCCCAAATCCCCAGAGACACATCCAGCAGTCACTGGTCCTTCATCCCCCTGGGGCTGTAACAGGAAAGTTTTCTTGACTCTCCTCCCTACTACCCTACCTCCATGCTCAATCCCTTCTCCCCTCCTGTCTTCCTCACTTGCTACCTTCACCTATTTTTCCTTTCTTCCTGTTTGTCAGAATATTAGGATTGGAAGGGACCTCAGAAGGTCATCTAGTTCAACCCACTGCTCAAAGCAGAACCAAGCCCCAGATTTTTACTCTAGTTCCCCAAATGGCTCCTTCAAGGATTGAACTCACAACTCTACGCTTAGCGGGCTAATACTCAAACCACTGAGCTATCCTCCTATGTAAGCACATGTGTTATTCCACAGAAGCAAATGAGTTGATAGCAGCCTTCAACTACCTGAAGGGGGGTTCCAAAGAGGATGGAGCTCACCTGCTCTCAGTGGTGGCAGATGAGAGAACAAGGAGTAATGGTCTCAAGTTGCAGTGGGGGAGGTCTAGGTTGGATATTAGGAAACACTATTTCACTAGGAGGGTGGTGAAGCACTGGAATAGGTTACCTAGGGAGGTGGTGGAATCTCTATCCTTAAGGGTATTTAAGGCCCAGATTGACAAAGCCCTGCCTGGGATGATTTAGTTGGTGTTGGTCCTGCTTTGAGCAAGGGACTGGACTAGATGACCTTCTGAAGTCTCTTCCAGCCCTAATATTCTATGATTTCTATGAAATGGAGACTGAGAGGAACCACTCCCCTCTGGGTTCCTCTAGGTGTCATCTGGTTTTGGAATCTCCTCACCGTGGTAGCTGCTGGTACCAGAGGGGGCTGAATTAGCCCTTTGGAGGGTGATCTCAGTTCTAACAAAAATGTGAGGTGAATAGGGCAGGGAGACCAGCAGGCCAGGAAGATACATGATGCTCACAGAACTGGCGGGAGGGGAAGATTCTCTGGGGTTTGTTTTTCTCCAAAAGGAGGAACCATGGTGCCAAGCATAGTGGCACCCCAGAGAAGCACCCACATCAAAGGTCCTCAGCACTGACGCCACCATCCTGGGCCCCCTCCTCAGAGCTCAACAAAGCAGCTTCTGAAATTGACAAGAAAGGGGTTGCCAGGGGCTCACACCCCACAATGCCAGTGCAGGGTGCAGAGAGGTTCCCTCAGGTTCCTTTTAAATTCCACTTTTCCTGTCATTTCCCATCTCATTGGTACAGCTGCTGTCCAACACCTTTCTCCCCTAGCCAGGACCATAGGCAAACACTCCTTCCAGTTACTGGTGTTGTGGTTCCTGGCTGGCCAGCAGAGAGTGTTATTTTGACAAGGTTAGTAGGTCCTGTAGCCGGCATGGCAGGCTGTCCAGCATGCCTGGGCTGTGATGTCTACTGACCTCCCACTGAGCAAGGTGAGCAGGCTGTGACTTGGCTAGTCTGTGGTCAACATGTTTGTGCCATTCCCCGTCCAGAGATGGATGTCACTGGCATAGTGCACCACACTGGCATGGCTGCCAAATAGCCCCATCCTTTCTGCAGGATGTGCATATTTCCTCCTCTCCCCATAATAGCCTCTGCTGTCTTCAGCCCTGGGCTGTGCTCACACAGAACTCCCAGCAGAATCCAGCTGCTCTGTGAATACACTGTTCCTAGCTCTGCTCCGAGAGGGGATTGATACACCCATGTGCAGCTGGATCCAGGAGCACTGACAGCTGGGAAGCCTTTCATCCTATTTTTAGGCTCTGTATTTCTCCACCTGTAATGGGAATTGGCTTCTTTTTTCAAGGAGGAAGGAGGATGGGAAGGAGCTGGAGCCCCCTTGCTGGCCTACACAGGCTAGCACTGAAATACCTGTCTCTTCTGTTTTTCTGTGCACGCCTGTGCGCAACCCAGGCCATAGTCTCCAGGATCCTGTGCTGGTGGCTGAGTGGAAAGTCCCTCCCAAACACAGCTAAAGTCTATTATTGAATCATGCCCCCCAGCCTGCTCCATGCAGATCTCGCTGTCCATACTGCCTCCCCCAAATCCAAACCTGACTAAACTGAGAGCATGAAATGCACCCAAATCCACACTCACCCCCCCGGGTGTGCATCCAGCATCCATGCTCACCCACCCTGGCCAGCACACGAATACTCCAGTGAGGGGGGGCCCTGTAGGATCCTAGATAGGCTGACAGATCAATTCATTGGTTCTGCCTGTCTCCATCCCATCCAACTGGCACAAACTGGCATGTAGGAGCACAATGGGATGAGAAGAGCAACCTCTTTGATACTGCTGACAGAGCTTACCCTTATGCGCTCTCTCCAACATCAGAAACAACACAATCTGAGTGCCAATAGGGTGACCAGATGTCCCGATTTTATAGGGACAGACTCCGATTCTTGGGTCTTTTTCTTATACAGGCTCCTATTACCCCCCATTGCCTACCCTGATTTTTCACATTTGCTCTCTGGTCACCCTAGGTGCCAAGCATGGAGCCTCTTGGTCCTCGAGCAATGGGTGGCATTTCTCGAAATGCCCATGGGACTTCCTTGCATCTGTGTCCTATCTCTGATGTATCTTGTGTCTCAGCTGGGAGGTGTGGAGTTTTTTTATTGTCTCTCTGTCTGTCTGGCTAAGAGCTGCCCGGGAGCAGGAGGGGGCAGGAGGTGAGGCTCTGATAAGAGCAGAGTTGTTCTCTCTCCAGGCAGGGTTTATTATGGGCCCTCACGTTCTCATTCCAGGCTGTGGAGGAGGAGGAGGTGAACAGCCAGAGTGAGGAGAGACTGGAGGCTGAACTGATGGATGTGTCAGCTTGGATGAGCCAGCCCCTAGTTTAAGCCTGCAGGCAAAGCACAGGGCTGAGACTCTGAGGCTGTGGCAAGATAAAGACAAACAACTCACAGCACAAACCATCTTCTCACTCCCAGGCTGGGGTGGATGCAGCCTCCCAACTGAATTGCTCCCTGTGATCGAGGGGGGCACAGACCACCTGCAGCAGCATCCTCCACGCCAACACCACAGCCTGAAACCCGGCACGGTGTGGAGGGGAGGTCCTGGTGGTGTTGGAGAGCTGTTCAGCACTCCTCGCACCACAGTGGCTCCTGTTCTGTGGGACTGGGCCCAGCTTCTCGCTCTGGGCATTGCAACCTGGAACACGAATCTCAGGTCTGGTGCTCTTGGTTCATGATTTCTATGGTGCAGCTAAAGCCAGGAACCCACACTAAAGCTGCTACCCCTCCTAACCCTCTGCTTTGCTGATGGTACAGCTTGGGGATGGGTGCTGCTGCTGTGAGAGGTCAGTGCCCCCTCTCGACCACAGGCCCACTCCAACTCTGACTGGCACATGGGAGTCCTTGGAATGCGCCTACCAGAGCTGCAGATGGTCTAAGTCTGCATATCAGCCAGTCTCCAAGCCCTCCAGTGGAACCCTCTTCTCTGGGCCCCTACAACTGCCTCCTCCCCAAATGGGAACTCAGCACCTTGTGCAACCCCTTCACATTTCTTAAGGAGTGTGACTACTGTCAATCTTAGGGAGTCTGGCTGACGAGCAGTGACACACTAGGAGAGGTGGGAGAATGCATCTTTTCAGTGGAGATGGGGATGACGTTAAATGTCCCAGGCCTGTGGCTCACTGTGGGGTTCCCCCCCACCACAAAGGTGCACTAGATCTGATATAAAATGTTCTGCATGGACTTTGTTTCTCGCTCCCCACCACTGCAGGACCTGGAGAAATCCATGGGAAACATTTGCAAATTCAGCCATTGGCTGTTACGTTAAAAATCACTGGCCTGAGTCCCCACTGCCCTGCATCTTGTTTTATTATTCACACCTGTGCTAAGGGCGTGCAACATGGCCAGTGCTATCAGACCAGAATTCTCCTCTCATGCCTACTAGTAATAGTGATTTGGACCCTCTTGGCACAGCTGTGTATGTGTATTGCTTGCACAAGCAGCCTGGGGGACTGGACCAACTGAGACACAAATAAAGCTGTTTTCATTTCAGTTTTTTGTTTCAATTTCATGGGAAAATGCTGTGAGAGAGAGAGGTTTTATAAAAGCTTTTGGGGCCTGATTCTCATTTACACTTAGGGTGACCAGATGTCCTGATTTTATAGGGACAGTCCCGATTTTTGGGTCTTTTTCTTGTAAAGGCTCCTATTACCCCCCACACCCCGTCCCGATTTTTCACATTTGCTGTCTGGTCACCCTATTTACACTGAGGCCCCTTGACACCACTCTGGCAGCATAAAGTAACTTTAAAATGGGCATTGTTGTAATTTACTACAACTGCAGGGCCACTTTCCACTGTCACTGTGTTGTACGTGGGCCCTAGTGTAAATGAGAATCAGCCCCTTTATGTTTTGGGCCAAACGACCTGGCAGTTCCCATTTAACCACACATCCCTGCCTTTAAAGAATGGGCCGCTTTTTCGTCTACAATGCAAGTGAAGCTTCACCGTGTTAAATGAAGAGGTGATAATTCAAATAATGAAACATCAAGTGGCACAGGGAAAGCATGTGCTCAATGATCAGGACTCTGACTTCCACTGCCCAGAGCTGGCCGTCTCAAAGGCTTGTACTCAGCGTCTGGAGTAAGGTGTTCTGCTTGTGTCTGCCTAGCACCACTTGCCAGATGGCATGAAGAGCGACTTACAGCCTCTCGCTCATCCTCTTGGCTTGAGGGGCGGTGACACATAGCCACGAGCCTCTGTGACTTTATAACTGACACTGCCCACTAATCCACAAGCAACATGCTGCCTAGTAACAGTTAAAGCGTTGGAGAAGGCTTGCTAGAGGTAGGAGCGACACAGGAAGGAACGCTGTCGCCACCACAGCCACAGGAGAAACCTTTCACTCTGTGGCACAGCAGCCCCCAAGGGAGGGAAGCTTCTGGGCCAAATTCAGCAGTGATGTAAAAGAGATGGTAAACTATCCACTGGGTGTAAGAGAGCCTTCGGCAGCCAGTTCATCCCTGCTGTCATTCTGCTGCAGCCAAGGGATCAGACACCAGCCTCAGTTACATCAGTGTAGATCCAGAGTAGCTCCAATGCCTGCTAAGTGGTTATTCCAGATTTACATTAGCATAACAAGGCAGCATCTGGCCCAAGGCAGATCTCAGTGGATGTAAGTGATAAAGTAACGTAACTAGTCCAGGCGTGGCCCTCAGGGCCCAACACTAGGTGGGGTTGGAGCCTTCCCCTGGAAGCACTTTGCTTCTCACAATGTGGGGCCCTCTGTGACCAGCACAAGGGGTGTAAGTTACATGCTTAGGAGGCAGAAGCTGGGGCATGGAGCAGGAAATGCAACCAGCAAGAGCACAGGACACCATGCTCCATTCTACTTTAATTCATGCCTGCACTACCCCCAACACTGCTGGGAGCAATTCAAACCTGGCAGAAGCAGGAGCAACTCCCACTGATTTCAATGAGTGCTATGTCCCCTTGCCCCGGGGGCTGTGTTTGGTCCCACAGAATTCTAGATGGCTGGGAGCTGCACTCATTTTGCATAACCACTGAATGCCATCTCAGCGCAGGTGACACCTGCTAGCAACACCTGCTTGCTAATCAGCTGGCTCCTAGGGCATGGTTCTCCCCTCTCAGAGTTTGGCTGCAGAGGAGTTACTCCTGACTCATGCTAGTGAAAAGGAAGTAAAAAACAGGCCCCCACTGTGTAACTTATCCCACCATGGTACCGCCATTATGTTTGGTCCTACCACATGGACATTTCCCTTGGGGCATATCGCACAGTGGCGTAATGGGCAGAGAACAGGGTGTCTTATGGTGCAGAGATTTCAGGGACATTTCTGTGAGACTCTCTGCCACCCAAGCATCATGACACAGGCATCCCTGGCTAGGAATGGAGCTCTCTGAAGGTATTGTGACCCACCATCCAATCCATGCTAATAACTATTCAATGCTCTGTGCCTGTCCTATCTGCATTACAAGTGCCCCTCACAGGGGTTCTCACAAGAAATTTTTTGGTGGCCTCAGAGTGGCCTATTTTTCCTAATATACTTAATTAACATTAGGAAAAACAAATAAATATGCACATATACATGTCCAAATCATCGTAATTTATTTATGTAGGGGTTTCTTGCAGACTCAGTAATAAAAATAAAATACAGTTGTCACTATTTTTTACTGAACCTAAACAGAATAGAAACAAAATAAGATGCTTTGCACATTCTTGTCTAGTTTGTTGTTGTTTCTTTTACTTTTTTGGCTGCTTTTGTTTTTAGATTTGCTAGCTAGTATGGCTGCTGCTGTGAAAACTAATATATGTATATTTGTATGTATCACTTTTCACAGCAGACTTACTAGCTAGCTTGGAGACAGTGAAAAGTGATATTAACAAGCATACAAATATCGCTTTTCATAGCAGACTTACACAGCCCCAGAAAACCATGGATGGAGAGACAGGTAGGGAGGCAGTGAAGGCCAGGGGCAGTATGGGGGATGAGCCCAGGGCTAGAGCCCAAAGCCCCCTGACTGGGCGATGGAGCCTGAAGCCCTGAGTCTGGAGTCTGGGGCCTGCCACCCCAGGGCTGAAGCTGGAAGCCCAAGCCCCACTACCCCGGGAAGGTCGGGAACTCATACCAGCTGCCTGCTCCTCTGGCATTTGTGGCTGCAAAGGAGGGCAGGGCTGGCTGCCATGGGGGAGGGGCCCCTGCTTCCCCCTCATCACTATCCAGGAGGCTGTGGCTGCAAGAAAGGCCGCTGGTGGCTGGTCGCATGCGGCCATGGTGGTCACATTTGAGAAACACTGCCCTACAATGCAGGTGTCATTTCTTCTGGCCCTATCCCAAGGGTCTAGAGGTGAGAAAGGGAAAAGCCACCTATGCATAGTGCACGTTCTATTTGCAAGACCACCGGAGAGACGGCTTCAGCCATCCCAGCTGGGAAAGCTGAGACATAGCTGGATTAATGGCTAATTGGGAAAGTGCCCCTGCTCGCTCCCCACAAGAACAGACACCCTTTGAAACCAGGGGGTGAGGAATGAGAGGCAGGGAGAGGAGCATCCAGGTGTTAATTCACACTAAGAGATTGGAATCTGGCTAATGAAGAACTCAGCTCTGCACCTAGCAGATTGGAAGGACCCTTCCTGGACACTGAGATTCATGAGAGTTGACTGAGATCAGCCAGGATTAGAATCCACGACCCTCCTAGGAGCCCCTGGTGCTTTGCTATGAGTGAGCAGCACTCCTGCCCTCACGTGGCTTATCTGGGGACAGTTTACAGAGCAATGAATAAGTCAGTCGCTGAAAGTCAGCTGAGTTAGACAGTCTCCTTCCCTCCCTCCCCACCTCCCTCTGCTTTCCCTCTTCCAGATCCGCAAGAGAAGCAAAGCCTGCCGAGGGGGCCTGTGGGAAAACGACGAGCTGGTGTCCATCAATGGGGAGCTATGCACTGGCCTTTCCCACGCCAGCGCCATGCACATCATCGACTCCTCCAGCGACACGCTCCACATTTGTGTGAAAAGGTAACAGTCGAATGCGGGCTCCAGGCAGGGAGCGACCCGCAGGGATACAGCCCCCCTGCAGCGCTTCACTCTGCACAGCAGCTGTCACATAGTTGGATGCGGGGAACACTTTCGCTAACACAAGGCAGAGCAGTCTTGTCCTAGTACACTGGGGCATGAAAACAAGTCAGAAAAACAGGCCTATGGAGCACTTCGCATTCAACAAATGTATGGCCTCCTAGGGCTTCCTGGTTGTCTCTGTGCCGTGTTCCACAGCCAATTAGACTGCACAGCAACAATGGGGAACAGAACTCAGGTCCTCCTGCTCCTATTGCTTTAGCTAAGAGAATCATTGTTAGCAATACAGGGAATATGACTCATAGATGAGCAATTATGATTCCATTCTGCAGCAGGTAGTGTTTCACACAAGACAGTTCATCACACTCATTATTAACATTAGTGACATTGCTTTACTTTAAATAAATGAGTATTCTGTACAACTGGGTTTGATTACACATGGGTCAATGAAATTAACGGAAAAATGGCACGGTGCATTAATGACAGCATTTCATAGTACGGCCAATAATGGGATGGAAACAGAGGCATAAAGAAGTCAGAAGCATACTTCCAAACATGTCCCCCCCTCTGGCCTGTTAGAGGTCCGGCTGGCTAACGTCCTGATCCAGCAAAGCACTGAAACAGAGGACTAACTTCAAGCACATGAGTAGGCCCATAGACCTCAGTGGAACTATTCCTGAGAAGTTAAACAAGTGCTTTAGGGTTTGCTGGATTAGGATCCAGTTCAAGTCGGGAGTAAATCCTGTAGATTAGAAATAGAAAAGGCCTGGGAGGTCCCAACTCCTCCCTCTCCCTGAGAGTGCAGAATTCACCCCTATTGTACTCCAGACTGGACAAAGCACTAGTGAATGTCCTTGTGAGGAGACTTGCACAGCGATAAAGAGCCACACTGGCTGATGGTCTCTGCAGAGTGGGGCCTGAGCGTGACTGTGCTCAGACAGGGAAGAAAAGGGCAGGATGTCCCCACCCACAAGGAATCAGTACCAGGTCTCCATGTAGCGCAGGGGAGGGAAAACTATGGCCCGCGGGCCGGATCTGGCCCATATGGGCTTTCAATCTGGCTGGCGGGATTGCCAGCCCTGTGACACAGCTGGCACCACGTCCCTGTGGCCCTGGGGGAGGCGGGGGGCAGGAGGCTCCGTGCGCTGCCTTTGCCTGCAGGCACCACCCCGCGCAGCTCCCATTGGCCAGGAACGGGGAACAGCGGCCAATGGGAGCTTCGGGGGTGATACTCATGGGTGAGGGCAGTGTGCAGCTGCTGGACATTCTGGCCATTTCCGGGAGTGGTGTGGGGCTAGGGCAGGCAGGGAGCCTGCCTTAGCGCCGCTGCGCACCACTGCCACTCCCGGAACTGCTTGAGGTAAGCAGCGCCGGGCTGGATCCCGCACCCCATACCCATCCTGCAGTCCGCACCCCAACCCCCTGCCTTGAGACCCCTAACCCCCTGATGCACCCCTCCTGAACCCCAACCCCCTGCCCTGAGCCCCCTCTTGCACCCCACACCCCTCCTGCACCCCAGCCCCCTACCCTGAGCCCCTTCCTGCACACTGCACCCCAGCCTCCTGCCCCAGCCATACATTTATGGCCCTGCATACAATTTTCCCACCTAAAAAAAGGTTGTCCACCCCTGGTCTAGCTGAAGTGAGCCAGTGCACTGAGACATTCTGCTGTGTTCTCCTGTGGTTCTGGGCTCTTACCAGTGATTAAGTGTGGCAAGAGAGGCCTGCAGAAGGTGTCCAGAATAGTATGGGCCTTATGTCACCACTCCAGAGCCCACCTGCAGGCAGCAGGTGCTGGGACAAATTCCACTGGGACAAAATCAGCACACTTTAAATTAGCCAAGTGACACGGGCAGTCTCCCCACTGGGTGTGTAAATCAGCTGTCCAGATGCCAGCATTAGACAGCTTTGAGATAACATAACTAGCTGGCCTTACTCTTTAGTGGGGCTTGCCAAATGCTACTGCCTATTACATCTCTGCTCCTTGAACCATATTTATATTCTCATGCAGCACAACACTCGTGTCCTTCCCGACAGGAGAGTCAGTGTGCTGATTCCAGTGAGTGCATGTGTGCAAGTGAGAGATGGGGCCCAACAGACAGGACTCCGGGGTACTGTTCCTAGCTCTGACTCCCACAACAATGAATAATGCTAAGTTACTTTTAAAAAAGCAGAAGGGGGAAGAAGGGATTGACACAGGCATCTTTTTATTTTAGGGATTAAGGGACGCTGATAGCAAGAGGGAAGAGTTGGTGCGGGAGGCCATATGAGGGAGGGGATGGTGGCCTGAGCAGCTATGAGTGGGAGCGGAGATGATCCTAATAACCAACAGTGGGAAGGGGTGTGAGAATGAGACACCTTTCTGTCAAGATATGCATGGGCCCACATCACTGCAGTGTTTGAGAAGCCCCAAACTAGCCCATTTCCAACAGAACCAAATTCCAAGTCTGTCCTGCCCCCTCAGCAGTTCACATTTTCATTCAGAGCTCTCTCTTGCATGATTTGCACCCCAGGTGCCACCCAGGTAAGCAGCTGTAGCAATGGGAATTACCTTGTGAGTTAGCCAGATGGCACTCACTCACTCACTCACTCATGCCCGTCACCCCAATCTAGAGTGCATCATATGGTGCTGCAGGCCCTGAGTGCCGGAGTTCCTGGAGTACCCCAGGCTGGTTAGCTCTATGGTGCTACTGCTCTAGTCTAAGGGCTGGTCTACACTATGGGGGGAAACCGATCTTAGATACGCAACTTCAGCTATGTGAATAACGTAGCTGAAGTCGAATATCTAAGATCGGATTACTCACCCGTCCTCACCGCGCGGGATCGATGTCCGCGGCTCCCCCTGTAGATTCCGCAACTCCGTTGGGGTTGGTGGAGTTCCGGAATCTATATAAGCGCGCTCGGGGATCGATATATTGCATCTAGATGAGACATGATATATCGATCCCCGAGCAATCGATTTTAACCCTCCGATACGGCAGGTGGTCTAGACGTAGCCTAATTATCGCTTCTTCCCTTCCCCATAGTCCAAATGGAACACAACCCCCTTGCCCACTGCTCTCACATTTTATCCCCTTCCATGTCATTGAGAGGAAGCCAAGTGGTACAATTTTCAAAAGCATCTAAGACTCAGATTTTTAACGGTATGTAGGTGTTGTTGCATTCAGCATTGCAACAGCTAACTGACTGAGAAGTCTAAGACTCATCTTCAAAGGGATTTAGGCACTTAGGAGCCAAAATCCCATTGACGGTCAATTGGATTTAGGCTCCTAAGTGCTCCAATCCCTTTTGAAAAAAGGATGTAGGTGCTTGTCATTTACATTTTTTTACTATCCAGCTAAGCACCAAATTATCTTTCATGAACCCTTAAATTTTAAAAAAAAACAAGGACTCCTCGGTTTTTTTGCTAATACAGACTAACATGGCTACCACTCCGAAACCTTACATTTAAAAGAGACCCACCTGCTCCAAGCACTTGCAGTACAAGCACACACCCAGCCCCCGCCTCCCTCATAAGGCTCACGGTGAAAGTTTCCCTCGCCGCCATATGAGCTTTTCTTTCTCAAGCATTTATTTGTTTGAAAGATGAAGCATAACCGCTTCTGAACCACCTTTTCCCAGACCATGTGTCAAACAGCCAAGTCCTGACTCAGTGCATACATGACTGTGCAGGCGCAGCTACACGTACAGTGGGGTGCAGCGTACCAACACTGTACAGCCAGCTAGCACAGGTATACACAGCAGTGGAGACAGTGAAGCACAGTTTAGGTGAGTAGAATGCCCTACACGCCTGAATACCCAGTGATGTACCCTACATGGCTCTCTACTTGCCCAAGCCATGCCTCCCACATCTAATGCTGCTATTTTTAGCAGTGTAGTATTCTGCTACCTCCCTGCTGCCAGAGGCTTGCACTGCGGCATGTAGCTATATACCACAGTTTGGATACAGCCTGCCTTTTGCCGCAGGGTGTAGCTACATGTGTAGTGCCTGTACAGTAACTCCTCACTTAAAGTCGTCCTGGTTAATGTTGTTTCATTGTTACGTTGCTGATCAATTAGGGAACATGCTAGTTTAAAGTTGTGCAATGCTCCCTTCTAATGTCGTTTGGCAGTGGCCTGCTTTGTCCATTGCTTGCAGGGACAGCAGCCTGTTAAAACTAGCTAGTGGGGGCTTGGAACCAGGGTGGACCGGCAGCCCCCCATCAGCTCCCCACTCCCCTAAGTTCCCTGTGCAGCAGCTGCCCAGCAGGCTACCAATTGCAGGCAGTTCAGCTGTCCCTCCCCCCACTGCCATGTGCTGCTCCTGCCCTCTGCCTTGGAGCTGCTCCCGGGAGCCTTCTGCTTGCTGTGCAGGGGAGGGGGGAAAAGGGAAGCTAATGTCAGGGTGTCCCCCCCTACTTCTCTCCCCCTCCCAGCTTACCCCTTTTCCATGTAGAGCAAGGTGGGGACAGGACAGGGTTCACGACAGAGAGAGCTTGCTGATTGCAGCTGTTGTCTCAATTTCCTGATTTTTTTAAAGGCAATGTACTCAGAGTGGGGTCCTCATACTTAAAGGGGCAATGCACTTCTCTCTCTCTCTCCCACACACAGGATGTGTGTGTCTGTCTCTGTCTGCCATGCTATCTCCCCTCCCTCCATTTGTGCTGCCTTGTAGAGTGTGAGGCTAAATTAACAGCAATGGGTTAATCCTTGAGGGCTCAGTGGAATGATAGCTCATCATTTAGCAGTAAGGCATTCCCTGGGAAATATCCCACCCTCTGACTTCACCACCTCAACCAAGCTTCACAATCATCATTGCTGTGTACAATATTAAATTGTTTGTTTAAAACTTAGACTGTGTGTGTGTGTGTGTGTGTGTGTGTGTGTGTGTGTGTGTGTGTGTGTGTGTGTGTGTGTGTGTGTGTGTGTGTGTGTGTGTAATATAGTTTTTTGTCAAGTGAAAAAAATTTCCCTGGAATCTAGCCCCACCCCCCATTTACATTAATTCTTATGAGGAAATTGGATTCGCTTAACATCATTTTGCTTAAAGTTGCATTTTTCACGAACATAACTACAACGTTAAGTGAGGAGCTACTCTACCGTGCATGCCACTGTAAGTGTAAACACAGCCTAGTGGGAGTTCTGACACAGCAGGTTCTGAGTAATAAGAATGGCAGAATTCAGCCGCAGTGTGAACTCAAGGGGCCAAATCATGGAGTCCCGACTAAGCCTTTTGCAAGTAAAATTACCACTGAGTTTTTGCCTGTCCAGAACTGTCAGGACTGAGCCTGTGGGATATACAGTCAGAAATCAGAGTACAGGGCTCAGTTACAGCTCTCACCAGCCAAGCTGGGATGGACAGGGGAGGAGGAGTTGCCTTGCCCCTGCTGTGGGGCCTGGAGACAATATGCCTTTGAGAAGCATAGCAGCCCCCAAGGTCTGGGGGAGGGGAAGACGGGGTGCCACTTGCTATTCCTGTGTCGCAGGTATAGCCAACACCCTTTCCAGCACAGCCAAGCTAGGAAGCAGAGAAATGTCAGTGATTAATTGGCCTTGATGTAGCCATCTGAGTTGCACCTGCAAATGGTGGGTTTGAATTTGGCCTGTATCATCCAGATAGGTGAGACATTTATGGCCCCTGTCCCTCCCCTATGCTGAGTGCCATCCCCCTGCATCCTAGGAGTTCCTCCACTGACTGAAATTCACAGAGCCACTCCTCCTTCTCTCCACAGGATGGCTGGCAGAGACCGGTCTGGCATGCGGCCCCTGCACTCGCTTTCCCCTGGGCAGCCTCGAGTACTCTCCGCACCCTCCCCAGTCAGCCCAGAGCCAGCTGGTCCCCCAACCATCACCCCACCTGAGCCACAGCGCAGGCGGCAGCAGCAGCTGGGGAGCCTGACCTCGCCCCCCGACAGTGAGGCATACTACGGTGAGACGGACAGTGACGCTGACAACATTGCCCAGGAGAAGCACCGGCGGGCCCGCAAGAAGAGCCCTCGCTCTCCACCTGGAGGCTCCAACAACAAGCCAGGCGAGCCACAGGATGAAGTGTCTCTGTCTGAGTTGAGTGGCTATGACAGCACCCCAGAGGCAGTGGTGCAGGCCGGAGAGGGAGGAGAGAACATGAGTGGTGTGGCCGAGAGAGAGATTGTGAAGCAGCCCAGCAGCCTCACGGACACCCCTTTCTCAGAGAGTGAGGTGCTGCTGCAGCCGTCCCCAGCAGAGAGCAGAGAGCTCTCCCCGGAGGCCATGCTCCTGCCCCATGCCACCAGGACCATCCGAGCGGAGCGCCACCTCATCCCCATGGTGGGGCCAGTAGAACACCCAGTCGATGAAGATTTAACCACCACCTATGCAGAGAAAGCCAAACTAGCTAGTAAGTGCCCCAGGCCCACCTCTCTACTCCTCTGCTGCAACCTGCCTGTGCTAACTCCCCTTCCCAGGCCAAAAGGCCTTCACCCAGCACTTCACCCAGCTTCTCTTGTGTGGCAGGATGCTGGGCCAGGCCAGCCCTGCAGGGGTCTGAGCTGGCGGCTTAGGTCACTCAGAGTTTCCTCTGGCAGGCACTCAGGGAAGATGTTCAGAGTCTAGAATCCCCACCCTGATTTCTGTTGGAAACAGGAGGGAGATGGCTGGTACTGGAACTGTCCGGGTTCAAGTTCACTGCTACAGGCCAATGGGAGCTGCTGGAAGTGGCACAGGCTGAGGGATGTGCTTGCCGCCCTTTCTGCAGCCCCCATTGGCCTGGAGTGGCGAACCACGGCCAGTGGGAGCCATGATCAGCCGAATCTGTGGACATGACAAGTAAACAAACCAGCCCGGCCCACCAGAGGCTTTCCCTGCACAAGCAGCGGAACAAGTTTGAGAACCACTGGACTAGAGGAGTACGTCGGCACTGCAAACTAAGCCTAACTCTGACTCATATTTGATCCCACACCCCGTTCCGTCCAGGCACAAATCAGAGTGAATCAAGTCACCAAGCACTCAGGAACTGGAATCTAGGACCCTGCTAGGGTCAGAGCCTGAGTCCTGATATGAGTTGGGCCCAAGCCCTGTTGGTTTATGGTGTAGACACAGCTCAAACCACAGACCCTAGTCAGAAGGTCTGCGCAGTGCAGTGTGGGCACATTAGTACAGCTGTGAAACCCAGGCCCAGCAATTGGAAACCCAGGTTTAAAATGCAATGTGGATGCTCAAGCACAGGCTTCGATGTCCCCAAGCCTGAGTCCCACAGACCTGAGTTTACAATGCAGTGTAGATATACCCAAAGTGACCTAACAGGACCTTTCTAGCTCTTATTTCTGTGGTTCTGTAATTCTGTGTCCACTCAGCCTCCACCTGCTGTGTAGATTAAACTGAGCAATTCTTAGGATTCATGGAAATCAGGGCTGGAAGAGATGTCTGAAGTAACCAAATCTAATCCTCTTGGGCTGGCTACTCCATCCTCCTTTATTGTTTTTGAACATTTCCATAAGTAACACCTCTGTGATCTCCTTTGATGACTGCTCCACTAATTGCTCTTACCAGGAGGGTGTTTTTCCTTCTATTTAATCTAAACCTGCCTTTATTTATCATTAGCTTAAGGCCATTATTCCTTGAATTACATTCTTGGCCAGCTTTCCCTGCCTATTCCCCTCACCTATCATTTCCTCTCAAGAACTTGTAGCAAGATGTTATGGGGAAGGAGAAAGCTGGGTCCCACCTCTCTTAGTCGTGGACATCTTACCTGCATCCTGCTATCACAGAATCATAGATTAGAGTTGGAAGAGACCTCCGGTCATCTAGTCCAACCCCCTGCTCAAAGCAGGACCAATACCAACTAAATCATCCCAGCTGGGGCTTTGTCAAACCGAGCCTTAAAAACCTCTAAGGATGGAGATTCCACCACCTCCCTAGGTAACCCATTCCAGTGCTTCGTCATCCTCCTAGTGAAACAGTGTTTCCTAATATCCAGCCTAGACTTCCCCCACTGCAACTTGAGACCAATGCTCTTTGTTCTGTCATCTGCCACCACTGAGAACAGCCAAGCTCCATCCTCTTTGGAACCCCGCTTCAGGTAGTTGAAGGTTGCTATCAAATCCCCCCTCACTCTTCTCTTCTTCAGACTAAATAAACCCAGTTCCCTCAGCCTCTCCTCTTAAGTCATGTGCCCCAGACCCCTAATCATTTTCGTTGCCCTCTGCTGGACTCGCTCCAATTTGTCCACATCCCTTCTGTAGTGGAGGGGACCAAATTTGGATGCAATACTCCAGGTGTGGCCTCACCGGGGCCAAATAGAGGGGAATAATCACTTCCCTCGATCTGCTGGAAAAGCTCCTACTAATATAGCCCAGTATGCCGTTGGCTTTCTTGGCAACAAGGGCACACTGCTGACTCAAATCCAGCTTCTCGTTCACTGTAATCCCCAGGTCCTTTTCTGAAGAACTGCTGCTTAGCCAGTTGGTCCCCAGCCTGTAGTGGTTAATGGGATTCTTCCTTCCTATGTGCAGGACTCTACACTTGTCTTTGTTGAACCTGATCAGATTTCTTTTGGCCCAACCCTCCAATTTGTCTAGGTCATTCTGGACCCTATCCCTACTCTCCAGTGTATGTACCTCTCCCCCCAGCTTAGTGTCATCTGCGAACTTGCTGAGGGTGCAATTCATCCCATCATCCAGATCATTAATAAAGATGTTAAACAAAACTGGCCCCAGGACTGACCCCTAGGGTACTCCGCTTGATACCAGCTGCCAACTAGACATTGAGCCATTGATCACTGCCTGACAATCTAGCCAGCTTTTAATCCACCCTATAGTCCATTCATCCAATCCATACTTCTTTAACTTGCTGGCAAAAATATTGTGGGAGATCATATCAAAAGCTTTGCTAAAGTCAAGATATATCACATCCATTGCTTTCCCCATATCCACAGAGCCAATTATCTCATCATAGAAGGCAGTCAGGTTGGTCAGGCATGACTTGCCCTTGGTGAATCCATGTTGACTGTTCTTGATCACCTTCCTTTCCTCTAAGTGCTTCAAAATGGATTCCTTGAGACTGACAGGTCTGTAGTTCCCTGGGTTCTCTTCCCTTTTTTAAATGTGGGAACTATATTTGCCTTTTTCCAATTGTCTGGGACCTCCCCCGATTACCACGAATTTTCAAAGATAATGGCCAATGGCTCTGCAGTCACATCAGCCAACTCCCTCAGCACTCTTGGATGCATTAGATCTGGACCCATGGACTTGTGCATGTCCAGCTTTCTTAAATAGTCCTTAACCTGTTCTTTCACCACTGAGGGCTGCTCACCCCCTCCCAATACTCTGTTGCCCAGTGCAGCAGTCTGGGAGCTGACCTTGTCTGTGAAGACTGAGGCAAAAAAAGCTTTGAGTACTTCAGCTTTTTCCACATCATCTGTCACTAGGTTGTCTCCTCCATTCAGTAAGGGTCTGACACTTTCCCTGACCTTCTTGTTGCTAACATACCTGTAGAAACTCTTCTTGTTACCGTTCATGTCCCTTGCTAGCTGCAACTCCAGTCGTACCTTAGCCTTCCTGATTACACCCCTGCATGCTCGAGCAATATTTGTATACACTTCCCTAGTCATCTGTCCAAGTTTCCACTTCTTGTAAGCTTCCTTTTTGAGTTTAAGATCACTGAAGATTTCACTGTTAAGCCAAGCTGGTCACCTGCTGTATTTGCTATTCTTTCTGCGCATTGGGATGGTTTGTTCCTGCACCCTCAATAAGGCTTCTTTAAAATACAGCCAGATCTCCTGGACTCATTCCCCCCTCATATTACCCTCCCAGGGGATCCTTCCCATCAGTTCCCTAATGGAGTCAAAGTCTTCTTTTCTGAAGTCCAGGGTCCGTATTTTGTTACCCTCCTTTCTTCCATTTGTCAGGATCCTGAACTCAACCATCTCATGGTCACTGCTGTCTAGGTTGCTACCCACATCTACTTCCCCTACCAATTCTTCCCTGTTTGTAAGTAGCAGGTCAAAAGGAGCATGGCCCCTAGTCGGTTCCTCCAGCACTTGCACCAGAAAGTTGTCCCCAACACTCTCCAAAAACTTCCTAGATTGTCTGTGCATTGCTGTATTGCTCTCCCAGCAGATGTCAGGGTGATTGAAGTCCTGCATTAGAACCAGGGCCCATGATCTGGAAACTTCAGTTAGTTGTCCAAAGAAAGCCTTGTCTACCTCATCCTTCTGTTCTGGTGGTCTATAGCAAATGCCCACCACGACATCACCCTTCTTGCTCTCACCTCTAAACTTAACCCAAAGACTCTCAACAGGCTTTTCTCCAGTTTCATACTGGAGCTCTGAGGAATCATACTGCTCTCTTACATACAATGCAACTCCTCCACCTTTCATAGAATCGTAGACTTTAAGGTCAGAAGGGACCATGATGATCATCTAGTCTGAACTCCTGCACAATGCAGGCCACAGAATCTCATCCACCCACTCCTATATCAAACCTGTGCCTGAGCCATTGAAGTCCTCAAATCATGGTTTAAAGACTTCAAGGTCAGAGAATCTTCCAGCAAGTGACCCGTGCCCCACGCTGCAGAGGAAGGGGAAAAACCCCCAGGGCCTTTGCCAATCTGTCCTGAAGGAAAATTCCTTCCCAATGCCAAATATGGAGATCAGTTAAACCCTGAGCATGTGGGCAAGACTCACCAGCCAGACAGCCAGGAAAGAATTATCTGTAGTAACTCAGATCCCAACCCATCTAACATCCCATCACAAGCCAGTGGGCATATTTACTGCTAGTAGTCAAAAACCAATTAATTGCCAAAATTAGGCTATCCCATCATACCATTCCCTCCATAAACTTATCAAACCTAGTCTTAAAGCCAGATATGTCTCTTGCCCCCACTGCTCCCCTTGGAAGGCTGTTCCAGAACTTCACTCCTCTGATGGTTAGAAACCTTCATCTAATTTCAAGTCTAAACTTCCTGATAGCCAGTTTATATCCATTTGTTCTTGTGTCCACATTGGTACTGAGCTTAAATAATTCCTCTCCTTCCATGGTATTTATCCCTCTGATATATTTACAGAGAACAATCATATCTTCCCTCAGCCTTCCTTTGGTTAGGCTAAACAAGCCAAGCTTTGAGTCTCCTTTCATATGACAGGTTTTCCATTCCTTGGATCATCCTAGTAGCCCTTCTCTGAACCTATTCCAGTTTGAATTCATCCTTCTTAAACATGAGAGTCCAGAACTGCACACAGTATTCCAGTTGAGGTCTTACCAGTGCCTTGTATAATGGTACTAACACCTCCTTATCTCTACTGGAAATACCTCGCCTGATGCATCTCAAGACTGCATTAGCCTTTTTCACAGCCATATCATATTAGCGGCTCATAATCATCCTGTGATGAACCAATACTCTGAGATCCTTCTCCTTCTCTGTTACTTCCAGCTGATGCCTCCCCAGCTTATAACAATAGTTCTTGTTATTAATCCCTAAACGCTTGACCTTGCACTTTTCACTATTAAATTTCATCCTATTACTATTCCTCCAGTTTACAAGGTCATCCAGATCTTCCTGTATGATATCCTGGTCCTTCTCTGTATTGGCAATACCTCCCAGCTTTGTGTCATCTGCAAACTTTATTACCACATTCCCACTTTTTATGCCAAGGTCAATAATAAAAAGATTAAATAAGATTGGTCCCAAAACCAATCCTTGAGTAACTCCACTAGTAACCTCCTTCCAGCCTGACAATTAACCTTTCAGTATGACCTGTTGTAGTCTCCCCTTTAATCAATGCCTTATCCACCTTTCAATTTTCATATTGATCCCCATCTTTTCCAATTTAACTAATAATTCCCCATGTGGAACCATATCAAATGCCTTACTAAAATCGAGGTAAATTAGATCCACTGCATTTTCTTCATCTAAAAAATCTGTTATCTTCTCAAAGAAGGAGATCAGGTTGGTTTGGCATGATCTACCTTTTGTAAAACCATGTTGTATTTTGTCCCAATTACCATTGACCTCAATGTCCTTGACTATTTTTTCCTTCAAATTTTTTTCCAAGACCTTTCATACTACAGATGTCAAATTGACAGGCCTGTAGTTGCGTGGGTCACTTTTTCCCCCTTTCTTAAAGATAGGAACTAAATTAGCAATTCTCCAGTCATACGGTACAAGCCCTGAGTTTACAGATTCATTAAAAATTCTTGCTAATTGTCTTGCTGTTCAAGTTTGGCTTCTACCTCGGATGTGGTAATATCTACCTCCATATCCTCATTCCTATTTGTCATCCTACCATTATCTCTAAGCTCCTCATTAGCTCATTAAAGACTGAGGCAAAGTATTTGTTTAGATATTGGGCCATGCCTAGATTATCCTTAACCTCCACTCCATCCTCAGTGTTTAGCGGTCCCACTTCTTCTTTCTTTGTTTTCTTCTTATTTATATGGCTATAGAACCTTTTACTATTGGTTTTAATTCCCTTTGCAAGGTCCAACTCTACATGGCTTTTGGCCTTTCTCATTTTATCCCTACATGTTCTGACCTCAATAAGGTAGCTTTCCTTGCTGATCACTCCCATTTTCCATTCCTTGTAGGCTTTCTGCTTTTGCTTAATCAGCTCTCTGAGATTCTTGCTCATCCAACTTGGTCTACAACTCCTGCCTATGAATTTTTTCCCCTTTCTTGGGATGCAGGCTTCTGATAGTTTCTGCAACTTTGACTTGAAGTAATTCCAGGCTTCCTCCACTTTTAGATCCCCAAGTTCTTCAGTCCAATCCACTTCCCTAATTCCCTTAATTCTTTAAAGTTAGCCCTTTTGAAATAAAAAACCTTAGTCCCAGATCTATTTTTGTTTATCCTTCCATTTAGTTTAAACTGTATTAGCTCATGATCACTCGAACCAAGGTTGTCCCCTACAACCATTTCTTCTATGAGGTCCTCACTACTCACCAAAACCAAATCTAAAATGGCATCCCCTCTTGTTAGTTCAGCTACTACTTGGTGAAGGAATCCATCAGCTATCGCATCTAGGAAAACCTGAGCCCTATTATTATTACTAGCACTTGTTCTCCAGTCTATATCTGGGAGGTTAAAGTCTCCCATGATCACACAATTCCCATTAGTATTTACTTCATTAAAAACATTAAAAAGGTCTTTATCCATATCCAGATCAGATTCCGGCGGTCTGTAGCACACTCCAAGCACTATCTCAGGGGAGGCTTTAGTAGCTTTCTTCCCCAATGTGATTTTTGCCCAGACAGACTCTGTCTTATACATTCCATCCCTTCTTATTTCTTTACCGTCTACTTCATCATTGATATATAATGCTACTCCACCACCTTTGTCTTTATTTCTGTCTTTCCTAAACAGCACATACCCTTCAATACCTGTACCCCAGTCATGACTACTATTCCACCATGTTTCTGTTATCCCTATAATATCCGGTTTCACTTCCTGCACTGGTAACTCTAGTTCCTCCATTTTATTACCTAGGCTCCTCGCATTAGTGTACAAACATCTTAATTCTTGCTGTTTGGCTTCACTCACATTCTTTACCCGATTTGGCCCAGACATTCTACTGCCAGTGTCACCTATTAGAATTGTATCTACACTACCCTTCCTCCATATGTCCATTCTCTACTCATTCTTTCTTGCTTCATTTTCTTCCCTCTCAATGTTAAAATCCGGCGTGGAGATTACCTGGACATCTCCCAACCATCTCCCCCCAATTCCTAGTTTAAAGCTCTCTTAATCAGTTGAGCCAGCCTCCATCCTAGAAGTCTATTTTCCTCCCTTCTCAGGTGAAGTCCATCTGAGAGAACAGTCCTCTGTCCATGAATGCCTCCCAGTGGCCATACATCCCAAAGCCCTCCTTATAGCACCACTGCCTGAATCATCTGTTGATTGCCATATTCTTGTCACACCTTTGTTGCCCTTCTCTAGGAATAGGCAGAATCCCACTGAAGATCAACTGAGCCTCGATTTCCTTAAGTGTCTTCCTCAGCTTGGCATAGTGTCCCTTGATACATTCCAGCGAGAATCTAGCTGTATCATTCGTTCCCACATAAAGGACAATCAGCGGATTCTTTCCCGCTACCCTTAGGATCCTCTTCAGCCTCAAGTCCACATCCTGTATCTTAGCGCCTGGCAGAAAGCACGCCCTTCTGTTCTCTGGATCAGCTCTGGTTACAGGCCTGTCTATTCTTCTCAGTAAGGAGTTCTCAGTCATGTAGACATGCCTTTTCCTGGTGACAGTGCAATTCTCTGGTCTAACCCTGTTCCCTCTGGCTCCAAGACCTCTTGATTTCTATTCACCCTTGCAATCCTCTGCAACCCATCCTGTATCCTCCTGGGGCTCATATTTGGTGTTGTCTCCATTGACTCTTCGCCTCTTCCTATAGGACTAGCTGCTCTTCTCTTCTTCCTTGCCCTCTCACCTTCAGCGACCACCTGCTGTGCCCCTTCTTCATTTTCCAACTCCGCAAACCTGTTCCTGAGCTCTATTGCTCCTTCATTGGCCCGTCTTTTCCTCTGCCTGGTTCTCTTAGTCACATGCTTCCACCATCCACTTTCCTCACCCAGCAGTCTCCCCTCAGAGTTCTTTGGTCCTGCTTCCATCTGCAAGTCTGAGCTTTTCCCTTCAGCCTCATCATGTCTTTGCTCCATCATCTGCTGGAACCCCCTTCTAAACTTGACTGGAGTTTCCACCTGCATCTCCAATCCTCGGATCTTTTCTTCCATCAGCTCTGTCTGGTGGCACTTCATGCAGACGAAACTCTTTTCAGGTACCCCCTCCAGGATCACGTACATGCTGCAGCTTCCACATCCAGTCATCTTTGTTGTGTCTTCCACTGCTTGGGTCACTACAACTGCTGCCTCTTTATCTGTCATAGGCTTCCCACCTAAATTCTGTAAATCTGGGAAACACAAACCAACCCAAAACACCATCACCCACAGCAAAACAAACCCCTCCTGTACCTGTCCTTCCTGAACAGTTTATGCCCATCCATGACAGTGCTTCAGTCATGTGAACTGCCCCACCAAGTTTCTGTTATTCCAATCACATCATAGTTCCTTGATTGTGCCAGGACTTGCAGTTCTTCCTGCTTGTTTCCCAGGCTTCTTGCATTCGTGTACACGCACCTAAGATAACTAGCCGATTGCCCTACTGTCTCAATATGAATCAGGAGGCTTCCAGTCATGTACCCTACTCCTTGTGTTTCCTGCTACCCAAGCAGTATTTTAACTCCTTACATGATGACAGGGCAAGATCCATCTTTTCTTTAGAGTTGTGACCTATGCAGCTCTATCGATATGTTGTACAATAGTATCTGTCATCCAAGGACCACAAACTGCTGTACAATCAATTAATTCACATTACAGCCCCACTGTGAGGTAGGTCATTCATATTATCCCTATATTACAGATGTGGGAACTGATGCACAGAGAAATTAAAACACTTGCCTGTGGTCACACAGCAAATTGGGAATAATGTCCAGGAGTCCTGACTCCCAGTACCCTGCTGTAACCACTAGACTTGCCTCCTGCTATTAGCAGATATTTCCAATCATAGAACGTCAGGGTTGGAAGGGACCTCAAGGGTCATCTAGTCCAACCCCCTGCTTGAAGCTGGACTAATCCCCAGACAGATTTTTGCCCCAGATTCCCAAGTGGCTCTCCTTAAAGATTGAACTCATAACTCTGAGTTTAGCAGGCCAATGCTCAAACCACTGAGCTATCCCTCCCACCTGGCTAGAGATAGGACATGAGTAAAGGAAGGCTCCGAGTTACTACACAGAAATTCTTTCCTACGTGCCTGGCTACTGGTCTCACCCACAGGCTCAGGATCTAACTGATCGCCATATTTAAGGTTGGGAAGGAATTTTCTCCTGGCAGATACCCTAGGGTTTTTTGCCTTCCTCTGCAGCATGGGGGCCAATTCACTTGCTGGTTTGAACTAGAGGAGGGATGGGCAAACTTTTTGGCCCGAGGGCCACATCTGGGTGTGAAAATTGTATGGCGGGCCATGACTGCTCATGAAATTGGCATTGGGGTGTAGGAGGGGGTGAGAGCTCTAGCTGGGGGTGTGGGCCCTGCAGTGGAGCCAGAAATGAGGAGTTCAGGGTGTGGGAGGGGGCTCCAGGCTGGGGAAGAAGTTTCGGGTATGTGTGGGGGGGCGGGTGAGGGCTCTGCTGAGGGTGCAGGCTCTGGGGTGGGGCTGTGGATGAGGAGTTTGGGATGCAGGAGGGTGCTCTGGGTTGGGATTGAGGGGTTTGGAGGGCAGGAGGGGATCAGGGCTGGGGCAGAGGGTTGGGGCATGGGAGGGGCTCAGGGGTGCAGGCTCTGGTTGGCGCTTACCTCATGCAGCTCCCAGAAGCAGCAGCATGTCCCCCCCTCCTGCTCCTACACGAAGGCACAGCCAGGCATGGAGCTCCCTGGCTTACCCTAAACATAGCAGCTGGTGGAGGAACATGCTGCTGCTCCTGGGAGCCATGCAGAGCTGCAGCACACATGCATGGAGTGGCCCCCGAGCCCACACCCCGGCTGGAGCGCAGGATCAGGGCAAGCCCCAGACCCTGCTCCCCAGTGGGAGCTCGAGGGCTAGATTAAATTGGCTGGTGGACCAGATGTGGCCTGCGGGCCATAGTATGCCCACTCCTGAACTAGAGTGAATGGTGAATTCTCTAACTTGACGTCTTTAAATTGTGATTAGAGGATTTCATTAACTCAACCAAAGGTGAGGGGTCTGTTATAGGAGTGGGTGGGTGAAGTTCTGTGGCCTGTGACATGCAGGAGATCAGAGTAGATGATCGCAATGGTCCCTTCTGACCTATGAGTCTTGTTGTAAGGCCACTGCTACAGCTGTTTTCCTCTCTTTCTCAGAGAGAATACCACCGTGTCTCCTTGCCCAAAGGAGCTTTGTAGACTTCTTCCAAAGCTAAGCTCTTTCCTCATGGCAGCGCACTGAGCTATTGCTCTGCCCCATGTCACAAGGCAGACTCAATCCGGCAGGTGCTATCTTAAATCAGACCCAGCTTGGCAGTACCGATGACGCAAGGCCAGGCCTTGGCTGTTTCTGTTTGTTCCACAGCCTATTGAGAATTCACCCCCGCTTAGGACAGCAGTGAAAAGAGCAATTTCCACCTCCTCTAGGCTGAAGCTATTTTTTCCCCTTTGAATAATGTACAAATATGAGGTGAATGCTGAGAAAGGCATGTCCAGCTGCTCTCTGCCACCTGATAGTCCTAGCACTGGATGAGCAATCGCTTTACGTCAGGGCTTATTTCCAAGGACAGAGTCAGCACAGAAGGCTCCCAGGAAAGCCACATATTTAAATCAAAGCATTTCTGATGGCAGAATAATCTCCCATGGCTGGAGGTGACGTAAGGATGTTGCTAGCTAGACGGAGGGGTTCCTAGCACCATTGCAGGCTGAGCTAGTACTTTCCTGTCCCGATATACTCCCTTTTGGGTGAGGCTTCTCTCAGCAGGATCCATAGTGGAAGAGTTCTCAGTAGCGATTCACAGGCTGATGGCACTCCATGGCGGTTCACATGGCCTTTTACTAGACTGCGACTCTCTGCTGCTTGAGAGGATGGAGACAAACTTTTCTGCCCCAGCGAGGCCATAGCACAATGGTCTGGTCAGTGACAAACCAAGGAATAACAGAAAGGAATGGGGGGTGGGGTGTTAAAGGCTATGGCGAGGAGAGCTAGAGAAACTACTGCACCTAAATACTCACATTCTGCACTTCATGGCTTTGACTGAACTCTGAGCTATGTTGGCTGCCATGGGAGCCCAGCTGAAGGGACACTAGGGTCATGCAAGGGGCATGCAGTGCATCATACTGCTGGGGGCTGAGGCCAGCCAGAGCAGCCCCAAAGGGATGTGGTGCTGGTTTGGAAAGGGGTGTTACTATAGTTCTTGGGCCTGGATTCAGCACAGCCTCTGCTGGCTCTAGTGGCACCTATGCACAATTTAAAACTGCCCTCCTGTTAAGAAGCCCTTTAGTTCCTCTTGAGCAAACACCACCTGCCCTTTCCTAGTGAGGGATCCCCCCAATCCATGCCCACAGAGATGGTGTGTGGGGGAGTGCCCTCTGGAGTCTCCTGAACCAGAGGGGTGAATCAAGATTGCGGTTCAAAACCAGCTGTTTTTTAAAAAGTGGACTTGATTCTGCACGGGGAATGGATGACTCAGTGGATCAGTAATGGGAGAACAGTGCTGGATTTTTAGGCTGGGAAACCATTAAAGACCATTTAGACTGTCCAATCAAATCCCTGCTTTTTGCAGAATACCACCCTATGGCATTCCCACTAACACTATATCTAACCTGCCTTTGAATTTTGGTGGTCATGATCCTCCGCCACCTCCCAGGGAATCTGTTCCATGGATCACTTGCTCTTGCAGGGAAGAACTCCATCTACCTCACCAGAGTGCTTCCATCTTTAGCCTCAGGCCACGGATCCCTGCCCTGCCACCTTTAATGTGTGAATAACCAACCCCCTTTTTCCACTGAGACTCTAATTCAGAAGGTCCTTCTGAATCTTCTCTTTTCTAGTCTACTTCTCCAGCTCTCTTGTCTCTCCTTCGAAGCTGTAGCAGTTTTGTTGCCCTTCTTTGTATTCTCCCTAATTTTTCCATCTCATTCTTAAACTGCAGAGATATCCAATGATGCAAAGAATTCCAGGTATAGTTGCAACAGGGCTATTTAGAGTGACCCCATTATGTTCATAAGAACATAAAAATGGCCCTATTGGGTCAAACCAAAGGTCCTCTAGCCCAGTATCCTGTCTTCCAACAGTGGCCAGTGCCAGGTTCCCCAGAGGGAATGAACAGAACAGGTAATCATCAAGTGATCCACCCGCTGTCGCTCATTCCCAGCTTCTGGCAAACAGAGGCTAGGGAGACCATTTCTGCCCATCCTGGTTAATAGCCATTGATTTTGATCTACCCTCCATGAATTTATCTAGTTCTTTTTTGAACGCTGTTATGGTCTTGGCCTTCATCCTCTGGCAAGGAATTCCACAGATTGACTGTGCATTGTGTGAAGAAATACTTCCTTTTATTTGTTTTAAATCTGCTGCCTATTAATTTTATTTGGTGACCCCTAGTTCATGTGTTATGAGAAATAGTAAACAACTCTTTATTATCTACTTTCTCTACACCGGTCATATCTCCCCTTAGCAGTCTCTTTTCCAAGCTGAAAAGTCCCAGTCTTCTTAATCTCTCCTCAAACAGAAGTCGTTTCATACCCCTAATAATTTTTGTTGCCCTTTTCTGAACCTTTTCCAAATCCAATATATCTTTTTTGAGATGGGGTGACCACATATGCATACAGTATTCAAGATGTGAGCGTACCATGGATTCCCTAGATGAATAGGTGAAACCCCTGTCCAAGAACAGGGGACTAGAAGAATCCTTTTCCACAAGTGCAAGAATAACACTGGCATTTCCTGTAAGAGTGTTATACTGTGAAGGGCTCATATTAAGGTCGCTATCTCCTATCTGCCTGGGGCTTTCACAGACTCAGATTTATAGATGTGCTGTTTATTTCCTTTCCCTAGCGCATGCTTAACACTTTACATCCTTGGCCACTCCACTCATCTCATTGCATGCAAACCACTGCAGGTCACTTACAGGTCAATTCACCACTCCAACCCTCACCTGTTTACTACCCCTCCAATTTGGTAGTGTTAGCAAATTTGATCATTGTTGAATTTAAACCTTCCTCTAGACCGTTGGGGGCACTATTAAATAATAGAGATCCAATGCTCACCCACGTGATGCTCCATTTGGAGGTCTTAAATGAGTAATCTTTGCTCTTTGCTTGTCATCCAATTTCTAATCCAGACTCTCGTAATTTCCATCTGGTTGGTATTTATCCAGTGTATATAGTCATTGGTCTGATTCACCGTTGCCTTGAACCTTGTGGTTACTTTTATACCTGTGCAAAGTGAATGTAAAATGCACAACCATTTTCAGAGATGGTATTGTTTTACACTCCCTCAGCAAAGGTGTAAACCACAGCAGAAGGAGTTTCACCCATTAACACCAGTGGAGACTTGACCCCTAGCTGTAGGGCAGTGGAGAATCAGGCTGTGTTTGGTTCAGTCATAGAGACCCCCTTGGGACTGTCACCTGATGTGCTGAAACTACCTCTGAGCCCGTTTTCCCTGTCAGTTTGGGTCTCCAGAACTCTGTCTTGTTGAGCCAGACATGCTACCCTGCTGCAACACAGACACGGGGGCTGAATCACACCCCCAAAGCTGCAGACTTAATTGAAAACAGCTCAGCAAGTACTCCTGTCTCCAGTACCCAGACATGCAGCTCCCAATGGGATCCAAACCCCAAATAAATCTGTTTTACTCTGTATAAAGCTTATACAGGGTAAACTCATAAATTGTCCACCCTCTATAACACTGATCGAGAGATATACACAGCTGTTTGCTCCCCCAGGTATTAATCACTTACTCTGGATTAATTAATAAACAAAAGTGATTTTATTAAGTATAAAAAGTAGGATTTAAGTGGTTTCAAGTAATAACAGATGGAACAAAGTAACAGGTTTCAGAGTGGTAGCCGTGTTAGTCTGTATCAGCAAAAAGAATGAGGAGTACTTGTGGCACCTTAGAGACTAAGAAATTTATTTGGCATAAACTTTCGTGGGCTAAAACCCACTTCATTGGATGCATGGAATGGAAAATACAGTAGGAAGATATATATAAACAGAGAACATGAAAAAATGGATGTTGCCATACCAACTATAACAAGGCTAATCCATTAAGGTGGGCTATTATCAGCAGGAGAAAAAAAACTTTTGTAGTGATAACATTTCCAACAGTTAATAAGAAGCTGTGAGTAACAGTAGGGGAAAAATTAGCACGAGGAAATAGTTTTACTTTATGTAATGACCCATCCACTCCCAGTCTTTATTCAAGCCTAATTTAATGGTGTCCAGTTTGCAAATTAATTCCAATTCTGCAGTTCCTTGTTGGATCTGTTTTTGAGTTTTTGTGTTGGAGTATTGCGATTTTGAGGTCTGTAATTGAGTGACCAGGGAGGTTGACGTGTTCATCAACTGGTTTTTGAATGTTATAATTCTTGACATCTGATTTGTGTCCATTTATTCTTTTGTGTAGAGACTGTGTGGTTTGGCCAATGTACATGGCAGAGGGACATTGCTGGTACACGATGGCATATATCACATTGGTAGATGTGCAGGTGAACGGGCCTCTGACAGTGTGGCTGATGTGATTAGGTCCTAAGATGGTGTCCACTGAATAGATATGTGGACAGAGTTGTCAACATGTTTTGTTACAAGGATAGATTCCTGGGTTACGGTAAGCCAGTCCTCGCTTACGGACAGCTCCCAACCTGAAGCAAATACTCACCAGCAACCACACACCACACAACAAAAACACTACGCTTATTACAGTTACATCATATTCACACTTATAAATATATTTCCATAAAACATAAGCTGTGCAATGTCACAAAGGCCTGTTATGTGGTGAGAAGCACAGGCAATAGGGAGAGTAAGGTTGGGCAATGGATGCATTGCAGTGGTAGCAGAGTCAGGGGATCAAGGGGGACTAAGAAGCAAGAGAGGTCTATAGGGAGCAGAGAATGGGAACAGGATAACAGCTGCTTGCACTAGCAGTCTATAAGGTTCCATGGCTCTCCAAAGCTGTCTGATAGGCAGAACTGGGTGAAATTTTTCAACTAAAAATATTTTGACAATAAAATGCAGTTTCAGTGACACCAAAATGTCAATTTTGCCAAATTGTTCATTTTAGAGCAAAAAAAATCTGGAAAAAAACCCCAAAACATTGATATTTTCTAAATAAATGTTTTGACAATTTTTCAATTGAAAATGACTTTCTGTTTTGAAATTTCCTTTTTTAAAAAATATAGTTACATCATTAAAAATGCTGAAAATGGAAAAAAATCAACTTTCTGATCCACTGAAAAATTTGAAAAACGTTTTCAATTAAATTAGTGTTTTTTCTGTTTTTTCAGAATTGCTAGCAAACTGAAAAATGTGTTATTCACCCAGCTCTAATTGTAGGTCCATATGGTGTCCCCAGACCACAGGAAACCTCTGCACCATTCTATTCTGTTCTGAAATCCCTTTTTCATCAGGTTTGGTTCCTCTCAGTCATCTCATCAGAACAGTTTTTTTTATTTTCAGCAACAGTATAGATGGACTCAGATGTGGAACAGGTTCAGACTTTCCCACCCTTCCTCACAGAGGTGCCAACCCCAGGCAGAAGACAGATAAACCAGATCAGGGCTCTTGTCCCAGCTTGTTATCTTATGGTAGGAATTTAAGTCAGTGCAGAAGTGCTTCAAAATATCTCATTTTAAACTTATCTGCTGGACTATTTTTAGCCCCTGGAACTCGAGTCTTTCTAAATATGGTGTGGAGGAAGAAGTGGGGTGTTAGGGGAGAGGGGGAGAATTTCCTCCTCTGCTTGACATGGGCCCAGCTGCCTAAGTAGATGCACCAGAATTACAGCATACTGTGCTGGAAAAGGAAACCGTATTATTTTAAGCCATCATTCTGATGTACAGGCCACATCAGTCAGGGTAAGGGGATGCTTATAAATAAATACCTTATACAGTGGAGAGTGTGTAAAATTCCCTCTGGATGCAGTGAGGGTGAGCCTAATAAAGGTGCTATCTGACTGCTGCTGGAGTGTAGGCAGTGTGGGTCATGACAAATATTGACCATCTGATCAGCACTTTGAACTCTGAATCTTTTGCACCATGGTCTGTGCTTTGCTACTTGACCCCCCAGCTTTGGCAGCTGTGACTCTTAGATGATCACAGTTATATGGTCACTAATAAAACTGAGAAGTGCTGCTACTCACTAGGGGTCTGGAAGACCAAAGGGCACATTTTGGGGGTAGAAGGTGGTAACCAGATATGGTTCCAATCTCTGTCCTGTGGATCTCATCTGAGGTCTGTTCCCTGCCGTGTGGAGCAATGATGAGCAGTGACCTTCAGCCCATGTTGGTCAATGTGCAGATGGCCACTGCTAAGAGAAAACCAACCACCTCCATGATTTAATCATGGTGGAGGTGCTCAACCTCACTAGGGCCCATGCTCCCAAGGGGATTGTTCCTGTTCCCTTTGGCAAGTCATGATCCCTACCTACCACCTGTAAGCAAGAAACCATCACTGTTTTCACTTTGTCTCTCCATGTTTTAGAAGGAGGCTATTGAGAAGATGTCAATGAGATGATTACAGCTATGTGTGGATTTCTATCAGTTGGAGTCTAGACTTGAGGATGGCACAGAGAGTGCACTTATAGAATCATAGAGTTGGAAAGGACCTCACCTAGTCCAAACCCCTGCTCAAAGCAGGACCAATCCCCAAATGGTCCCCTCAAGGACTGAACTTACAACCCTGGGTTTAACAGGCCAATGCTCAAACCACTGAGTTATCTATGTCTGGACTGATTATCATTTTCTGACACTGGGCAGAGGTTATGTGTCTAGTGGAGGGACTTTGTCTCTGGAACTCAGTTACTCACATGCTGACTGATCTTATGCTTACGAAGTCAATGACAGAACTTTCACTGACTTCACTGCTTCAGGATCAAGCCCATGGTGCTTGCAGCACTCAGCTGTGGTGGTTTTCAGGGCATTATTGCTAAGTGAATGTAATTAATTTAGCAAGTCCCTGATTGGGACACGTATCAAAGGGTGGATGTGGTTAGCTGATGGCTGAAGGATGGCACAGTGGAGATGAGTGTGATTAAATTGACTTGTTGCCAATTACTGGCAATATTCCATGATCTATTTGTAACTATGTAATGTGCTCAGGTCTTAAGTTGACAGGAACAATAATTACCTTAATATAAACACATACATACACCTCTGAGTCCTTCTCCTCACAGTGAATAGTTTCTTGGCTCCAGGGTCTCCAAGGCCCAGTTGAAAGCAATCCCACTGCAAATGGAAAATAGGAATCCCAATCAATGACTCATGTTGTCTCATCAGGGCTGAAAGGGATGTGGAAAGGGAAACTTATAGGGAGATAATAAGGAGGTATAGGAACAAAGTCAAAGAGAGGGTCCAAACTGAAGTACTGTTAGCAAAGGCCATAAACAGGAACCAGCAGAAGGTTTATGTAAATCCACTGGAAGTATGAGGATGATGCAGGAAGGGAGGGCTGCTGCTCAACAGGGAAGGGGAGCAGCTAACAGATGGCAAAGAGAAAGCTGATATGCTGACAGTTACTTTGCTTTAGTCTTCTTTAAAACAGATAATAGTAACAGGAGAATAAGTAAGGCCAGGTCCTCCCTTATTGTAATCAGCATAGTTCCATGGAAATAGGTGGAGTTACGCTGACTTACATCAGCACAGGATCTGGCCCTTAATGAACAAGGAGTGGAAGCATTCACAAGACAGGATCGGGGCAAGCAGATTACAAATAACTTGTTACACTGAGTATATTGAAAAGAGCAGGGCTTGGTCACATTCACCCGCAAGGTTTAACCTGAGGAACTAGTGGAAGATGTGTCAGACATTATTTCTGAGAGCTCCTGGAGGACCAGAGAGATCTCCGAGGAAGAGAGCAAACATAGTGCCTATATTTAAGAAAGAGGCATGGAGATACAGAGAATTACAGAGCAGTATGTTTAGCTCCAACAAAGTACTGAGGCAGTCAGTTTGAAAGCACCAGCAGAAAATAAGGTGATAAATAATGAACAACGTAGATTTATCACAACCAAAGAGATCAGACAGCCATGTGACAAGATAACAGGCTTAGTCGCTGGAGGAAATGCAGTGCACACAGTACACGCTGACTTTAGTAAGATACTTGATATGGTTCCACATGACATTCCCATAAGGCAATGAAAGCCATGTGGATTAGGTGGAACCACTGTATGATGCTACACAATTGACTAAGAATAGAATAGAGAGAATAGTTATTAATGGTTCATGATGTCTCACTGGGAGGAGGTTTTGACTGGAGTTCTGCCAGTGTCCATTCTGGGTCCAGTAGTACTACTTCTGCCTTGTCTCCCTTGTGGCCAGCAAACACTAATCTATATCAATCACATGCTGCCTTCTCCACCTCCACGTTATGTGACTGCAGAAGACAGGAGGATTTAAAACAAACAGACAGAGCTTTAAGTCAGCATTTCCCTTCTTCTCTCAGCATGTCTTGTCCTATGTGGGTCTCTCTATGGTGGAGCTGGAGGTGTAATTTACAACTCACATAGACATACCCATGCTAGCTCTGATCATGCTAACAAGCTAAAAGTAGCAGGTTAGCCATGTTTGCAGAGGCAGCAGGACAGGCTAGCCACCCTGAGTAAGTACCTAGGGTTTCAGAAGGGATTGTACTTGGGGAGGCTGGCTCCTCATGCAGCCTACACAATGGCAGCTATGCTGCTATTTTTAGCGCAGTAGCTCAATCAGAGCCAGCGCAGGTACATCTACCCATGCTGGAAATTACACCTCCAACTCCAGTGTGGATATTTCAATTTCCTCAGGGCAGGGACTAGTTTTATTTGTTTCTTTTGCAGTCCTGACCTCGCTGTGGTTAACAAATAACACTCTCTCAAGAACACTAATACTCATTTTAATGAATGGCTTGGAGGATGGAGTGGAGATTATGGTGCATTTAGCAATATGCAGCTGATATAAAGAAAGGAAGGAGTTGCACAGTTGGTTCTCCAGAGGACGAGCTATTTAAATGTAGTAGGAGCTTGATAGATGGGAGAAATGGGCTAAAGTCAATCAAATAACAAAGACAAATGCAAAGAAATTCAGGACTAATAAAATGCACAGATACAGACAGTGAGTATAGCTGGCTATGGTACAATAGAGTAATTGCTGAGGATTACAGTGAATGACACCCAGAATATGAGAGAGATACGGTGGGTGAGGTAATATCTTTAACTGGACCAACTTCTGTTGGTGAAAGAGACAAGCTTTTGAGCTACATAGAGCTCTTCTTCAGAACTTCGGCTTTGTGTAGCTTGAAAGCTTGTCTCTTTCACCAACAGAAGTTGGTCTAATGAGAGATATTCATAGAATCATAGATTAGGGTTAGAGGAGACCTCAGGAGATCATCTAGTCCAACCCTCTGCTCAAAGCAGGACCAAGACCAACTAAATCATCCCAGCCAGGGCTTTGTCAAGCAGGGCCTTAAAAACCTCTAAGGATGGAGATTCCAGCATCTCCCTAGGGAACCCATTCCAGTGCTTCACCATCCTCCTAGTGAAATAGTGTTTCCTAATATCCAACCTAAACTTCCCCCACTGCAACTTGAGACCATTGCTCCTTGTTCTGTCATCTGCCACCAGTAAGAACAGCCTAGCTCCATCCTCTCTGGAACCCCCCTTCAGGTAGCTGAAGGCTGCTGTCAAATCCCCCCTCACTCTTCTTTTCTGCAGACTAAATAAGTCCAGTTCCCTCAGCCTCTCCTCATAAGTCATGTGCCCCAGCCCTCTAATCATTTTTGTCGCCCTCAGCTGGACTCTCTCCAATTTATCCACATCCTTTCTGTAGTGGGGGGCCCAAAACTGGACACGATACTCCAGATGTGGCCTCACCAATGCGGACTAGAAGGGAATAATCACTTCCCTCAATCTGCTGACAGCCCAGTATGCCATTAGCCTTCTTGGCAACAAGGGCACACTGTTGATTCATATCCAGCTTCTCATCCACTGTAACCCCTAGGTCCTTTTCTGCAGAACTGCCTCTTAGTCGGTCAGTCCCTCGTCTGTAGCAGTGCATGGGATTCCTCCATCCTAAGTGCAGGACTCTGCACTATTCTTGTTGAACCGCATCAGATTTCTTTTGGCCCAATCCTCTAATTTGTCTAGATCACTCTGGACTCTATCCCTACCCTCCAGCATATCTACTTCTTCCCCCAGCTTAGTGTCATCTGCGAACTTGCTGAGGGTGCAATTAATCCCATCATCCAGATAATTAATGAAGATTTTGAACAAAACCGGCCCCAAGACTGACCCCAGAGGCACTCCGCTTGATAACAGCTGCCAACTAGACTTCGAGCCATTGATCACTACCCTCACCCACCCTGTCTCTCTAATATCTTGGGGCCATGGCTCTAACAACACTGCAAACAATGAGAATAAAAAAAATGCAAAAGCCAGACTCACTGGTATGCCCTGACTGCTTTGTGCTGCTCCAGTGAGCCAAAGCAGCTATGAACTTTGCAAGAAGAAAGTTTCCTCAGTTGTAGCCTTGTCCCAGAATGCTACACAGGTGACACTGAGAACGAGGTGTTAGAGAGGCAACACTGGCTACACATGCAGTTTTCGCGAGTACATCTGCCTGGGGCACACTTTGCCATCCAACCCATCCAGATGAGCACTTTCTGATGGAAGGGAACTTGCCTGAGGGAACAGCCTCTCCCTCGGATTGTTCAGGGCTCCAGGAGGAAACAGCAAGTCTCACATGACTTTGCAAAAAGTGGAGATGCCTTCGCTCCTCTCTCCTTGGTAAAACTCTTAACTATTACTGCAGCAGAAGGTCAGTCATGTTTCAAGTCTTCATAGCCAAGAGTTTCCAAAGTAAGTAGTAATTTGGGCTATACTTTAAAGAAGCCTGATTTGCAGAAAGGGTTGAGCACCTTGTCCCTGAAAATCAAGGCTCTTTAAACTGGTGTCTCAAATTGGGCTCCCAAAAATCACTAGTCACTTTTGAAAATCTTGGCTCCTGAGAGTATTAAGGACCAGATTCAGCAAAATACTTACGTATAGATTGAATTTTAAACATGTGCTTAAGTACAACTTCAGTAGGAGTAAGTGCTTTTCTGAATAGAGATGGACCTAAGCACAAACATAAAGTTAAGCATGTATTTAAATGCTGAATGGGAGCTTACATCAGTAAACCACCTTTCAGAGGTGATGGTTGTATTCCAATTCCTAGGAATGAGGAAAGGGCTTTTTTTGTCCCAAGAGTTATGCCATTAATTTAAAGAAAATAATATATTAATTATTTATAAACGTATTGTTTGCAACTCCAACACTAGCTGTGGGGTGATAAGCTGGCTCTGAATAGGGAAATGCCTTGGAGTCCAGTGGAACCTATTCAAGAACTTATTTTGAAAGGACCTCAAATCTAAAGAACATGAAGTTTCCATAGCCTCTAATGCAGGGGTCCCCAACGTGGTACCTGCGGGCACCATCTTAATGCGCCCACGTCCTGGCCCCCGGGAGAGCACCCGCTGAAATGCCACAGCAGCATTTTGGTGGGGACGCCTCTCGATGACGACGCTTGTCGCGGACAAGTGATATCATCGAGAGGTGTCGCTCCCAAATTTCAGCAGCGACGCCTCTCGATGACGCCGATTGCCATCGACAAGTGACATCATCGAGAGGTGTAGCTGCCGAAATTCGGCGGCATTTTGGCGGGTGCTCTACCGCCGCAGTGGACCTTTGGCTGGCACCTGCCAGCCAAAAAGGTTGGGGACCACTCCTCTAATGACTGACTGAGTTATCTGCAACATCAGCTATGGAAGAATGACCTTCTGGATCACAAATACCTGGAAAAATAGAATTCCAGGTGACACCATTTGAAAGAGCGGCATTCCATAATTATTTAATCACATAGGAATATATTCCCATTTATGATCTTAGCAGTTACATTCCTTCTTTTATGGAGATTGCTTCACAATGCTTCTTAGGGCTTGGGTCTTTATTAATAAAAGCTCCCACTAAGCCTAATTGTTGTGTAGCAGACAAATGAGCCCTCAGTATTAGGTATGTGAGTGGCTCAGCTAATTTGTGTATTCACTTGTTTTTGTTCTTAAGTCCTGATCCTGCAATAATTTCTGTATACGCTTAACTTTCCTACAATAAGTAGTTCCACTGATTTCATGGTAGTAAAGATAAGCCTGTGCATGAGTTTTTCTAGGATCAGTGCCTAATTGCATAAATTACTCCTTATGGATTATTTTTACAGAATGTAATAGGGACAAATCAGCATTCTATAGAAATTAACTAAAAGGTTTCTATAGAAATTACCCTCAATACCTATAGAATTTAGTGGAATTATATCCTTCCTGTGGAATTTTTAAACTGCTTGTTTGAATTTTTAAACTGCTTGTTATTAGAAAGTGATATTCCTGCTATAGACACCCATGGGTTGTTTTAAAATAATTTTAAAAGGTTACCATGTTCTACTAGATTCTATAGGACTTTTCCCTAAGGTATCTTATTCCTGAATGTATAAACATTCATAATGGAAGATGATTAAACTCTTTTGTTTTCTCACACTCTGAGAGCCCATACATGCGAGAGCAGATCTGTTCATCAGGGATATTACCTGCTGAACTCCCATTTACTGCAGTAAGGCAGTGACTATTGGATTTCAGGGGCACCGTCAGACCTTCACTGGCCGGCCTCTGCTCTAAATATGCTCACCCTAGAAAGGAGTTGCCTGACTCATGGGGCACTGTGTTTCTAAATCTCTGATTGCTGCGAAGGGAGGATCACCTGGTAAGGCCACTTTTAAAAAGTTGGGAGGGTAACTGAGAGTGACTTTATTGCTCACAGTTAAGATGAGCTGTTGGTACAAACTCAGCTAGACACAGTGTAAAGAGGTGCTGTGCAAGCCTCCACCACAGAGGTTTGAAAACAAACTCCAGCTCTGCCCCACAAATCACTCCCTGCCCCACCATCACTACTCATTCCCAGGTCCTCACATCATTCTAACACAATTCTGTCTCGCCTTCCCACTTCTCTCTCCAGTGCTGGGTGTCCACACAGCTCTGCCAATACATCCCAGTCTACGCATCCAGTGCCGGTTTTCTAGTACCATTCCTCAGCCCTTCATATGGATGTGTCAGCACACCTTAGCCCTTAGGTAACATACTCTGCAGTCCAGTTCTGGGTCTCCATACTCAACTCAACCATGAATGTACAGGCACTCAGTAATCTTGACACACCTCTATCAATGCAGCCCTGAGTCCCTGTCCTGGATTGGGTCTCCTAGGGTATAGAATAAAAGTGATACACACAGGAATAGAGAATCTCTCCCCCAATAGCTCTTCCTCCTTGTCTTGATCTGAGAACTGCATGGTTCCTAAATGTTTGTGCTGAATGGACCCCCTCCTTTTGTGTGCATTTCTCCTGCACCCCCCATTGGGACAGGAGACAGCAGCAACCCAAGAGTATGGAAAGAAATGAGTACTTTAGCTCTAAATGCTTCACAACGAGGGGCTGGAAACACTGTTCATTCTCTGACGCTTGCACTGCACAAGATTGCTGGTAGCCAGCATATTTTCTTATTTTTAAACCCAGGCTACACAGGGAGGAAAGAGGAGAGGGAGAGTGTTTAAGTGACAGGTGACAATGTCCATCACACTGCCCGGTGATGAAGCACAGAGGATAAAAATAGAGATCATGACCTCATGGCTTTTGGTAGAGATGCCTAAGAGACAAAAGAGAGGCTTTAAAAGGCTTGTGGAGCTGATAGCAAAGGGCTTGGACGCTTGAGAGTTTTGGTTCTGCTCCAGCCGGGAGCTGCTCTGCCTCTCTCTCTATGGAGGGCTGTGAGTTAAATGGACTTTGTGACATGCCCAAGTCTCCAGGCCTGGACGCTGCTTTCAAGAGCTTGGATCAGCCCTATGCAGGTACAGACTTCCTTCCTTCCTCTACTCTCCTAGCCAAACTTTAACAAGCTGCCAGAAGAGCATTTCCCTCTCCCATTTGTCTCAAATTGCTGTTGGTCTTTGTGACTTGAATACTTTGAACATTGTGCTGGGGGTGGGGAAGGGAATTAAAGTGCAAGGAATAAAGTGCTTTCTGTTGGTGAGCTGGGGAGTAGGAACTGGGGGATGGGCAGGAAGCCAGGGTGTCAGGAAGGGGCTTAGCAATCATCTGTGAAGGTCCAAGGAACCTCAAAGCACAGGGAGTCTAGTTCTAATGAACGCCAAGGAGGCTGGAATCTTGGAACAATGCAAGATGCTAGGGGCAAACTTGTGACTGGTAGGGAGCTGCATCTGGATATCGTTACTGAGGCAGGGCCCAGTATTGGTGAAATCACACCCTAACTGCCTTTAAGCCTCCCCTAGTAGGGGCTTGCAAGCCCCAAACTCCAGAGCTAAGACCCTTCACGATGCTCTGCTGCCACCTGTGCCTGCACAGCCCTTAGCCTTTGAAGGCACCGCTCCTTAGCCACGGCTTGCCAATGCCAGAAGTCTCCCCCCTCACAGCCCACAGGGCGAATGTCTCTGGACAATGAGGCTGGCTTCACCTCTGGGGCACTGCTTTTAGCCTCAACAGGTTTGGAACCAGAACTTGAGCCAGGCAGGGTTCCTCTGACGGGGTGAGTGACTGAGACTAGCCAGTGGGGGTCTGCTCTGTGTGGGAAATCTCACTGCTCTCCCTTACTGTGCGCTTGAGATGGACTCATTTCCTGAGAGAAAACTGAATTGTGACTGTAGCCCTGTGGCCCCACTCCCCTACAGCTGACTCCAGAAGGGAAAAACCAGGGGAGCACCAAGACGCAGTGAAAGGATGTGAACTACGAGTCTTGAGTCAATGATGCTGAACTGACCCACTTTGTAAGAGTGGGGGGAGGGGTTCCTAGCTCAGCACATGCCAGTGCAAAAGGGGCATCCATTCTTTTGCTGTTAGCACATTGGTATTTTTGCTCATTATTTCCAGCCTTCTAGGTGAGAAAGTTGCTGACGTTTTCCTTGTTGGATCTCTGTCTGGAGCTGCCTCGCTGTAGCTAACCTGGAGCCATGATGTTTGTTATGAAATGGCTCCAGGCAAAGCCTGGTGAGGGGACTTTCATTGAATTTATTGAAAGCTTCCTAGCATCACAACCTCTCTGACATTCCAGAGCCTGTTTTAAAAGCCTGGGGTGGGAGTGGATGATATTCCTGAATGGGGTGACCGGGAGCCGCAGGGACTAAATGACTCATGCTACATCTTTGTGACCTTTGCAGATGGGCTGCTTGAGGGTGGGAATGGGGGGAGGGAAACTACGGCCCCAGGGGTGATACAGAGGGCCCAAGAGGACTCATTGGTATCATGGTTAGGTAGCTCTGTGCCCACTGCTGCCCCTCCCCATTGTGGGCTAACTTGGCCACAGCTGTTCCTCCCTGTTGCAACAATGCCCTGGGGTAAAGTGGCCCAAGGTGAGATCTGTGAGGCTGTGCAGTTCACGTCCTGGGGAGAACTAGCAACTTTCCTCAGCAGGACATTGGTGCTCTCTCCTATCCCCCTCACTAGATCCAGAGGGGGTCGCCTTAGCAGGACTGCGTGTTGTGTCTCTGCCGCAGGAATGCTGGGGCTCAAAGGACAGGGGAAGGCACTGTGCAGTGGAAGCTTACTGAGAGCATCTTTGTCCTCTCTCCTGGTGCTGCTCGAAGCACAGAGGCTGCTGTTAAAGGAATGCAGGGCAGATGAGAAGCAGGAAAAGATCTTTTCCTCCCAGTGGAAAGGGTCAGGAGCAAGAAAAAAGAATGAGAAATCACTTGGAAATTATTTTTTCTTTCAGGTTTCTGTTGGTTTCAGAGTCCAAGTCTCTAGTTGTGCCTATGAACTTTCTCACAGCTGCCCTTGGGTTCACCCTTGACCCTTCCAGAGCTCCCCTCTCATTTTGCACACCGGGCAGAGAACACACTGTCCCATCCCATGGGCTTTGCTGGTCAGCAGGCTGGCAGAGATGGTGGAAAATGATTAACCTGTGTTTTTCGGCCAAGACCCTGACAGGTGTTGGCTTTTCCAGCAGTTAAGGCCACAGGAGAGCCTGTGCAAAAGAATTCTTTCTGGCCTGGCTGACCAGTTCTGAAGGGCAGGCAGCTGGGATTCCTGCTCAAGTGCATAGTGACTCTGTCCCGGCTGGGCACAGGCAAGAGGTTATGGGAGAGCGTGAAACATTGCTCTCACGGCTGCAGGTTTTGTACTGTCCTTATCACACCTTTCAGGGGGCAGTGAAGGTGTGCACACAGTATTGCCATAGCGCTCGGCACTGACACTGTCCAGCCCAGTTCACAGGCAGCTCACATGGGGCTAGGGAGGGGGAAGCAAGACGCTTTCCTGCCCTTGCACATCTGGGCGGGGCCTGCTCACCCTAGTGGTTGCTGCATTCTGGGGAGCACTGGGACTGCTTGTTCCCGCTTGTCCCAGGAAGCAGGGCTCTGAAAAGGGAGGGACATGTCTCTGGCCAGCCCTCCCAGTAGGGCTTCCCAGGGGTGATCACAAGCTGCTCCACCCTGGTGCAAATTGCAAAGTGCAAGTTGAAATGTCCTGATGAGTAACAGGAACAATTTTCTGCGGACACAAATCCACAACACAATCCCCCAGGACATTCAGTCAAACCCTTGGCCATCTCTGTTGAGAGAAAGCACTGGGTCTGAGCTGGTAACAGGGACTAAGCCATCTCTGACCCCTGCCCCAGGCTGGCTGTCCAGAAGGTGAGGGCCCCTGGCAGTAGGTGGGGAAGCCCATCCCACGGTGTGTGCATGGAAAAAGAGAGGGCTGCAATTTTCATTATGTTCAAGTCATTTTTCCCTAACCTTCTGGTCAGGGGTGAGGTGGGAGTGACTCTCATTGTATGGACACCAGAAACACTCAGTCCAGAAGTTGCCAAAGCTTTGTAAGCCCAGTCCTCTATGGAGCCCTGAACTTGCCTCCTTTTGTCCCTTGCAGAGCTGCACCGCAGTGAGAGCACACAGGAGAAGAATGTGAAAGAAGCCAAAACCAAATGTAGGACAATTGCGTCCCTACTGACGGATGCACCGAACCCCCACTCCAAGGGCGTGCTGATGTTCAAGAAGCGCAGGCAGAGAGCTAAGAAGTACACTCTGGTCAGCTTTGGGAGCGTCGATGAGGACCGCTGTTATGAGGAGGAGGATGGTGTCTTCCCAACCAGTGAGTCAGAATTTGATGAGGAAGGCTTCTCAGATGCCCGAAGCTTAACCAACCACTCAGACTGGGACAACACTTACCTGGACATTGAAAAGCCCAAGCTGGAGTCTGAGCAGCAGCAGGGGCGGACGCAGCAGGGTCTGAGTGAAGCCTCCGGCAGAGGAGCACGGTTATTTGAGCAGCAGAGGGAGAGGGCTTGTCAGTATATGGTGGAGAAAGCCCCAGCTCAGAAGCCAGAGAGCCATCAGCCATCGCCAGGTGTCGTGCCAACGCAGAGTCTGATGAATGGAGAAGTGCCTACTCCACAGAAGGCCAGCACGGCCCCACTGAGTATCCATGTGGAAGCAGTGCAGTTATCCAGCAAGCTGCCGTCATCTACCTCTGCTCAGGTCCAGTCTCCACTGGGCAGCATTGGAGGAGGTGCTCGGCCATCACCAGGCACAGAGGGCCTCTTCAACAGATCCGCACGGCCCTTCACTCCTGGCTTTTCAGGGCAGCGTCCTGTGACTTCCTCTGTCATCTTCAGGCCTTTGGCTCCCAAGAGAAGTGGTGGCAGTCTGGGAGGGCAGAGCACCGCTGCTCCACCTTTCTCACCAGGAACTCCTGTGCCACCTTCCACTGCACCAGTGATGGCACACAATGGTCCAGCAAGCTCCTCAACATCTCTGTATATTCCAGCACCAGGCAGGCCAACACCACCAGGGATACCACAGCTAGCCACAGGCAGAAGTTCTCCTGAGACTAAGACACTCACAAACCCAGCCATGACCTCCACAGCTTCCATAGTTCTAACTGCTCCAGCAGGGGCTACAGCAACACCTCAACCACGAGGGACATCTTCTTCCTCCTTGTATATCAGCCCAGCGCTGCAGCAACCCAGCGTGGTGAGCAGCTCTCTGCTACCAAGCCAGCCATATCCTGTTGTCTCCCCAGCTACTCCACGACCTGCTTCTGAGCCCTTAACATCCAGGGAGCAGCGGATTGCAGTGCCAGCCCCCCGAACTGGCATCTTGCAAGAGGCTCGCCGGCGGAGCAGCAAGAAGCCCATGTTCAATACCATAGAAGAGAAGAAGAAAAATTCACCCAACCCTGAGCTTCTGTCTCTGGTGCAGAACCTGGATGAGAAACCCAAAGGCGACCACCCAGGGGTGGGCTTTGAGTCTGGGCCTGAGGAGGACTTCCTCAGCCTAGGAGCTGAGGCCTGCAACTTCATGCAGTCTTCAGGCCGCAAGTTCAAGGCCCCTCCCCCAGTGGCTCCTAAGCCTCAGCAGCAAGGTGCCTCTGCCGGACTAGTAAATGGTGCCCGTGACATGCCACAGCTGAAGGGCAAAGGGGCAGAGCTTTTCGCCAAGCGACAGAGCCGCATGGACAAGTTTGTGGTGGAGGCAGCACCGAAGCCAGGCTCCAAGCCCAGGGCCCCCTCACCCACTCCTTCTCTACCATCATCATGGAAGTATTCATCCAACATTCGTGCCCCACCCCCAATAGCTTACAACCCCTTGCATTCCCCCTTCTACCCCCTGGCAGCAAGCAAGTCTCAGGCTAGCAAAGCAGAGAGCAAAGTAAAAAAGGCACCCAGCCAGAAATCGGGGATCAAGGCCATTGATTTCATGCGCCACCAACCCTACCAGCTAAAGTCAGCCATGTTCTGTTTTGGGGAGCCCCCAAGCACTGACACACAGAACCCTCCACCCCAGCCAGCCCAGCAGTCCAGCTTGTCTTTCACCCCAGCCAAGCAGGTGCCTGTGAAAACAGCCAGGACCTATGAGATCCGGCGGTTCTCCACACCTGCTCCCATGCCCACTTTGAGCAGCCTGGCACCCACAGTCCTCACTCCCCGCTCCGCCACCACACTGGATGAGCCAGTGTGGAAGACGGACATGACTTCCTCTGCACCCTCCACCCCTGCCCCTTTTCAGGCCGGTCCCAGCCAGGCCCCAAAGCTGTACCAAAGCTCCCCAGAGCTCAGTCAGGTGGGCCAAGGGACTCCCCCACACCCAGCCTCCTCCTCCGGGTTCCAGGTAGCTAGACCCAGGTTCTCAGCAGCTAAAACTGGGATGCAGGCACATGTGTGGAGGCCAGGCTCTGGGCACCAGTGAACCAGTAGCTGTCTCCTCTACCCCTTCCCCCATGGGCACGACTGGGTGTCCAACCAAGATAGTTTCCTTGGGTTTTCTTTAAAGTGAGCTCAATAAATTGAGGTGTGTGAAGCAAGAGGCAGAAAGGAGGGGGGACTCCCTTCACGGTCCCCCATCCCCCTTTGTTTTCAGCCTGGCAGCATCAATATGAGCTTTCCCAGCTGTAGCTAGAGTCAGAGGACGCAGGAGGAAAGCAGAGACAGGGCGATAGTCTCCAGCCTGCTTCTGCCCACATCTACATGGCAATGAAACCCAAAATGGGGGAATGGGAGGGGCAGACTGTCATGCTAAGGGGTGGGTAGCACTTTTCATCTCCAATGGGCTTTAGAAACAGGACTCTTTTAACCCTTTCAGTGCCCTAGTAAGGCAGTTGCCGTCCCATCACTGCAGACAACAAGGCACGGTGTGCAGAAGGATCCCACCCAGGCTCACATGGGAAGTGAGTGGCGGAGACATGACTATAACCCAGGGTTGACCCCACCCCAATGAAGTGAGAAATGAGACAGTGTTCCCCAGGCCTGCCTTTGCAGGGGAGCAGCAGGTGCTTTTGGGGACACTGGGACAGTAAGGAGATATGGGCATCTACTCAGAGTCACAGAACCTCTGCTCGCCCTGCTCAGGAAAGCCATGGAGTGCTCATGCTCTTCCAGCACCCAGGGCTGTGTTTGAGATGCCAGCGGAGTCCCACCCTGGGAATTCCAGCTTCCTGGAGCCCTTCACCCAAGGAGGTGATCCCAGCTGGCTCCAAGCAGCAGAGAGTAGCTTGGAGGGCTGAAAGGTCGATGTGGGCCTGTGGTAAGTCTGGGGGAATGTGAGAGGGAAGGAGGGGTTTCCTGGGAAGCCAGAAGAGCAAAGTGAGGCCCAGCTACTGACTGTGTAGTTCAGATGCTGTATATAGGAGAGATGGTTCTGTGGGAGAGTGCTGTGCAAGGCTAGCTTGTGATGGAGTTGGAGCTGACTTTTTGGGTCAGTCTCCGCTCTGGCAGGCGTTTTGGCTGCTGGAGTGGAGGCGATGAGCAATGTGAAGTTCCCTTGAGGACTCTTTGCTCAGCTGAGGAGTTCGGCCCCTCACATGGGCTGACCCAGCCCAGCTGGAGGCAATGGGGAGAAGAGTAGAGTAACCCAGTTAGAGCTTCCCCAGAGGGTTTGATAGTTACAGAATAGCCTAAAATCCCCTGGAAAGCATCAGCCACTCACCTCCTCCACTGGCACTGAGAGTAGGTGGTTAGTCATTCCTTTCATAACTTGGTTTAGGGCAGGATGGCCTCAGACACCTGAGCCGTGCATAGACTCTTCCCTACACCAAGGACATGTGACAAGGGAGCACTTCCCTCCCCCAGGCAGCCATGCAGGATATCAGCAAGGGCCATGGGTGGGTGGATGCATGCTGAGCTCTGGGCTGCACATTTCCTGCATTCTGCCTTCCCTCTTTTCAACCTTGCCCCCTCCCTCTTGTTTCAGCTGCTTTCCTAGCCTGATCCTGCAGACAGGAGAAAGCATGCACGCTGCTGATGCCAAAGGAGTGGGAGTGGGGCCACCACCACTGAATTCACAACCCTCTCCGCCTTCCCCCCACCCCACCTGATGACCTCCGAGGAGTGAGACTCTGAGACTAGGGCCATGACTGCACTACAGTGGCCCAGCTACAGCGCTGTAGTCATGCCACTGTAACCTCATTGGATAGATGCAGACTACCACAGCGGAAGGGGGTTTTCCATTGCAGTAGGAGCCTCCCCAAGCAATGGTAGCTAGGTTGACAGAAGCATTCTTCCATCTTTACCAGAGGTTAGGCTGCCATAGCTATGGTGCTCAGGAGTCTAGATTTTTCACACCGCTGAGTGCCTCAGCTATGTTAACATATGTGTTAAGTGTAGACCAGGCCTAAGCTATGAACCCCTAGCCCAGGCTGTGAGCTGTCTCCAAGTCAGCAGGCATGCTCCTTCCTTTGAATTCTGATTCAAGATTAAAGGAGACTGATCTAAAGCTTTGGGTCAGCAAAACCGGGTTCAGTTCAGGCAGAGACGTGAGCTCAGAAGAGAGCACAGAACCGCCCTGTTTCCACTGTCTGACCAAACTGGGTCTGAAAACAGTTTGGCTGGAACAGCACTTAAACCAAACCCAAACTCGCTTTCTACACATGGTCTCAAGCCCAGTGTCACCAGGCCCTATGACTTAGGTCCCTTTGCAATGAGAGACTAGAGCTCCTGCATGCCCCATTGGTACATGGTTCTAGATCTTTCTGGTACCTCATCCCAATGGTCTGCTGGGACAGAGAGAGTCGGGGAACCTAATACAATGAGAGGCAGCTCTATCATTGGGATAGATGGAACAAAATCAAAGTAAAATAAACATATTCTCATGCCAGCTCCATTCACATTCGACCCAGTCCAGCTGGGCCACTGTGTCCCGGACCCAGAGCTTGTAGTGCATGTTCCACTGGGAGCTCTGAGGCAGAAACAACAGGACTGGAGACACTGGCAGCCTCTCCAGGCTTCACTCACCAGCCCAGAAGCCACCAGCAGAGCTGAGGGGAACTTCCCAAAGGGCCCTTCATCAATGAGCCATGGTGCAGCTCAGGTGATTTGCACCAGAGTCAGAGCCCCCAATATTAGCCTTGGCTGGGTGTGAGCAGCCATGCTGTGAGGCCCTACCTGAGTTAGTGTCCTCACTAGTACTGCACTCTCCCATGTGTGTTGTTAGGACTTAAAGGGTCATAGCTCATGGCTTTCTGTACGGCAGTAACCTGAGCTCCTGTGTGATTGTTTCCCAGAGCATTTGAGGAGAACTTGTCTCTCCTTCTGGGCACACAGGAGGAATTGGGGGAAGGTGCTGGAGGACTATCAGCACTCAGATGGTTTGGTCCACACTGCAAAGTGGGTGGGTTACCAGCCCAAGTGAAAGCCTGACCTGGGCTTTAGTTTATAGACCCATGATGAGTTAATTAGCCCCAGTGGGAAGCACCATTAAACTCAGATAACAGCTAGAGTTTTGTGTGTGGACAGGCATGAGGTTGGGGCTGTGAAAAGCTTGAGTTAACTCCCTAGTGAAGACAGACCCTTAGAAAATAAAGTAGTTGCTCTAATACCACTGGCTGTCAGAGAATTACCCAGAAGAGACTGAGCGTGTTCTCAGGGAGTGACTGTGTTGGGAGCTCCAGTTCAGCACACAAGGGTCTCAGGAAGAATGAGTATCTGAAACTGGGATTAATGGTGATTTAATCTGACCTAGTTTGAGTCCTAATATGGAGAAATGTACTAACGTGAGAGTAAGAGATCAGAACAGGGAGGGTGGGGGTTGTGCATTGGATATGGGATTTCACCCCTAGAAACCTGGAGTCAAATCCGTATCCAGAACCAAGTTAGAGGAGTCTCAGATGGCTCTCAGCCTAGCGTTTTGCTGACATCAGTTCACGTCACATCCTGACTCCACCGTTGTCCACCTGTGTTCAGGCAAGGACCAGGATTGGAGCAGCAGGGGAAGCTGCAGGCCAGGACTGAGGGCTACAATAGGCATGAGGTGTGAGTCAGGACTGAGATGCATGCATCAGCTGAGCTGTACCTGGGACTGGAAAGAAGTCTACACAGTACCCGCCTGCACCATTGCTGGCTTCTGCCACTATTGCCAGCATCTATGCAGGAGAGACCCAGAGGTGTCACAGGACAGAATACAAGAGGTGCATTTTTAGCATGAGGTGGGATTCAGTGCAACTAAAGTGAGCCTCCTCCCAGGACTGCAGCTGGGAACTTACTGCTGTTATTTCACTACCTCACACCAGAGCAGGGAAAAAACTCCCCCAACTAGAACAGGAAGTGGGGAGGAGTGGTTCATGGCTCCATCCCATAACTACTCTGGAGAAGCCAGTTACCCCTCTCATGACCACTTGCCGAAAGTGGGGCAGCTCACTGTCACATGGGAGGCCCTCTGAAGGGCCAGGCACCAGCCTCCCTGTGACAAGCCCTGCTAAGGAGAATGAGCCAACCTAGATCCGCCTGGGGATGATTAATGGGATGAGTAATTGGGTGGTAGTTAATTACTACCTGGACACTGTGGCCTGCAAGGGTTAGGAGAGCCCCATTCACAAATGAATGACCACCCAGCTAATTATCCCATTAACCAGCCCTAGGCGGATCTGGGTTGGCTCATTCTCCGCAGTGGAGTTTTTCGCAGGAGGCTGGTGCCTGACCCCTTAGAGGCCAGCCCCTGTGACTTCTGCCTGCAGCCTACCTTCATTGTAAAATTCACCAGCTGTTTAGGCAGAAAGTTTGTGTAAAGTTCTAGCTCACCACCATGTTGCAGAGACAGGCCCAACCCTCACTGAGCATTTGGACACTTAGTGAGGGGTCCATTTTATAGATCCCCATGGTTTTCCCTTCTCTCTTTGGCATGTTTGTAGGTTACAAAATTACAGGGATTGCAAGATAGGAAAGGTATTTAGGTCTCCCTAGATTCAGAATAGAAGAGCCCACTGTGGCATCCACCAGCAGAGGTAGTACTAGCCCATTGGGCTCCCTAAGCAGGAATATTTGTGCCCCCCCAACACATAATAAAAAGGGAATAGGGGCCCCCCCTTGAGCTGCTCCAGGCCCTATGCAATTGCTTAGTCTGCTTATGCCTAGTGCTGGTGGCTCTGAGTAGAAGCTTTGAGCTAATGGGCTGGCTGAGGTGGAGATGTCACACATGAGGCTGGTATGAAGAAGCAGCTGCCTTTGGCCACAGCAGCTGCTCCCCACTCCCCTCCCCTGAGTCTTGATGATAGAGGAGCAGGAATAAGACTAGGGAACAGCTGTGTGTGCCCGTGGGAAAGTGAGGATAAGATGAGGACAGGCTTCCAAAGGAGGGCACAGGGGCTCCTCCCTAGATAACTAGGGCCCTACCAAATTCATGGTCCATTTTGGTCAATTTCATGGTCATAGGATTTAAAAAAATGTAAATTTCATGATGTCAGTTATTTAAATCTGAAATTTCAAGGTGGTGTAATTTCAGGGGTCCTGACCCAAAAAGGAGTGGTGGTGGTGGTGGTGGGTTGCACTGTTGCTACTCTTACTTCTGCGTTGCTGCTGGCAGTGTCACTTCCTTCAGAGCTGGGCAGCTGGAAAGTGGCAGCTGCTGTCCAGAAATCCAGCTCTGAAGGCAGAGCTGCCACCAGCAGCAGCACAGAAATAAGGGTGGCATGGTGTGGTATTGCCACCCTTCCTTCTGTGCTGCTGCCTGCAGAGCTTGACCCTCAGTCAGCAGCTGCCATTCTCCGGCTTCCCAGCTTTGAAGGCAGCAGAAGTAAGGGTGGCAATACCGCAATCCCCCTAAAATAACCTTATGACACCCTCCCGTGCAACTCCCTTTTGGGCAGGACCCCCATTTGAGAAACATTGGTCTCCCCAGTGAAATCTGTATAGTATAGGGTTAAAGCACACAAAAAAACAGATTTCATGGGGGGAGAGCAGATTTCGTGGGCCGTGACACATTTTTCACAGCTGTGAATTTGGTAGGGCCCTAAAGATAACCCATCACCTGCAGAAGAGCAGGTCTGTTCTCCAGTCGGATTCAGCGTCCCCTCTCTCTCCGCAGCAGGAGTATTTGGGACTAGATAGCTGGAGGACATTGCCATCCCCTCCCCAAACCTCTTTTCAGGGGCCTATGGGGTTTGTAGCTTCTCTTGATGGATAACAACTGAGATGTTGTTAGCTGTGCCCTGAAGGTAAGCAGTGTCATCTCCCTTTCACTTCCACACACCCCTGGCCTAGGCACCACTGCACTAAGGACACCTGTAGGAACACCCCTCTTTTGTTTTCCCATTTGTTTATCACACACTAGTCAGGTACAACCAAGGATTGTTCCCTAGCTACATTTTGCTCCCCTCCTTCTGCAGGGTCTAGCAGTTCCCCTGTGCTCCTGTGAAGAAATTTGTCAGTGCTCAGAGAGGGGGATGGACCTGAGGGGTAGTGACCATGGAAGGAGAACCAGGTTTGGTTTCTATATGTATGGAAATAGTTTTCTTTTGTGTTTTTGATTTACAGTCACTTTACACTTGTTTGTGCAGAGGAATAAACTTCTGATATGCACTTTACCCATTGCCTTTGTCACTTGATTTGTTCAGATACTAGAGCTGCCAAATCACGCCCACATTCCCTGCATATTCCATTTGATCTCACTGTACATAAAAACCACACAATGAAGATGAAATTATATTTTTTATTCCCTTTGATTTATAAAAGTCAAGGAGGTGCCCATTTAACACTCCAAGCAGCACATTTAAAACCGATGAAAGGAAATGTTATGGTTGCAGAATCCGCAATTAACCTGTGGAAACCATTGCCACAAGATATTGTTAAGGCCAAGAGATTACCAGGAATCAAGAAAAGGACTGGAGATGTACATAGATAATGAGAACATCCAGTTATAACAGGATTTAATACCTACATACATTTTAAAATAACAAAAATAACCTTGGTACTTCAGGGTTTTAAAACCAATCACTCACCGCCTGATGGAGGTTGGGAAGAAACTTCCCCACAGGGCAGTGTCACAGTGTGGGCTGTACTTTAGGAGGAGTTGGAATCAGTCCTACCTGTATCTACTTATCTGCCAGCCAGGTAACGGGGTTAGGTCAGGCAGCCAGGCTTCATGTGATGGGAGCCTGGAATTGGGGCTTCTTGGGAACCTGGTCCCCCAGAGAGTGGAGAGAGACACCAGAGACTAAGACAAGGATAGGGAGCCCCAGAGTGGGTCTGGCAGTGAGATCTGGGAAGTGGGGAGAGCATGTGCTGAGGCCTAATGTTCTGATATGAGGCTAAAGAAGAGAGAGAAATCTTCAGGGAGGCATCTGCAGGAGCTCCAGGGAGGAGCAGGGGAGAAGTTATCATTAGCAGCCCGAGGGAAAGGCCTGGATGTAGCTACCTGCAGGGGCAAAACCCTTAAGTGGCACTGCTGAGCCAAAGAAAGCAAGGAGATGCTAACTTTGGTCTAATGGACCACATCTCAGAACGAGATTGCTCTTCAGTAGTGTAGCCAATTATTTTAGTTTTGGTATCCATTTATTGTGGGATGTTATGATTAATCAATGTTATATTACACATATTCACTGTATGTTAATTAGAATTGATTTGTAGGATTATAAAAGTATAATATTAGTCAGTGTTTAGAGGAACTATTTAATAGACATGAGTAAGGCAAGCTGAAACACAAAAGCCTGTAGGCCAAGGCCTGCAAGACTCTAGCTTAGATATTTTAGGCCTTGGAGACAAGAAATGGCTGAGAAATAACCCAAAAGATGATGGGAAAGAGGTACTAATGGGTAACATTGTGAAAGTATAGCTGGGAAGATTAAAATTAAATCATAAAATGCTATAACAACAAATATTGTCTCTAACACTTGCCCTAACCGCAGACAAAGGTGGTACGTCAATGTTGACAAGAACCTACCCAGCCTATAGAATTTGGGGTCCCTTGTGTTTCCAGGGGACATAAACTAATAAGAAAGTGAGGACTGACTCTTTTATTTACATGCACAGAATGTGGGTATAGAAAGACTCACAGTATAAAAAGGGGTGCCCAAATCAGGGAAATTGGGCTTCCTGTGGGAACCTGCAGCAGGAACCACTCCTATATTATATTGATGGTTAATCCGTGAGAGGGCCAAGAGACTCTAACACCATCTAGGAGGATGTGAGTATGTCTGTAGGTATAACTAGTTCACCATATGTATCTATAGGAATTGTATATGCTGTGATATTTATAGCTTTGTTGGTAACTTTAATAAAATTACTAAAAGATAGATGCTCTTGTAATTGTATGTGTTATTTGCCTATAGTTTTATGTGTTCCTATGAACTCTAAATCTAGAACAAAAAGAGGTAGCTCTGATAAACTTGAGACTGTAGCCACCAGAGCAGAACCCACTTAGATATGATTAGCATTAAATAGAATAAAAGGATACAACAGTGCCAGTTATGGAGGTTTGGTTTCCTGGACAAAGAGAGAAACAGAGGCTGAGGCCGGGTCTAATGCTGGATGAGGAAAGATGTTGTTACAGGGAAATTATTCCAGAAGTGCCCATTCTGGGATTTTGTGCATCTTCCTCCAACAGATCTGGTGGTGGCTACAGTCAGAGAGCAGATACTGGGCTTGATGGCCTTTGGATCTGCCCTGGCAATTCCTGTGTCCTTTCTGGCTGCGCTCTTGGTCCATGCTGCTCCCCATAGTACAGTTGTGGGATACATTCTTTTCTCCTGTTCCAATATTAAAGGTGACTTGAAAGAGAGTTTTTTAAATGAGGCTTGTGTACTTGTGTGTGTGGGTGTCAAGTCTTTAACAAAGGCTTTCTTCATTCACAAAGCTTACATAGGCATTGGAGTTAGATGGATATTAGTGCTCAGCTTTCTCTCTCTTGGCTCTTTTGATATCACCCTTTTGCTAATTCTCCGCTTAAATAGGATGTGAATTTCTAGTGTTCAAGGCTGATTTTTTTTTAAATATGCCTCTTTCAGCCTCTTCTTAAATCAACCATAAAGAAGCAATCATAAATCATAAATCAACTTTGCAGATCACCTTTCAAGCAACCTCTGAGGGGGTTTTCACAAGCATTTTAGCAAGTTACTGAGTATCTCCCTCATCCTATTGTCCCATAGAGTGGAGATGCACAGACAGAAAATAGCAGAGGTGAACTCAGGTGTGTAGGGCGTCCACCAGTTTCCAGCATTTATTCTGGTCTTGTGATGGTGTGTTCAGACTTCTGAATGTCATGTTGATGGATTTAGCTCCTTTCTCTATTGTTCTGTGTAATGTTTCTCTAGGTTGCCCTCCTCTCTCCAGGGGGTGTCCATATTATCATTTTCTGTGTCAGTTGCATTGGTGGTATCCTTATGTCCTAATGATGTTCATTGTTGTTGTCGTCTTATTATATTTGATGCTTTAGGTTGGTTTGCTCTACTTAGAACTGGGTCGGCAACCTTTCAGAAGTGGTGTGCTGAGTCTTCATTTATTCACTCTGATTTAAGGTTTCATGTGCCAGTAATACATTTTAATGTTTTTAGAAGGTCTCTTTCTATAAGTCTATAATATATAACTAAACTATTGTTGTATGTAAAGTAAATAAGGTTTTTAAAATGTTTAAGAAGCTTTATTTAAAATTAAATTAAAATGCAGAGCTCGCCAGGCTGCTGGCCAGGACCCGGGCAGTGTGAATGCCACTGAAAATCAGCTCGCGCACCGCCTTCGGCACGCGTGCCATAGGTTGCCTACCCCAACTTAGAATTTCTGATACCGCAAAACCTCTTTCCAATGGACTCTTAGGCCTGGTCTATACTACAACTTTAGGTCAAATTTAGCAGTATTACCTCAATTTAACCCTGGACCCGTCCACACAACAAAGCCCTTTTTTTCAACTTAAAGGGCTCTTAAAATCGATTTCTTTACTCCACCTCCGACGAGGGGATTAGCACTGAAAACAGCTTTGCCAGGTTGAATTTGGGGTAGTGTGCACACAGTATTGGCCTCCGGGAGCTATCCCAGAGTGCTCCATTGTAACCACTCCGGACAGCGCTCTTGTCATAAACAGATAGCTAAGGGTTAATGTCTCTTTCACCTGAAGCACCTGACCAGAGGACCAATCAGGAAACCGGATTTTTTCAACTTTGGGTGGAGGGAATTTTGTGTCTGAGGTCTTTGTCTGTCTGCCTGCTTTCTCTGAGCTTTGGAGAAGTAGTTTCTGCTTTCTAATCTTCTGTTTCTAAGTGTAAGGACAAAGAGATCAGATAGTAAGTTATATGGTTTCTTTTCTTTGGTATTTGCATGAATATAAGTGCTGGAGTGCTTTGATTTGTATTCTTTTTGAATAAGGCTGTTTATTCATATTTCTTTTAAGCAATTAACCCTGTATTTTGTCACCTTAATACAGAGAGACCATTGTATGTATTTTTCTTTCTTTTTATATAAAGCTTTCTTTTAAGACCTGTGGGAGTTTTTCTTTACTTCAGGGAAATTGAGTCTGTACTCACCAGGGAATTGGTGGGAGGAAGAAATCAGGGAGAGATCTGTGTGTGTTGGATTTGCTAGCCTGATTTTGCATTCCCTCTGGGTGAAGAGGAAAGTGCTTTTGTTTCCAGGACTGGGAACGGAGAGGGGGAGTCACTCTGTTTGGATTCACAGAGCTTGTGCCTGTGTATCTCTCCAGGAGCACCTGGAGGGGGGAAGGGAAAAAGGATTATTTCCCTTTGTTGTGAGACTCAAGGGATTTGGGTCTTGGGGTCCCCAGGGAAGGTTTTTCAGGGGGACCAGAGTGCCCCAAAACACTCTAATTTTTGGGTGGTGGCAGCAAGTACCAGGTCCAAGCTGGTAACTAAGCTTGGAGGTTTCATGCTAACCCCCATATTTTGGACGCTAAGGTCCAATCTGGGACTAGAGTTATGACAGCTCTCAACTCATATGCACTGGCCAGGCAGACAGGAAAAGGCCCGCGAACTTTTGAATTTCATTTTCTGTTTGGCCAGCATTGTGAGCTGATCAGCACAGGTGACCATGCAGAGCTCATCAGCAGAGGTGACCATGGAGTCTCAGAATCACAAAAGACCTCCAGCATGGACCGAATATGTAAAAGTCTGTTAGTTATATACTTAGTAGTATATGTAAAGGTGCATGTGTTGTATTAATCTGTTTATTTTCAAGTTCTAGAAGGAAATTGCCGCCAGTGAGCTTTCCACTGTCTGCAATTTGGGGGGCGTGTCATAAACAGATAGCTAAGGGTTAATGTCTCTTTCACCTGAAACACCTGACCAGAGAACCAATCAGGAAACCGGATTTTTTCAACCTTGGGTGGAGGGAAGTGTGTCTCTGAGTCTTTTGTCTGTCTGCCTGTTTCCTCTGAGCTTTGGAGAAGTAGTTCTATTTTCTAGTCTTCTGTTTCTAAGTGTAAGGACAAAGAGATCAGATAGTAAGTTCTATGGTTTCTTTTCTTTGGTATTTGCATGAATATAAGTGCTGGAATGCTTTGATTTGTCTTCTTTTTGAATAAGGCTGTTTATTCAATATTCTTTTAAGCAATTGACCCTGTGTTGTATCATCTTAATACAGAGAGAACATTTTGTATTTTTTCTTTCTTTTTATATAAAGTTTTCTTTTAAGACCTGTTGGAGTTTCCTTTACTTCAGGGAAATTAAATCTGTACTCACCAGGGAATTGGTGGGAGGAAGAAATCAAGGGGAGAGCTGTGTGTTGGATTGCTAGCCTGATTTGGCATTTCCTCTGGGTGAAGAGGAAAGTGCTTTTGTTCCAGGATTGGGAACGGAGAGGGGGAATCACTCTGCGTAGTTTCACAGAGCTTGTGTCTGGGTATCTCTCCAGGAGCATCTGGAGGGGGGAAGGGAAAAAGGATTATTTCCCTTTGTTGTGAGACTCAAGGGATTTGGGTCTTGGGTCCCCAGGGAAGGTTTTTCAGTGGGACCAGAGTGCCCCCAAAACACTCTAATTTTTTGGGTGGTGGCAGCAGTACCAGGTCCAAGCTGGTAACTAAGCTTGGAGGTTTTCATGCTAACCCCCATATTTTGGACGCTAAGGTCCAGAATCTGGGAATAAGGTTATAACATGGTGGCAGCGGTGGGATTTCTATCTTGTATGTACCGTGTGATGTCTTCAGGAACACCATCCAAGAACTGCTCCATTTGTATGAGGAGGTTCACTTCTTTCAAGGTTTGAATGTTGTTTCCTGTTAACCAGGCCTCATAGTTTTTTGCAATGTAGTAGGCGTGTTTGGGAAATGACACCTCTGGTTTCCATTTTGGGTTCTGAAGCGCCGACGGGCATGATCTGGGGTTATCCCCATCCTGTATCTGGCCTTGGTTTGAAAAAGTTTATAGTCATTCATTTGCGGCTTGGGCATTTCAGCTGCCACCTCTGCTAAAGGTCCACTGAGGTGTGGCCTTAATTCTACCATGTACTGGTCTTCGGGGATGCTGTACCCAAGACAGGCTCTTTCAAAATTTTCCAAGAAGGCCTCGGTGTCATCACCTGCCTTGTAGGTGGGAAATTTCCTGTGCTGTGGAGCAAGACTTGGCGCCGGGTTGTTAGGGTTGGCTGGCACATGCAGCCCAGCTTTTGCCAAGTCCAGTTCATGTTTTCTCTGTTTTTCCTTCTCTTCATTTTCTTTTTGTTGTTTTTTCCATTTCTCGGCGGTGGGCCACCTCTTCTTCTTCTTGCTTCCTTCTGTGGGCCAACTCTTCTTCTGCTTGCTTCCTTCGGTGGGCCACCTCTTCTTCTTCTAGTTTTCTTTTGTGTGCTGCCTCTTGGGCTGCCTGTTCTCTTTGGAAGGCTGCCAGTTTGAGGCTTTCTTCCTTTTCTTTCATCTCCATCTGTCGCCTGTGTTCAGCGTCTTTGATTTGTTCTTCGGCGTCAACGTTTGCCTTAGAAGTCATGGTTCCTGTTTTCTTGTGTTGGGGTGCCCTCCGGTGTTTATTTTCTGAACTGCAGGCTCTCTGTTGCCTCCTGAAGTCTGCCTAGCAACAGTGCTTTTTTCCTTTTCTCTCTCTAGCTAATGTTCAATTAAGGGAAACCAGAAAAACCACTTATCTGCATGCATATAAGTGCTGGTACTTGCCTCCTAATGGGAGGGCTATTGCATGACAAAAGACCCTTAACAGTCTTCTCGCTTAATATGCAAACCACAACTGCTAGAGAGCAGAAAAAAAAAAATTCTCTCTGGTTCCCTTTTAAAACCAAACTGTTTCTCTCTGCTAAAAAGCCCTTAGCAGAGAAAAGAAAAATATAATATTCCTACTGGCTTCTGGATTCTGTCTATATCCCGCCGCTGCTACACCATGTTATAACCTTATTCCCAGATTCTGGACCTTAGCGTCCAAAATATGGGGGTTAGCATGAAAACCTCCAAGCTTAGTTACCAGCTTGGACCTGGTACTGCTGCCACCACCCAAAAAATTAGAGTGTTTTGGGGCACTCTGGTCCCACTGAAAAACCTTCCCTGGGGACCCAAGACCCAAATCCCTTGAGTCTCACAACAAAGGGAAATAATCCTTTTTCCCTTCCCCCCTCCAGATGCTCCTGGAGAGATACCCAGACACAAGCTCTGTGAAACTACGCAGAGTGATTCCCCCTCTCCGTTCCCAATCCTGGAACAAAAGCACTTTCCTCTTCACCCAGAGGAAATGCCAAATCAGGCTAGCAATCCAACACACAGCTCTCCCTTGATTTCTTCCTCCCACCAATTCCCTGGTGAGTACAGACTTAATTTCCCTGAAGTAAGGAAAACTCCAACAGGTCTTAAAAGAAAACTTTATATAAAAAAGAAAGAAAAAATACAAAATGTTCTCTCTGTATTAAGATGATACACACACAGGGTCAATTGCTTAAAAGAATATTGAATAAACAGCCTTATTCAAAAAGAAGACAAATCAAAGCATTCCAGCACTTATATTCATGCAAATACCAAAGAAAAGAAACCATAGAACTTACTATCTGATCTCTTTGTCCTTACACTTAGAAACAGAAGACTAGAAAATAGAACTACTTCTCCAAAGCTCAGAGGAAACAGGCAGACAGACAAAAGACTCAGAGACACACTTCCCTCCACCCAAGGTTGAAAAAATCCGGTTTCCTGATTGGTTCTCTGGTCAGGTGTTTCAGGTGAAAGAGACATTAACCCTTAGCTATCTGTTTATGACAAGAGTTATGACAGCTCTCAACTCAGATGCACTGGCCAGGCAGACAGGAAAAGGCCCGCGAACTTTTGAATTTCATTTTCTGTTTGGCCAGCATTGTGAGCTGATCAGCACAGGTGACCATGCAGAGCTCATCAGCAGAGGTGACCATGGAGTCTCAGAATCACAAAAGACCTCCAGCATGGACCGAATAGGAGGTACGGGATCTGATTGCTGTATGGGGAGATGAATCTGTGCTAGCTGAACTCCGTTCCAGTAAATGAAATGCCAAAACATTTGAAAAAAGTCTCCAAGGGCATGAAGGACAGGGGCTATAACAGGAACTCGTGGCAGTGCCGCATGAAAATTAAGGAGCTCCGGTAAGCCTACCAAAAAAACAGAGAGGCAAACGGCAGCTCCAGGTCAACGGCCCCAAACATGCCGCTTTTATGATGAGCTGCCTGCCATTCTAGGGGGTGCAGCCACCAGTACCCCAACCCTGTGTTTTGACTCCATCAATGGAGTAGGACGCAACATGGAAGTGGGTTTGGGGGATGAGGAAGATGATGAGGAGGAGGCTGAAGATAGCTCACAGCAAGGAAGCAGAGAAACCGGTTTCCCCAACAGCCAGGATCTGTTTCTCACCCTGGACCTGGAGCCAGTAACCCTGAACGCACCCAAGGCTGCCTCCCGGACCTACCAGGTGGAGAAGAGGACCTCTGGTGAGTGTATCTTTGTAAATATTAGACATGTTTAAAAGCAAGCATGTTTAATGATTAATTTGCCCTGGCATTCGCAGCTAGTACAGCTACTGGAAAAGTCTGTTAACATGTCTGGGATGGAGTGGAAATCCTCAAGGGACATATCCATAAAGCTCTCCTGGATGTACTCCCAAAGCCTTTGCAAAAGGTTTCTGGGGAGGGCAGCCTTAATCCGTCCTCCATAGTAGGACACTTTACCATGCCGGGCCAGCAGCACATAGTCAGGAATCATTGCAGAACAAAGCATTGCAGCGTATGGTCCTGTCCCAGTGTTTGCTGGCATTCAAACAACATCCATTCTTTATCTCTCTGTGTTATCCTCAGAAGAGTGATATCATTCATGGTCACCTCGTTGAAATAGGGTGGTTTTATTAAGCAGACATTCAGAGGTGCCGTTCCTTCTGGGCTTTTTGCCTGTGGATGAATGGAAATGTTCCCGCTGTTAGCCACGCAGTGCGGGGGAGGGGTGAAGCCATCAAAATGCAACCTTGTAATGAAAGCACATGTGCTATGTAATGTTAACAGCAAGGTTTACAGTGAAAGAGTGTACCCATTGTTCTATAAATGTATCTTTTTAACTCCCACTTTCCCTTTTTTTTCCTCCACCAGCTGCATATGTTTCTCCTTCCCAGAGGCTAGCGAAGATCAGAAGGTGAAAAAAATGCACTTGGGATGAAATGTTCTCTGAGCTCATGCAGTCCTCCCACACTGACAGAGCACAGCAGAATGCGTGGAGGCAGACAATGTCAGAGTGCTGGAGAGGACAATATGAACGTGAGGAGAGGTTGCCGACTAAAGAGAGTAAGTGGCGGGTTGAAGATGACGGAGGCATCAGCTTACTGACAGAAGGCAGGAGTCAATGCTCAGGCTGCTGGAGCCATCAAATTCATATGCTCCAGCGTATGGTTGAGTTGCAGGAAGGCTGGAGGAGTACAGACTGCGCTACAGCCCCTATGTAACCAACTGCCCTCCTCCCCAAGTTCTATAGCCTCCTCACCCAGACGCCCAAGAACATGGTGGGGGGGGCCTCCGGTCACCCAGCCACTCCACCCCAGAGGTTTGCCCAAGCAACAGAAGGCTGACATTCAATAAGTTTTAAAGATTTTAAGTTTTAAAGTGCAGTGTGGCCTTGTCTTCCCTCCTCCCTCACCCCACCCAGTGCTTCTCTCCTCTCCTCCCCTTCCCTACCTTGGCAGTTATCCCTTGTTTGTGTGATGAATTAATAAAGAATGCATGAATCTGAAGCAACAATGACTTTATTGTCTCTGCAAGCAGTGGATTGAGCAGGGAGGGGAGGTGGTTAGCTTACAGGGAAGTAGAGTGAACCAGTGGGGGTGGGGGTTCATCAAGGAGAAACAAAGAGAATTTTCAAACATAGCCTGGCCAGTCATGAAACTGGTTTTCAAGCTTCTCTGATGTGCACCACCCCTCCTGTATTCTTCTAATGCCCTGGTGTCTGGCTGCGCGTAATCAGTGGCCAGGCAATTTGCCTTAACCTCCCACCCCACCATAAACGTCTCCCCTTATACTCACAGATATTGTGGAGCACACAGCAAGCAGTAATAACAATGGGAATATTGGTTTCACTGAGGTCTGTCCGTGTCAGTAAACTGTGCCAGCACGCTTTTAAACGTCCAAAGGCACATTCTACCACCATTCTGCACTTGCTTAGCCTATTGTTGAACAGCTCCTGACTACTGTCCAGGTTGCCTGTGTACAGCTTCATGAGCCATGGCATTAAGGGGTAGGCTGGGTCCCCAAGCAAAACTATTGGCATTTCAACATCCCCAGTTGTTATTTTCTGGTCTGGGAAGAAAGTCCCTTGCTGCAGCTTTTGAAACAGACCAGAGTTCCCTAGATGCGAGCGTCATGTATCCTTTCCAGCCATCCCACGTTGATATTGGTGAAACATCCCTTGTGAGTCCACCAGTGATTGCCAGCAACCATTGAAAAGTACCCCTTTTGGTTTATGAACTCTCTGGCTTGGTGCTCTGGGGCCAAGATAGGGATATGGGTTCCATCTATCGCCCCACCACAGTTATCGTAGACTCATAGATTCATAGACTTAAGGTCAGAAGGGACCATTATGGTCATTTAGTCTGACCTCCTGCACAATGCAGGCACAGAATCTCACCCACCCACTCCTGAACAAACCCTTAACCCATTTCTGAGTTACTGAAGTCCTCAAATCGTGGTTTAAAGACCTCAAGGTGCAGAGACTCTCCAGCAAGTGACCCATGCCCCATGCTGCAGAGGAAGGCTAAAAAACTCCAAGGCCTCTGCCAATCTTCCCTGGAGGAAAATTCCTTCCCGACCCCAATATGGCAATCAGTTAAACCCTGAGCATGTGGGCAAGACTCACCAGCCAGCACCCAGGAAAGAATTCTCTGTAGTAACTCAGACCCCACCCCATCTAACATCCCATCACAGACCATTCGGTATATTTACCTGCTAATAATCAAGATGAATTAATTGCAAAATTAGGTTATCCCATCTTACTATCCTCTCCATAAACTTATCAAGCTTAGTCTTGAAGCCAGATAAGTCTTTCGCCCCCACTACTCCCCTTGGAAGGCTGTTCCAGAACTTCACTCCTCTAATGGTTAGAAACCTTCATCTAATTTCAAGTCTAAACTTCCTAGTGTCCAGTTTATATCCATTTGGTTCTTGTGTCCACATTGGTACTAAGCTTAAATAATTCTTCTCCCTCCCTGATATTTATCCCTCTGATATATTTATAGAGAGCAATCATATCTCCCCTCAGCCTTCTTTTGGTTAGGCTAAACAAGCCAAGCTCTTTCAGTCCTCCTTTCATAAGACAGGTTTTCCATTCCTCAGATCATCCTAGTAGCCCTTCTTTGTACCTGTTCCAGTTTGAATTCATCCTTCTTAAACATGGGAGACCAGAAACTGCACACAGTATTCCAATGAGGTCTCACCAGTGCCTTGTATAATGGTACCAACACCTCCTTATCTTTACTGGAAAAAACCTTGCCTGATGCATCCTAAAACTGCGTTAGCTTTTTTAACAGCCATATCACATTGGCGGCTCATAGTCATTCTGTGATCAACCAATACTCCAAGGTCCTTCTCCTCCTCTGTTACTTCCAACTGATGTGTCCCCAGATTATAACCAAATTCTTGTATTAATCCCTAAATGCAAGACCTTTCATTATAATTTCATCCTATTACTATTACTCCAGTTTACAAAGTCATCCAGGTCTTCCTGTATGATATCCCGGTCCTTTTCTGTGTTAGCAATATCTCCCAGCTTTGTATCATCCACAAACTTTATAGTACATTCCCCACTTTTTGTGCCAAGGTCAGTAATAAAAAGATTAAATAAGATTGGTCCCAAAACTTCCTTCCAGCCTGACAAGTCACCTTTCAGTATGACCCGCTGTAGTCTCCCCTTTAACCAGTTCCTTATCCCCTTTCAATTTTCCATACTGATCCCATCTTTTCCAATTAACTAATAATTCCCCATGTGGAACCGTATCAAATGCCTTACTGAAACTAAGGTAATTAGATCCACTGCATTTCCTTTGTCTAAAATATCTGTTTACCTTCTCAAGAAGGAGATCAGGTTGGTTTGGCACGATCTACCTTTTGTAAAACCATGTTGTATTTTGTCCCAATTGCCATTGACCTCAATGTCCTTAAATACTTTCTCTTTCAAATTTTTTTCCAAGACCTCACATACTACAGATGTCAAACTAACAAGCTATAGTTACTTGGATCACAGTGTTTTTCCCTTTCTTAAAAATAGGAACTATGTTAGCAATTCTCCGTTCGTACAGTCCACCCCTGAGTTTACTGATTCATTAAAAATTCTTGCTAATAGTCTTGCAATTTCATATGCCAGTTCCTTTAATATTCTTGGATGAAGATTATCTAGGCCCTCCAATTTTGTCCCATTAGCTGTTCGGTTTGGCTTCTACCTAGGAGTGGATATCTACCTCCATATCGCAGTCCATTTGTCATCTTACCATTATCCCAAGCTCCTCATGAGCCTATTAAAGACTGAGGCAAAGTATTGTGTTTTAGATACTGGGCCATGCCTAGATTTCCTAACCTCCACTCCATCCTCAGTGTTTATCGGTCCACTTCTTTCTTTGTTTTCTTCTTATTATATGGCTATAGAACCTTTTACTAGTGGTTTTAATTCCTTTGCAAGGTCCAACTCTACATGGCTTTTGGCCTTTCTCACTTTATCCCTACATGTTCTGACCTCAATAAGGTAGCTTTCCTTGCTAATCCCTGCCATTTTCCACTCCTTGAGGCTTTCTGCTTTTGCTTAATCACCTCTCTGAGATGCTTGCTCATCAGCTTGGTCTACAACGTCTGCCTATGAATTTTTTCCCCTTTCTTGGGATGCAGGCTTCTGATAGTTTTCTGCAACTTTGACTTGAAGTAATTTCAGGCCTCCTCCGCCTTTAGATCCATAAGTTCTTTAGTCCAATCCACTTCCCTAACTATTTCCTTAATTCTTTAAAGTTAACCCTTTTGAATCAAAAACCCTAGTCCCAGATCTGTTTTTGCTTATCCTTCCATCTAGTTTGAACTGAATTAGCTCATGATCACTCAAACCAGGTAGTCCCCTAAAACCATTTCCTTCTATGAGGTCCTCACTACTCACCAAAACAAATCTAAAATGGCATCCCCTCTTGTTAGTTCAGCAACTACTTGGTGAAGGAATCCATCAGCTATCACATCCAGAAAAATCTGAGCCCAATTATTATTACTAGCACTTGTCCTCCAGTCTATATCTGGGAAGTTAAAGTCTCATTAGGGTTTACTTCATTAAAACATTAAAAAGTCTCTATCCATATCCAAATCAGATCCCAGAGGTCTGTAGCACACCCCAAGCACTACTCAGGGAGCTCTAGTAGCTTTCTTCCCAAGTGATTTTGCCCAGACAGACTCTGTCTTATCCATTCCATCCCTTCTTACTTCTTTACAGTCTACCTCATCATTGATACACAATGCTACCTCCACCACCTTTACCTTTATTCCTGTGTTTCCTAAACAGCACATACCCTTCAATACCTGTACTCCAGTCATGATACTATTCCTACCATGTTTCGGTATCCCTATATATCTGGTTTCATTTCCTGCACCAGTAACTCTAGTTCCTCCATTCTGTTACCTAGGCTCCTTGCAGTAGCGTACAAACATCTTAATTTTTGCTGTTTGGCTTCACTGACATTCTTTACCCGATTAGGCGCAACATTCTAACCACCAGTATCACCTATTAGACTGTATCTACATTACCCGTCTCGTTATGTCCATTCTCCTGCCCACAGCTGTATCCTTTCTTACTTTGTGTTTCTGCCCTCTCATGTTAAATTCCGGTGTAAGATTAACCTGGACATCTCCCAACCATCTCCCCCAATTCCTAGTTTAAGCTCTCTTAAGCAGTTGTGTCAGCCTCCATCCTAAAGTCTATTTCCCTCCTTACTCAGTGTCACGGAGTGTGGGGGAGTTCGGTTCTGCACCCCACTTTCTGGGACTTACAGTGACTCTTAGCCAGCCAGTAAAACAGAAGGTTTATTGGACAACAGGAACACAGGTTACAGCAGAGCTTGCAGGCACAGTCAGGACCCCTCCATCGAGTCCTTCTGGGCTTTCAGGGTGCTTGGATCCTAGCTAGGATACCCTGAATTCCGCCCATCCAGCCCCAAGCCCAAACTCAAACTGCTTCCCTCTTGCCACTCCCTTCCTTTGTTCCCTTCCCGGGCAAAGGTGTTGACCTTTCCCCTCCCTTACCTAGCTCAGGTTACAGGCCCTGGCATCGTTCATTCCCTAAAGTTCTCCCCTGGTCTCCCACTCCCCACACAGACAGTCCCTACTGCATCACATCTCTCCCCTGAAAAGGGGAGCATTTTATAGGGGGATGTGACCCGGTTTTTACCCGGTGGACAGTTAAATTAGTGCATTCAGGCTGGTTGGAAAACAGCTGTCAATATAGATGCAGCACCCCTCTGATTTCAGCGTGCTGGCCCGGGGTCAGTTGATCAGAGAGGGGAATCGCCTTCAGGGGGGAACCAGCTTTTGTTCCAGGGAACAGATTTACTAAGGGGTCATCTCCCTGCCCCTCCCAATGTTCACACATGGCCAACACCACATTTCCCCTGTTATAGTATGGTTTTATTATGTTCACATGGTACACCCGACGGTGATGTGCCCGGTTTGACAGCTTTACCGCATAGTTTACCTTATTTAGTTGCTTGATAACCTTGAAGGGCCCTTCCCAGGTGGCCTGGAGTTTGTTTTTCCTTACGGGGATGAGAACCATCACCTGATCCCCGGTGGCGAAGGCACGGGCTTGTGCCGTGCGGTCATACCAGACCTTTTGCCTCCTCTGGGCTCGGGCCGGATTTTTCCTGGCCAGGCCCATGAGCTTGGCCAGTTTTTCCCAGAAGGTTAGGACATACTCCACCACTGACTTTTCCTCGGGAGCGGCCTTCCCCTCCCATTTGTCCCTCATCAGGTTTAGGAGCCCCCTTACCCGCCTTTCATACAACAGTTCGAAAGGTGAAAACCCGGTAGATTTCTGGGGTACCTCCCTGTACGCGAACAGCAGGTGAGGTAAGTACTTGTCCCAATCCTGCGGGTGCTGGTTTATAAATGTTTTTAGCATTATTTTTAGCGTTTCATTGAACCTTTCTACCAGCTCGTTGGACTGGGGGTGATACGCTGAGGCCCAGTTGTGCTGGACCCCACATTTTTGCCATAAGGACCGGAGCAGGACCGACATGAAGTTGGACCCCTGGTCTGTTAAGACCTTCTTGGGGAACCCCACCCGGCTGAAAATTGTCAGCAGCGCATTTGCCACTGTGTCTGCTTTAATAGAGGGCAAGGCCACCGCCTCGGGGTAGCGAGTGGTAAAATCCACCACCACCAGGATGTATTTCTTTCCTGACTGGGTTGTCTTGCTGAGGGGTCCCACTATGTCCATGGCCACCTTTTGGAAAGGTTCTTTTATGATGGGTAAAGGCCTTAAAGTTGCTTTTCCCTTGTTCCGGGCCTTCCCCACCCTCTGGCAGGGGTCACAGGATTGGCAGTACTGTTGGACATGGGTAAAGACCCCAGGCCAGTAAAAGTTTTGTAGCAGCCTTTGCCTGGTGTGCCGGATTCCCTGGTGCCCTGCGAGAGGGATGTCATGGGCCAGGTACAACAGCTTGTGACGAAACTTCTGGGGAACCACCAGCTGCCTCCTGATCCCCCATGACTCTACTTTCCCAGGGGGAGCCCATTCTCGGTACAGGAACCCCTTTTCCCACAGGAACCTCTTCTTGCAACCTCTCCTCATGGTTTGTACCGCACTAAGGTCAGCCATGTCACTGTGCTTCCGCAAGGAGGGATCTTTCTGCAACTTGGCCTGGAACTCAGCAGCTGGGACAGGGATGGGGACCGGCTCTTTCTTGCTGGCTGGGTCTGAGGCCGCAGCCTCTCTGAACCGTGCCCCTGGGCGTTCCCCGCTCCCTGGGTTAGGGTCCTGCACCTCGGGTTGAGTACCTTCCCTGTTGTCGGGGTGCAGTGCCCTTTGCCGACTTTGACTATGAGTCACGACCAGGGCACTCTGGGTGTTACTAGGCCAGTCCTTGAGGGCCCCTCCCATTAACAAGTCAGTGGGCAAATATCGGTGTACCCCCACATCCTTGGGGCCCTTCTTGGCCCCCCATTTCAGGTGTACCCTTGCCACGGGCACCTTGAATGGGGTCCCGCCCACGCCCATCAGGGTCAGGTAGGTGTCGGGCACCATCCGATCTGAGGCCACCACCTCGGGCCGGGCCAGCGTCACCTCTGCGCCCGTGTTTCAGTACCCAGTGACCTTCCTCCCATCTACCTCCAGGGAAACAATGCACTCTTTCAGGAGGGGCAGCCCCGCGCCCACCCGGTAAACCAAAAACCCGGAGCCTGGAGCATCCACAGGTGGTATGTTGCCAGCCCCCCTTTCCTGGGAATGTAGCCTCTCCTCCAATTGGGTTTTTACCCATTCCACCCTCTGCGGGTTGGGTCTGCTTGGTCTGTCCCTGAGCTTGGGGCACTGGGCCCGTATGTGACCTCGTTGGCCACAGCGATAGCACCCCATGTCTTGTGGGTCCCCTTGAGTGGGTCGGAGGGACCTGACACTGGATGTTCCCCTTTTGGGGGGGTTCTCCATAGGCCCCCTTTGGGAGGTCCCATGATGACTTTCTCTCTGCGTTGAGGCAGGCCTACTCCTTCGAGACTCCTTCCTGCCATCCCCTGCCCGAATGTCCACAAATTGGTCGGCCAGCTGGCCTGCGTGCTGTGGGTTCTCCGGCTTCTGGTCCATTAACCACAGCCTCAAGTCGGACGGGCACTGCTCGGACAGGTGCTCCAGTATGAATAGGTTAAGCAGGTCCTCTTTAGTTTGGGCCCCAGCTGTCCACTTGCGGGCATACCCCTGCGCCCGGTTGACCAGTTGTAGGTATGTGACCTCACGGGTTTTACGCTGGCTCTGGAACTTTTTCCGGTACATCTTAGGAGTTAGCCCAAACTTGCGGAGCAGGGCCTGTTTGAACAGTTCGTAGTCCCCTGCCTCCGCCCCTTTCAGTCGGCTGTACACCTCCACGGCTGTGGAGTCCAGTAAGGGGGTGAGAACTGCGATCCTGTCTGCAGGGTCAACCCTGTGCAGCTCGCAGGCATTCTCAAAGGCCGTCAGGAAGGTATCTATGTCCTCCCCCTTCTTACGCCGGGACAGCAAGTGCTTATTAAAGCTCCTTGTAGGGTTGGGTCCCCCCTTACTTACCGCAGCCGGGGCCTCACTGCTCCTCAGCTGGGCCAGGTCCAGCTCATGTTTACGCTGTTTCTCCTTCTTTTTCCGCTCATGTTTACGCTGGTTTTCCTTATCCTCCCACTTACGCTGGCGCTGGTTTTTCTCGTGTTTACGCTGGTTCGCCTTCTCCTCCAGCTTCTGCCTTTTTAACTTGAGCTCCCCCCATTTCAGCTCCCTTTCATATTTCAGCCGCATCCGCTCCACGGATGCCGAGCATTGCCGGGAGGATCCCCTGCTGGGGGGTGAGCTTCGCCGGGAGGATTCCCTGCTGGCCGGGGGTATCACCGTGCCCTTGGTATTCACTGGGCTCCTCCTCGCCCTTTCCCTAGGCCTAGGAAGGGGGGGTCTCGGGAAGCCCTCGTCCATTGGCTGACCACTCCCAGCTGGGACAGACACTGGTGCCTGTGATGCATCTTCCCGGCTGCTTCCCTCAGAGACAGGGCTCCGTTCATTCATGCGGTTTCCCTGCTCCAGTTGGGCAATCAGCTGGTCCTTGGTGCATCTCCCCGGGCGCAGCCCCCTCTGCTCGAACAGCTCCACCAGGTCACACTTGCACCGCTTGGCATACACCTTCCTGCTGGCCACTTACAGGCCGGGGTGCTTGCCGCTCCCCATGGTTTCCAGGGGGACCCCTAGTGCACCAGCCCTTCTTGAGGTCACCACCTCTCTGCCAGGGTCGAGCTGCAGACTCCTCCGCCCCTGGGACCGCTCGCTGCAATCCCCCGGGGGACCCTGTTACTGCAAAGTCCTTCTCACTGGGCACACACTCCAGGGTTTAACCACCCCTTTGTTTTACTGCTCCCCAGTCACTTACTACAGGAAGCGCCGTCCACGGGGTGCAGTCTATCCCGCCGCTGCCACCAGTTGTCATGGAGTGTGGGGGAGTTCGGTTCTGCACCCCTCTTTCTGGGACTTACAGTGACTCTTAGCCAGCCAGTAAAACAGAAGGTTTATTGGACAACAGGAACACAGGTTACAGCAGAGCTTGCAGGCACAGTCAGGACCCCTCCATCGAGTCCTTCTGGGCTTTCAGGGTGCTTGGATCCTAGCTAGAATACCCTGAATTCCGCCCATCCAGCCCCAAGCCCAAACTCAAACTGCTTCCCTCTTGCCACTCCCTTCCTTTGTTCCCTTCCCGGGCAAAGGTGTTGACCTTTCCCCTCCCTTACCTAGCTCAGGTTACAGGCCCTGGCATCGTTCATTCCCTAAAGTTCTCCCCTGGTCTCCCACTCCCCACACAAACAGTCCCTACTGCATCACACTCAGTTGAAGTCCACCCTGAGAGAACAGTCTTCTGTCCATGAATGCTTGCCAGTGGCCATACATCCCAAAGTCCTCCTTATAGCACCATTGTCTGAGCCATCTGTTGATTGACATAATCTTGTCACATCTTTGTTTCCCTTCTCTAGGAACAGGCAGAATCCCACTGAAGATCAACTGAGCCTCGATTTCCTTAAGCGTCTTCCCCAGCCTGGCATAGTCTCCCTCGATACGTTCCAGTAAGAATCTAGCCGTATCATTCGTTCTCACATGAAGGACAATCAGTGGATTCTTCCCCACTCCCCTTAGAATCCTTTTCAGCCTCAGGTCCACAACCCGTATCTTAGCACCCGGCAGACAGCACACCCTTCTGTTCTCTGAATCAGCTCTGGTTACAGGCCTGTCTATTCTTCTCAGTAAGCAGTCTCCAATCACGTAGACCTGCCTTTTTCTGGTGTCAGTGCGATTCTCCCGTCTATCCCCTGTTCCCTCTGGCTGCAAGTCCTCTTGATTTCTATTATCCCTTGCAATCCTCCACAGCCCATCCTGTATCCTCCTGGGGCTCATATTTGGTGTTGTCTCCATTGACTCTTCGCCTCTTCCTACATGACTAGCTGCTCTTCTCTTCTTCCTTGCCCTCTCACCTTCAGCGACCACCTGCTGTGCCCCTTCTTCATTTTCCAACTCTGCAAACCTGTTCCTGAGCTCTATTTCTCCTTCACTGGCCCGTCTTTTCCTCTACCTGGTTCTCTTAGTCACAATCTTCCACTGTCCACTTTCCTCACCCAGCAGTCTCCCCTTAGAATTCTTTGGTCCTGCTTCCATCGTCAGGTCTGAGCTTTTCCCTTCATCTTCTTCATGTCTTTGCTCCATCATCCCGCTCGAACCCCCTTCTAAACTCAACCAGAGTTTCCACATGCATCTCTCCAGTCCTCGGATCTTTTCTTCCATCTGCTCTAATCAGGTGGCACTTCACACAGACAAAACTCTTTTCAGTTACCCCCTCCAGGATCATGTACATGCACAGCTTCCACATCCAGGATCCTCACTTTGTATTTCACTGCTGCCTCTGTATTGGTCATAGCCTTCCCACCTAAAAACCTGTTAGTCCAGGAAACACAAACCAAGCACCACACCACACCTACAGCATAACAAACTCCCAATAGGCACCAGAACACCGGCAGAACACCACCACACACCCTTCACTAGCCTGGCAATTCCTCTGCCTAGGTCTCAGTCTCCCCAGCAAACCCCCCCCTGTAAACTGCCCCGAAACTCCCCTGTTTACAGCTCTGTTTGCTGGCTCCTATGCTGTTGCAGCCAATTAGGAGCCAGTTAGGGAATCCCATTGCAGCAAAGCCATCGACTATGACCTGCACATTTCGCAGAGTCACTACCCTTGATATCAGCAGATCTTTTATTGGATGGGCTACTTGGATCACAGCAGCCCCCACAGTAGATTTACCCACTCCAAATTGATGCCCGACCGGTAGCTGTCTGGCGTTGCAAGCTTCCACAGGGCTATCGCCACTCACTCTCAACTGTGAGGGCTGCTCTCATCTTGTATTCCGGTGCTTCAGGGCAGGGGAAAGCAAGTCACAAAGTTCCATGAAAGTACCCTTACTCATGCAAAATTTCACAGGCACTGGAAATTGTCCGAGACCTGCAGACTATGCGGTCCCACCAGTCTGTGCTTGTTTCCCGGGCCCAGAATCAGCATGCCACGGCATGAACCTGCCCCATTAACACCATATGTGCACATTGCCGGTGCCCGTACTTTGTGAGAAGTCCATGTCCCTGTCTATGTCCTCATCACTCTCGTCACCCCGCGCTGCCGTTGCCCTCCTCGCCTGGTTTCGCTTTGGCAGATTCTGGTTCTGCATATATTGCAGGATGATGCACGTAGTATTTACAGTACTCATAATTGCCATGGTGATCTGAGCGGGCTCCATGTTCCCAGTGCTATGGCATCTGCACTGAAAAAAGGCACGAAACGATTGTCCTGCCGTTGCTCTGATGGAGGGAGAGGCAACTGACGACATGGCTTACAGGGAATTAAAATCAACAAAGGGGGTGGCTTTGCATCAAGGAGAAACACAAACAACTGTCATTGCAGAATCGCCCCCTTAAGGATTGAACTCAACCCCCTGGGTTAGCAGGCCATTGATTTCACGGAGGGAGTGGGGAGCAAATGATACAAAACAAATCGGGTTATTTCTTGTTTTGATCCACTCTGTCTATCTTTACATCTTAGGCTGGCAGCAGATGGGGCAGTACGATTGCTAGCCGTCATCATCTCCTGGCTGCTCGGCAGAAGATGCTGCATTACAATTGCTAGCCATTGTCATCTCCTGGCTGCTCGGCAGAAGATGGTACAGTACGATTGCTAGCCATTGTCATCTCCTAGGTGCTTGGCAGAAGATGGGAATGACCTGGCTGAGTCACTCCCATGTCTGCCCAGGTGCCCCTGACCAACCTCACCGAGGTCAGCTAAAAGAGCACCCAGGAGTACAATAACGATGGATACCAGTCATAATGCACCGTCTGCTGCCAAAGGCAATTAGATGCTGCTGTGCAGCAATGCAGTCCCACGTCTGCCAGCACCCAGGAGACGTACAATAACAGTGAGCTGAGCGGGCTTCATGCTTGCCATGGTATGGCGTCTGCTCAGGTAACCCAGGAAACAAGGTGCGAAACGATTGTCTGCTGCTGCTTTCATGGAGGGAGGGAGGGAGAAGGTGGCCTGAAGACATGTACCCAGAACCACCCGCAACACTGTTTTTGCCCCATCAGGTGTTGGGATCTCAACCCAGAATTCCAATGGGCAGCAGAGACTGAGAGAACTGTGGGATAGCTACCCACAGCTACCCACAGTGCAATGCTCTGGAAGTCGACCCTAGCCTCGGTATTGTGGATGCAGTCCACTGACTTAATGCACTTAGAGCATTTTGTGTGGGGACACACACACAATCGCCTGTATAAAACGATTTCTAAAAAGACGACTTCTATAAATTCAACCTAATTTCATAGTGTAGACATATCCTTAGGCTCTTTCATGGGTATTTACTTTGGAATGAATTGATCTTATCAATTTCTGTGGTAGATTCTGTGACTCTGCTCCATAAAGGAGGACAGACATGATGTTGGTATTAACAATTATATTTGTGTCAGTGCCAATTATACTGTAATGCCTCCACAGAAATCCCAAAAGGAAAGGTAATATTGAAATGTCTGGCTTATTTAATATAAGGGGAAAAGGCAAGTTCCCAAAACACTGGCCTCCCTTTGCACCACCATGCATGGGCTTCCAAATCTCTGCTTCTGGCATGCTCTGTTGTGTTACTTCTTGCTTCCCAATGCCACTCCATTTCATGTTAGGGCCTGGAGTCATCTTAACAGAACGAACATTAGGCCCTTAGGGTTATTACTAGTGATACTATGATAGCTCCAAGGCCCCCCAGCTGGGGCTGGGCCCCATTGTGCTAGGTGCATCAGAGAGAGACGAGCCATGCACTGGGAGGGAGGAGCGGGAGTTACAAGCTAAAGATCAGACAAAGGGGATCAGATACAACATACACGCAAATGAACCCTTCACATCGGTTAGTAGTTGCAGCAGCTATGGAAGCCAAGAACATATTTTTCTCAGCAGCAGTTAGGTGCAGCCTCCAAACTAGAGGCTGAACTCACTCCTGGCATAAGGAGGTGTAGCTCTAATCTCATTAGTTCAGAACATGTTTGTCTCTTCCTGAATCACACTCCTTTCCCCAGGCCCTTCACTCCCACCCCCTGGGTATTCACACAGGGTGGTCTACACTGCAATTAGATATCCAAGGCTGGCCCATGCCAAATGACTCAGGCTCCTGGGGCTGGGGCTAAGAGGCTGTTTAACTGCAGTGTAGAAGTTCAGGTTCAAGGTCTAAGACCCTGCAAGATGGCACAGTCCCAGAGCTTGGGCTACAACCCAAGCCTGAATGTCTCTATGGCAATTAAACAGCCCCTTAGCCCCAGCCCCTCGAGCCCAAGTCAGCTGGCACAGGCCAGCTGTAGGTGTCTAATTGCAGCGTAGCCATACCCACAAGGGCCACACACAGTCTGGCTGCTGCCTCTCAGATTATGGAGACATGTCAATAGTGTGGAGTCCAAGGGGCCTAGTTAGTATATTTCTAACTGACTTGTAAGAGGGAGGGTCCAAGGAATGGGTGCAGCTTGCAGATGGCTCTAGAAGCTTGAGTCTTTTGTCCTGGCACATGTACAGTCCTTGCTGGAGTCAAAGTTCTGCATATGTGCTGACTGCAGATGGGGCTGTGACTTGTTTTGCTTAATAAAGCTTAGTGAGGAAGATTATGAGCAACTCCAGATGGCTTTAAACACACTGGAAGCCAGTTGCTATGTCCATGGCTCTGATTAAATTTTCTGTTAACCTTCTCAAATGAGGGTCACAGCAGATCAGGACCCAGACAGACTTTACAAGACTGGGAGGTGGGGGGCAGGACCAAGGTAATGAGCCTAAAGCAAAGCCAGGGGATTACTAATGGCTAAGAAGGTAGATGAAGAGGAACTTGAACTCCAGTGTACTGCCTATAAGGGAAATTGAAGACCAGAATGTTTTCTAAGGTGCTTGATGGGAGCATATATCTAAAGCAGCCTAGATCAAAGGAAGGACAATGTAGTATGTCATAATATAACTTATGATGCAGTAAAGTATGGTGTTCTTTTCTGTGGTGTGTGATAAACCACAGGAAATATCGAGCTGTAATTTAAATAGCCACTAGATGTTGCCACTGTTCTTCTCAACTGCAGCTAGAGAGCTCGCATTCATCTGCTGTGGTGTTAAGTCTGGAGGTTTAAAATCTTATGGCAGATTTATCAAATCCTCCCCTCGTAATCTGTTGCCCGCTGGAGTTCACAGATCACATGTGACAATTACTATGAGCCACATATAGGCAGGGAGCGCTGGTCTCATCCCTGAGTTCTGGCAGCAGATGGTTTGTTACCACTTGAAGAGGGCTCGCTGGAATGCTGCTCACTGGCATGTTGGCCCCTGGGAATAAGGCCTCGTGAAGAGTTCTTCCCCCTTCATTAAGCAACTCACTAGAGTCCAGTGGCCCTAGCTTCAGTACATTACAAGTTCACAGTGTCTCTCCAGGGGATAGGAGCCAGCCTGCCTGTAGCAGGGCCTGTTGCTCTAGCAAGGTCACCTGCTTCTCCAGAAATGGTTTGGGAGGTAGCGAGGTTTTTGGTTTGCAGTGCACAGTAGGTCAGGGCAAAATATTTTTGAAAATAAAGTGGTCAGGAGGGCCCCGAAGTTCCATGCAGGCTGCTCTGTAATCCATTCCAACAAGTGCTGATAAATGCACATCAGCTGATCCTTTGCAAGGAGGTGTTCTAACCATGCAGGACTCAAGGCTCCCCTCATACTCACGTGTGCTGTGCCTGCTAACTTCAGTGAGAGCTCCCTGTGCAGATAAAAGGGGTGAATTCAGACCAAACTCTCACTACAGCTCAGAACCCAAGGAAGCAGAAAGTCCAAGGCACGTGGACTAGCCAAGGGGATTTCTGGGGATTTCTTGAGTTTCTCCCTTCAAACAGTTGTCACTAGCATGATGCAGGAGGGACAGTGGCAAAACCTCTTCCTTACTACCTGTTGTCCAGGCTGACTTCATGTGGGTAGTGGATGCAAAGGTGTCAACCTTTGTAAACTATTTTCAGGAGAAAGAGCATTTTATCCTCCGGTGGTACCAGTGGGTTAATGGGCCATAGATGGTGTGACAGGGTGGACCTCCTTCTGGGGTGCCATCTGATGTCCTGAGATCTCACTGAGCCTGCTCAGTCCACCAGCCTGAGCTCCCTCACCCTCTCCTGCCGCACACACACAGGTAGAGAGACATCCAGCTGTAGAATCACACAGATTCTGCAATCAGCTCTGTGTGGGAAGACTCAGCTCGGGGATTGCCCAGCACTCAAGTGTGCACACCCTCTGAAGTGTAAACCCAAATGATATTGTCTTGCACTGTATAGAAATCTATTCAGCATAAACTCATGAAATTCACTCCCTCACTCAATGTAGAGGAAGATATGCACAGCTTTTTGCCCCCTCTCCCCCAGTTATGAATTACAAAAACTGGTTCTAGAATAAACAGAAAACCAAGTTTATTACGTCAAAAGGTAGGTTTTAAGTGCTTATAATGGATAGCAAACAGATCACAGCAGATTACTGAGCAATAAACAAAACATGCAATTTAAGCTTATTACACTAAATAACTGGTTATATTAGAAAATTCTCCCCCTAAATGTTGTTTGTGCAGGTTGCCAGAGTTTCGTGAAGCTGCCCTTGGTGGGGCCCCCTTCATCCAGGGCAGGTGAAGGGTACACTGCAGTTCCCACAGCTTCCCACACAGCTCACATCATGGCCAGGCTGTGGCTCTGGGCCCCCTGCCCCCAGCTAGAGCCAGCTCAGGGAGAGCCATGCGGACAGCTCTGGGGAGCTGTGGGAGACTGGTCCCTGCATCTGACCTGGGCGGGGAACACAGGAAGGGGGCTGCTTTTGACCCCTGCCACCCCGAGTGGGTGGAGGGAGGTGGGCTGCCCAGTCCTGCTCCCACCCCAGCTTCCAGCTTGGCTGGTGAGGGGTCTCCAGGGGGAGAGGAGGGTCAGGTGTGGGGTCTCAAGGTGGCAGGCCTTGGGGGGGGCATTTTGGGGAAGGCTCTGGCGACCCTGGTCCCAGAGTTTCCTGTCACCCTCAGGAGCATCCCCACTTCTCTCACTGCCCAGGCCTCTCCTTTATCTCTCCCAGAGGCTTAGTGAGTCACATGACCCATCTTCCCCCATCTCTCCCCTCAAGAAGAGCTGGCTGTGTCAAAGGGAGGGCTTTAAAGTGGCACATCCCTTATTCTCAGAGCCTGGCTTGCAGCACTCAGCTAATGGAGTCCCAAATGACCTCTGGGGTTTGCATTCTGCTCACGGACACCCTACACTTTGGTTAGTCGTTTGCAGCTGTGTCAGACTGGGAGTGTTTTACCCCTACTTTGCACTGCTGTGAACAACTGCACAAGGTGCAAGGCAAAGGGGAAATCAACCCAGGCTAAGGCGCGTCCTTGGCACTCTTTTGCCATGTCCTAACTCTCCAAGATACAGCCCCCTACACAGCCACCTCTCTGCTGCATCCCCAGTTTGTTCCCATAAGGGAGGCTTGTTTCAGCTGACTCACCAAGTTCTTCCATAACTGGATTGCTCAGTTGCCATGACTTGTCTCTCTCCTGTTCGAGATCTCCCTGGTCTATGGGGCCAGCACAAAGAGGGCCCATGGCACACTAAAACAAACTCCCCGCCCCTCTCCCCACATTCATGAGGACACTTCACCCCCATCCCCACATAGCTCCCAGCATCTGTGCCCTTGTAAACCCCCAAGTCCTTCCCATTGCATCCATGTAATTCCCCTGGGTGAGAGGTCACCAGGGAGTTAGCGATGAGGAGAGGTGCAGGAGGGTGATGTGGGGTGGGGAGACAATAGAGGGGATACACAAGCATGAGAGGAGGGTCAAGTAGGCATAGAGGTTACTGACCAGTCACGGGTCCTGGGGATTGGGAAAAGTGGGCATGAGGAGAAGGGAACCAGGGAGTTGAATAGGCATTGGGAAAGCAGGGGATTGGCTGGGCATGGGGAGAGGGGAATCCAGGAAATACCACAGCAGTCGGAGGGGGTAGGGGTGTTACATGGGTTACAGGAGGGGAAGGGGGAAGTTATGGTGGCACATGCATTAGTGGGTGTAGAAGGGAGTCTCACTGCTGACACAACCCATTGCAGCTGCCCCAGCCCTGCAGTGGCCTGTCCAAGTCACTTCAAAAATCTCTCCTTTCCAAGGAATCAATGTCCCACACAATGTTAGTCTAGCTGGACTGGGGAGGACAGGACTTCCTCTTTTCTGCACAGCATCCGGGACTGTCAGACCTATCCCCAGATTTCTCCCCAACGGGTAGGAACTTCTGCAAACTGCCCCACTCCCCATGCTTTCTGCACCCATCACTCCTCAGCTGCAAGGGGAAGGATCTCTGTACAGGGAGCTGCTCCCCATGTGCCCAACCTCCGTGCATCCAGACCCCTTCACACCCAGAGTATGAGCTCTGAGCTTCACCCCCCCCCCACACACCCAGAACCTCCCACCAAGCCCCACTCATGCCGCACCTGAACCACCTCAACAAGTCCCATCTTCTGCTCCTCCACGGCTCCTCTTCTGCCCATTCTCTGTCAGAGCCGTGCTCCAGGACTTCTCTGGGATCTCTCACCCAAGAAAGACACAATAAAAGTAACTTCTGCTTCTCCCCAGGCTTGAACTTTTAATCCGTTCTGGGTCCTCCCCAGTGCTCTGTCTGCAGAACGCTGACTCTCACAGTTTACCTCCTGTCAACTGGCCCCTAATCTGGAGCCTCCACTCTTCTCTCAGGGTTTTAAGTCATCTTTTACTCCTAAGGGCATTCTGCACCAAAAAATTAAAAATTCTGTGCAAAAAAATGTAAAATTTTGTGCCAAAATTCTGCAAATTTTATATGTCAAATAAATATGAAGGCTACAGCATGGCATTGGGGAGCACAGGCCATTGGCTGCACAGAGGTAGGAGATCACTGTACAGCTTCCCCCTGGGACACAGACTCAACGGTGAGGCTGCACCTAACCCTGACACAGCGCAAGGACTGGACCTGCCCAGAAAATGTCCCAGGGCCCTGCCTTTCCATGTCAGGTGCACCAAGTGTGGGGCAGGCAGGCTCAGCAAGGCAGGATCCAAGTGTGGAGGGGTTTAGTGTGGGGGGATCCAGGTGTGGATTGAGAGGGTTCTGTGTGGAGCAATCTGGGTGCGGGAAGCTCAGTGAGGGATCCAGGTGCCAGGGGATCTGTATGCACAGGAGCTTGTTGGGGGGTTGTGGGTGCAATTGTAATGAGACTCTGAAGGGGGGTCCAGGTGAAGGTGATTGGGGTGAGCGGGGGGAGGAGTCTGGGTGTGAAGGGAATAAGTTTGGCAGGGGAGTCTGGGTGTGGGAAGTTCAGTGGAGTGGTCCAGGTGTGGGAGGGATAGAACTCAGCAGGTGTTCTGGATGTGAGGAGCTCAGTGGAGGTCCAGATGTTGGGGGAAGTGGGGCTTGTCATGGGGGGTTCTGGATGCTGAGGGGTTAGGCTCAGAGCTCATACTCTGGGTGTGAGGGGGTCTGGATGCATGCAGGGCCAGCTCCAGCATTTTGGCAGCAATTCTACCGCTGCTGCATCATTCTTCAGCAGCAATTCAGCGGCAGGTCTTTTCCTCCAAGAGGGAGAGAGGTACCTGCCGCCGAAGAGCTGGAACTGCCACCCCTCTCCGTTGGCTGTCCCAAGCACTTGCTTGCTGCGCTGGTGCCTGGAGCTGGCCCTGGATGCATGGGGGTTGGGCAGATGGGGCAGCAGCTCCCTGTACAGAGATCACTCCCCCTGCAGCTGAGGAGTGATGCAGGGGAAAAGGAAGTATCATCCCCCCCAGCCCAGCCAGGACTAGCAGCTGAGCCCAGCACAGGGTAGGAGCCACCAGCCGGGTCTTCCCAGTCCCATACCCTGCACCACAGTGATTTACCTCTCTGCTGGCTGCCCTGGGTACCCGAAACATACTGCTGGGGAGGGTCATATGACCAATCGTGTGGCTTCCCTTTCCTTCTCCGTCAGAAAGTCATTTTTCCACAGGGAAGCAAGAAATCTGTGTGGGACATAAATTCTGTGCATGCACAGTGACGCAGAATTTCCCCAGGAGTAATCTCTATTCCCTGGTATTAGAGGGCTTCACACCACTCTCCCAGTGTTGGAAGGGGAATCCAGCCCCATATCCTACACTGACTATAGTCCAGGGATCTTAGAATGAGCAGCCAGTGTCTGCTCCAGTGTCTGCTCCATCACCACCTTGCTGCTGCCTCCCTGGGCCACTTCCTACCATAGCCTTTCTTCAAGCCTTTTCTCCCCACTTTCCATAGCTTTTCCCCCTAGACCTGGTTCCTACTGGTGTATGAAGGTCAGCCATAGGAGCTGGTTTCAATCCTGCATCTTCCAGTTATCTTTCTTCCCTCTGAAGGTAAGAAGTATGCACTCCCCTCTGAGCATCCCCCTCACCCTGCCAGACCCTCCTCTTCCCCTCGGGTCTCTTTAGTGCAAAAGGCAATTACAAAGTTTATCTCTCTCCCCTCAGTACTTTCCCCCATTTTTGTTCATGGCGAAGCAGACTTGACTGGATGGTCTATAACTGCTGCCAACTATAATCCCTAAATACCTAGCTGTTTATATTCTGTCATTCTGCCTTGGGTCTTTCAGGTAAATTAACACCTTTCTAATCCTACCCTATTTACCCAATATTTTTACTAAATAACATAATGTAATGTGTTATCATAAGCCATTCCCATTCTTCAGAAAGTTTTTCCCTTTCATTATCAAAGCCCTTACATACCCACAAAAGGTGATCAACTGTTTCTTCTACCTTACAGTGCACACACAGTACATCTCGGTGTTTGTTTATTCAGAAGAGATTTTCATTTAAACCACAATGGCCAGTTAGCATTCTAAACAAAAATCACTTTGTTTTCCTATCCAGGCTTTGAAGTATGTCATTATCTCCAACTCTGGGGCACAGTTCCAAAAATCTTCTTTCCTCCTTTTTCATTGATCCAAATATTTTCCCATTCCTCTTTTCAATTCTTCTGTCCTAGGCTTTTGAATTCCTGTTTGCTCCAGGGTATTTCTATGTCAATCCTTCCATTTCTTACAGCACTTTTAGCTGTTTTGTTCACCACTTCATTCCCTTTTATCTCAATATGGGCTGGAGTTCAGGCTAATGCTACTTTAACCCCCATCTGTACTAACTATGTTATTAGACCCCCATCCATTGTCTGCATCCCATCACTTCTTCTCCACAGTCTGCCTGCAACCCAGAAACCACAGCATCCTCTTCATGGCCCAGCCCTCCAGTTGTGTAACTATCCATGTCCCCCTTTCTGGAGGAAGTTTAGCTCCTCAATAGGCCTGCCACTTCCCCAGTGGTAACTGCAGTCACTTGTCCTGCCACTTGCCCAGTGGTAAGTAGGATTGCAGGGAACTCAGGCCTGCTCACTACTCTAGGTCCCAGCCCAGGATCCTGTGGATTGCAGACACTTACTGCATTCCTTTGCCTCTACTAGAACTGCATTTCCCTGGGCCTCTTCCCCATGACCACAGCACCCTCCATGTGGGGGGAAGGGATAGCTCAGTGGTTTGAGCATTGGCCTGCTAAACCCACAGTTGTGAGTTCAATCCTTGAGGGGGCCATTTATGGATCTGGGACAAAAATCTGTCTGGGGATTAGCCCTGCTTTAAGCAGGGGGTTGGACTAGATGACCTCCTGAGGTCCCTTCCAACCTTTGATATTCTATGATTCTATCTCAGCAGCCCATCTGGAGTACCTTCTCTTCTGCCTGCACTGCTCTGTCCAAGGTGTTATAGGGTTGTAGCCTACTCTGGACATAGCTCTACTTCCTCAAGCTCCAGGCAGCTACTGCCTCTGCTCTGGCCTGTGGCTTCTTAGATGGGCCTGCTGGGCCCTGATTGGCTGCTTGTCACAGCCCCTCTCCTATTGGCTGCTTCTCATGTAGCCTCCCTAGGGCTCTCTTAACCCTGTACTAGCCAGTGTGGGGCAGGACACCTCATCACAGTCCAATGGGTTGGATTAACACAAAGAGAAAGAATAAACTGGAGATTAAAAATTTACCACTAGGAAAGAACCAGAAGGTCAGGACAAGAGTGAAGAAGAAGGTTCCAAGCTCCTAAAGGATCTGCTGAGAACAGGGTAATTGATAGTGAATCCAAAAAACTACTGGTGCTGGGCACGCATCACAGATCCAATTTAATGTGAGCATTATTGCTATTAGTTTGCTACTGTCATAACAGCTACAAAATCAGATTGCTTTTAGACATACTAATTCCTAATTGTGGTATACAATATGCAACCCCAACTCTTCCTGGTTTTTTCTTTTTTGGACCCATCTATATCTATTCAACAAAAATGACTCTACTTTTCATCTATAGTGTGATATACTTTATTTTTTATACCAATTGTTTCCTTTTTACCCTTAAGTTTACAAAATATATCAAAATCCACCTTTGGCCATGTGGCTTTCCAGCCATATATAATTTTCCCATAACTGCCATGTGTAACTTTTCCTTGTCCTCCATCTTCTGCTCCACATTTCCTCTCTTTATAGCACCACCCAGATGGCAGCAACTTTAATTAGGCCTGGCCTACCCTCCAGGTGCAACAAGGTGTGTTATTTGGCCTCTCTGGCTCACATTGACCCTGTCACCACCTGTCTGGAGTGTGAAATGAGGGGTCTGTGCATGCACTAGGGGTGTGAATAGGGGGATGGTATGTAGGCATGGAATGATGGAAGTAATGCAGGGAGGTGACAGCGGTGTAGAGTAGGCAAAGTGATGTGGATGCTGGGAGAAGAGAGGCAGTGACAGGTGAATGTGACATGGACTTGGGGGGACAGGGGGCATGCAATGGGGGAGCTGTGTGGGTGTTGGTGGCAAAGGGAAAGGGACTCAGGCACTGAGGAAAAGTGGAACAGGGAGTGACTTGACCACAGGGGGAAGCAACATGGAGCCGGAGGTGCAAAGACAGGAGGGAAGTGAATGTGGCAGTGACAGGGGCGTGTTGAATGGAAGGAGGTACTAGAGCACACCGAGTGTTGGGATATACAATAGGGGAATAGAGTGGGAGTTATTGTGAGGAGGCCAGGGGTAGCAGAGTGGCAGGAGTTGTGAGGGTTCAGGAGAAAGACATTGACTCACTGGGAGGAAGGGGAATGGGGAGTTCCACAGGCATGGCGCCTGCTTGGTTTCTGACCTGGGACAGAGGGAGCAGCTGAAGGAGTGCTGAAGTGCACTCTTTTCCTTTTCCTCCTCTCCCTTATGCTGGTGCTATCTGAGACCCCTTTGCTTGGTGCCATCTACTATTAATAACCACTGGATGCCTGCTTGAGCAGCCTCCAGGAGTCAAATTCACAGCACTCTGCATCAGCACTTTGTGCTGTGCAGGTCCTGGCTGAGAACGGGTGCCCTAGATCAGCAGGGACTGAGAGCAGAGGGACACGGAGAAAGCAGCCCACCACCATCTCACTGCTGCGGGGCAGGGGCAGAAGGGTTGTATGTTTGTCTGAACCTGGAACAGTGATCAGAGGTGAGTCCCCGTTGCTGCAGAATAGATCCAGAGGACAGGCAGTGCTTGCAAAGGAGCTAGAGATTAGGGACCAGCCTCAAACTGCAGTGGGAACCAGAAAACTAACTTTGAAATGTTTGCAGAAGGGAACAGCAGGTTTGGTGGGAAGTAATTGTGCTGAGGATAGAGCAATCCTGAGGGCAATGTCCTCTTGCAGACTTGGTCCTGTGCCTGGCATGGCTGGAGGAAGGGGAACCAAAATCCTGCCAGCCTCTCTCTTTGTCTGGGGTCATTGAATGCTGCCTGGTCTTGACATAGTGCTAGGATCACTGAATGCTGCAAGGTCTCTATCCTGCCTGGAATCATGCAAAGCTGCAGGCTGTCCCCTCTCCCCAGAATGCTGCAGGTTCCCCTGGCCCTCACTCTGCCTGGGATCAATGACGGATTACAGACCAGTGCAGGCTCCCCCCTCTTCCTCTCTGGGATCAGTGTGTCTTAGGGCACAGCCCCCTAATGGGGACATCCCTCCCCATGTGTTGCAGGGAGTTCACAATTCAGGCAGGGAAAAGTTTTCCCTCCATTTTTTCCACACTTCTGACCTATCAATTGTATCCCCTAGAGAATCCCAGCCCTCACCATGAGTCCTGGCAGCATTGTCCCATCCTGTCAAGCAGTACCCTCCCTCTTTTATATAGCCAAACAGATGGCCAGCTGCTCAGAGGAGAAGGCATGCAGCGTGCTTTATTGGTGCACCGGCTGACACTTGATTTGGGATATACCACGTCTGACACTTTTACAATGTGAACTTCATAGAGATCATACCAAGCCCAACAGAAAATAAACTGTGGAAATCAAGAAGAAAATCTGGCCCAGTAGAATGCATGCTGAACTGACCGGACCTGATCTGGTCTGGCTGAAATAAAAATGGAGACATACTGAAAAATATCTGGAGAACAGAATGTCTCGTTTGCAACTGAGACCTTGCACAGATTGATAGGGTCATTTTTTAAAAAGCAGCTCAATTTAGTGCCTACAGTTCTGTACCCATAATTAAAGGTGCAAAATGGTAGGGACCAATTATGGGATTTAGATGTCTAGCTACTGATTGGTCCTGAAATTTGAAGTTGAAGTCAATGGAGCTATTCCAATTTACACTAGCTGAGGATTTGGCCCCTAAATGGTGTTGTTTGCATAACTGTGAGGGCAAAATTGGAGGCTGGATTGTGGCCCTGTTAAAACTGTGCTCCTTAACTTCAATGCTGGATTGTGAGAGAAAGTCTGGAACGGATCTGCAGAACACTGCTGCTTTCCTCTCGCAGCCTTGCAATGCAGACCTCTCAACCTACCCAGCGACATAGGTGAGAGACAAGGTGTGGAATTAAAGCCCTCAATGAAGGGATGTGTGAAAAGCTAAATAAATAGGACACAAATGCCCTTGACTTCAAAGGATTTGGAGGTTTTCCTCGAAATGGCTCCTGATGGTTACTTGCTTCCGTCATAAGAAGGGTCCAACGGGGTCGTACCAATGGTCCATCTAACCTAGTATCCTCATCCTCACACTGACCACTGCCAGATGGTTCTGGTAATTGCAGATTTAGGAACACCTGGAGCACGGGTTGCATCCCTGACCATCTTGGCTAATAGCCATGGATGGAGCTATCGTTCAGCCCTTCAGGAGTAAACCATCTATAGTTATAAGGCTCTTTCTGCTCAGTTTTTGAGGGGCTGTTCCAACGTTGATAGGATTAGCCCATGTCACACAGTCCAAGCTTGTAGGACATGCAAATGCCCCAAAGTATCTCCTGGGCAGACTATATCATTACAGTCAGATGATGATCTATTACAATCTAATGATATTTGCATAGCGGTGTTAAGTTGTGATGAAATTATCTTACATACAGCAGGACATTCTGGCACAGACTCACAGTAGAATGAGAGAGTTGCAGCCTGGTGTCCATGAGCACTGTGAAACTGTGATGTTGCATGATGGTGGTGTGGTGTGGCAATGTTGTGTTGTAACATGGTGATGTCACCTTTGCAGGGTGTTGACATGTGTCATGACATTAAGCCACCATAAAGCTGACATCAGCACTTCCTGATGAGAGAATTTTGTCCTGGAGGATTAAGTTTGCTGGAAGCTACTCTGTAGATGAGGGATGGGTAGGGTTGCCATCTGTCCAGGTTTTACCCGGACTGTCTGATTTTTGGCTTCTGTGTCCAGGTGCCACTTAGGATTGCCAGGTGCCCGGTTTTCAACTGGAAAGTTCAGTCGAAAAGGAGACCTGGCAACCCTAAATAGCACCCAAACCAAAAGTCCAGTTACTCCAGGGCAGGGGGAGGTGCTGGGTTGTTAACCCACATCGGTCCCTGCTCAGCCTGGGCAGCCTCCTACCTGCAGGCAGGCTCCTTGAGATGATCCAGTGAGCAATGGTGGGGCAGAGGAGAAAGTGACGGGGGCAGAGCCCTTGGGAGGAAGAGACAGAGCAGAAGTCAGGTCTTGGCGGGTAGAGGCAGAGAAGGGACCAGGGCCTGGGGGAAGAGGTGGGGCAGAGCTTCCGGGGAAGATGTGGACATGGGGTGGGACCTTAGGGAAAGAGCTGGAGCAGGGGCATGGCTTTGGGGTAGAGGCGGAGCTGGGGTGTGGCCTTGGGGGTAGAGGTTAAGAAAGGGCAGGGCCTTGGGGGAAGAGGTAGGGTAGGGGGCAAAGTGTGGGGCTTTGGGGGTCTGGTTACCAGTTAGAAAGGTGGCAACCCTAAGGATGGGGGGAATTCAGGTGAGAAACAAAGGGCTATGTACCGTATTATAAAGGAGAGGCAGGAAACTAGTTTCCATTCTCTCACTACAGTTTTCAAGTGTTTCACTCTTCAAACTCCTTGTTTCTCTAAGTTGAAGCAGAGAATCCTTTGTGGTAATGCCCCTTGCAGGAACTCCAGCTCCTATCAAGACGAAAAAGTCCACTAAACTCATTGGGAAACTAACTCGTGAAGGTAAGAAGTATGCACACAACTCCCAGAAATCCCTGGTGGTACATGGCTCACTGTACATTGGAGTGGGCAAACTTTTGGGGCCAAGGGCCACATCTGGGTATGGAAATTGTATGGCAACCCATGAATGCTCTGAAATTGGGATTGGGGTATGGGAGGGGGTGAGGGCTCTGGTGTGGGGCCAGAAATGAGGCGTTCAGGGTGTGAGAGGGGGCTCCAGGCTGGGGCAGGAGGTTGGGGGATGTATGGGGGCAGTGAGGGCTCTGGCTGGGGGGGCAGGCTCTGGGATGGGGCTAGGGATGAGGGGTTTGGGGTGCAGGAGGAGTTTGAAGGGAGGGAGGGGGATCAGGGCTGGGGCAGGGGGGCAGAAGGGGGGCAGAGGTGCAGTCTCCAGGAGGCGCTTACCTCAAGCAGCTCCCAAAAGCAGCAGCATGTCCCCACTCTGGCTCCTACATTGAGGCACAGCCCAGGCGACTCTGTGTGCTGCCCTATCTGCAGATGATGCCCCATCTGCAAGCACCATCCCCTCCAGAGGCACCGCCCCTGCAGCTCCCATTGTCTGCGGTTCCCAGCTGGCTGCCCCGATGCATAGGAGCCAGATGGGAGACATGCCACTGCTTTCAGCAAATGCCTGACCCCACTTCCCGGCTGGAGTGCCAGAGCAGGGCAAGCCCCCAACCCCACTCTCCGGCAGGAGCTTGAGGGCCGGATTAAAATATCTGATGGGTCAGACACTGCCTGCAGGCCATAGTTTGCCCACCCTGGTCTACATACAGCTACACAGACCAGGGTATGTGAGTGGAGCTGGGTGAAACATTTTGACTAAAATCTTGTGAATTTGTGTTGGTGTCACCGAATTGTTAGACTTAAAAAAATAGTTAAAACACTTTATTTCAACATTTTTGAAAAATGTTTTGGATTTTGATTAAAAATGGCTTTTTCTTTAGAAATGTCCTTCAATTTTAAAAATAATATAAAATGTTTTTAAAATGCTTGATATCAAAATGAAATGTTTCATTTTGGCTCAAACAATGTTTTGTTCAACCCGAAATGAATTTCTTTGTCCAATTTGACAAAAATTTGGAAAAATTTCAGTTTTGTATTGACCCCAAATTTGGTTTTTTTGGATTTGCCAGAGAACCAGTCAGTCAGTTATTCACACAGCTCTGTAGGGGAGCCCATCTACAAGACACTGGGGTGCATGAATGTGCTGGGCTGGCTAGTGCTATTACACCTATGGGCAGATGGAGTCACCCCACTCAGTGATTATCAATTCCAAACTATTCCCATTGTTTGTTGTGTCCCATGGTCAGGGCAGGCTCCAGGGGTTTTGCCACCCCAAGCAGCCCCTCCACCGAATTGCCACCGAATACTTGAAAGTGCCGCCCCGCTCCGGAGTGGCTGCCCCAAGCATCTGCTTGATAAGCTGGTGCCTGGAGCCAGCCCCGCCCATGGTTTCCAGCACACGTACTGGTGGCCTCTATTTGGTGCCATGCAGGACTGAATTAGTTATTTGGAGAAGGAGCCAGGTTGGCAGGCAATGGGAAAGGAAAGGTCCTGGAAGCATTAAATACATTTAGAGAAGTCAGGAGGAGAGTCTATAATATACCTATCTATTCTCTGGCAGTAACATCCAAACACGAGGCGCAGTATACATACTGCCAATCGGCAAGGTCTTTCAGATAACATCGCATACCACCATATGTGGTTGGCTAGTGTTGGCTCACAGGGATTTAGTTTTCTAACATTCCCCACACAGGAGTGGTATAAACACAGTGGGCCAAACTTTGTCCTTGGTTACACAGGTGTAAATCCATTGATTACAGGGGGATTACTCCAGATTTACACCAGTATAACTGAGAGCAGAATTTGGCCCTGAATATATATGTCACTGCTCTGGTCCCATTAACTAGCTACGTACCAGCATGGATCCGTCTATCATTACCTCCATCCCTAATTTATTTTCCTTCTTAAACAGCAACCCCTTGATTGTCACTCACTAGTCAATGGACCAAGTTCTCCCAGTGAGATTGCAACTGACAGGAGAATTCAGCCCTATGTGTACTTCCACTGCAGTGCTAGGGACACATTTCCTTCAGCAGCGGATGTTTGTATTGGAGGGGGTGGTTTGTACACCACTGTGATACCCCTTTTACTCTCACTTTAAATGTAGGGATGAGGAGATTTCCAGAGGTGCTGCAAAGCAGTAAAAAGCTAAATGTTATTCCCTTCCCAAATCACCAAGAGGGAACTCAGGAATCTGCTCTGCTCAGGACAGTGGGAATAGGGGCACCTTTATGTAGGTTTTTAGGTTTCCCCCCAAGCCAACCAGAATTGCTAAAACCTTGTCTTCACATCAACAGGCAAATATAACTCCAATATTCTATAGAAAGTCTCTTCCCACTGGGAATAATGCTGTGTGGAACTGGCTAGCTAAAGAGAGGGTTCCTCCAGAGATTTTGCCCATCTGACCAGCTGGGCTGGGGAGGAGAGGGAAACAGTCTCTGCCAACAAGAAGGGCTGTTGTTTCAAACAGGTCAATGCTCACTAGGGAACTTTTAATGTGTAGTAACAGGGTTCACATGGCCACTTAGTAGACCCTAACATTATTCTTGCACGTTTATTGCACTGGAAATATCAGGCCATTTGAATTCCCTGTTTTTGCTGGCATACTCATTGGAGGCTCAGTGGTGCTTGTGGTATCATAAGAGACTGGCAGTAAATGAGAGGGGAAGAGGTTTGTAATCAGAGGGTAGATCCTTGTTTCCAGCTGAGCTGTGTGTAATGTAGGACCTAACATGAAGAGAAAAGGTAGCTATATGCCACCATTATGGCCCTGCCACCCATTCACCATGTTCCAGGAGGTTATTTTTGGCAGACATATATTTAACTCAAAGCTCTAACACACACTTGAGAGAGAAGTTCGCTCTGTGAAAGATTTGGGATCTATGCCACTTCAACCGAAGACTGAGAAAATCCCCCTCCCCTGCACTCTGGTCCGCTCATGAGTTTTCTAGCAAAAACAGGGGAGGCAAATCTTGCTCTTCCTGGTGTTTTTAGGGTAAAAAACAAGCAGCAGCAACAAAAAGATCATACAGAAGCAGAAAAGGGCACAGACCCCCAGGAGCGGCACCAGGATTTTTGGCACCCTAGGCAGGGGTCCTTTCGTGCTCCCGGTCTTTGGGGCACTTCGACGGCGGGTCCCGGAGCGAGTGAAGGACCCGCCGCAGAATTGCTGCCGAAGACCCAGAGCGTGGAAGGACCCGCCACCGCCGAATTGCCGCAGCGGGTGACAAAATGCCGCCCTCCCAAATCCTGGCTCCCTAGGCAACTGCCTAGGTAGCCTAAATGGAATTGCCGGCCCTGCAGACACCCTTCCCCACTTTATAGATTCCCTTTAAGATTCCACCACAGAATTTTAGGAAATGGAAGGAAACATTTCTTCAGTGGCTTTGATGAAGTTTCTGGTGGCCTCACCAGATTTGTGGCTTGAGGGACTGTTAGTCAGGATGATCTCAATGCTAAATAGGTCAGAGGGTCACTGCATTACAACGAATCTCTGTAATTAACTTCAGGGGGGTGTTTTCCATGCACATAGCCAAATTAAACTGCAGCCATTTGCGTGGCTGCCAGTAGGGCTTAATCCAATGGTCGCAAATGTTGTCTTTGCTTGTTGCTTGCCAGTGCTGCTAGGTGAGTGATTTCCAGATGAGCTGACCATAGAGCAGTGGAGTGTAGAAAGGTGACCAGACAGGCCACTGGGGCAGTGTAGGATAGCAATGGGAGGACTGCTTGCAGTGATTCATATACCTCAGAAATGGGATGTGTCCATGCTAATACTGCCCTGATGTAATTCCCACCCATGCAGATGCACTTGGGATGGGAACTAGGGTAAATTCCATTCATGGATATCCAGGGGATTGTGTGTATAGAATAATATTTCCATCAGTGGAACCTTTCTAATGCAGACGAGGCCCTGCTGCTCTGGAGGGCCTGGTGTCTGGGAATAAGGAGGAGGCACCCTGGAACAGAGAGCTTTCTAAGATGCATCTTCTGGTATCTTTTCCAGTCATGCCACAAGAAGGGTCCAAGCTGAACTTGGGGAAGAAGATCAGCATCCCCAGGGATGTGATGCTAGAAGAGCTGTCACTCCTCACCAATAAAGGATCCAAGATGTTCAAACTACGCCAGCTGAGGGTAGAGAAATTCATTTATGAGAATCACCCCGACATCTTCACTGACAGTTCCGTGGTAGGTCAGAACATGCAACCACAAGCCGGTTCCTATACACATGGCAATGCGAGGGAAAGTTGCACATCTCCACTCTCATCACAGGCTAAGGGGATATACCTTGGGTGGGGGAGAGGCCAAGACTGTGAATGAATATACAGACTGAACTTCCTTTTCGCACCAGCATTGGGTTCCTTCAGGGCACTTTTGGGATCCATTAATGGAGCAGTGTTAGGAAAGCTGAATGCTAGGAGAACACTGAGGATCATATGGTTGTGTTGATGTGCCAAAGCTAGAAAAGTGCATGATTATTTACCTGTTATTATAATAACAAAATTTCCCTTCTTGCACTGGGGGCAAATGATTCTTTCAGATTTGAGGTCAGCTCACCTGGCTCTCTTCCATTTTTACTGTAGGATGTGGTATTTTCCCTTCTTGGTGTAGGCCTCAGTTCAGTTTTGAGAGTTGATCCATGAAGTAAAATTGAGATAGAGGCCTCTAGCTGTTGATATTGCACTTACTTTGGTTTGTTTGCTGGGAACCCATTAATAGAACTGTAAAGGAAAGAATGTTTTATTTTTGCTAGTGTCCTGTGCTGGCCTTTACAGTGGATAAAGTCAGGCTTATGCATTTTTTCCTCCCTCTCCCACCTCGGAAAAATTAATTCTGCTTGTTGCTTAACATTAGAATCAGGGTTGGTCTTCCCTGTTTTTGTTGGAAAACCAATTAGAGGATTGGAGTGGGAGCTTTCTCAGCCCTCATACAAAATAACATTGATATTGAACTTTTCAGAGAGAACTTTTCTCTCAGGCGGTTGCCAGAAGTTTGAGTTAAACAAACAGAAGAGATCTCATAATTTTAAATACTGTGACTCATCATCTTCTCTCCTCTTCTGTCTGCTATTTAAGATTCCATCTCTTGGCATGCCATCATCCCACTTTGTCCTCCCATCCAGGGGAATTCAAGACTTCCTATTTCTAATAAAAGAATCAAGCTGAAAAATTTTTCCACAAAAGAAAAGCTCTGAGGACTCTCTCATGATTAAAGCAGCAAATAAGGGATTTTTTTTCCCCTTTGCAGTTCACCTTTAACTTTGGGAAGCCAGGTGTGAAAAAGCCATAAAACAGGCTGGATTGGAGGAGGAAAATCAGGGGTGGCTCTAGGCACCAGCACACCAAGTGTGTGCCTGGGGCAGCAAACTACAGGGGGTGGCTTGTCGGTTGCCATGAGGGAGGCAGTCAGGCTGCCTTTGGTAGCATGCCTGAGGGAGCTCCGCTGGTCCTGCGGCTTCGGTGGCAGGTATGCCAAAGGCGCAGGACCAGGGGACCTCCTGCAGGTGCACCACCAAATCCGCGTTACCAGCGGACCTCCTGCAGGCACGCCACCAAAAGCCTCCTGACTGCCATGCTTGGGACGGCAAAACACAGAGCCTCCCCTGAGGAAAATCCATCAAAATAAAAAAGGGTAGTACTGAGGAGTGGTCTTACTGAGAGCCCAGGGCTGATATTCAGGATATGTGGATTGTATTTCTGGTCCTGTGTCCCCTTGGGCAAGTCTTCATCTCTGATTGTTCATCTGTATAGTTACGGCTATCCTGACCTCCCTCCCAGAACATTGTGCCATTAGTATCAGTGCTTTGAAGTTCTTGGATGGAAGGTGCTGGGGAAGTATGCGGTATTGTTATAAATAGTCAGCAGTGCAGGAAAGATGTTGAGGAAGAGGGTGAAAAGGACACAGTTAAACCGATAGCCTTAAACAGGTTACAGCTGCTTCCAAACCCCTTCTCCACCTGGGGAGCTGAGGCACCTATGGCTCACTTTAGGTTGGAGCAGGGATTGCAGACATGGGAAAAGCTCAGAGATCCTCAAAATATCTGAGGCCCAAGTTCATGTGTCAGCTTCTGAGGCTGTAGTGAGGATCCAGAAACTACATCTTTTATGTGAGTTCAGAAGGTTGTGAGGGTTTATGGGAGAGCTGACTTTGGGGGCATATGAGGCCAAGGCCAGATTTTCAACAGTTGAGGTGTCCAATTTGAGAAATGCAAAGTGAATGAATTGTGGCACTTCAAGCAGCTCAAGTTGGGCACCAAGAAACTGAGGCACTGAAAAGTAGAAGGTATTTTTGGAAATGTGGGTCTCTGAACTTGGCGTTGCCAGAGACTGGGAGAAATGATTCTATCCCAGAGTTGGGAGGAATTTACATTGTTTTTTATTCAGTAAATAGTAAGCTTCGCTCCATAGTGCTCCAGCAATGGATCCCAACCACCTTCTGGACAGACACCCATGTTTTCCCATGGTGAGAAAGGAATCTGGCCAGGATACTCATTCACTATCATGCAATGTCTTCCTGAAGAGGGTGAAATATTTCAGAGTGACACTGGAAGATGCTTTGCCTTGGGGAAGGGTATTTGGGGTTTAAAAAAGTCCTTAGCAAGCCTGGAATTTCCTGCATGGCCTTGCCGTGGTGAACTATGAGGGTAGCAGGTGGATGAAGCATCTCCAAACAGGAGTTGCTGTTTCCTATTTTAAAACCTTATGTGCCTCCTTTTCAGATCTGCTTTTTTCAAAACAGGAACAAATTCCAAGTGTCCATTGTCTTTGGCCTGCAGGGTTCAGTCTGCCCTACTAGCTCCCCCCAGGACTAGACTGACAGGATCAGGAACATAACTTACCATCTGATGGTACTCAGTGAACTATGTGAAATGGGTCAGTTGCACTCAGTACATTGCCTTTATTAGTATGTATTTATTGTATTGTGGTAGTATCTAGGAGCCCCAGTCTTAGACCAGAATCCTATGGTGCTAGATGCTGTACAAATACTTAGTCTTGCCTTGAGTGCAGGGGACTTGACTAGATGCCCTCTTGAGGTCCCTTCCAATTCTATGATTCTGCGAAACACAGAAGAAAAAGATAAACCCTGCCGGAGTTTACCAGCTAAGTATAAGACAGAGAGGGAGCACAAGGAAACAATGAGACAGTACTGGCCAAAATGATAGGCAGTGGTCTCAGCACACCAGCACCCTATCCCTTGTCAAGTTTTTTGTAGGCCTCACAGCAAAGGAGAATTTTGAGCAGGGATTTGGAGGACGACAATGAGGTAGGTTTGACAATGTTTACAGGGAGCACCTACCTCCCAAGTGTGTGGGGCAACAAGGGAGAATGCACAAAAGGTGTTTGAAAATCTGGCAAGTGGGCAATGGAGGTTGGCATCATGGACTGATCAGAAGTGAGTGTCAACAGCTCTATGGCAAATGAGAGATGATAGGCAGGGTGAGGATTTGTCATGAAGGACCTGGAAAAAGTGAAGTAAAGCAACTTATATTTGCTGCAATGGAGATGGAGGAGACAGCACAAGAATGCAAGGAAAGGATTGATGTGCTCAGAGTGACAGGCTAGGAAAGTGATCATAGCAGCAGAATCATGAACAGATATGAGCGGGGCAAGATTGTATTCGTCAGGGCCACAAAGAAGGATGGTGCTGTAGCTGAGACGAGATGATGAGACCCTGGCTGAGAGTTTCAGCTGTGTGGATGGACAGGAAAGGTCACATCTTGGAGATGTGATGCATAAAGAATCAGCAAGATTTAGAGCTAACCTGGAGGTGAGCCCCAGCAGAAGCTGATGCCCAGGTTATGGGCCTGAGTGTCCGGCAGGATGGTAATGATGTCTACAGTATTGGAGAACGGAGGCTGTGGAGAGAGCTTTGGGGAGGGAGAAATTAGGAGCTCTGTTTTAGCCATGTTGAGCTTGGATGGATCTTTAAGAGTTGGCACGGAGTCAGGCTGAAATTTCATCTGGAAAAGAAGGAGACAAGTTTGGAGTGAATAAATGCCCTCATCACAAAATCTATCACCAAAGCTGGCCCTAATTAGCACCTCTGCTGGCAGCCTGAGCAGAGACCAGACATAGGCCAACTGGGCCACAAAGACTGAACTATCTTCCTCCTGGAGCTGGTTTCTTGGGAGCAGGAAAGCAATGTAAGGGCAGCTGCTAGTGCCATCTCTATGCTGTGGACTGATTCTTATCTCCAGGGCTGTCAATACAGCACCCGTCACTTGCACCAAATTCAGAATCTTTTTCTGACCCTACGATTCCCTGTTCCTTGCCATCCCTTCCTTCCTTCATCTCCATTGCATGGAAGGACACAGAAAGAGAACCGCTAACAGGGGGAAATAAGGGAGGGAGCTTGGGGTTTTGTTTAGCAGAGGAGTAAAGCATTTCTACTGCTACTTTAAACTTCTCTCCTCTTACAATTCATGTTAGTGTCCCCTAGATCCTAGAATAAAAGAATTATGGAAGTGGAGAAGTCCAAAACAGAGTAGATGGTTGTATGTGGTAGCAAATAAAATGAGTTTGGTAAGTTCTCAGCCAAGCCAGGAAGATAGAGCTAATGCAACTCCACCTATCTGGTAGCATGTATTTAAAAGCAGTCTTTAGGGCTGAATGGGCAATGACAAGAAATCTCTGAGAGCTGAGGCCAGGGTGGTCTTTTCAGATCAGGGGGAGGGCCCAGTTGTGAAGCACAATGCGGGGAGCAGGGACTGAGGCACTGGATCATCAGTCTGGTTTCCGTTGTGCCTCCAAAAGAGAGCAAACAGTTGGGGCAGGAAGGGAAATGCTGGAACCCGGAGTAGAGGGTGGGCCTGGGTTCCCCCCCAAACCTCCCAACTCCTGTTCAGACACAGGAGGAGTTGATCCAGACTGTGGGGAAGATCACTGAGGTGAGCAAATCTGCCAATAAGCACAGGACCCACCAAGGTAGAGGAGGAACTTTGTCACAACTGGTGTTAGAAGTGGGATATTTGATGTGCACAGAGTGGCAGAAGGAGGGTGATTTAAAAAAAAAATAGGAAGAGGGTTTATTATTTTTTGTAACCACAATGGATGACTTAGTGTGGGCATTGATACTAGCTACAGCGGCCCAGCAGGAGGCTACCCGTGTCCAGGCAGCTGCCCAACAGGAGGCAGTGTGGCTGCAGCAAGAGACTAATCGCCTGCTGATGGACCAGGCTTCTCAAGACCGAGCTATGTTGCGGGAACTGGTAAACCAGGTAAAGACCCTTACAGAGCTGAACTGTGGCCATGATGGGATGCAGATCATACGGGCCAGCCATTGGCTGCAGAAAATGATGCGGGAGGATGATGTAGAGGCATATCTTCTGGCCTTTGAGAGGACAGCCCTACGGGAGGCCTGGCCTCGAGATCAGTGGTCTGGCATCCTTGCCCCATTCCTGTGTGGGGAGGCCCAGAAGGCCTACTATGATCTGCCTGAAGAGGCTGCAGCAGACTACTCCCAGCTGAAAGCAGAGATCCTGGCCAGATCTGGGGTAACGACCGCAGTGCGGGCCCAGCGGTATCACAAGTGGCGGTACCAGGAATAAAAAACCCCGCGGTCCCAATTGTATGACCTCATCCATCTCCCACGAAAGTGGTTGCGAATGGAGTCCTGGAGTCCGGAAGAGATACTAGAGGTTCTGGTCATCGACCGATACATAAGGGGACTTCCGCCAGACCTTCGTGCCTGGGTAAGCCAGAACGAACCCTCCACCTATGATGAGGTTGTTGCACTGGTAGAGAGATGAAGGACAGCGAGGGAGCTGACCCGACCAGTTAAGGAAGAGGCACCCTGGATTAAACTAGCAGCACCAAGCCCTAGAGAACGGGTGACTGGGCAATCAGGAGATCACAGGTGGAATAAGAGAGGGACTGAAGGCCCACCAGAAGCCACAAAGAGTAAGAGCACTGAGGGAGAAGAGGATCGTGATATTAGACTGCCCAAACCAGAGACAGGGGAATGCCTAGGGCCCCATACAGATGTTATGCCTGCGGGGAGGGGGGACATATAGCTGCACAGTGTTCCAGTGCGGAGGAGCCTATGCAGTGTAACCTGGGGAAATGGACAGACCCATGCTCCCTAATCCACCTTGTGGGGGTCTCACTAACCCCACATATGTACACGAGACCAGTAAAGCTAAATGGGTTAGAGACCATGGCACTGGTTGATTCGGGGAGTGCTATCATGCTTGTCTCGGGGAAGCTTGTGAAGTGTAGTCAGCTGCTACGGGCTAAGCGTACAGGGATAACATGTGTCCATGGGACAGTTGGTTATTACCCCACCATCCCAGTAAAAATTGAGATTCAGGGGAACACTACTGAGGTAGCAGCAGGTGTAGTCCCTTAACTCCCATACCCGATGCTCATAGGGAGGGACTTCCCAGGGTTTGGAGACTTACTGCCAGTAGAAGGATTGGAGAAAGAAGGGAACCCTGAAGTTAGTGAGGCATCCACAGTAGACTGTCAACCCCCAGTCTTCTCTGAAATATCCCCAGATTTATTTTCCATACCCAGACAGGGCAGAAAGTTGAAAAGGGAAAGGAGGGCAGCTAAGGCCTTGGGAACCCGAATATTGACTCAAAGCCAGAGGGTTGCTCTCGTAGGTAGACGGACCCGAGCAGCTGAAAAGGAGGCCACCCAGGAGGGAGAAGCACCTGAGTCTGACCCCAACCCTAACGCTTCTGATCCAGTAGAGGCAACAGAGACAGAGCCCCTAGATCTTGGGCAGATTAGCCCCGGGAGAGGAAATTTTGGATGAGATCAGGCTGAAGATCCAAGGTACGACAACATTAGGAAGGAGGTGACTGAAATAGATGGGGTCCCCGTGGAAGGGAAAACCCAGGAACCAGAACCCTACTTCATAATGAAGAAGAATCTCTTATACCGGGTTGCACCAGTACAGGGGCAGAAGGTACAGCAGATCCTAGTACCTCAAAAACACCAGAACACTGTATTAAGTCTTGCTCATGGTCATCTTTTTGGGAGGCATTTGGGGGTAGAGAAGACCCTGGCATGAATCCTACAATGGTTCTTCTGGCCCAGAGTACATGAAGAAGTGTGGAGGTACTGTGCATCCTGCCCAGAGTGTCAGCTGCACAGTCCCTGTCCCCACCTGAGGGCACCTTTAGTATCCCTTCCCATCATAGAGGTCCCCTTTGAGCGAATAGCCATGGACCTAGTGGGACCCCTGGAGAAGACGGCTCGGGGCCACCAATATATACTTGTTGTTTTGGACTATGCTACTCGCTACCCAGAAGCTGTTCCCCTGCGGAACACAGCCTCTAAAACGATAGCCAAAGAGCTGGTGGGGATCTTTGCCTGAGTGGGGCTACCAAAGGAGATATTAACAGACCAAGGAACCCCATTTATGTCAAAGCTAATGAAGGACCTCTGTACACTGCTTCATATACATACCCTGTGAACTTCAGTCTACCATCCGCAGACTGATGGGTTGGTAGAAAGGTTTAACCAAACCCTCAAGGCTATGATAGAGAAGGTGGTAGGTCAGGACGGGAAGGATTGGGACACCCTACTACCCTATCTTATGTTCGCTATCCAGGAGGTACCTCAGGCCTTAACTGGTATTTCCCCCTTCGAGTTATTATATGGGCATCACCCCCATGGCATACTAGATATTGCCAAAGAGATCTGGGAAGATGAATCCAATGAGGGGAGAAATATAATAGAACATGTAATACAGATGAGAGATCGGATAGCCCAGGTCACCCCTATTGTACGGGAACATTTGGAAAAGGCACAAGAGGCCCAGAGAACCCAATACAATCACCGGGCAAAAGTCTGACAGTTCCAACCAGGGGATCGGGTGATGATGTTGGTACCCACGGCAGAAAGCAAGCTTCTGGCCCAATGGCAGGGGCCCTATGAGGTGGCTGAACACGTGGGGGAAGTAATCTACAAGGTATGGCAGCCAGGACGCTGAAAACAAGAACAGATTTATCACATCAACCTTCTGAAACCCTGGCATGCACAAGAGGCATGCATAACTGTCCAAAAAAGACCTAACCCAGGAAAACAAGCCTTCCAAACACGTGAGAGTGTCTCCCGATTTAACAGCAGACCAGAAGAATGAAGTGTCTGAGATGATCTTCTGGAACCAAGATGTGTTCTCGACAAAACCGGGTCGAACAACAGAGGCATATCACCACATCATCACGAACCCGGGGGCCAGAATAATAATGAGGCCCTATCGGGTACCAGCGGCCAAAAGGGAGGAAATAAAAGCAGAAGTAAAAAAAATGCTGGAGTTGGGGATCATCGAAGAATCCCACAGTCAGTGGTCCAGCCCAATTGTGCTGGTGCCCAAACCTGACGGCACCACAAGGTTTTGCAACAACTTCCGGCAACTAAACGAAGTATCCCTGTTCGATGCATACCCCATACCTCGCATAGATGAGCTAGTGGACCATCTGGGTTATGCCCAGTACTTAACTACCCTAGACTTGACAAAGGGGTACTGGCAGATTCCCCTTGCGGAAGACGCAAAGGAAAAGACTGCGTTCTCTACACCAGAGGGTCTTTTCCAATATACTGTCCTCCCTTTTGGACTACATGGGGCCCCAGCTACTTTCCAGCGCCTCATGGACAAGCTATTACGCCCGCATACCAGTTATGCTGTTGCCTGCTTGGACGATGTGGTCATTCATATCCCAGACTGGGAAACCCATCTAGAGAAGGTGGAGGCACTCCTTGATACTTTCAGGCAAGCTGGCCTTACAGCAAACCCTGCCAAGTGCGCTGTGGGGTTTACGGAGGCCAAATATCTTGGCTACATTGTGGGAAAAGGTCTGGTAAAACCCCAAGTGAACAAGTTGGAAGCCATCCAAAATTGGCCCCGACCACATCGCAAGAAACAAGTCCAGGCATTCGTAGGTGTAGTGGGATATTACCGACTATTTATCCCCCACTTTGCCACAAGGGCAAGCCCCCTGACAGACCTAGTAAAAGCCTGGGACCTGATCTGGTAAGATGGTCTGACACAGCAGAGGAAGCATTCACAGACCTAAGGACTGCCCTCTGCAGTAACCCTGTACTGATAGCCCCTGATTTCACCAAGGAATTTATCTTGCAGCCAAATGCATCCGAAGTAGGGTTGGGGGCCGTTCTATCACAGATGGTTGGGGAGGAGGAACACCCGATCCTCTACCTCAGTAGGAAACTCCTTCCGAGGGAACAAAAATATGCAGTGGTGGAGAGAGAGTGCCTCGCCGTAAAATGGGCCATGGAAGCATTGCACTACTACTTGCTCAGGCGCAGATTTGTCCTCGTGACCGACCATGCCCCTCTTCAATGGATGCAGCAGAACAAGGAGAAGAACACAAGAGTGACCAGGTGGTTCTTATCCCTCCAACCTTTCCAGTTCCGTGTGCAACACAGAGCAGGGAGCCATCACGGTAATGCTGATGGCTTGTCTCGTGTGCACTGTCTGGCATCCCAAGCTGCCCAACCCCTTGGTGTTGAGCAGGGGGGAAGGATATGTGACAGATCCAAACCAGTAGGGTACAGGAGTCTGGTAGAGGGCAAATATACTGGTCACTAGATGAGTAGTTTTCTGTTCCGAGTGACCAGAGCAGGGGCTGCACTAGAGTAATCAGGAACCTGCTAGAACCAATTAAGGGAGACAGGCTGATTAGAACACCTGCAGCCAATCAAACCAGGCTAATCAGGGCACCATTGGTTTAAAAAGGAGCTCACTCCAGTCAGGCAAGGGGGAGCCAGAGGAGAGGAAGTGTGTGTGAGGAGCTGGGAGCAAAAAGTGCAAGGAGCTGAGAGTGAGAGGGTGTGCTGCTGGAGGACTAAGGAGTACAGGCGTTATCAGATACCAGGAGGAAGGTCCTGTGGTGAGGATAAAAAAAGGTGTTTGGAGGAGGCCATGGGGAAGTAGCCCAGGGAGTTGTAGCTGTCATGCAGCTGTTACAGGAGGTACTATAGACAGCTGCAATCCACAGGGCCCTGGGCTGGAACCCGGAGTAGAGGGCGGGCCCGGGTTCCCCCCAAACCTCCCCACTCCTGATCAGACACAGGAGAAGCTGACTGAGACTGTGGGGAAGATCACTGAGGTGAGCAAATCTGCCAATAAGCGCAGGACCCACCAAGGTAAAGGAGGAACTTTGTCACAGTATCTAAAGAAAGGAGGATGGAGATAAATAGAGATAAGAGTATTTGTTAAACAGCAACAATATCTTTATATCTTGAAGGCCTGCTCTGCACTGAGCATCAAAGCCTTTGAGCAGAGGTTGGGGAATGACCATCATTGGAGATACTAAAATCTGAGACTTGATACCCATCTGTCAGAAATATTCATCTCAGTACAGGTGCATGTTCTGGGATGAAACTGGTCAAGGAAAGTTAGCCCTGCCCTGATGGAGCAGGGTTGAATTAGAAGATCTGCTAGACATCTCTTCCACCCCAAACGAGTCTATGAATGACTGTGGAGACTGATAACCCTCTTGCTCCAGGAGAGGTGACATATGCAGGGGGGGATGAAACCACAGTCTCCCCTAAGCAGCTTTGGGGTCTGCTACAAGATGGCTTTTTATATGAAGTGGGTCCAGCTCCCCTGTGTCAGGACTGGTGCAGCCCAGATTGGGCTGATTAATAGGCCAGGGTGGCATCTGGGGCTAATAAATGAGAGGAGAACTGTGAGAATGGAAGAGGGCTTTGGAGGAGTTCTTTGGGGAAAGCTGAAAGCAGGAGAGCAGTGGAGGGGCTAAACCTGCTGAGCTGAAGAGCCAATGCCAGCAGGCTGAAAAGAGTTGAGGCCAGGGGCATAGCTATATTTGAGTTGCAAGGTGTAATTTCCAGCTCAGGGAGCTCTGATCAAGCTAGTGCACTAAAAATAGCATGTAGCCACAGTGGCACAAATGGTGGGAGGAGCTATCCCCGAGTGCCTACCTATCTCAGACAGAGTGTACTTGCCACACTAGCCCCCCATGCAGCTGGGGCTACACTCTGTCAGTGAATTAACTCAGTTATAGTTAGCACAGGCATGTCTCTGTGAGCTGGGAATTATCTGTCAGAATGACGTAGGAGAGTGTCTGGCAAAACACAAGAGGCCAGAGTGGGTAACCTCAGCCACCCTTCTCTGGCCCTGGTAGCCAAGATAATCTGTGTCTCCAGCAGTGCAACACACAAACCATTATTCACAGCACTGCCCTCGGGAACAACCCTTTTGTAACCAGCCAGCTTCTACAAGCTACCCTACCCACACAAATCCACCCTCCTCTCCAGCCCTGCAGTATTACACTGGTGTGCGTAATCCATGCCATGTGAACAGCTCTATAACAACAAAACTAGGGGAAAAAGCCAGTGATACTCAGTTGGTTGCTTGGCTGATTGTGTCTCCTGTGGCCACCTATGATTTTGTTCCTCTCCTGCAAGGCTCAGGACAAGGCTGGAGTCCATATTCCCCACCCACAGGACCATGCTGCCTCCCATGGGAGAGTGCAGTTATTTTAATAAATTAGCATGAGATACCTGACTATCTGGGACTATCACCCCCCTCTCTCCTCATACAAGCACATGGCAAAACTCAGCCTTGGTGTAAAGGTGCAGCTCCAATGGAGGATTAGCGGAAACTTCCCTGCACTCTCTGTCTCTCAGAAAAAGTGTGTGCTTGCTCACTTACTCCCTCTTGCTGTTCCATGCCTGTCTGTTTGAACTTTAAATCCCCCTGGCCCAGAATAAAGGAACATACAGCTGGCTGCTCCAGTAACTTCAGAAGTGTTATTAACAACACAGACATCAAGTATTTGGGAACCTCTTCATCAGGGAGGTGGAAATAGAAACACATTTGGTGCTCCCAATCATTCCTTTTAGGGCACAGCAAGGCACCATCACAGAGCTCACAGTGTCCCTTGCCAGGCACTCCATCTGTAACATCAGGGCCTTGAGATGCTCAGATGGGTGGATCATTTTTCACCAACTGTTTCTCCTGAGGCACATATAGCAGTGCTGGAGGATTAGGAATGGATCCTGGACAGGTGCTCAGCAGCTTACAGGATTAGACTCTTGGACAGAAAAAGGTTTCACAGACATACAAGTTCTGGTTGTTTAAGAGAGGCACAGGCCACAAGATTCATAGAGTGACCAGACAGCAAGTGTGAAAAATCAGGACGGGGGGGGGGGGGTCATAGGAACCTATATAAGAAAAAGACCCCCAAATCAGGACTGTCCCTATAAAAACAGGACATCCAGTCACCTTAGCCTCTCTAGGGTCCAAGCACAAGCAGCAGTTGCTTTCTGATTAGAATATTTTGTAATGAATTCAGGGCTGCTGGATGGACAGCCCTGGAGACTGAAGGCCTCCATCCCACAGTCCAGTGCCGAGCAGGCAGATGCAGAACAAACTTCCCTCCACCTCCTAGGGCAGTCTGTGTTACCCATTCGCTCCTTTGCCTCTTTGCCATAACTGCCAACAAGGGGGCCAATTAATACTGATCCTGGCGGTGCTTTTTGTGATGTGGACTTGAACTGGGCTCACTAAACTCCTTTCATGCTGGTCCCCTAGCATATAGCTACACGGCAGCCTTCCAGCCCAGGCAGACAGACATGTGTTAGCTCCACGTTAGCTAACATGCTAAATGTAGCAGTGCAGACAACACGGCATGAGCTAGCCACTCAAGTGCAGACCCAGGGGCCTGAGCTGGCTGGGAGTCAGGCAGGTAGCCAATGCTGCAATGTCCACATTGCTATGTTACTATACTTGCTCAAGCAGAGCTAGCCAGCTCTGTCTACCTGGACTGGGAGGCAAGTTCAAGCTGTAGTGTAGATGCACCCCAAATGGCCTCCAGGTGGTAGCAGCTTTTGGCTTACATTCAAGCTGGTAACGTACAGGTGAAAGGTTAGCCACCCAGCCCCTGAGACAGCCTACTGGTAGCCACATTTCCCTTTAAACACCTTTACCTCTGGCATCTAACAAGCAACAGAGACACAGCTTCCCCCTCCCAACTTTAACCAGGTACAGTCTCCTGTCTGGGACTCTCCTTCAGGGGCTGCTGTCTGTTATAGAAAACATTAGGCTGAGACTAGCTTTCTTCACCTGTTGCACAAGGAGGGATGAATGACACAAGATATACCAGGACACTAGGCCCACTCTGGATGCAGGAACTAGAAGGGTTCTGCAAGAACAATTCTCTTTTCTATATGACCTTTCCCATGAGCAGGTCTCCCTCTGGAGTAGCTGGCCCACCAGCAGTTTTGGTGGAAAGGAGAGAGAACTTTTTAAGTGATAGATGCAGTGCCATGTGTTAACGCTTTGAGACGACCTCCCCCCAACATCCCAAAACACCCCTTTATTTCAGTCTGCCTTTATACGGCTGTGCAGTTCTCCATGTACACCTCTACCCCGATATAACGCTGTCCTCTGCAGCCAAAAAATCTTACTGCATTATAGGTGAAACCGCATTATATCAAACTTGATTTGATCTGCCGGAGTACGCAGCCCTGCTCCCCAGGAGCGCTGCTTTACTGCATTATATCCGAATTCGTGTTATATCGGGTAGCGTTATATCGGGGTAGAGGTGTATCTCCAAACAGACACAGTCTCACCATCCTCTGTGTACAGCCCCAGGTAGAAGAGATGAAACCTCCATGATCACAGATCTCTCTATCCCCAGTGTTTTCTGACATTCAGGGGAACCTAATCCTCCCTGTTCCTAAAATGGGAAGCCCATTCATGTGGGGATAGGAGAGATGTTCCCAAAGGGTGCCAGTGGCACCAGCTTCATTTGTTTAGCTTGCTGATGGCTGGAGGCCTGGGCTGCAGCTTGGATGACCTGCTGTAAAGCTCTGGACAATGTCACTGAGGCATGGAGTGGAGGGTTGATAATGCCACACTGAGCCTTGTGGGGTTTTCACTTCTTCTCATCTATTTTTAGCTGAATGAACAGCTGGCCTTGAAAGCCTGTTACAGCCTGGAAAGCTTCTCTTTGCTAAACTGCACTAGGTATAAGAGACATGAAGAATCCCTAAGCCTTTAAAGAATCATGGGATTCACATTGCCACTTGGCTCCATCAGGGGAATTTATGCGGCAGTATAGCATGATGAATGCATCTTTGGTTCATCTTCATCTGACTTGCTCCATTATTGCTTCATGTGCCTATAACCTACCCCCAAATCCAAGTGCAAAGAACATATGTGATACATGTACATGGGTAGTATTACATGTTTTATATGCGATACCTGTGTCTGTGTACAGACTGTAATAGTCCAAAGGAGCCACTTTCTTTTAGCTCATATGTGTCAAGATATAATCCCACATATATTCAATATGTAAAATATTGAATGTACATGGTACTGCCATATATGTCACTTAAATTTTTATTCCACATAGGTATTTGCTGAAATCACACTGAGGGAATATGGGGTACTGCCATGTCTGGCACCACACCCTTCCCCTTCTGGGGGTTCCACCCCACAATGGGCCATGTGCCCTTTTCCCGAAAAAAAGTCAAAGGGCATTAAATGTGCTTGGCGCTTTGCAAAATCAAGCCATATTAGGTGGAACAGAACCTGCTTTTAGGTTATATGAGACTATGTTTGCTAGCCCTTGCTAGGGAGGGCAGAGGATCTCAACAGCAAAGCCAGCTTTTTCTTTTAGACAAATGCAAGTTTCTTCCTCACCATGCTGGCTGGCTAGAGCTGGTTTGCTAATATCCACTAGGCTTATAATAAAAACTTTCATTCCCTTACTTTCCTCTTGCATATGCAGTGGGTCTCATGGAAGCCTTGAGTGTTCTCACAAGCTGCCATGCCTCCAGGTTTTCACAACCTTCACAGAATCATAGAAATGTAGGACTGGAAGGGGACCTTGCTCCTCCTTGTGGCTCATCTGGGGAATCTGCTCTGCCACTTTGTCAGATGCCCCTTCCTGTGGTTACTCAGTCCATCATTCCACTCACTCACTCCATGGCAGCACTTTCCACTTCATAGCTTAGCCCTCCAACTAAGTCACATTAATCTTCTCCCCCTCTTCTGGGGTATCACAAGTCCTTTGAGACAAACTGTCTCAGGCACTCCATTCCCCAGTGCCTGGTCTCTGCCACTCACAGTGGCTAGGAGGGGAGCCTGGGCCCATCCTCTACATGGAGTTCCAGTCTGAGGACCTTCAACCTAGCAGCTCGGGGCTTTTACTCTCCCAGCCCTTATTGCTCCTTCCCTGGACTGCTTCCTAGACTCTCTTTGCAGCTTCCTGCTCTTCCTACTTGTATCGGGGAATGCCACTGCAGGTTTCCTCCCACAGCCTCCAACTTCCTTTCTTTATAGAGTCTGTCCAGCTCCTGCCCCCAACCAGACTTCATCAGCAGTTAGGCCCTAGCACTTCCTAGGTTTTCTCCAGGTGCAGCCTAAGGTTAATTGGCCTCATTTATCCTTCTGGCCTTGTGTGGGGTGGCCACTCCATCACAGACTTCGAGAAGTCATCAAATCCAGCCCTCTGCACTGAAGCAGGACCAAGTAAACCTAGACCATCCCTGACTGGTATCTTAAACACCTCCAGTGATGGTGATTCCACAACCTCCCTTGGAAGCCTATTCCAGTATTTAACTATCCTTATTGTTAGAAAGTTTTTCCTAATGTCTAAGCTAAATGTCCCTTGCTGCAGATTAAGCACATTGCTTCTTATCCTACATTCAGTCCACATGGTGAACAATTTGATCACTGTCCCCTTAATAACCACTCATCATATTTGAAGACTGTTATCAGTTCCCCTTTCAGTCTTATTTTCTCAAGACTAAGCCTGCCCAGTTTTTTAAGCCTTTTCTCAGACATCAGGTTTCCTAAACCTTTGATCATTTTTGTTGTTCTCCTCTGGAATCTCTCCAGTTTGTCCACATCTTTCCTAAAGTGTGGCACTCAGCATTGGACACAGCACTCTGCCTGAGGCCTCACCAGTGCTGAGTAGAGCGGGACAATTACTTCCTGTGTCTTACATGCAACACTCCTGTTAATACACCCCAGAATGATATTAGCCTTTTTTTGCAACTGCTTCACATTATTGATTGATATTCAATTTGTGATCCACTATAATCCCGAGATCCCTTTCAGCAGTATCACCACCTACACAGTTTTCATTTTGTAGCTGTGTATTTGATATTTCCTTCCTAAGTGAAATACTTTGCACTTGTCTTTATTGATTTTCATCCTATTTATTTCAACCAATTCTCTAATTTTTCAAGATTGTGTTGAATTCTAATCCTGTCCTCCAAAGTGCTGCAACCCCTCCCAGCTTGGTGTCATCTGCAAATTTTATAAGCAGACTCTCCACTACATTATCCAAGTCATTAATAAAAATATTGACTAGTACCAGAGCCAGGACTGACCCCTGTGGGGCACCACTAGTTACACACTCCCAGTTTAACAATGAACCATTGCTAACTACTCTTTGAGTATAGTCTTTCAATCAGTATTGCACTCACCCTAGAGCCATTTCATCTAGTCTGCACTGATAGTCATGTGGGACTGTCAAAAGCCTTACTAAAATGAAGATATATCACACCCATTGCTTCCTGCTCTTCACTAGGCTAGTCACCCTGTTAAAGACAAGCCATATAAAGCTGCCTGTAAAGAAGAACCAATGCACCGGTGGCCAAAGGAGCAGTTTCATGTTGTCACAAGTCCTGGTATCCCAGCATACTTAGTGGGCAATAGACTCAGCTCTCATTTACCTTACCTTACCATGCTAGTACATTCCTGCCATGAAGCACTCCCTACTATTCCAGCCCCGTCCACCTCAGCTTAGTCAGTGCACCTCATTTCTGACCTATATCTCCTTGTGACAGTTTATGCCCCTAGGGGCAGGGCAGCATGGCCTAGCTGCCAGCATCTATAGTGCCGCCCTCAGGTGGAGGGCAGCATGGCCTAGCAGGCAGCATCTATAGGCCCCACCCTCAGGGCAGCATGGCCTAGCAGTCAGCGTATATGAGAGTGGGGCACTCCCCAAGGGGTATGGTGGCCTCGGGGGGGGGTCCCAGGCCTTCTCAACTCCAAAAGGCCCAACCCAGGCCCTAACAGTGGCATAGCAACTTGCCACTGACTCAGTGGGGGGATCCTACTGAAAAACACTGAGGTTTCCCAGGTGGGAGGTACCACTCCATCACCCTCCCTGGGTCACTTCCTACCAGTGTCTGCGTTGGGGTGTCCCATGGGAGTTCAGACTCTCTGTGGTCAGCTAGGCCGATCATCTCCTGTGGCTCCACCAGTTGCCGTTCAAGCAGGCCCAGGGAGGATCTGATTCCCGGTGCTGTGGCTGGCCCTCCACAGGAACTTCTCAGACAGATCCTTCCCCTGCAGCCTTCAGCCCAGAATGAGCTGGGCTTCCTCCCTTTACACTGCTAGAGCATCTGGGCATACCCAATCCTGCTGGGGAGGCGGGACTTCCGCTGTCAATAATATGGGCTTAACCCTGTCTGGGCTACTGCGGGGTAAGCAGACCCTGTCACACTCCTCCTGTTATTCCAGTCCTGCCACAGTCCCAGCTCTACTGGTGCACTTCACTCCTGACCCTGCAGTTCTAGTTCAGAGTACCTGCACAGATCTGCTAATGTGCCTCATCCCTCCCCTCCAGCATCCCCTGCTCTTCCACACCCTGGCCTCTAAAGTAGCCCTGCCAGTGCACCTCAAAAAATGGCCTTCAGCATCCCCTGCTCTTCCATGCCTGCCCCTGTGCTGGATACAGGGAAATTTCCACGCTACATGTTGCAAGTGTTTTTGTAATTTGGACAGATGTCCAGTAGGAACTAGGAGGAGACCCATCAAGCTCCCTTTGAGCTCCACACCAAGGAAATATGAATGGAATATGCCCAGTAACAATAACTTCTGCCCTTTGTTCTCTCACTCCAGGATCACTTTCAGAAGTTCATCCCTGCTGTTGGAGGACATTATGGAGGAGAAGCTCATGGTTACTTGCACAGTGGTGGGCGGATGGTGGGTGGAGTAACTGCAGGGCAGTATGGATCTAGTAAACTGCACTATCCCCCTGCTCCTCCTCCTAAGCCTGGGAGCAAAGGCGGTGCTGGAGGCACTGAAGCTGATCTTGCCAGGGGCTCAGCCGGAAGTGGGGGAGGAGTGGATGGTGGAGGAAGTGATGCTGCTGGAAAAGGCAAGTATCTCTCACACACTAAAAGTGAGGATGGGGTAAATGTCAGAATTTGGCCCATTATCATTGTTAGGAATGGGTGTGGCTAAAAGAAAAGATGTGAGCTGAACCTTCCAAACCCAATTCCTTCTCAAAGTTTGGAAAAGTTGAATTGACTTTTGTTTCATGGTTTTGCTCACCTCTGCCTGGTATTGGGAAGACAAAGGAATATCAAAATTTTATCAGAATGTATCTGTCCTAGCTAAATCAAGGAAGTTGTGAAAAACCTGGTAAGAAACCTTGATCTCCCAAGGTTGGTACAGCATTTGCTTATATTACATATTGTCCATTATGAGGTTTTACACCTTCTTCAGAAACATCCATCATTGGCCACAGTTAGAGATGGGTGCTGGTCTCGTTGGATCATTGGTTGGATCTGCTATGTCACTTTCTATGTGCCTATATGTTTGCTTTGTTTTGGGATGGAAGACGTTCAGCTAAATGCAGAAAAGTTTCAGATAAGCATCAGAACTGAACCATCAAATCTTTTGAGGGTCACTCATCACGAATTATTATTCTGCTGAAATAATCAAAATCTATTCAATATTTTTATTGACTCTTAATGATGTGTGTATAATACTTTCCGCCTACTTCAGTCCTTGGTTAATTTGATCCTCCAGTTACTTTGGCCAGAAACCTCTGGAACTAAATCCCTTGTATTAAATCAACTCAGCATCCTTTCTTCATCAATTCCCATTAATCTCTTAGATGGCTTTGAAAATGTCAGCCTTAATTAATGAGGAAGAATCCACATTTGGAATTAGATCAGAACCAGCCTTAGCAGTTCCAGGTGGGCCTCCCTTCATTGCTGCAAACATGTGTGATTCTTGTCTGTCATTGTCACATTACTGGCAGGGGCTCAGAGGGGATGTAGGCCAACCCTCTGGCTCTTGCTGCAGAAGTGGAGCCCCATTATTTCTTTCTTTCACTCCTACTGTTCTGTTGCCTTCTAAACTGCTTTACTGACCCCAGGGTCTTCACAAGGAAAAGGGCCAAAGGCCCTGAAGCAGGAAGGCTTGGGGCTGTGGATTTGGCAAGGCCTAAAGTCTGGCTCTGAATGAGAGAGAAAATAAGTGAGCCCAAAGAAGATGGATATCATGGGAAAAAAAGAATACAAAAGCTGTGCTATTCAGACTTTCCAGTTGACATTATAAACACTGCTGTTTTCGGTGCAAACTGCAGTAGACACCCTGATGGTGGGAGGAATAACACAATGCACTTCAGTCTGATCGGATCCAAATCAGAGGAAGGCACTGCTATAAAAATAGTTCCTTGTATGTCTAAGGTGCCTGTCGTCTAAGAATCTTAAGGTGACCTACAAAGCACTGCTGAATTAATGCTGCTGGTAGGTAGGTGTGTTATAACCTTATTCCCAGATTTGGACCTTAGCGTCCGAAATATGGGGGTTAGCATGAAAACCTCCAAGCTTAGTTACCAGCTTGGACCTGGTACTTGCTGCCACCACCCAAAAAATTAGAGTGTTTTGGGGCACTCTGGTCCCCCTGAAAAACCTTCCCTGGGGACCCCAAGACCCAAATCCCTTGAGTCTCACAACAAAGGGAAATAATCCTTTTTCCCTTCCCCCCTCCAGATGCTCCTGGAGAGATACACAGACACAAGCTCTGTGAATCCAAACCGAGGGACTTGCCCTCTCCGTTTCCAATCCTGGAAACAAAAAGTACTTTCCTATTCCCCCAGAGGGAATGCAAAATCAGGCTAGCCAATTCAACACACACACATCTCCCCTGACTTCTTCCTCCCACCAATTCCCTGGTGAGTACAGACTCAATTTCCCTGAAGTAAAGAAAAACTCCAACAGGTCTTAAAAGAAAGCTTTATATAAAAAGAAAGAAAAAATACAAATGATCTCTCTGTATTAAGATAACACAATACAGGGCAATTTCTTAAAAGAATATTGAATAAACAGCCTTATTCAACAAGAATACAAATCAAAGCACTCCAGCACTTATATTCATGCAAATATCAAAGAAAAGAAACCATATAACTTATTATCTGATCTCTTGGTCCTTACACTTAGAAACAAAAGATTAGAAAACAGAACTACTTCTCCAAAGCTCAGAGAAAGCAGGCAGACTGAAACTAAGACCCTCAGACACACAATTCCCTCCACCCAAAGTTGAAAAAATCCGGTTTTCTGATTGGTCCTCTGGTCAGGTGCTTTAGGTGAAAGAGACATTAACCCTTAGCTATCTGTTTATGACACGCCCCCCAAATTGCAGACAGTGGGGAAGCTCACTGGCGGCAATTTCCTTCTAGAACTTGAAAATAAACAGATTAATACAACACATGCACCTTTACATATACCCCTAAGTATATAACTAACAGACTTCTACATTTTAAGAACACTTTTTAACTACTGGATTCTGGGAAACTCTCACGGGAGAGAGCATCAGCAACTTTGTTAGAAGCTCCTGTGATGTGTTGAATTTCAAAATCAAAATCTTGGAGAGCTAAACTCCAACGAAGAAGTTTCTTGTTGTTCCCCTTGGCAGTATGAAGCCACTTTAGTGCAGCATGGTCAGTTTGTAGTTTGAACCGCCGTCCCCAAACATATGGGCGTAGCTTTTCCAGGGCGTACACAATGGCATAGCATTCCTTTTCACTGACTGACCAGTGACTTTCCCTCTCAGACAGTTTCTTGCTGAGAAACACGACAGGATGGAAGTTGTGATCTGTTGCTTCCTGCATGAGCACTGCTCCTATACCACGCTCAGATGCATCTGTTGTTACTAGGAATGGCTTGTCAAAGTCCGGGGCCCTGAGCACAGGGTCAGACATGAGCATCGCCTTAAGTTGGGTAAAGGCCTTTTGACACTCATCAGTCCACTTAACGGCATTTGGCTGGGTCTTTTTGGTCAGGTCGGTCAATGGGGCAGCGATTTGGCTGTAGTGTGGTACAAATCGCCTGTAGTATCCGGCCAAGCCTAAGAAGGATTGGACCTGTTTCTTTGACCTTGGGACAGGCCACTTTTGGATAGCATCCACCTTGGCCTGTAGGGGGTTTATGGTTCCTCGACCCACCTGGTGCCCCAGGTAAGTCACTCTGTTTTGGCCTATTTGACACTTTTTGGCCTTAACAGTTAGTCCTGCCTGCCTGATGCGCTCAAAGACCTTTTCCAGGTGTAGTAGGTGTTCGGGCCAGGAGTCTGAAAAAATGGCCACATCATCGAGGTAGGCAACTGCAAATTCTCCCAGTCCAGCTAGTAGACCGTCTACCAGCCTCTGGAAGGTGGCGGGTGCATTTCGAAGGCCGAAAGGAAGGACATTGAATTCATACACCCCCGCATGGGTGACGAATGCTGACCTCTCCTTGGCAGGTTCATCTAGTGGTACTTGCCAGTACCCCTTGGTTAAGTCTATTGTAGAGATGAACTGGGCACGTCCCAACTTCTCCAATAGCTCATCAGTGCGTGGCATTGGATAGTTGTCCGGACGAGTTACCGCATTTAGCTTACGGTAGTCCACGCAAAAGCGTATTTCCCCATCTGGTTTGGGTACCAGAACCACTGGAGATGCCCATGCACTGGTAGATGGGCGGATTATACCCATCTGTAGCATGTTCTGGATCTCCCGTTCTCTAGCAGCTTGGGCATGAGGAGACACTCGGTAGGGTGGGGTTCTGATTGGGTGAGAATTACCTGTATCAATGGAGTGGTATGCCCGTTCAGTCCGTCCTGGGGTGGCTGAGAACAATGGGGCGAAGCTAGTGCACAGCTCCTTGATTTGTTGCCGCTGCAGACGTTCCAGGGTGGTTGAGAGGTTCACCTCTTCCACGCCACCGTCTTTTTTCCCGTCATAGTAGACACCGTCAGGCCACTCAGCATCATCTCCCTGGACTGTAAACTGACAAACCTGTAAGTCTCTGGAATAGAAAGGCTTGAGAGAATTAACATGGTACACTTTAGGCTTTAGTGAGGAATTGGGAAATGCTATGAGGTAGTTCACAGCTCCCAGGCGCTCTTGGACCGTGAATGGCCCTTCCCATGATGCTTCCATCTTATGGGCCTGTTGCGCCTTTAAGACCATAACCTGGTCTCCTACCTTGAAGGAACGTTCTCTGGCATGTCTGTCATACCAGGCCTTTTGCTCTTCTTGAGCATCCTTTAGGTTCTCTCTAGCAAGGGCTAAAGAGTGTTGGAGGGTGCTTTGTAGGTTGCTTACAAAGTCCAGAATGTTAGTTCCTGGAGAAGGCGTAAACCCCTCCCATTGCTGCTTCACCAACTGTAATGGCCCCTTAACCTCGTGACCATACACAAGTTCAAATGGTGAAAACCCTAAACTGGGATGTGGTACAGCCCTGTAGGCAAACAGCAACTGCTGCAACACTAGGTCCCAATTATTGGAGAATTCGTTGATGAATTTTCGTATCATGGCCCCCAAAGTTCCATTGAACCTTTCCACCAGGCCATTGGTTTGATGGTGGTACGGGGTGGCAACCAAGTGATTCACCCCATGAGTTTCCCACAGTTTTTCCATGGTCCCTGCCAGGAAATTAGACCCTGAATCTGTAAGGATGTCAGAGGGCCAACCTACCCTGGCAAAGATGTCTGTTAGGGCCAGGCACACAGTGTTAGCTCTGGTGTTGCCTAGAGCTACTGCTTCTGGCCATCGGGTAGCAAAGTCCACTAAAGTCAGTACGTACTGCTTTCCTCTGGGCGTCTTTTTTGGGAAAGGGCCCAGAATATCCACAGCTACTCGCTGAAATGGGACCTCAATTATGGGGAGTGGCTGGAGAGGGGCCTTGACCTGGTCTTGAGGCTTTCCCACTCTTTGGCATACCTCACAAGACCGGACATACTTGGCAACATCCTTGCCCATCCCCTCCCAGTGGAAGGACTTCCCCAACCGGTCCTTGGTTCTGTTCACCCCAGCATGGCCACTGGGATGATCATGGGCTAAGCTTAAGAGCTTCCCCCGGTACTTAGTTGGAACCACCAACTGTTTTTGCGGCTGCCATTCTTCCCGGTGTCCACCAGAAAGAATTTCCTTGTATAAAAGTCCTTGGTCTATAACAAACCGGGATCGATTAGAAGAGCTGAGAGGCGGTGGGGCGCTCCGTGCCGCCGCCCAAGCTTTTTGAAGGCTGTCATCTGCTTCCTGCTCAGCCTGGAACTGTTCCCTTGAGGCTGGGGTCACCAGTTCTTCCTTAGACTGTGGACTTGGGCTTGGTCCCTCTGGAAGCGATGTAGGTGATGGGGTTGTTTCCGTTGCTGGTGAACCGCTCTCCGCTGGTGCATCTGAGGGTATTTCAGGCTCTGGCTGAGCCTTTTGGGTATGGCTGTCTGTTGTTTCTGCCAGTTCTGGCTCGCTGGCGCCCACTGGCGTTGAGTTTGAAGATGTGGTTGCACTTGCTGGTGCTGGTTGCTGTTCCAGTTCCGGGCCTGGGACTGGAGATGCTGTGGCTGTTTCAGTGGTAGGCATGGAATCCGGGTCCACTACCTCTGTCTGGGTCTCTGGTAACACAGACGGGGCCTCTGTGGACGGCTCAGGAACAGGAATGGGTCTGGAAGCTTGCCTGGTTTGGCTACGGGTAACCATTCCCACTCTCTTGGCCCGCCTCACCTGGTTGGCCAAGTCTTCCCCCAGTAGCATGGGGATAGGATAATTGTCATAGACTGCAAAAGTCCACATTCCTGACCAGCCTTTGTACTGGACAGGCAGTTCAGCGGTAGGCAAGTCTACAGCTTGTGACATGAAGGGGTAAATTGTAACTTTGGCCTTTGGGTTGATGAATTTGGGGTCAACGAAGGATTGGTGGATAGCTGACACTTGTGCCCCCGTGTCTCTCCACGCAGTAACCTTCTTTCCGCCCACTCTCAAATTTTCCCTTCGCTCCAAGGGTATTTGAGAGGCATCCGGGCCTGGGGATCTTTGGTGTGATGGTGGTGTAATGAATTGCACTCGCATGGTGTTCTTGGGACAGTTGGCCTTGATATGTCCTGGTTCATTACACTTAAAGCATCTTCCATCTGATGGGTCACTGGGCCGAGGTGAGTTACTGGAGACTGGTGAGGTTGAAGGGTAGGGTATGTGTGGCTTTACTTGGGTGGTATGTGGGGTCTTTGGCTGTCCTCGGTTGTAGGGTTTATGGTCTGTGTGCCCCCTGGGGTAATCGTTCCCCTTGACAGTAGCTTTCTTGCTTTCTGCCAGTTCCATCCATTTGGCTCCAATCTCCCCCGCCTCAGCGATATCTTTGGGATTTCTATCTTGTATGTACCGTGTGATGTCTTCAGGAACACCATCCAAGAACTGCTCCATTTGTATGAGGAGGTTCAGTTCTTCCAGGGTTTGAATGTTGTTTCCTGTTAGCCAGGCCTCATAGTTTTTTGCAATGTAGTAGGCATGTTTGGGAAATGACACCTCTGGTTTCCACTTTTGGGTTCTGAAGCGCCGACGGGCATGATCTGGGGTTATCCCCATTCTGTATCTGGCCTTGGTTTGAAAAAGTTTATAGTCATTCATTTGCCGCTTAGGCATTTCAGCTGCCACCTCTGCTAAAGGACCACTGAGGTGTGGCCTTAATTCTACCATGTACTGGTCTTCGGGGATGCTGTACCCAAGACAGGCTCTTTCAAAATTTTCCAAGAAGGCCTCGGTGTCATCACCTGCCTTGTAGGTGGGAAATTTTCTGTGCTGTGGAGCAATAATTGGCGCCGGGTTGTTAGGGGTGGCTGGCACATGCAGCCCAGCTTTTGCCAACTCCAGTTCATGTTTTCTCTGTTTTTCCTTCTCTTCATTTTCTTTTTCCATTTGTTTTTGTTGTTTTTCCATTTCTTTTTGGTGTTTTCCCATATCTCGGCGGTGGGCCGCCTCATCTTCTTCTAGTTTTCTTTTGTTTGCTGCCTCTTTTTCTCTCTCTCTTATTTCCATCTCTGTTTGTTTTATTTCCAGTTGTCGCCTGTGTTCAGCTTCTCTGATTTGTTCTTCAGCCCCCCTTTTTGTCTTGGTAGACATGGTTCCTGTTTTCTTGTGTTGGGGTGCCCTCCGGTGTTTCTCTTCTGAACTGCAGGCTCTCTGTTGCCTCCTGAAGTCTGCCTAGCAACAGTGCCTTTAGCTAATCTTCAATGTTAAGTAAACCTGAAAAACCACTTTATTTGCATATATATATAGTGCTGGTATGACTCTCAATGGGAGTGCTATTGTGTGACAAAAGACTGGTGATAGCCCTTAACGACTTCTTGCTTAACATGCAAGGCACAAACTGCTAGAGAGAGCAGAAAAAAAAATTCTCTCTGGTTCCCTTTTAAAACCAAACTGTTTCTCTCTGCTAAAAAGCCCTTAGCAGAGAAAAGAAAAATATAATATTCCTACTGGCTTCTGGATTCTGTCTATATCCCACTCGCTGCCACCATGTCATAACCTTATTCCCAGATTTGGACCTTAGCGTCCGAAATATGGGGGTTAGCATGAAAACCTCCAAGCTTAGTTACCAGCTTGGACCTGGTACTTGCTGCCACCACCCAAAAAATTAGAGTGTTTTGGGGCACTCTGGCCCCCCTGAAAAACCTTCCCTGGGGACCCCAAGACCCAAATCCCTTGAGTCTCACAACAAAGGGAAATAATCCTTTTTCCCTTCCCCCCTCCAGATGCTCCTGGAGAGATACACAGACACAAGCTCTGTGAATCCAAACCGAGGGACTTGCCCTCTCCGTTTCCAATCCTGGAAACAAAAAGTACTTTCCTATTCCCCCAGAGGGAATGCAAAATCAGGCTAGCCAATTCAACACACACACATCTCCCCTGACTTCTTCCTCCCACCAATTCCCTGGTGAGTACAGACTCAATTTCCCTGAAGTAAAGAAAAACTCCAACAGGTCTTAAAAGAAAGCTTTATATAAAAAGAAAGAAAAAATACAAATGATCTCTCTGTATTAAGATAACACAATACAGGGCAATTTCTTAAAAGAATATTGAATAAACAGCCTTATTCAACAAGAATACAAATCAAAGCACTCCAGCACTTATATTCATGCAAATACCAAAGAAAAGAAACCATATAACTTACTATCTGATCTCTTGGTCCTTACACTTAGAAACAAAAGATTAGAAAACAGAACTACTTCTCCAAAGCTCAGAGAAAGCAGGCAGACTGAAACAAAGACCCTCAGACACACAATTCCCTCCACCCAAAGTTGAAAAAATCCGGTTTTCTGATTGGTCCTCTGGTCAGGTGCTTTAGGTGAAAGAGACATTAACCCTTAGCTATCTGTTTATGACAAGGTGCCATTGTGCTCAGCTGAGTAAACTAAGGCACACAGAGTAAAAGTAACTTGTCTAAGGTCATCCACTAAGTTAATGGTTGAACTGGAACTAGAACCTAGAACTTGTGACTCCCAGGCCACCGATTTCACTCCTTGAACGTGCAGCTCTGTAGTCACTAGGATGTGAATTTGTACAGGGAGACCCCAACAGAAGTCTCTAGGCTATTGTTTAGCCATTCTTAGCAGTTTAGAAAAATAATAATGTATGAAGCAGGCAGCCCAGTGACAATGCATCCCACAAAAGTGTAATTGGATGGTCTGTTCATGTCACTGGTGCACCCCGATAAAAACATCAACTTATAAAAAGTACTGATGCATGCAGAGGGATGTGATCAAATCAGACATGTTCAAGAAGAGGTTAGTTGGGACGTTGTTAGAAGGAACAACACTTAGTTGCAAAGATCCTGAAGTTCAAGGGCGTTAGTGTCTGGGATTTGGGTTTGGCCCTTTATAGAGAGAGGAACTAGGTGCAGAGTTTGGCTCTAGGACCAAACTCCCCCATATTTGGTGGTGTTTGGCCCAGAGTTTGTTTGGGCCTCATGTAATGCTGATGGAATTTACACACCCACATCCCAAATAAGGGAGGAAGGGGTTAATTCAGGGAGTAGGCAGCATTTCTGCTTTTACAAAGGCTTCCCTCTCAGATAGGAAAGGGCTGGCTGGTAGACAGATAGACCTTCCTGGGAAAATAGCCTGAACATCCAGCTGGGGCTTTGGGGAATGTGACACTCTTTCTGCCTGCCCTGAAAGAGTCTGCCTGGACCTGGGGCAGGTTGAAGCAAGCCATCCCTGTGATCTTACTGAGGTTTATGTTTGGGCTACAGGCTGTTTATTAGAAATGTCTCTTTATCAAGATTAACCTGACAGGGGCCTGATGTAGCTTCTTAAAGGTGTGGGACTGGCTGGGCAGCAGCTACCCCAAGCTGGAACATCCACATTCTGGGTGAAATCCTGGCCCCATTCCAGTAAATGGCAAAACTCCTATTGATTCAGTGGGGCCAGGATTTCACCCTCCATCTCTAGTCATCAGTCTGAATGACGTAGGAGAGTGTCCAGCAAAACGCAAGGAGCCAGAGTGGGTAACCTCAGCCACCCTTCTCTGGCCCTGATGGCCAAGACAATGTGTGTCTCCAGCAGTGCAACACACAAACCATTGTTCACAACACAGCCCTCGGGAACAACCCTTTTGTAACCAGCCAACTTTCACATGCTACCTAATCTGCACAAATCCGCCCTCCTCTCCAGCCCTGCAGTAGTACGCTGGTGTGCATAATCCATGCCATGTGAACAGCTCTATAACAACAAAACTAGGGGGAAAAGCCAGTGATACTCAGTTGGTTGCTTGGCTGATTGTGGTCTCCTGTGGCCACCTATTTTGCTCTCTTGCCAGGCTCACAAAAAGGCTGGAGTCCATCTTCCATGTCATGTCTTTTGCAGTGGGAGAAGCCCACTCTTGTGGATGATACAAGGCTATGCCCTGGGCCTGACTGCTGTAAAAAAAATCAACTTCCCAGCATGTGCTCTGATGAAGCTCCATAGAACAGTGGCTCTCCAAATGTGGTCCACGAAACATGATTGTGAATGGGAAAGGAAGTGGTCCATGAGATAATATCTCTTAAGTTTGAGAACTCCTGCCATGGACTCTAGCTTTTAATTTGTGACTTGCAGGGTCAGCTGATAAAATTCAGTTGGTTTTAAGTTTGATGCCTATGACATGGAAAATGCATTTGTTCTGTGCAAATCTCACTTGATCAAAATGTTCTTCTCTTCTCTGTTTGTGTTCAGGTGAAAAGTCAGGAGGTGGGAAAAAAGTCTCTGTCTTTAAGACCTATATCTCTCCATGGGAGCGAGCTATGGGCATAAGCCCTCAGGAGAAAAGTCAATTCACCATTGACTTGTTGTCGTATGGTCCCAAAGCTGAACTCCCCCATTACAAATCTTTTAACAGGTGAGGCCACTTGGAGGTGTAATGCAGGGTATATGAGCCGTAGAACAATGTTGGATGCGGCCACTTCACCCTTAACAATGTCAATGGGTTTTTCACACATGCCATGTTGCAGCCTCTTGTGGGGCTAATTGCTGGAAGGCTACAAAGGGGAGAGGAGTTTTAGGACTAGAGACAACAAATGGGGATTCTTCTTTAGAAGGCTTTGTTCTGGAAGCAGAGGTCCTTAGTTCTTTTCCACCTTCCCCAGAATACATTATACATGGTTTAGCTGGCAACAGCAGTGTCTCTAGTCATGTCTGCAGCCATGGATTTATTATCATAATGACCTGTAGAGCCCTGGAAAAATGGCTCTTAAAGACTTGGGGCCCAAGTATCCACAGTACTGCAGTTGAGAACCAGGCACTTATTGCTCCTTCTTATGAGCAAAGAGTGTCTTACAGATATTTCTAGCACAGCAGCAGCTTTCCAGTGCATTTCTAGATTTTAATCACACCCTTCCCCATCCATGTTGCTGAAAGAGGCAGTATGTGTTGACTAATCTTCAGTTACAGAATGAAACAAAGGCTCAAGGGGGATTAGAACCCAGCGCTCACCTGACTCCACATCTTTGCTAGAGCTGCTGTACCATTACACCTGGGGGAATTCTGCGCCACTGCACAATGCAGAATTTTACAGAAATTAATGTTGTGTGTGCAGAATTTCTTTCCCCCCACAGAAATAGGCTGCAGTGCTGCTAGCTGCCACTAGTGACTGCTGGATCTGGCAGAGCCCAGCTCACACATAGAAAACACTGCTGTGGGGAGGGGGAGGGGGAGGGAGCTAGAGGGTTCCTGGCAGCTGCAGTTCCCAGCATGTCTTGGAGCAAGGAGAGGGAGGCGTGGAGGAAACTCCATGCAAGCCTGGAACCGAGCATCAGGCTGTTTCTCCCTCTGGATCCCTTGGATCTGGAGGGTTGGAGGGGTAGGTGTCTGGGCAAGGGGGGGGGCCTGCAGCTGGGCTCTGGGAGGGGAGGGGGCACATGTCTGGGCAAGGGGGGGGTCCCCATGGCTGGGCTCTGGGGAGGAAAAGGGTGGGGGTATCTGGGCCGGGGCGGGCCTCGCAGCTGGGCTTGGGTGGGGGGAGAAGGGGGCAGAGAAACAGGCACTAGGTTGTCTTAGGGGTTTCCTTAACTCTCTACTTCTACAGGAATTTTCATATGTGTCTGTATTGTTTTAGACATACTTGCTGACTGGTATTTTGAAATAAATTACCAAAATAATTGAAACGGGCATGATTATGTAGTGTTATTTTAACAACATTTACAGAATTTTAAGATACTGTGTGCAGAATTTTTTTTTTTTGGTGCAGAATTTTTAAATTTTTGGACCAGAATACCCCAGAAGTACACCACGAAGCCTCCTTTTTATAAGTTTATGGAGCCACTAACAGCTGTGGCAGAGGTTGGCCTGGTGTAGAACAGTACGGGGGAAAGTATAGGAAAAGAACTTATCAAGCACCTTGTTTAATACTGAAGGCACTGGAGAGGTATATGTGTATGGTACAATTAGTTTTTGATGTTTGGTAGATTTTGTGGGAGAGAGACTCCTGCACTGGTGACTCTTTTCTTCTCTACTGGAGCCTTCAACTCTTCACTGATAAACATTAGAAATGACAATAACGTTTTTCTTTTCTAAATCATATTGTTTATAAATGCGCTGCTTGCTGACTCCATTTGTCACCTTGTCCCAGGACTGCCATGCCTTATGGTGGGTATGAGAAGGCACGCAAGCTGATGACTTTCCAGATGCCTGAGTTTGATGTTGGTCCTTTAGTGCCAGAACCCATCATTGTCTATAATCAAGAAATCAACACAAGACGCTCCTTCAACAGGACCCCAATCCCCTGGCAGGCATCAGGAGAACCCACGGAGTACAACATCGAGATCAAAGTGCCGATGGACGGTGAAACAGAAGAGCTATAAATCCCATTCTCTTCTTTCTTTCCTTTCTTTGCTCTCAACCCCTCACACTTGCAAGTATATTGTGGGGAGCTGAGAAATATGCTGGCAGTCCCAGGGATCCTTCCTCCACTTTGTCCTTAGGACAGACAAGTTCCCAGTAGGTTCTAAGCTGATCTTTGCTATGGTGTTCATCCATGTCAGAAGCAGACAGAAGGAAAGCACTGAAAAAGAGCAAGAGTGAGTGAGCAAGAGAGATGGCTTGTCTTTGTACCCACCAAGGCGAGAAAAGACAAAATTATGGCCTATGTTTAATGTCACTGCATGTTGCCTGGCTGCTCCATATTGAACCTGTCTTGTCACTTGTTAACAATCAGTAAAGCACCTAAAGGAAATAAAGCAGTCTTTGTTTGTTTGTTTTTGTGTCAGGTCTGAAAAAAATGGCTGCTCAGGCTGTTTTGGAAACAGTCATAACAAGATTAGGACAATATTAGTCTGGGGGTTGCCAACATACACCAACACCACAGGCACCAATGAGGGAGGAGTGCACATGGATGCCGTTTGCACCAGCTAACCACATATAAGGGGTTAGACATGGAGACTACACAAAAGCTGCACCTAGTGCAGAATGTGACTGCTCACCAGCTTAGCAGCATTAGCTTCAAAGAGCATGTTATATCAACTCTGGGGACTTCCGTGCTTCTGATCACAATGCAACGGACTGTGCAGATCTACACATCTTGCATGGTCTGGTCTTGGCTATCCAAGAGACTGCCTCATTCTCACCATCTACCACCGTAGCATCTGAGGTGTTTTGGTGACAGTCTCAGGAGCTGAATGTTTGGGAGCTGGAGACAGGGCAGTCTCTGTGGAGCGCCTTAGGCTGTGGAACTCATTTGTTCACCTCCTGGTCCACCAGAGCTTGTAACCATTGACCTTCAGGACACAGTGAAAATCCCATCTGCTTTGTAGGCAACTGTCTGAAGGGGATGGTTGCAGGGGAGCTCCTGGTGTATAATTTAATGCTGAGTGAGGAGCTCCCATTGCTGGTCACCAAGTTCTTTTGAGTGCTCCGGGCTTTGGTAAGTAAAAATTAAATAGCTACACATCACACTAGGACCTGCTAATCTATTATTTAACTAGTGTGTAGGGCAGAGGGCTTCTCAGAACTAGTAAACTGTACACATACCAGTAACACCACTTAGCCCAAATACAGATGTTTTCACCAGTCGAACTCAAGGCTTCTCACAGGGCTGGGTAAACATACTTAGCCTCATTTTATAGTTGGGGAAGTTGAAACAGAGAAAGGTGAAGAAACTTACCCAAGGTCATGCAATGAGTCAGTGACAAAGCTGGGACGAGAAGACAGGTTTCCTCACTACTAATCCTATGCTTTGTCTGCTGGATCACAGTGCCTCCACATGGCAACCGCTACTGGTCATACACCTCTGCCAGTTGACCTTGGTCCTCAACTACAACAATCCTACTATGCTAGTCCTGAGACCCCACTCTGCTGTGCCACTGCACGTTAATCACGAGCTGCCACATCCTTTGCTCTTCTGTTCCTGTACTGCTACTCAGATTGCACCCCTGAAGTCAGAACTGCAGTTCCTTCAGCCTTTCCAGTATTTGAGCCCTCTAAGCAAAGACTGCCAAATGGTAGGCCATTTTAAAAGGGACAGTCCTGTATTTAAGCCCTTCTGCAGGTGTCCCAACTTTTTCTTTAAAACAGGCAAATTGTTCTGTATTTTCTGTCTCCCCCACATCAGTACTGGTGGATCCTGCTGCTGGCCAGATCCCTGCTCACCAGCCGCCTGCCCACCAGCAGTGAGTGGTGGAGGGGTCCAGTGACTGACAATAGGGATGGGTGTGCAAGGCTGGTGGCAGGACGAAGATGCAGAGCATAGGGCCAGCCATTCCCTCTGCTGGTCCATCAGCCCAGCCCCTGCTGTGTGCTAGCTCTCAGCCACCAGGGCCCCGCCCCCCCATCCCATTTCTGGATGGCACTTGGGAAAGCCCAAGACCCTCCAGCCCAGGGTGCTAGCCAGGAGGAGCCAAGCCCTGCATGTTCCAAAGTCCCACACAGCACTGGCACAGGGAAGCCTCTCCACCCTGCAGCTAAACTCTGGAGTGGCAGGGGGGAAGGGGGGGGGGAGGGGAGAGGAGCAGTTTCCAGCCTGTTCACTCCCTATACCTACAGGCTCCACAGCAGCTACCAGGGCAGGGGCTGAGCACCCTCTTCACTCTCTGTCCCCCGTCACTACCCTGGGTCCTGCCCCAGTGAGCATGGGACTGCTCCACCCCCTAGGCACCCTCCTCTCCTGTACCACCTCTCTGGCCAGGTTCGCTGCAGCCCCTGCAGCCAGGTTCCCTGGGCCCTGGTGCACCATGTACCCTTAGTGGGGTGGTCAGTTTTGGTTGTATTCCGGGAGGTTCCATCACATGACAATTTTAAATTAAAGATTAATCTTTAATTCCTGAAGACTTCAGGGCAATCTTGGAGGGCTGACAATGTTAATCCTTAGGGCTTAACCCCTTCCTGCCTGTGCTGCAGCTGGGTTATGTCAGTGGCCAGCAGCAGCCTGGAGGTGTTAGCTGCCTTTCAACACTATGCAGGTAGGAAGGGACAAGCTACTTCCAGCACCAGGATGTGTGTGGGGGGGGGTAGGAGTAGGGGGAGAAGAGATGAGCTTTGCAAAGACATGGGCCAATTCATCCCCAGGGCGGCTCCAGGCACCAGTGCAGCAAGTGTGTGCCTGGGATGGCAAGCCACGGGAGGTTGCATACAGGTCACCGTTAGGGCGGCAGTCAGGCAGCCTTTGGCGGCATGACTGTGGGAGGCCCACCATTCCCGCGGCTTCGGTGGCAATTCAGCGGCAGGTACAAAGGCGCGAGACCGGCAGATCACCCGCAGAAACGCCGCTGAATCCGCGTGACCAGTGGACAGCCCACAGGCGTGACACCAAAGGCCACCTGACTGCCATGCTTGGGGCAGCAAAAAACATAGAGCTACCCCTGGTCATCCCCACTCCCTGGCAGCTGGAAGCAGCTCCCATGCCTTCCCTTCTCTCCTGCACTGCTGCTGGCCACATTCTTCCTGCAGCTCATCATAGAAATGGGAAGTTTGGGGCTCTGACCCAGAGCGGCCCTTTGCCTTTCTGGTTCTTTGGTAGGCTTACCTGATATTCCAGGCAGGACTGACTCTTCATTAGACGAAACGTAAAGAAGGAAATGACCTGGAGTCACTCCCGTTTATGTCCAGGCGCCCCAGATCGACCTCACCGAGGTCAGCCAGGAGCACTCATGTCTGCTCAGGCACTCCCGACCGACCTCACCGAGGCTGGCCAGGAGCACCCATGTCTTCCCAGGAGCCCCCGACTGACCTCACCGAGGCCGGCCAGAAGGAACCAGGAGACAGCAGCAGAAAACCCCAAAATGTTAGTTCCTGGAGAAGATGTAACCCCCCTCCATTGATGCTTCACCAACTGCAATGGCCCCTTAACTTCATGGCCATAAACGAGTTCAAAGAGTGAAAACCCCAAACTAGGATGAGGTACAGCCCTGTAGGCAAAAAGCAACTGCTGCAACACTAGGGTCCAATCATTGGAGTGCTTATTCACAAATTTACGTATCATGGCCCCCAAAGTTCCATTAAACTTCTCCACTAGGCCATTCATTTGATGGTGGTAAGGGGTGGCAACCAAGTGGTTCACCCCATGAGCTTCCCAAAGACGTTTCATGGTCCCGGTCAGGAAGTTAGTAAGGATCTGTAAGGATGTTGGAGGGCCAACTTCTCCTGGTAAAAATTTCTGCCAATGCTTGGCTCATGCTTTTAGCCCTGGTGTTACTTAGAGCTACTGCTTCTGGCCATTGAGTGGCAAAATCCATTAAGATCAGTACAGATTTCCTCTGGGTGTCTTCTTAGGGAAAGGACCCAGAATATCCACAGCTACACACTGAAATGGAACCTCAATTATGGGGAGTGGCTGGAGAGGGGCCTTGACCTGGTCTTGGGGCTTTCCCACCCTCTGGCACACTTCACAAGACCAGACATAGGTAGAAATATCCTTGCCCATTCCCTCCCAGTGGAATGACTTTCCCAGATGGTCTTTTGTCCTATTCACCCAGCATGGCCACTAGGGTGATCGTGGACTAAGCTCAAGAGCTTTTCCCTATTCTTAGTTGGGACTACCAACTGTCTCTGAGGATGCCAGTCCTCCTTGTGCCCATTCCTTGTATAAGAGTCCTCCTACAACAAACCTGGATCTATTAGAAGAGCTGAGAGGGGGTGGGTTGCTCCATGCCACCATCCAAGCTCCCTTGAGGCTTTCATCCACTTCCTGCTCTGCCTGAAACTGCTTTCTTGATGCTGGATACATTAGTTCCTCGCTGGATTGTGGACTTGGGCTTGGTTCCACTGGAAGAGATACAGGGGATAGGGGTGTCTTCGTCAACTATGAACTGCTCTCCACTGGTGCACTAGGTTGTATTTCAAGCTCCGGATGAGCATCTTGCACCAGTTTAGCTGCTGCTGCTGCTGCAAGCGCAGGCTCTGTGGCGCCCCTTGGTGCTGGCTCCCTTGACTCTAGTGGGGTTGCAAGCATGGGCTCTTGTGCTGACTGCTCTACCAGTTCCGATCCTTGGGTTGGTTATGGCTGGGTCCCAGGAACTGGATCTACAACCACTGCAATAGACTCTGATCTGGGGTCTAGTTCCACCACCTCTGGCTGTGTCCCCAGACCTGTGGTATCCGGGGACACAGACTAGGTCCTTGTAGGAGGCTCAGGAATGGAGTTAGGTGTGGTGGCCTGTTTAGCCTGGCTGCAGGTGACCATCTCCACCCTTTTTGTTTGCCTCACATGGATGGCTAAGTCTTCTCCCAGCAGCATGAGAATGAGATAATCGTCATAGACTGCAAAGGTCCGTATTCCTGACCAGCCCTTGTACTGGACAGGCAACTTGTCTGTATGCAAGTTAAAAGAGCTGGCCTTAAAGGGTAGCACTGTCACTTGGGCCTCTGGGTTGATGAATATGGGGTCTGCCAGGGATTGGTGGATAGCTGACACCTGTGCTCCAATGTCTTTCCACACAGTAATCTTCCTCTCACCCATACTCACAGTTTCCCTTCACCCTGGGGGTATTTGTGAGGTATCTGGGCCTGAAGGCTCTTGGTGGGACCCCAGGGTGATGAGTTGCAGTTGACTGGTGCTCTTGGGGCAGTTGGCCTTCACATGCCCCAGCTCATAACATTTAAAGCATCACCCTGATGACTGTGGGCTGGGGCGAGTTGCGTGGTTGGAGAGTAGGTGGTGGGACGAGAGGGCATCTGGGGTCTCCCTGGCTCTGTGGAGGGTTCCTCCTTGTGAGATGGGGCCTTGGGCTGACTCTGATAGTGGGGTGTCGTCTCGGGTTGCCCCTTCTGGTATCCCCACCAACTGCTACTAGCTTTCTTCTTCTCTGCCATCTCCACCCATTTGGCTCCGATTTCCCCCTCCTCGATTACAGTTTTGGGATGTACCTTTCTGTTTCCTCAGGAAGCCCTCTAAGAACTGCTCCATACGTATTAGGAGAGACAGATCTTCCAGAGACTTAACATTTGCTCCTGATATCCAGGCATCCCAATTTTTTTTACAATGTGGTCGGTGTGTCAGGAAAATGCCACATTTGGTTTCCACCTTAGGGCTCTGAACCACCAACGGGCATGCTCAGATGTTAGTCCCATCCTAATTCTGGCCTTTTGTTTAAAAAGTTTGTACTCGTTCATGTGTTCTTTAGGCATTTCAGCTGCCACCTCTGCTAAGGGTCCACTGAATTGTGGCCTCAGTGCCATCAAATACTGATCTGTAGAGATGTTGTATCCAAGGCAGGCCCTTCCAAAATTTTCTGAGGTGTCTGTATCATTGCCTACCTTGTAAGTGGAGAATTTCTTGGAACGGGGAGCGGTACCTGGAGGAGGACTGTTAAGGCTACTTGACTGACCCAGCTTAGCCCTTTCTAAGTGGCAGCTCTGTCATGGCTTCTAAGCACTTCGCTGCCATTTCCACCTCCAAGCGCTTCACCTCTCTTCTCTTCTCCGCCTCCAAGTGCTTCTCCTCTGCTTCCAAGCGCTTCTCCTCTGCGTCTGCCTCCAAGCGCTTCTTCTATGGGAAGAAATTCCTGTCTTCCGCAGTTAGAACTTGTCTAGGTTAAGGGCATCCCTCCATCTTGGCACCTGGATCTCGGGTTGGGGAGGACTGACCATTCCCTCTGGGGAAATCTCTGGCCCCAAATCCACTCCCTGCATTTCTGATATGGAGCTGGATGTCTGGGCTTGATCTGGGTCTGTCTTCTCTGTGGTGTGCTGCTTTGGGAAGACTGGTTGCTCTAGGGTTTTGGTGCCCAACCACAACCTCATGCACAGGGCTGCCCTACTCTAGCCTAGCTATTTTGTTGCCATGAAGCTAGAAAAAAAATAAACTGCTTGTTGGACTCCCTGGTTCTGCAGGCTGAATCCTTTGTGTGTCTGTTCCCCCTCAGGCAGCAAAGAAAAGAAAAAACAACACAACTCCCTGGCTTTGCAGGTTGCCAAAAGGAAAAATGTGTTGTTTTAAAATCCTGAGGTCTGTGCCTCTCATTCAAAATGATCCCACCTCTCTGCCACCATGTCAAGGCTGATTCCCCACTCTGACACTTTGAGTGCAGAAGGTGGGGGCCCACAGGGATTCTAAAAATTAATACTGGCCACTCCAGGCTTGTATTAAACTCCTAAGGTTACAGCTTTTCTCTGACCTTGGATTGGTAGATGATGCCACCACTCAAGTGCAGAACCCCTTTGAGAGCCAAGGAAGGCACACTTTGGAATTTCTTCCTGTGGGGTACCCTCAAGTCCTTTCATCCCCTCTCTGGGGAAGAGCTGAAAAAGAAAGAAAGAACAAAAAAAAGAAATCAGCTGTTGCCACCAGCTAATTAAACAGCATGCACAAACCTCTTAAGACAGAAAAATTCAATTCCATTCTTAAAAATGGTAAATTTTATTAATAAAATAAAGGAAAGAAAATACATCTGGGAATACATTTGGCTATTGCTAGATTTTAAAAGAGCAAACTACAAGGATTAATCACCAAGAATAGCTTTCTTGAGGTCCAGTTTAAAGGTTACAAGGAAAACAAATGCACCTGGGGCTAGCACAGAGGAAGCCACAAGCCATAACAAAATAAAAGGGATAAACCTAATTGTGTCTTCCTAGACATTTTCTGATCTACTTACATATCTGGGGTTTTAGGTGAGTAGTTTCTAGGTATGATACTCATGACTTTTTCATACCTGGCCCAAGCTTCTTACAGGATAGCTGCTGCCCTGTCCACCTTTTCCCAGTAGAACAATAACAGACGGACAAAAGGAGAGGTTTTTTTTCAATGTTAAAAAGTTCTAGCCTTCCCACTAGCTCTTTCTGCCAGGTGCCCAATCACTCCCTTTTACCTATGCATAGCAGTGAGACTTTTTAACCCTTTACAGGTAGAGCAATTAGGGAACAGCTACTAAGAGGGATTTTATAGCTACTGGCTGGCTGGGTGTCCATAAAAGGGAGCTTCCCCCCTGCCTTTTTCATTTATCACAACTTCAAACATTTTAATGGAAATTTATCAGTTTTCAGTAAAAACTAGAAACTTGAAATATTTTGGTTTGCAAAGTTTTGTTGGAAAATTTTTAAAAGAAATAAGCTTTCTGTGAACATTTTTATTTTAAAAGGCCATTTTTAATTGAAAAAATATTTTGAAAAATTTTAACCAGCTCTGCTTGTGGGAATGTAAGGGTGAGGCTGTGCCAAGAAAACCCATCAGAAAAGGCCCACTGCATAAAAAAGTTATGGGAGAAGTTTTGTCAGGTTGACACTGGCCCTTTAGGAGGGAACTGAGCCATTGCACCTGTTACTGGTCAGCTTTAAAGGCACTTGGGCCTAAGGAGACATGTGATCCTTATTACCTGCTCCCTGGTAACAGGGAGCCTGGGAAACCTAGGATTGCTAGAATTCCCTGGAAGGAGAGGGAGGGAAGCAGGAGCAACTGGTGCCAGTAGAAGGAACTGGAGAATTAAAGGGGGACAATAAAGCCCTGGGAGCTGTAGCCCAGGGTGAGCTGAGGAATTGTGTTTTTGTTGATCTGACTGAAGTTTGGACAATAAAATTACATAAAAGAGACTGTAGTTGTGTCAGTAAGTCCTTAGCAAGCTGGAGAGGAGCTGCGACAGGGCAAAACCATGGTTCTGTTGCATTACACTGATGATGCAGAGATGTTGGACCTCTTCTGATCCAGAATACATTAGGTAAAGTATATTTAAAAAGTGGAATGGGGTGCAATACGTGTAGGGTCAGTGTTGAGGTGCTTTATGCACAATCCTACTGGGGTCATTACCAGCTGAGGAAAGGGGTGCACTGAGGAATTCTTTGCCTGCACTCAGAGGCACACTGTGGATAACACCACCCTGCACATAAGGGCAAATAAGGAGTCTATGGACCTCCCATATCTATTAAGGGTGATGATGAGGTGTCAGCCATGGGCAACAATCTCCTTACATGAGAATCATTGTAGGGAAACCAAGGCCATGTCCTCAAAGAGGAGGAGAGACAAAGGGATAAAAAAAATCATCTTTCTTCTGGCAAGCCTGTGGACAGCCCACAAGCTCCTATGCAAGGACTTCATCTGGACAAGTTACACTGCTTGCAGATGCTATACAAATTCAATTACACTGAATATTAACACAGTGCTTTAGTCAAATTGCACAGTGCCTGTCTCAAATGAGTAATTGCTTCAATATTCTATTATAAACACCCAGCCATATTTCAGTGTGCCTGAAGCTAGTTTGGACTGAGCACTGCCTTGTAACTACTCTCCCTAAATGTTTCTCTTAATTATTTTGAGTCCCCCAGACAACCTTGGGGCTTTCTTTCCCCACTCCTGTCTTCTAACCTGGTTGACTTGGTTCAGAAAAGACTGAAAATGAGTTATAATGAATGTATGTTTTATATATGTGTTAACTTAGCACTGATAAAAGAGGTTGCATTAAAAACACCAGAGACTAATGCCTTTTAAATTTATCCACATAAAAAAGGACAGACTAACCAGTGACAATGCAGCTTGTTGGACGCACATAGACTTCCAATGCACCTTAATTCTATCTGGAGCAGCACTCTTTAGTTCAACACTCCACGTATTAGCTGTATTTGGTCTTCTCTGACAAGAGCACCAGTTAAGGTAGTGATTTTGGGGATGTGGAAATTTGCCTTGTAGTACACTATCTTGTGGTTGATTCCATCATTTTTCACATGTAAAGCAGGGCTCAGTACTTGGTTTAGATAGGGACTCCTAAGTGCTGCAGGATGTCATTAGTATATTATCAACCTAGACTGGGGACCAAATCTGATTTCAGATGCCACTGATTTTGTTGGGAGCAGTATTGCCAATTCCAAGCACTGGAAAAAAAAAATCAGGAATCTGCCACTGCCTCAAAAAATCATGCATATGGCTTCAAAAACCATGAGACTTCTTAAGAAGAATACATTTTGGGTTATTATTATTTTCCACCTGGTTTCTGAGCCTTTCATTTTCCAGTTTTTCTTCCACAATCAAGAGGGCTAGAAATTTACTTTTTAAAAAAGTGAAAGCTGAGTGTCTTGTAGAGACCCATGTCTCCAGAAGCTGGGGCTTGAAGAAAAACACCAAATATCACAAGACTTATGATAATATCATTGAGAGCTAAAATCGTCAACACTGTGAGAGAAGGATCAGTCTTTAAGTAAACAAACAGAGCACTGCATCCCAATCAGCACACAGCTGTGGCCCATGTGACAGCCTCAGGGTCATACAGGCATTGTATATATTGTGTGGCTGCAGTCCACATAACACACAGAGAGCTGCATATGCAGCCACAATGGTAAATATGTTAGAACCACTGGTTTAGAGCTAGGGTGATCATACATCCCATTTTGGCTGGGACAGTTCCTTCTTAAAGCCCTGTCCCACCATCCTGACTTTTGTTTTTTCCCAAAAGCGGGCATTTGTCCTGTGTGTTCTTACCAACTGACAAATGCTCACTTTTGTCAAAAAAAGCGGGGTGCAGAGGAACATGCAGGAGGCAAGCAGTGATACCAGCTCAGTGCCAGAAAGGGAAGCACGGGGCAGCCAGGGCTCAAGTGAGCTGCAATGCCAGTCAGAGTCTCGCTGGGAGCGGGCAGACAGGGCTTGTGTGAGCAGCGACGCCAGACCTGTAACGGGGGCGGGGCACTCGGGTGAGCGGCTTGGGCTGGAGGGGGAAGTTCTGACTAACCCCATGCAGGGGAGGGGGAGCACGCACTTGCTCTCAGTGGGGGAAGGGGGCTCATATGAGCAGCTCAGGCCAGCCCCCGGGGGGAAGAGAGGGCCATGCTGAACAAAACAAAATGGAGGGGGCGTGAATAAATTCCAGACTGGAACTTGCCTTGGCAGGGTGCAAAAGGGAGGAGCCCTGCATGGGCTGGGAAGCATCATGTCTGAGGGAACGAGTGCTGCATCACACACTGGGAAGCCTGGTCTCTGGGGGAGCAAGGCGCTAGCCCTGCCTGACAAACGGGGTAGTCCGGCACTGCAGACCGGGGGCACTTGAGAAATCCAGGGTTCCCGACCCCTGCAACATTGACCAGCAGGCTGGCACTGTTGGAAGTTGTGAAGCTCGCACTCCCGGAGCCGTGTGATGCTGCGAACCCCTGGCTGTCTGTACAGCCAGAGGCAGTTCCTGGCTCTAGTGTCTCTGACGGAGATGTCAGGGTGCTCGGGCAACAGCGAAGCGCCCAGGCATGCTTGGCCGGGAGAGCCCCGCGCTCAGAGTACAAACGAAAAGACATCCCCGCTCGCGCACAACATGGTGGTCCCCACGCCCCATGGCTTTTACCTCTGCAGCCCCGCCCCCGCGCCTCCTTTAGACCTCGCCCACTGCGCGCTCTGCTCGCCGCCATATTGTGGCTCTACGCACTTGCTTTTCCTTTAGATCCTCCCCTTTTCGGATGCCTTTTCTCGCGAGAGGCGGGTGCTCGAGCGCACTCTCCCCCTCCCCTTTTCGGAGCAGGTTCTCGCGGAAGCGATGGAGTTTATGGGGTAGTTCTCGCGAGATCCGGTTGCCTTGGCTCCCCGTAGCTATAGCAGCGAGGGGGGTGGGACGAAGCGAGCGAGGATGTTGCAGGCTCCGGTGGGACGCGTCTCTGGCGGATGAGTAGTTACGGCAAGTGCTAACTTCCATGAGACCGCGCGGGGTGGGGAGCCTCCCTTCGCCTGGGCGCCCCGACGCACCTTGGGAGAGGAGCCTGGCGGACCTGACCCTCCTGTCAGAGGGGAGCCCGTACACCCAGTTACAGGGTGCTGGGCCCGTTCCTCCCCATCCCAGCCCTGGGGAAAACAGCGACCCCCTGCCCCTATCCCCGGGGAGAACTGCCTCAGAGCAACGAGCCTGTCCTGGGTGGGAGCCCCCAGGAACAGTTGCCGTCCCAGCAATGCCGTATCCTAGGGCCCCTCGAGAGAGAGTGGGGAGAAAGAGGCAAGAGGCGCCGGGAGGGGCTTCTTGGGGAGCTGGTGGGCTCGGCAGTGGCGGTACCCCAGGCGGTGAGTGTGTGCGAGGAGTCTAGCGCCCACGGACCACGCAGGGCAAGAGGTCGGTGGGTGCTAGTGCAGTGGGACACTACGGGAGAATCAGTAATATGGGGTGCAAGGGGTGTCAGTAACAGGTGAGGGTTAAGGGCAGTTAGTCTGTAAGCAGGACTGAGAGATGAAGCCGGGAAATGAGTGCTGGCACTGGGGTGTTGCAGCCTGCTGCTGTACAGCAGTTCTGATTCAGTGCTCAGGAGCAAAATAATCCCATGTTTTACACATTCACAAAAACATGGGTTTTTCTTTCTGTTTTTATTGAGCAGTAAAAATGCTCAGAATCTGACTTTTAAAAGTGAGGGGAAAGCCACTAATAAACTGTCAAGCTCTTTAAATCAGTTTCAGCATGACATGGAACCCATTTGCGGGAGTGAATTCAGCCCCTGAATAAGTAGGTGGAAATCAATGGGAGTTGTGTTTATACCAAGGCTGAAATGTTGCATGGCTCTAACCTGCATTCAGATTGCAGGTGAGAAGAGTTATGTGTATGTTTAAGTTACGAATTTGGTGAGCTGCTGGGAGTCAGTAACAAACAAACTAAAAAAAAAAAAGTCCAGAAGCTAAGAACATCTGCTAGCAGGAGGGAATTTTGACGTTAGCATCACTGCTGTTAAATTTCATTGGTTAGCAATTAATTTTTGATAAACAAAACTGCTGAATAAGTTCTGGATTGAAAGAAACTAGTTAAAAACTAGAGGCTTGTTTCCTCCTTTTGCATTGAACCAAGGAATGAAAAAAATGGCTTCTCTGAAGGGGAGAAAGCTGTCTGGCTTTGTGGGGTATGATTTTGTTTGAATCTGTTTTTTCTGTGAGAAGATTATGGCTGTTTTCTGATCTTTGGGGATTAGAGTCCTAAAAATAAACCAAAACAATGCACCTCATGCGCTCAAAAAGTTACACACATGGTTTTCTGCTGCCTTTGTGAATGAAGAGAGAAGCTTTTATGGGTGTTAAAGGGGTAGAAGTGGGTGGTTGTGTATGTAAATTTTCAGGTAGTTTTTGGTATTACAGAGCAAACTAAGGTGCAGTAATTATGAAGAGGTATACAAATTAAACGGAAAATATACAAAAACTTTCATTATATTATCTCTGGGGCAATTTGAAAGAAATATGTATTTTTAGAATAATTCTGAAAACAAGTTTCTTTAAACCTACATTACTGTTCATTCTCAGAAAAGGAACTAAAACTGAAAGATTCCTTGCTGCTATAGATTGGATATGGAATAGCACTTTAATATCATTTGAAAATGATAAATGCAGAATTAACAATGACTGACTGTTTTTCTCTCTAGAAGGAAAATAAATTGTGGAAGTACTGAAAATTAAATTGGTGAAATAATGGGTAACTTGAACAAGAAAGTTTTAAAATATAATTGACAAAGAACACAACATGAGCTAAAATAATTTGGAACTGGTCCATGAAGAGCAGCTCTCATTTAGGAGGTTAAACTAGTAATGGATAAGATCTCCAGATTGGACTCTCCAAGAACTCTGCTGCAGTACCTAAATTTTGTATTGCATATTCATTTGTATTGAATTAAATATTTGTCCTCCAGCTCTGTTCACCTCTAGGTGGTGCCTGTCAGGCAGGTTTGGGTCACATTGCTCACTGAATCTTCCTCCCTCCCCTCTCCGTCAAACTTGCTTGCAGTTACAGTCTTAGTAGAGAGTTGTGTAATTTTGTTTTGTTTACACTAGTGACCAGATGAAGGAGAATCTAGCTCAATACCCTGTAGCCAGTACAGGCAAAAACGTGTTATGCCCTCCCTACATCTGTTTTGGGTTATGTAATGATGTTATTCCATTTTGGAGCTAGAGCCCCAAGTTCATTAAGATGGATAATGGAAATTTAAATCTTCTTTTATCCAACCCTCGTGCTATTGAACATTAAACCTACTTACATGAGTTTTAATACAGAATACCCTGAGTGGAGAAGGTGTTTAGTTCAAGTTGGTAAGAGCTAAAAACCTCACTATTACACTTTCAGGCTCTAGTTAACTCTCAGTTTCCCATGTTGCACTTATTTTTTGTTTTATTACAGTAGCTCCATGTGATCAGGTGTCTGGGTTGCCCACACCGAGAATGCCACACTCAGGATGCACTGCAAGAAACACAGCAGACATCCCCAAAAACTTATGGTTTATTTTATGTTAGAGTCACCAAACCAATATCAAAAGAGCTTCTGTAGTATCACACTGGTTAAAAAGAAGCCAAACACAATCCCCATTAGGCATTCCAGCCCTTGGCACCAGTCGAGGCAAACAGGTCTAATATAGTGATTTAAAAAAAAAAAGGAGAGAGTTATTGAATGGTTAGGAATCATACATACACAAATGATTTTTCAGTGTTCATAAAGCAGATTTGTAGCAGTAATGTTATATCTGCTGACTTGCAAAAGTTTTCTTGGAATTATCCCAACAGGACACAATTCAAAGGCAGCTTAGATGTAAAATCTGGTAGTCTTTCCAGGCATTTTCCCTTTGCTTTCCTATCAGAAAGTCATTTTTCTGCAGAGAAGCAAAGAAATCTGTGTGGGACATAAATTCTGCACATATGCAGAGAAGCAGAATTCCTCCAGGAGTAAAGGGAGCACTCTGCTAAACAAAAGAGAAAACGTCAACAAGAACTAAAAGAAACAGAAAGCCCTTGCATAGGAGTAGTTTGCAGTTGATAAAGGGATCTGAAAATACTTCCATCACCCATGAAGAAGTCCCTGCAATAACTGGAAGGAGAAATATCTGCAGGCTGAGCAGCAGTTGGTGGGACTGCAGATGACCAAGCCAAGTTCTGAAATGTCCATTTCACATACATGATTCACTCCTCAGAGACCCAAATAATTTAATGAACAAGCAGTACAAAGATTTAACAGAAGAAATTCTTTGTTGTAACTGGGGGCGAATAGGACATTTTCAAAATGATTATGAGAATTCTTCTAACCCAGAGGTGGGCAAACTACGGCCCTGTGGCCATACCCGGCCCTCCAGACGTTTTAATCTGGCCTTCGAGCTCCCGCCTGGAAGTGGAGTCTGGGGCTTGCCCCACTCCGGCGCACCAGGCAGTGGTCGGGGTCTTGCCCCACTCCACACGGCTCCTGGAAGCAGTGGCACATCCCCACTCCAGCTCCTATGTTGTGTGGTGTGTAGTTGCTGGTGAGTATTTGCTTCCAGTTGCTTCAGATTGGGGGGCCATCTGTAAGTGAGGACTGGCCTGTCTCCCAAGGTCTATGAGAGTGACGGATCGTCCTTCAGGATAGGTTGTAGATCCTTGATGATGCGCTGGAGAGGTTTTAGTCTGAGGCTGTAGGTGACAGCTAGTGACAGTCTGTTACTTTCTTTGTTGGGCCTGTCTTATGGTAGGTGACTTTTGGGTACCTTTCTAGCTCTATCAATCTGTTTCTTTACTTCACCAGGTGGGTATTGTAGTTTTAAGAGTGCTTGATAGAGATCCTGTAGGTGTCTCTGTCTGAGAGATTGGAGCATATGCGGTTGTATCTTAGAGTTTGGCTAGAGACAATGGATCGTGTGATGTAGTCTGGATGAAAGCTGGAGGCATGTAGGTAAGTATAGCTGTCAGTAGGTTTACGGTATAGGGTGGTGGTTGTGACCATCACTTATTTGCACTGTAGTGTCCAAGTTTAGGTTGGATATTAGGAAAAACTTTTCACTAGGAGGGCTGTGAAGCACTAGAATGGGTTACCTAGGGAGGTGGTGGAATCTCCTTCCTTAGAGGTTTTTAAGGTCAGGCTTGACAAAGCCCTTGCTGGGATGTTTTAGTTGAGAATTGGTCCTGCTTTGAGCAGGGGGTTGGACTAGGTGATCTCCTGAGGTTCCTTCCATCCCTGATATTCTATGAATGTAGCACAAGTAGTGATGGGGCGCTAGGGGACGAGAGTTGGGGAAGCATTGTTCTAAGTTAGCCATAAAAATGTTGGCATACTGTGGGGCCATGCAGGTACCCAGAGCAGTCCTGCTGACTTGAAGGTATAAATTGTCCCCAAATCTGAAATAGTTGTAGGTGAGGATAAAGTCACAAAGTTCAGCCGCCAGGTTTGCTGTGACATTATTGGGGATACTTTTCCTGATGGCTTGTAGTCCATCTTGTGTGGAATGTTGGTGTAGAGAGCTTCTACATCCATAGTGGCTAGGATGGTGTTTTCTGGAAGATCACCAATGGATTATCGTTTCCCCAGGAACATAAGAACGGCCGTACTGGGTCAGACCAAAGGTCCATCTGGCCCAGTATCTGTCTACCGACAGTGGCCAATGCCAGGTGCCCCAAAGGGAGTGAAGCTAACAGGCAATGATCAAGTGATCTCTCTCCTGCCATCCATCTCCATTCTCTGATGAACAGAGGCTAGGGACACCATTCTTTACCCTTCCTGGCTAATAGCCATTTATGGACTTAGCCACTATGAATTTATCCAGTTCCCTTTTAAACATTGTTATAGTCCCAGCCTTCACAAACCTCCTCAGGTAAGGAGTTCCACAAGTTGACTGTGCTCTGTGTGAATAAGAACTTCCTTTTATTTGTTTTAAACCTGCTACCTGTCAATTTCATTTGGTGACCCCTAGTTCTTGTATTATGGGAATAAGTAAATAACTTTTCCTTATCCACTTTCTCCACATCATTCATGATTTTATTTACCTCTATCATATCCCCCTTAGTCTCCTCTCTTCCAGGCTGAAGAGGCCTAGCCTCTTTAATCTTTCCTCAAATGGGACCCTCTCCAAACCCCTAATCATTTTAGTTGCCCTTTTCTGAACCTTTTCTAGTGCTAGAATATCTTTTTTGAGGTGAGGAGACCACATCTGTACACAGTATTCAAGATGTGGGCATACCATGGATTTATATAAGGGCAATAATATAATCTCAGTCTTATTCTCTATCCCCTTTTTAATGATTCCTAACATCCTGTTTGCTGTTTTGACCGCCTCTGCGCACTGCGTGGACATCTTCAGAGAACTATCCACAATGACTCCAAAATCTTTTTCCTGACTCGTTGTAGCTAAATTAGCCCCCATCATATTGTATGTATAGTTGGGGTTATTTTTTCCAGTGTGCATTACTTTACATTTATCCGCATTAAATTTCATTTGCCATTTTGTGGCCCAATCATTTAGCTTTGTGAGATCTTTTTGAAGTTCTTCACAATCTGCTTTGGTCTTAACTATCTTGAGTAGTTTAGTATATCTGCAAACTTTGCCACCTCACTGTTTACTCCTTTCTCCAGATCATTTATGAATAAATTGAATAGAATTGGTCCTAGGACTGACCCTTGGGGAACACCACTAGTTACCCCTCTCCATTCTGAGAATTTACCATTAATTCCTACCCTTTGTTCCCTGTCTTTTAACCAGTTCTCAGTCCATGAAAGGACCTTCCCTTTTATCCCATGACAGCTTAATTTACCTAAGAGCCTTTGGTGAGGGATCTTGTCAAAGGCTTTCTGGAAATCTAAGTACACTGTGTCCACTGGATCCCCCTTGTCCACATGTTTGTTGACCCCTTCAAAGAACTCTAATAGATTAGTAAGACACGATTTCGCTTTACAGAAACCATGTTGACTATTGCTCAACAGTTTATGTTTTTCTATGTGTCTGACAATTTTACTTTTAACTATTGTTTGAACTAATTTGCTTGGTACTGACGTTAGACTTACCGGACTGTAATTGCCGGGGTCACCTCTAGAGCCCTTTTTAAATATTGGTGTTACATTAGCCAACTTCCAGTCATTGGGTACTGAAGCCGATTTAAAGGACAGGTTACAAACCTTAGTTAATAGTTCTGCAACTTCACATTTCAGAACTCTTTCAGAACTCTTGGGTGAATGCCATCGGGTCCCGGTGACTTGTTACTGTTGAGTTTATCAATTAAGTCAGTGGTATTTCGAAGATCGCTGGGATTGCTGGTAGTATAGGGCCTGAGGAGAGAGTCCACATAGCCAGACTATCCTGCTGTCAGGGTGCCAATGCTTGAGATGATGGGGCATCCAGGATTCCCAGGTTTATGGATCTTAGGTAGCAGATAGAATACCCCTGGTCGGGACTCTAGGAGTGTGTCTGTGTAGATTTCTTCCTGTGCTTCTTCAGGGAGTCTCTTGAGCAGATGGTGTAGTTTCTTTTGGGAACCCCTCAGTGGGATCAGAGGGTAACGGCCTGTAGAATGTGGTGTCAAAGAGTTGCTTAGCAGCCTCTTGTTCATATTCCAACCTATTCATGATGACGAAGGAGAGGCTGCTAGGCAAGTGTCTGCTCTCCAGCTACTTTTCTATGGGAGTTGGGTTATTTAGGCACTGGAGAAAGGCAATGAAGTGAACTCTTGTTCACCCAAAGGTTACACATACACTGTCCCATCACTTTGAAGTTAACATTCTATTTACTATGTATACACTATTTACTATGCCTACACAGATAATCCAGTTACACTGATGAACATAAGGCAACTGGTCATCCATAACATGGATAGGTAAGCTGAAGACAATATATGTAATATTGTTAATTTCATACAGTGTCTCACATCTGTGATCTTGAGATTAACTGAACACAACCACATACATAATATAAAGGTGTGACACAGGACCAGAAAGGGTTACATAACTACCAGGCTCATTGACACAGATTCAACCTTTAAAGACACATTAAACTATATGTAAATTGTAATTAGGGCCATTTCATGTTAGTTAGACTAGAGCTTTGAAATGCAAACCTGTATTGTTAGAGAATTAGGGGTAATACTAATTGTATTTGTTATATATATACAGTATATTGTTAAGTATCAGAGGGGTAGCCGTGTTAGTCTGGATCTGTAAAAGCAGCAAAGAATCCTGTGGCACCTTATAGACTAACAGACGTTTTTGGAGCATGAGCTTTCATGGGTGAGCTTTCGTCTGACGAAGTGGGTATTCACCCACGAAAGCTCATGCTCCAAAGTGTCTGTTAGTCTATAAGGTGCCACAGGATTCTTTGCTGCAGTATATTGTTAGAGGTTAACAATGTAACTAAACAGTTCCGTCTATCACTGTATTCTGTTAATTCAGAGATCAAAAGGAAATGTTAACATTTAAATGAATTGTGAATGCAGTGATATCATTGTCTTAATTAAATCTTTGAAGTATATGATGAACTACCTGTAAATGGAGGGATTTAGGCAATTGCCTTGTGTTAACATGTGTACCTAATTACTGGTGATGCTTGGGAAATAGGAGGTCTACTTCACAGCTAGGGTAATTGCCCATTTTTCACCCAAGGACTGCATGCTGTCAAGAGGCTGCCTGGAAACTGTATAAAGGGCTTTTGGGACCTGATCCTTTCATCTCAAATCTGCTTAAGCTTCATCAGGGGAAGTGTGAGCCGAAAGACAGGTCTTCAGTTCCATCTGGATCACCCCGACATTGGACTGAACTCATGGACTAGTTGTGAAAGAATTCTTTGCAACTCTAAAGTTCACCGTCTCCACTATGAAACTGACTTAAGAACTCTGTTCATGTCTGTATGTATAATATCAGAGGGGTAGCCATGTTAGTCTGGATCTGTAAAAGCAGCAAAGAGTCCTGTGGCACCTTATAGACTAATAGACATATTGGAGCATGAGCTTTTGTGGGTGAATACCCACTTCATCGGATGCATGTCATATCCATGGATCCGACGAAGTGGTTATTCACCCACAAAAGCTCGTGCTCCAATATGTCTGTTAGTCTACAAGGTACCACAGGACTCTTTGCTGCTTGTATGTATAATGATCTTTTAAGCAATCCTCTCTCTTTTTCTTTTTTAATAAGTTTTGGTTTAGTTAATAAGAATTGGCTGTAAACATGTATTTGGATAAGATCTGAAATATTTGTTAACCTGGAGGGTAATGCATCCTATCCTTTGGGATTGGTAGAACTTTTTATATGATGAACAAGATTTTCAGTAATCTTCATCATGTTTGGCTTAGCTGTCTGGGTAGGAGCACAAAGGCTGAGTTGCTTTCAGACAACTGTATTTTTGGCTTCTGGGTAACCAGTAAGGCATTGTGAAGGCTGTTTTGTTGCTGGCTTGGTGAATCTAAGTATTAGAATAACCACCAGTTTGGGGGATTGTCTGCCCCATTCTTTGCAGTTTGCCCTAATTGAGCAATCTCAGTGTGCACCCCCGGGATCTCGGTCACAAAAGGCAATTAAGACATGAAAGGGAATTAGCATCTAGAAGTTAATTTGGTTACATTGTTACTCTGCTAACAGTTACTCCTGGGGGAATTCAGCACCACTGTGCAATGCAGAATTTCGCAGAATTCCCTGTTTGCTCTGCAGAATATCTGGCTGCCACTGGATTCTGTAGAGGCCAGCTCACAGTGAGTGGAGTGCCCAGCCTGCTAGGGCTGTAGGCTGCACGCTCTTTGATCCTCATTCTCCCTGGTACAGGAAAGGGCCTGGGAGACTCAGCTAGCTCTGGCAAAGTGTGAGGAAGGGCAGATCTGCACCACACCATGTCTCCCATAAAGAAGTTGGGGGGAGTAAAGGTTCTGGGGTGCTGCTGTCTGGGCTGAGGGCTGCCCTGTAGCTGGGCTCTGTGGGGAAGAGGTGCTTGTGTCTGGGGCCTGCCTTGCAGCTGGGCTCTGAGGGGAAATAGGTATGGGTGTCTGGGCACTTGGGGCCCCACATAGCCCCCTCAAACAGCCCCCAGCTGGAACTGGGTTGTTGTGGTGGTTTCTTTAACCCTCTAGTCCTGGAGGAGTCTTTTTGGCTGATGTCTGCATTGTTGATATACATGTTGATATGTATTTTTAAATAAATTGCCAAAATAATTGAAACTGGAGTGCTTATATTGTGTTGTTTTGACAAATAAAATATGCTGAATTTTGCAGAAAATTAAAATATTGAGTGCAGAATTTTTAATTGTTTTGGCACAGAATTCCCCCAGGGGTATAACAGTGTATGGGTACATAGACAAACACACTTAGCATCTGTCCTTGATTTCTTTTACTACAAATGAATGGGTTAGGGATTGCCGGTCTAGTACATCTTGAAATTCAAATACAAGTGAATTATCCTGAAACAATTGTAATGCCTCTTCTTAAGTTGTTATGGGCCGTACACAAGTTGGCTGATCTGCCAGTGTCACATGCCCATAGGCCGTCATCAGGATCAGAGCTCTTGTATGCTGGGTGCTGTGTAACCATATCTATAGAGAGAGACCACGTCTGCCATGAAAAGCTTACATTATAACTAGACACGACAGAACAAGTAATGCAACAAACAGAGCAAGGGAAATGGGGATAAGAGGATGAGGTTATAATGGAAAGGTTACAGTTATTCAGTTTTGTTATGTGCGTGTCTTATGGTTCAAAAATATAAAAACAAGCTCTAGACTTTATTGATCCATTCGTGTCTCTAGAACTATTTACTGTTACCATACTATTCTCTTCATTTCCCCGCCCCCCCGTAGTCCATTCTATGGAATTCCTATCCATCCCCATTGCCCATCCATTCACCTGGCTGTCTACCCTATGCTCTGCTTCTTTACAGGATTAATTTTCAACTGATTTTTTTCAATTTTTTTTATTTCTTCCCTCACTTGAAACACTCAGTTCCCTTTTGTCCTCCCTTCACCATTCAACCAGTTTGCCTTCTCTCTCCATATCAACCCCAGCCACCATTCCAGAGTCATTCTGCTCTTCCCTCCCCAAAAACCTGGGGCGGCTATATGTATTTTGCTGCCCCAAGCACAGCGGTCAGGCAGCCTTCGGCAGCGTTTCTGCGGGAGGTCCGCTGGTGGTTCTGCGGGTGATCTACTGGTCCTGTGCCTTCGTCGTACCCTCTGCCGAATTGCCGTGGGACCGGTGGACCTCTCGCAGAAAAGCTGCTGAAGGCTGCCTGACTGCCACCCTCAGAGTGACCAGCAGGGCGCTCCCCCTCCCCTGGCTTGCCGCCCCAGGCACATGCTTGCCTGCAAAGACTATTCCCAAGTGAAAACTTGCTGTTATAGGGTAGAGTTTTGAGGAGAAGTTAAGCCTCTGCTCAGGGGAAATCCTGCTGTTTATTTTAGGAGGACTGGGAATCTTGGCACAGTTCTCTTCCCCCTGCTGCTGCCACTCATGTAGCAGCCAGTTCTCACCCCTCCAATATTCCCCATGACTCTGGCTTCATCGCTGGGAGAGGGTGATAATGGTTCTCCTGCATCAAGTGGCTTTAGATTGTGTGTGTGTGTGGGTCATCTGGGTGAAGTACTTGCGGGGCACCATACCTCAAAACTTTAATAGCAGTGTTATACGCTCTTGTATCGTCAGATCAACGCACTGAACTAACACACAGTCTGTGCATGTGAATAGGTTGTCTGTTAAAGTTACTGAAGTTGTTGCTCAGGTTTTGTGTTAAAGTGCATGTTAGATGATGTTGGGGTACATAGTGCTTTTCGGTAAGTGTTGGAGATGGAGGTGAATGCCTTACGGAGTGTTAATGTATCATCTGTGCTGTTGTAGGCAATATGAACATGGCAGGGAATGCAGAAGACTTTTCCCTTCACTTTATTTTGCCATGTTTCCAAGATTTTGGGCTGGTTGAGTGCACCCTGATGTGATCTTAACTGTTGGTAAATGACGTTTATTTTTGTGTTAAAGAATGTGAAACTTCTAGTAGATCTTGGTCTCTGATGCATGGGAAAAGGAATATGGGGTAAAGGTGAACCTGAAAGGGTAAGCTGACGTGCAGATTTCTGTGTATCTTTTGCAACAGATGATAATTTTGCCTGAAAAGTGCAGGGAGTTGCATTACCTGTATGGGAATTAGTGTGTGTTATCCCCAGATTTAGTAAGAGCACTGCAGACCTGTCGTGGACTGGATTTATGTTGTGGCAGTATAAAGCCTTTCTGTGGTTGGCCATGAGTCTTTGTTTTAAATGGTGAAAGCAGTTTGATCGTATTAGGGACTAATCATTAAATGTCAGTGTTTGAGTCACATAACCACACAGAAAAGCATTTCAAATTCATATTTGCTCTCTAATGCATGGGAAAAGAAATATAGAGTAAAGGTGAACTTGAAAGGCTAAGCCCAGGGTGGCCAACCTGTGGCTCCGGCGCCACATGCGGCTCTTCAGAAGTTAATATGCAACTCCTTGTATAGGCACCGACTCCAGGGCTGAAGCTACAGGTGCCAACTTTCCAGTGTGCCGGAGGTGCGCACTGCTCAACCCCTGGCTCTGCCACAGGTCCTGCCTCCACTCCACCCCTTCCCCTGAGCCTGCTGTGCCCTCGCTCCTGCCCTCTTTCCCCCCTCCCTCCAGAGCCTCCTGCATGCCACAGAACAGCTGATCAGGAGGTGTAGGGAGGGAGAGGGAGGCGCTGACCGACAGGGCTGCCAATGGGTGGAAAGTGCTGGGAGTGGCAGGGAGCTGATGGGGGAACTGTGGCTCTTTGGTAAATGTACATTGGCTCCTTCTCAGGCTCAGGTTGGCCACCCCTGGGCTAAGCTGAGACATGTTTGTCAGTGTCCGAGTCACATGACCATACAAAAAACATTCCAAATACTTTTTTTTTTTTTGTAATTTGCATTTATATTATTTTGTGTTGTACCTAAATCCTTTCCTGAGTTGAGACTGTCTGCAGGAAGTTTTAACTGAAAACAAATTTGTTTCTGTTTTCAGTATTTCTGATTTACAATCTTTTAAACTCTAGCTTTTATACATAGATGCTTTGCTTTGTAACAAAGGAGATATTGGTTGTGAAATTCTAATGTTAGTATGGGTACCTCCTCCCTACTTTTTTCTACAGACTTCTGCTTGATGAAATAGATTTGTCACTGGATTAAAAACCGTGATAGACACACATCTGTATATGGTAATATGAAGTTTCTTTTAAAATCTCCAATCCCCTGTCTGAAGGCAGCCCTGCCTAGAGTGCCCTCTTGCAGCAGGCCACAGCATGACATGCCTGCCTCAGTCCCCCCTCCCCTTCAGATTCTCCCAGTAAATCCACTTCAGGCCCTCTTGCCTAAATAATATACCTTCTTGGGGCCAGTTAATTACCAAGACACAGTTCATTGAATCCTCAGCAAAAGTCTCAAATATAGTCCATTTCCCACCTCTATTGTGTATAATCCTCAAAACCCTGCTCTTCCAGCAGATAACCACACTGGCCCCTCTCCTGGGAGTCCTTCTATACCATACTCTGGTGTAGTCCACCATACCCACGCTCCTCATCAGTCCTCTTCAGTAACACAGCCAGGACAGCCCTTCCAGCTCGAGTGCAACCCTGCCCTTCCCACCATGAACTCCACAGCCTCTTTGTTGGGGGAGCATCCCTCACTCCCCTGGCTCTCTCACTGCTCCCTTGGATCCAACTCTGTGGTGTGGAGATTTTGGTGGGTAAGCCCCTCCGTTGCTCCCAGGCTTTCAGCCCTCTCTGGCCCTTGGCTTCAGCTCTCTGGCTTAGAGCCAGCAATCACCTCCCGCTGCTGCTTCAGAGTCTTTTGGAACATTGCTTAGAAGATGCTGACTTAATACTCCTCCTCCTCCTCCTAGATGTGGTCTTTGGTCTCGTCCAGAACAATAGACAACTGCTTCTACTGGTGATTTCTCTGGGATGGTGTTTTTGTCATTTGCTGTGTTTCATCACTGAAGCTGCTGCTGAATATCTTGGTGGCCTTATCTCAGATCTTGTGCAGCCAGACGAGGTCGGTAATGTCCACCTGCTGCAGGAATTCCGACTGTTTGCAGTTACAGACTGCCAGCAGATATATGGGGCCTGTCGCCTCCACCATGGTTCTATCCATCTGTCTGCTGCTAGGCTGGTTACTCTTGTGCTCTCAGGCCAGGCCGGCTCCATGCCCCTTCCTTGTCCTTGGCTTTGGCTCTCTAGCTTAGAGCCCACAGGCACCTTCTTCTGCAGCTGCTGCTTCTCCTGGCTTCTGCACTTTTCAGCCCTGCTTGGGGATGTCATCCAGCAAACATCACTTGTTGCTCAACTTGCTTTCAGCCTTCCTCCAGAAAACACTCTTCCCTTCTCTGGGTCTCCTGCTGCCTCTGATGCTCCCTTATCCTTCATAGCTGCTTCTGATTGGCAAAGTGGAGCTTGCACGGGGGAGCTGGACCTATTTAATTTAATTGGGTCAGCCACCTTGTGACACCCTCTTCTATAACTTTTATAAATGACAAACTCAGTGCATTTGATAGCCCGGGAGACTGAAGTCCTCTCTTTACCCACAGAACAAGTATGCCATTGCAGTGGGGATACAGGTTTCGCTACATTGCTCTGATAGTGTCTCAGTGCTGGTCTGGAGTTAGCACCAAAGGGGTGAGAGGGTAGTTCTTTTTCTATACTCATTAAATCTGCTGAGATGAAACTGTCAGCAAGGATGCAAATTATGATGTTGGTCTGTGCCCTCTAGGAATTGGGCTGGGACTGACTTATCATTTCACATAAATCACAGCTGTCAGATTTTAATAATTTTCCTTTGCTACTGACAGAGGCTGAACCCGTGATCTAGAGGTGAAAAGCTCTGTATTCCATTATCAATCCCCTGAGCCATCCATATGTTCCTTTATCTAAAATCCTTGTTGTCCTCTTAAATAGAGTATGGGGTAAAAATCTGGTGTCACTGGCATTTGAGAATACTCTAATATTGTCCACTCCAATAGTCCACTGTGCTTGTGAGGGCACAGAAGTTAAATATAGCAATAATTTCTTACACGCTAGGGCTTTTCATGAGAAATCCTCAGTGACCGTCGTTGAAATCCAACCATATGGCAAAACCATTTTTATCTTAAAACCATTAGCTAAGAACCTATTGCTACTATTAATTGGAAAATGATCCACAGCTCTGGTAAATGGCATGCTGAGAGCTATTAACTTCAGGCTCCTGCTAAGAAAACAAATTTCAATAAAATACTGTTAAGAGCAGCAAAATTGTACTAACACATCTGTCCATCATATCAAGATTTTTTTTCCTTATCTCTAGAGGCTTTGGAAATTGTGTTGTCATTTTTATTTGTCATCCATTATTAATGTTTATTGAATACAGTCGAGGTGCTTGGTCCTGTAAAAAGTACAGTAGAAGACAGTTTCTGACAGAACAGTTTGGACATGCAAACTAGGTTGATCTCAAAGCAGAGTAAATAATATTATTAACCTTGCAATATGAAGCGTGTTTCAGCAGCTTGCAAGATTGGGCACAAATTCCTTTTTTTTTTTTTAAAGGGAGAGTGACTTTCATGGTCATCTAAATTTTCATCATTTTTGAGATAAAATTTCTCAGCAAATGGCTTAGCAAAATTCAGTGTTCAGAAAATTGTAAATGCTGTACTCAAATTTATACTAAGTTTTTGATAAATTTTTAAAAAGTTACCTTTTACATTTTACTTTTTTCTTTTTTCTTTTTTGTTGTTGGTTTTTTTGCCTTGTACAAACTCCTAACCAGCACCTTCCTCTTTTCTTAGATCATGCCTGTTATGACATAAAAATATTTTCCTCTTTCCCATAACATTTGTTGCTCTCTTTCTTAAGTGTCTGAAGGAGTTTGTCAGTCTTGGTTTTGTCATTTTGCTGCCCATTTTATTTTATACCACTTGTTTCCTAGGGATATTCTTATTAACCTGTATAAGGGTTGAGTCCACATTGATATCCAGAGGTAAAAGAATCCATTTTTCAAAGCTCTTTGGGAGACTAAATATGAACGTTCTTTTCTCTTGCTCTACTTAGTTGTTCAGATCTGAAGTTTTAACATTTTATTTTCTTTAATTGTACATATGATCTGTATAATTTGTGTGTAATTCTGATCTACAATGCTGCCTCTCTGGATGTGTTTATTATGACTCAAAACATTTAATTCCAGCTATTATCTGTCAAATTTAGCACAAAGAAGTTCCATTAACTCCCTGGATGAAATTGCTGTACTTGTACATCGCTTTTAGTGTTTTTAGCCTTAGAATTCACTTCTAGAGAATTGATAAAGTAGCTCAAAATGTTTTCAGTGAAAATTAAGAAATAAGGCTGCTGAAAGATGTCCTGAGTCTTTTTGTCAGTGATGGTGGAAAAGATAGGTGAAAGAAGATATTGGAATGTTGTTACTATTGAGACTTGAGTCTCACTGTTGCTGTCTGTTGGGAGCATTTTTCTTCACCTGTATTTGAATTCTTTCTGGTGATGTGATGGCAACTATTCTTTATCTATATATTGCTGTAATTCCTGGCTCCCTGAGAGGCTGGTTTGCTTTCTGTATTTTTCCATGATAGATGAGATGTGTAGATTTGATCAACTTTGCAGTCTCCATGTTTGAAAGTCTGAGGGATAATCACAGAATCGCAGAATACCAGGGTTGGAAGGAACCTCAGGAGGTCATCTAGTCCAACCCCTTGCTCGAAGCAGGACCAATCCCCAGACAGATTTTTGCCCCTGATCCCTATATGGCTCCCTCAAGGATTGAACGCCTTTGCTGTGGAATTTCTCTTTTTACCATGTCTTTGAGGAATTGTGAGCCATGTTTATGGGTGCATTATGATGTTCTTGTGGAGTGGTACTTTCCTTTTTTTTGGGGGGGGGAAGGGGGAGAGTTTAGCCTTAAGAAATTGCATGTGTGCTGACATTAAGGTGCATTTTTATAATCTTATAAAATGAATATGCATGCCACTGCAGAACATGCCAAAGAAATAGCAAACCCTTAGCCCAAAGAGTTGATAATCTAAGACCGAAGCAGGTATGATGATGTATGTCAAGGTTCCTTTCCCACTCTGGACTTTAGAGTACAGATATGAGGACCTTCATGTGAATCCCTAAACTGAATTACCAGCTTAGATTTGGTTTTGCTGCCACCACTCCCAAATACTAACTCCCTTCCCTGGATAGTCTTGAGAGACTTCTTCACCAAGTTCCTGGTGAGCACCGATCCAACCCCTTGTATCTTAACACAAGGAGAATTTAACCATCCCCCCTCCTTTCCCCCACCAGTTCCTCGTGAGTCCAGATCAAATCCCCCTGGATCTTAAAACAAGGAAAAATCAATCAGGTTCTTAAAAAGAAGGCTTTTAATTAAAGAAAGAAAGGTAAAAATAATCTCTCTGTAAAATTAGGACAGAAAATAACTTTATAGGGTAATCAGATTCATAGAGCCCAGAGGAACCCCCTCTAGCCTTAGGTTCAAAGTACAGCAAACAGAGCTAAATCCTCTTAGCAAAAAGGAACATTTACAAGTTGAGAAAACAAAGATAAAACTAACACGCCTTGCCTGGCTGTTACTTACAAGTTTGAAATATGAGAGAGTGGTTCAGAAAGATTTGGAGAGCATGGATTGATGTCTGTTCCCTCTGAGTCCCAAGAGCGAACAACCCCAAAACAAAGAGCATGCAAACAAAAGCCTTCCCCCTCACCAAGATTTGAAAGTATCTTGTCCCTTTGTTGGTCCTTTGGGTCAGATGTCAGCCAGGTTACCTGAGCTTCTTAACCCTTTCCAGGTAAAAGGATTTTGGTGTCTCTGGCCAGGAGGGATTTTATAGTATTGTACACAGGAGGGCTGTTCCCTTCCCTTTATAGTTATGAAATGTACAACAAACACAAAGTGAACACAGATTGGGATCTCATAGCTATCATATTTCATGGGGTAATTTTTCAAAGGTTAGAAGGACTCCCATATGCTTATTGGGAGACAGCCCCAGCCTTATCGGGTGGTGTGGGAAAAAAAGTACAAAATGTGGAGTGAGTGAAAGAGATGGTTGTAATCAGATGAGAAGCCTGTATGAAATACAGGGAAACCTTACAGATTCACTAAGCTTTCCATATCTACATCAGCCCTTGTTCAACAAGTTAAATTCTTCTACTATCTTGTAAAGTTTGTATTTTGGAAGGTTTGCTTTCTGATCTGTAAATCTCATTGGATATTTGTGGTAGCCAGTATTGGATTGTTGTCCTTGCCTTTTTTTTCCTTTTAGAATTTTGTGAATGACACTTTTTGCTAAAAAAAGAAAAGAATGAAATGAACTAAAAATACACAAAAGTGGCTCAGAAATACCAGAGACAGCTTGTAGAGGAATTTTTTTTCTATTAAAATTTTATGGAATTGCCCAAAGATAAAAATACTTTGGGAAACAGCCAGTAAAGTGTGTCACATGAGATGCCAGGAGGCTTTCTGGTGTTCCTCCCGGGATTTCTAATAGAGAAAGTGTATAAAGTGATCAATAAACAACTAGGAATGCATTTGTTAGCATGGCAGTACATGTGCAGTCACTATGACACAGAAACAGGTTAATGTTTTGAATAGATCTACATGGCATTGTAGAATATAGGACACTACTGTTGGGATAAAATGAAGGAAATAAATAGGACAAGAACATGGAAAGGGGTAACATTGATAATATGGAGTGTATCTGATCACTTTGAAACGTTCTGCAAGATCTGCCTGTTTTCTAAAACTTTTTTTTTGCCATACTGTAATCAAAGTGTATTAAACTAGCATACAAGCATAGCATTCCAAAATCTGGGAAAGATGAAGTGGAGTATTCTGTATGAAGTCCGCTGTCTCTATGCTAATTTACCTGTCCAGTATTTTATATAATTCGGTAATGGGTACTATAGGAAGCTCATGGATAAATATTTCTGGAATGTAGAAAAGAATCACCAACAGTACATTATTGTACTTGATGTGGTGATTTTATATATTTAATTTTGTTATTTAAATCCAAAGAGGACTGGAAAAGAATGCTTACACCCTCAAAAAATTTTAGCGGGAACTTAATTGTACCTAAGGATGCATAATAGTTTTCATTCTAACCACTGGTTTTCGGTTGCTCCTAACGTGTTAAAATTTTCCAGACTGAGTCTTTGCCCACAGATGAATCTTTCGGTAAGTTTCAGAGAAAACATATTTAAATCTTTTTGAATAAGACGAGCGTGTGTAAGGGGAAGGAGATGGGGTGGATGGAGAATATGCATTTCCTGTTACAGAAACATTCTGGCAACTTGTCTTTTTTTCCTTCTGGACTAGCTGGGGTTTAAAAGTTGGCATGGAAAATAGCCCTCATTATGGAAAAACATACTTTCAAATGGCATTCTTACTTTTTTGAGGAGAAGGTTTTATTTCTGAATTTCTTTCAGCGATCAGTCCTGTTTACTACTGTTAATTACATGAGTAGCTGAAAGAAAGTTATACTTTTTTTTAAAAAATCCTAAAATTAACCAATTTGCTGATCTTTCTTTTCTTTCTGTTTTGTCACTTTTTGAGCATCATCCGTCCTCCTCTCTGCCTATTTTCCTCTTCCATCACACCTGCAAGGTGAAACTTGTCCATAGTCTATTTCTCTCATAGCTCCTGGTGACCCAGCAGATGCCAGGTGACTCAGAGATGAAAAGCAATAAAGCATAATCATTTCACTAGAACAGAGAGGTTTCCTACAAGATACACCAAGTATGAAATTTTCCCTCTGGTGTTACTGTTCTTACCCATGTTTTCTGGGCAGAAGCAGCAGCACTGACATGATCTCCCCCCGTGGAGTTATCCTGCACAGGAATATGTGAAGTTGGGGGAGAGGAGGTGGAAAATGCAGAATACCTGCAATGACGTGTCCAATTGAGTCCCCGTGATTCAACTGTGAAAAATAATATTTACAGGTTCAGGTGCAGAAAGATATCACTGCAGTTTTTTCCTCTTCCGTGTGATATGTGAAACTTATAGGTATTATCTAGGCAAGTACTGGTATTGCTCAGCAGACATCTTTCTTTCACATGTTTTCCTTATATGCTAAAGCATTTAGTATTTATTGAAAAGATAAATATAAACAACATAACTGATGAAAAATCGTTCATATCTGAGATGCTCGTTTTTCATACATGCATACAAAGCAAGTTTTATGTGAAACTTTATTTGGAACTCCCTGGCTTTATTTGGAACTTCCAGGAGTCTGAAAATCAAAATACAGAATAGGCTTCTAATTAAACACAGGTTTTTTTATTTAGGAATGCTCAGTTTCTTTCCATTTGGATTTTTACAACAGAGTGTAAAATTTATCATCAATGTAACTCTTTTTAGTTCAAATCAAACTATTCAGTGTATATGCTGTTGGACGAACATTTATTTGCTGTATTTCAGCTTTCTCTTGCTTCCGTTCTCTCCTCCTTTTTTTGGAGAGGGTATGGAGTAAAAATGTATGCAGTATTTTTACAGCTTCCTAGTCATGGATTTCCCTTCTTCCAATGGTTACTCAACATGTCAGAATTAATTTGAGTATTGACATGAATGCTAAACACAGGACCCATATTGTTCTGGAAAGAAGTGAATAAATTACCATGTTCATGCTGTGTGTAATTGCATAGGTAGCAGCCATGCTTATGGTTCTGAGTCAGGGATCGGCAATCTTTCAGAAGTGCTGTGCTGAGTCTTCATTTATTCACTCTATTTTAAGGTTTTGCATGCCAGTAATACATTTTAACGTTTTTAGAAGGTCTCTTTCTATAAGTCTATAACATGTAACTAAACTATTGTTGTATGTAAAGTAAATAAGGTTTTTAAAATGTTTAAGAAACTTCATTTAAAATTAAATTAAAACCAGAGCCCCCTGGACCAGTGGCCAGAACCCGGGCAGCGTGAGTGCCACTGAAAATCAACCCGCGTGCTGCTTTCAGCATGCGTGCCATAGGTTGCGTGCCCCTGTTCTGAGTGGTCTCAATTGTTTAACACATCCATATTTCTTTATTTGCTTCATTGTAACAATGGAAATGCTGTTCCCATGTTAAAAGAAAGCTGTGAGAATTCTCAGCCATAAACTCTGAGTTTTCTGCATTCTAAATGCATGTTGTTTTTTATGATGTCTTTGCTTATGTGAACTGATATTCAGGTGCCAGCAGATGACTGTTGTGAGCCTGTGATCCTTGGCACCCCTTTGTTCACATGCTAAACCAGAGGTCGGCAACCTTTGGCATGTGGCCCATCAGGGTAATCAGCTGGTGGGCCATGAAACATTTTGTTTACATTGACTGTCCACAGCATGCCTCCCCCCCAGCTCCCAGTGGTCACGGTTTGCCATTCCTGGCCAACAGGAGCTGCGGGAAGCGGCAGGCAGCATGTCCCTGTGGCTTGCGGCTTCCTGCAGCTCCCATTGGCCGGGAACAGCGAACCACGGCCACTGGGAGCTGTGGGGGGCTGTGCCTGCGAATGGTCAATGTAAACAAAATGTCTCGCAGCCCATCAATGGATTACCTCAATGGGCTGCATGCCAAAGGTTGCTGACCCCTGCCCTAAACAGTACTGCAATGTTTGTACTGCCTTGTAAGTCATCATTTCAAAAGTAACGATGCACTGGTCAATGATGTCATTGTGAAATGTATGTGGCAATGCTGTTTGGCTACTCACTGATGTCATGCTTTAAAGTCTGTGACTTGTTTAAACATGTTTAACCAGGCATGTCAGGGGAGTTGATAAACAAGTTTTCTCCAGACAAAGGAAAGAGACCAATACCTCAGACCAGATATGGCTAAATTCAGTGTGCTATTCATTTGAATAGAAGATTGCAGAAAGAACATTTACATTGTAAAATTGCTGCAGGAAACATCCTGTGGGAGCACACTAGGGAACACCTTAATGAAGATGGAGTTGGCATTGTGGAGGAGACAAGAGACTAAACTCCAGGGGATCAGTTTGACCTTGGAAACAAAGACAAACTTTGAGATACAAAGAGACATTGTGGCTCTCAGATCTGGGTACCCCCAGTAACATGTTACACTGGTGCAGTCAAACAGAATTTAAACACAGCTTACTATTTTAAATGAGGTTTGCACTTCAAGCACCAGTAAAAAATAATTTTAAGTGATTCTCTAGTGAAGAGATTAGGAAAAGTTAAAGATTAGTTTTATTATTTTTTTATCTTTTTTTATTATGGGTGAGGAAATAGGGGAAAACAGGAAGTGGACAAATGAGTAGACATGCTAAAGGAAATGAGGGCAAAGTCATCGTCCTCAACAAGGCAGCCACACAACTCAAACTGGCTAAGATAGAGTTACAGAAGTTGGATGTGGCAGAGTGGACTAAAAGGATGGAAATGGCTAATATAGAGAAGGATAACGTTGCCAGGCGTCTGGTTTTTGACCAGAATACCTGGTTGAAAAGGAACCCTGGAGGCTCTGGTCAGCTCCATTGACTGGCCCACTAAAAGTACAGTTGGTGGTGCAATGGGGCTAAGGCAGGTTCCTTGTCTACCATGGCTCCTGGAAGTGGTGGCACGTCCCCCTTTGGCTCCTAGGCTCAGGGGCAGCAGGGAGTTCTGTGTGCTGCCCTCGCCCTGAGTGCTGTCTCACAGTTCTAGGTAAACGAGCTGGAGGCTGAGGGCACTGGGACCACGCTGGGGCCGGGGGTGCTCCAGTGGAGCCGCCTGCCTGCCCAGCACTGAGACCATGCTGGGGCTGGGAGCACTCCGGTGGCACCACCTGCCTAGCACTGGGGCTGGGGTGTTCTGGCCACACTGCCCGCCCAGTGCTGGGGCTGGGCTGGGGTGCTCTGGCCATGTTCCGGCCGCACCACCTGCCTAGTGCTGGGCCTGGGAGTACTCCGGCCATGCCGCCCGCCCAGATCCGGGCCCAGGGGCACGTGGTGGGGGCAACAGCTGCGGGAGGGTGGTGTGCTCCGGGCACCGGTGGGAGAGCAAAAGGGAAGGGGCCTTGTGCAGAGAGGGAGGGGCTGGAGGCTAGCCTCCGCAAAGGGTGTGTTCACCATGGTTGTATTGCAAAGGTTTCAAATTACTCCTGAAGTATATAGAGTAAAATTTTAGAGGTCTCAGAATGAATGATAAGTTGAGTCATAGAGAATATGAATATACATTTTGTGATTTGATGAGAAGAAGTGCCAAAGCGAAGGAGGCAGAGAATTATGACCAGTTGTTTGATCTCTTAATTGAGAAACAGTTCCTCAGTATGAGTTCAGAAGAGATCAGACAAGCTATCTGGGATAAACCCATTGGCTCAGTCAAAAAACTTGCTGATTTAGCTGATACATATATGCAAGCTAAAGGATCCAGTGACTGCAAGCCACGTGGGGGGAGGAGGGTGGGCAGAAGCCTGGAGTAAAGTAGGTGGACTTCATTTTACTCCTGGGAAGAAGGAGTGTGGTTAAGAGTCCAGGCATTTACCACCCCAGAACTGATCCCATGCCCTGTGCTAAATGGATCTAAGCCCACACCCTGTCCAGCCCAGGTTAATGTAGCTGTCATTAGCACAGAAGTGCCTCTGGGAGCTTCAGTAAATTCCATATTCACCTCCAACAGGTCAGATCTCACACAATTAATCGAAGTTGCCACGGTGAATTGCAAAGAATGCCTAGGTTGGAGAGAGGCTGGTGTCTGGATTTCGCTGGTCAGGGAAATATAGGTTAAAACAAAACAAAACACCACGTTACCTGGCCAGGAAGAAGATCTCCTAGCACTGGGAAGTGTGAGAAGTGTCTACTCCAGCCAGGCCTAATGAGATAAAAAGGGCCAGTTAACCCTGTGACAGCCTATGCTTGGAGGAGAGTCAGGCTTGATAAAGTTTAATGGCTGATGAAGTCCCATTGCGGGAGGAGCTGGAGTAGGCATAAAGAGAGGAAATTTGTGTTGGGAGGGCTACAGGGGAAGTAGGCTGCAGTCACTTCCCAGGAGAGGGGAAGTGTGTTTGGGGCTACAGCACTGAAGTAGTCTGTGGTTATTCTCTGGGGGGAAAAGAGTTTGGGCTGGTAAACCCAGAGAGAGGAGGGACCAGATGATAGAGCAGAGATACTGCCATGGGGAAGGACAAAGGCTCTGGTAATCCTTACAAGCAACTAGTTGTGCCTGCCTAGCACCATGAGGAGTTAATGTTGCTGGCCATTTACTGACCTTTTGGTCATCACTTGGGGTCAGAGCATAGGCATAGTTTGACTGCTGTATTTGGGAGGGCAGCATGTGCCTGCATGCTGAAACCAGTTCCCCTGCCTGGAGTGGTATCTGTGGGGGGGGGAATGGGCTTGCTTAACGGGGAAGCCCCAGCTGCTACTACTGTTTGCTAAGTGTGGGAGTTGCTGCAGTGATGCTGCTGTTCTAGTGCCTCTTGGTGGTACTGTGCCTGCCTTTCTGCTGTGGCTGCTGCCAAGGGGATGCTGCATTCCAGGCTCCCTCTTCCTCCTTGGCCCACCCCTTCCTCTGGCCCACCCCTCCATCCCCTTCTCTTCCCCCTGCCCTATCCCACCCTCCTTTCTAACTGCCTCTTTCCACCCACTCCCATTTCTCCCACCTGACCCCTTACCCTGCTCACCTGTGAGTACTCATCATTGTACAGGAAACAGGATTGTAGCCATGCAGGATGTTCAGTACGTATAGAAGGTGGCAGAGACAGGCACTAGAACCCAGGAGGCGGCATCCAGTTGTAGAGGCATCAACCCGCAGTGGTCACCCTCACCCAGCAGAAATAGCTCCATTCAGCTCCCCATTCAGTTGCCAAGGAGAGGGGCTGAGTGAGCCAGAAACAGTGGGGTGGGGGTGGGGGGAAGGAGGAGGGTGCAGTGGGGGTAAGACAGCGTTCCCTCTCCCAGCAGGCCTAGTAGAGCAAGTCCTACAAGAGCAGTTTGGTGCTCGCAGAAATCGGGGGGAGGGGACAGTGGCATGTGACTCTCTGTGCTCCCTCATCTCCTCAAACTACATCCATGGGGCACAGAGACCCTACAGTAGGCCAAAGCAGAACTTTTATTGGCCAAGGGTACAAAATAATGTGAGGGACTATTGAACATTTCTGAGTTTTCTCAGAACAGAGAGAGAGATTCAGGACCCCAAAAAGTTTCTTTACATCCCTTGCCTGTGATAAGGCATTTTTAGGGTCGTTGTGGGCCCTATGCTATGCCCTACCCAAAAGGGGGAAGATACCTTGGTGGTAGTGGATTTTGCCAGTAGATATCCAGAAGCAGTAGCTCTAAAATTAGAAGCTGACTGTGGCAAAAGTTCTTTTCGCTATTTTCAGTAGACTGCGTTTCCCTAAAGCAGAGATCCCCAAACTGGGGCATGCCCCTGTAGAGGCATGTAGAAGAACTTTTTGGGGGGGTTGGTGGGGGCATGCAGTGGGCCCAGGCCAGCCTTTATAGGGAGTGCGGAGGGAGCACCATCCAGCCTTGCCCCGCCCCCAGCTCTGCTCCAACTCCAGTCCCCACTACAGCCCAGCTGTGACTCTGCTCCCAGCCTCAGGCCCTGGCCTAGCCCCCAGCCTCAGCCACCTTACCCCTGTCTATGTTCCCTTCCACCACCCCACCCCCAGTTTGAGAACTGATGTTCTAGGACGGCGGGCCCGATGCCAACTCTGTTCACATATCTATTCAAGTGACATCATCATAGGACCTAATCACATGAGCCACACCATCAGGGGCTCATTCACCTGCACATCTACCAATGTGATATATGCCATCATGTGCCAGCAATGCCCTTCTGCCATGTACATTGGCCAAACTGGACAGTCTCTCCGCAAAAGAATTAATTGACACAAGTCTGACATCAGGAATCATAACACTCAAAAACCAGTAGGAGAACATTTTAACCTTTCTGATCATTCAATGACAGACCTGCGGGTGGCAATTTTGCAACAGAAAAGCTTCAAAAACAGACTCCAACAAGAAACTGCTGAGCTGGAACTGATATGCAAACTAGATACAATCACCTTAGGTTTAAATAAGGACTGGGAATGGCTGAGCCAGGGCTGGGCTAGGTGGACCTTTGTTCTGACTCATTATGGTTGTTCTTATGTTCAGTCCTACAATAAACTAATTAAAGATTTATTAACTAGGAAAACAAATTAGTTATTTACAAGCTAAAGTAGGCAACATATATACATAAATGAGCTAATCTCTGGTTCCCAAAGGTGACAGAGTTGTTGTGTCAGCACTGGATGTCTGGGCTAACTCAGGCTGACCCTGGGGATCTCTGCTTTTGTTTCCTAGCTCCACCCCTTTGAGAGTCTTTGTCAGATGCCCTGGGGTACAGTCTGAACTGTGGAGCCCCTGTATCCCCTTTTAGTTTCCTGCCCGGTATGTCTCCTTGCACTGCTATGCCAGTAAACAATGAATCTCTCCAGATTCTGTTCACTCAGCCATCAGTATGCAGAGTCGCACCCAGCTAAGTGCATGAAGGCTCTCCCAAGCCACTCGTGAACTGTATACAGAGAGACACCAGCCTTGCACTCCTAAAATGTGAATCTTACACTTTTTTCAAGATCTTTTTGATAAATGCAAGCCTGTTAATTAGTTTGCCACTCCTTCAAAGGTTAGTGGACATCCTCCAGCCTTTGAAATCTGAGCAGATCCATCAAGCATTTTAGACAAACTCACTGGTTTAGATTAAGCAACAAAATAATTGTATTAACTAAAGATAGATTTTTAAGGGATTAGACATGGTAGTCATAAAGGTCAGAGTTGGTTACGTAAGACATAAAAAAACTAAACACTCATTCTAAATCCTAAACTTTATCAGGCCAAGCAAGGTTTGAATCAAACAGGTTTTTCTTACCCTACTGAACTTTGCAGGCAGTTTTCAGTTAATGGCTCATACTAACTAGAAAGCTTTCTAGTAAGGTCCATCCCTTCCCCTCAGTCAAGGAGACTTCTCTTTTGTCTTCCAAATGATCTTGCTTTCAGGTGTCGAGATGGGGAGGGAGTGGAGACACAATGATGCCACTGTCCCTTATTTATACATTTCTCTAGGTGCTGGAAAAATCTTTGTGTCATGGGGTTAGGCACAAAGGTGCCGATTTTCCCACTTTGCCCAGTGGGTGCTGGCCCCCGCCCCTGCCCCTTCACTCCATCCCCATTCCATCCCTCTCCACCCCATCTTTTCCCATCCCAGCCCTGCCCCCATTTCATTCCATTCCCTTCCCCCAAGTCCCTGCCCCTACCCTGCTTTCTCCCCTGAGTGTGGGACATCCTCACTCCCACGCCCCTTGGAAAGTCCTAAGCTCCACCAAACAACTGTTAAGTGGCGGGGGGTTGGAAGCACTGGAAGAGAGGGGGAGGAGCAGGGAAGCAGCACGCTCAGAGGGGGGGAGAAGGAAGCAAGGAGGGGGGAGGTCGGCTGCTGGTGCATGCGGAGCACCCGCTAATTTTTCCCCATGGGTGCTCTGGCATTCGAGCACCCATGCAGTTGGTGCTTATGGTTAGGCAGCCCCCATAATGTATGTGCTCAAGCAGCTGTCTTTATTTACTACTTCCCTGCTGGAGAATAGCCAATGATAGTTGCTTAACACCTGGCTGGCTGTTGGTCAGTCCTTTGTTATCTCTGAGGAACTGAGTTCCCAGACTCATAATGTATTTCCATAACATATAGCAAAATCTCAAAGCTTCATATACAATGAAGAGACACATGTTTCAACAGGATGTTAATGTTCAACAGATTGTGACTTTTCAAATGATATCTCACAAGGCATACCTTGTCCAAAGCGCATCATCCAACAACGGTGGTGAATACGTGGGTACAGGGGGTACTGTGTGTCACAAGAGTCCAAACAGCAGAGAGATGAAAAATCTTCATATCCATTATCTTTATTTTCTACTTCCAGGATTCAAGCTGATGGGACGACCTTTTTTGCACATAGCCTCTTCATGGGTATGAGAGGGCTGTTAATCCAGTCTTTGTATCATGATGTTCCATTATAGCCCATTTAATTTTGATAGTCCTTCTTGGTGGGCGGGGAACCATGCCTCCTGCCTGGGTTCACAAGTCCAGAGCAGGTATTTTTATACTTTATAAATCAAAACTTATATTTCTTCTTTGAGAGCTTGCTCATGTGCATTCCATGTCAGGTGTGTACACACTGCAGCACCGTTGCCAGAAATTTTTCCCAGTGGTATCCATAGGGCTGGATCTGACATCCCCTGGAGGCCTGTGCTAATGCGTTGGTATAAGGGGCACTGCCCGCTCCGTGCCCTCTGTTCCTGCTTACTGCCCGTGACAGTTGCTGGAATAGTCTTCTCTTGCATTCGTAAGTCTTTTCCAGTGGCTACTATATTGTATTCTGTAAATAGTTAAGTTAGTTAGTTAGAGTTAGCGTAGTTAGATAGTCTCTGTCAGGAACTTCATTCCCAGGATGGGGCATGCCCCATTCCCCAGGATTGAAGCCATGTGCAGCCTGTGCTAAACCCATGCCAATGAGTGATCCCTACTCTAGCTATTTTAAGTGCTTGAGGGGAGGCTTATGTGCGGGATAAGTGCGGGATCTGCTATATCTTCAAGCCACATTCTCAGGATTGGGTTGAAAGCTCTTCTGATGGAAGCTGCGCTTCAACTGACCTCTGAGCTGGGCCACTTGGAATCATTATTGAGCACATTGGCTTCAGTGCACAGTGCTCCGTCAGCACTGGAACCCCTTCAAAGCTGTTAGTCATCCTCAGCACTGAAGAAGCTGCATAAGAAGTGCATTGACAGAAGGTGCTCCCCAGTCCCGAAAGCGGACCAGAGAGACTTGAGGAGTAACATGTGACCTATGCAAGGTCACTCACCTTCCCTGCAGAGGCGGGCATTGGTGGAGTTGACACCGTCCGGAACGTTGAACCCAGACCAACATCCACCTCGCACACCAGGGTGCGGTCAAGCAAGGCGTACCATCCTGCCTCAGTTGAACCATCTAAAACAGTCGCCTCAAGGTGGAAGCCAGTGCTGAACTCTCCACAGTGGTTCCCAACTTTGTGTTGGTCTCCATCGCTGGGCTGATCCTAAGGGTCGAGGTGTCAGTAGCCAGCAGGCTGGCACTGGTTATCCAAGTCCTGGTACCGGTCATGGAGCTCAGACGTCAGTCCCTGATCTCATGGCACTGGTCTCCTGAATCCTGGCCCCGAACTTCCGAGACATGACACTGTTCACCTGAGCCTGGTCTTCAGAAACCGAGTTCCTAGTACCAGGCACCAGAATCCTGATGCCGCTTGTCAACCTCCCATTGCCAGTTTAGAGGCATTTCTCCCTGGCTCCCCATCATAGCCGGTAGGATGGTACGGCCATGGCTCCGCCCTGGTCATCATGCAAGGAGTCCTCATTCGACTCTTAGAGGGGCTGAGTACCCCCTCAAAAGAGGCACTGTCACCCAGCATACCCAATGGATGTTAGTGCCAGGCCATCTGTGGGCCCTTGGCCCCCAGGACAGTGGCCCCTCCAGTGGTAGTGCTGGAACCCATGAGGGTTCACTGAAGTACTGGGGCAATTCTCCAACCTCCCGGACCTTCGTGGTCTCCAAGAGGCGAGCTGTGCCCTCACTCCAGCTGGTCCTAAATCTGGGTACAGACTTCAACCGTGGTACCAAAACCCTGGCAGTGCCCCCTGCAGAGACCATCCCTGCAGAGGTTGAGTACCTGGCCCCTCCTTCACTGGTGGCTTCCTCGTCCTCATCCCCCAATGAGGCACTTGCAGGTCCCACTAACCCCCTGCCCCTGGATGACTTCAGAGCCCATCAAGAGCTTCTTAAGAGAGTTGCCTCTAACCTGGGCCTGGAGGCTGAGGAGCTGGCATAGCCAGCGGATGGCCTTTTTGATATCCTGGCTCTTGCAGCCACTACCAGTGGCTCTGCCTGTACACAAGGGTATAGTTAAGTTAGTGAAGGCCCCTGAAGACCCTGGCATCTTTATCCCTGATGTCTAAGCTCCTGGGGAAAAAAAAAGTACTATGTACCTATAAAAACAAAAAAAGAGGGGGGGCATTTTAAATATATGTACTTCCACCTTGCCCACCAGTCTCTGGTGGTCTCTGCCACCAACGAGCGGAATAAGCAGGGCCAAGCCAGTGCTACCCCAAAAAACAAGGACACTACATCCATGGACCTCTTTGGCAGGAAACTTTATTCCACCACTAGTCTCCAGCTGCATATTGTGAATCAGCAGTCACTGCTGGGGAGGTACAACTTTAATGTGTGGGACTCCCTGGCCAAAGTTAAGGACTCCCTGCCCCAAGATTTGCGGCAGGAGTTTACTGCTATCTTGTGGGAAGGGAATGCAGTGGCCAGAATATCACTCCAAGTGATCTTGGATGCAGCGGACTCAGCAGCCAGGTGGATGGTATTGGCAGTCGCCATGAGGCAAGGTTTGTGACTGCAGTCTTCGGGGTTGTCCCAAGAGATTCAGTAGCTGCTACAGAATCTTCTGTTTGAGGGCATTTCCTTATTCTCAGACCAGACTGACACCAAACTTCATGGCTTTAAATACTCTCGGGCTATGCTGTGGTCTTTGGGCTTTTATACACCGGCAGCCTCTCAGAAACACTTAAGGCTCCAACAACCCCTGGCATCATGCTTCATGCTGCTCCTCTCATGGAAGGTTGAACTTCAAGCCTTAACTTCGGGTCCACCCTAGACAGTCTTCTTTAAAGATAAGGTCCAATTGTGCCCCTACCCTGCCTTTCTACCCAAGGTGGTATCACAGTTTCATGTCAACCAGGATGTTTTTCTGCCTATCTTCTTCCCAAGCCCCACAAGTCAGAGGAGGAAAGATATTTGCACTTGCTAGACATTAGAAGGGCCCTAGCCTTGTATACTGATTTTACAAACCCTGTTGGGAAATCAATGTAATTGTTTATAGCTGTTGCTGATATAGTGAAAGGTCTTCTGGTATGATCGCAGTCGCAGATATAGTGAAAGGTTTTTCAGTGTCGGCATAAAGGATCTCATTGTGGATCACAGCCTATATCAAGGCCTGCAATGAACAGGTGCGGGTTCTGCCTCCGGCCATCGTGAAGGCCCACAAGTGCAAGCATTTTCAGCAGCCTTCCTTGTACAAGTACCAATCCAGGAGATCTGGAGGGCCGTGACTTGGTCATCAGTACACACCTTCGCATCCCACTATGCCATCACTCAGCAGGCCAGAGACAATGCCAACTTTAGGAGAGCTGTGTTGTAGTTAGCAAGCCTATGAACTCCTAGCCCACCTCCAAGACACTGCTTGTGAGTCACCTGACATGGAATGGACATGAGCAAGCACTCAAAGAAGAAAAACAATTATTAACCTTTTGTAACTGTTCTTTGATATGCGTTGCTCATATCCATCTGTGACCCACCCTCCTTTCCCGCTGTTGGAGTTGATGGCAAGAAGGAACTGAGAGGGTGCAGGGCCTGCAGCGCCCCTTATACTGGTGCGTGAGTTCAGGCCTCCAGGGAGGGCCAGAGAAGGCCCTGTGGATACCACTGGGGAAAAATTTCCAGCAACTGTGCATGCAGCATGCACACCTGACATGGAATGGACATCTTGAAGAACAACAGTTACAAACGGTTGGTAATCATTTTATTACGTTATAACATGGAATACAGACACTACAAATAAGATTAATGCATGCAGCAACTTACAAGAGCTTATAGAATCTGGATACTAAACACATCCTTACAAGTCTAACACCCATCTTGAACAATAGTAACATACAGGTGAGCTGGTCTGGTTTCCAGCTATGAATTTGTCAGTGCTCACCTGGTGCATACTGCCTTGGCAAGAGCTGGCACCTGGTCACCAGTGTCTCACACAGGCAATGTGGGGGTTTTGGTTTGTTTTTTTTCAGGGTTTGAATTCCCAGTTCTACTTCGAGTGATTGTTCATGTCCATTCCAACCAGGTGTGTGCATGCTGTGTGCATGCCAGCCAGAAGATTTTTCCCTTAACAGTGTCCGTAGGGTCAGCCTGGGCGCCCCCTAGAGTGGTGCGTTCATGGCACACAATACAGAGTCTTGCCGACCCTCCACCCCCTCAGTTCCTTCTTACTGCCGGTGATGGCTAGCTGGAACATTGGTTGCTCCTGTAGCAAGTGCTTTAGCAGTGTCTGATGGCATATCATGTACATAGTTTCTCAGTTAGTTATTGTTCTTTATAGTAGTAGTTAGTTCTTTTGGGGGATCCACCCTGACAACATTTTCCCCTTCTGGGTTATGCCTGGGTCTCCAGGGTTTAAGCTCTTTGAGGACTGTGGTAAGTTGATGTCTAAGAGTGATCCTCACTCTTCCTGCTTGTGGTGCCATGGAGAATGTCACCAGGAAGAGAGGTGCCGTATCTGTAAGGGTTTCTGTCCCAGAACCCTCAAAGACCAGGAACAGAGACTCAAACCTCTGTTGATGGAGGTGGCGTTAAGGCCACACTCTAACCTAGGGCCTGCCGAACCAGCACTGACCATGTCCTTATCAGCACGCAATGCTCCAGCGCCAGTGGTGCACGAAACGGCACCAGCTAAGGACTCTAAGGCCCCCTGGCACCGCCGCAGCTCGGGCCATAAGAAGGCGACCTCAGTGAGGCACTGCTCTTAATCCCCAGTACCGGTAAAGAATACAAGGCCCGAGAGGGGTCAGTCCCTGCAATTGAAATGTAAGGGGCCTGCGGTGTTGAGTGCATCAGGACAGACCGCCTCCTCCCTGCAACCTTCCAAGGTTTTGTCAACTCCTGCCCTGGCTGGGGTCCAGTCAAGTCCGTACCCTCCTCAGTCACCAGATCGCCAGGGTGGCATACAGCTCCCATCGACGCTGGAGGCATTCAAAATGGCCAGAGACCTGATGTGCCTCCCGGTGCTGTCCTCTCTCAGAAGAGGTACAAGTCGCTGGTGACTGCGTGCCCTCCTTTCCACTCTAGGGGCAAGCCAGCCATGATGGCCCGCTGCTCTCCATCTCTCGCGCCCCCGGCACTGCCCGTGCAGACAGAGGGGCCGCACCATTCCCTGGCTTCGCGGCGCCACTCGCTAGCGACCCAGAGTACTGCTCCTCCATGGTCATCCTACTTGGAGACCTCAGAGTTGGAGGTCTTATCACTCCAGCAGAATGTGGAGCAGGAGGTCCAGGTCATGCCAGAGCCACCAACCATACCTGGTGCTGTGGCCGCAGCAGTGGCAACCGTCTTCTCAATGGCCCTTTTGGACACCCTGGGCCTACTGCCAGGGTCAGGTCCACGGTCCGAGATCCTGGATTGCGTCGGTGTCTTTGGTGTCCCTTGTGCCACAGACAATGCTGGCACCGTTGATAGCGGCACCATCATCTGAAGTAATGGCACCACTGGCACAATCAGCTCTGGCACCGTCTCTCCAGGCAGCAGTGCTGCTGAGGGCTCCAGCTCTGACCCTGCTGGGCACCATCAAGCTTCGCACTGATGGACTTACTGGCCCAGCACTGGCCGCAGTACCGAATCGCCCATCAGCACTGGCACCACAGCCCTAGTACCGTGTGCAGAGGGATCCCAAGGACCGTTGCTGGTCCTTTCATCCTCACCTGATGAAGCGGTTGCGGGGACATTGATGGCCCCAGCTCTTGAGGACGATCACGGTCTCCAGCAGCTCTTAAGACTCACTGCTCACAGCCTGGGAATACAGGCCAAGGAGGTGGAGGAGGAATTGGACCTGGTTGTGGACATCCTCGCTCCCTCTGGCCCATCAAGGGTTGCCCTGACACTGATAAAGACAGTAGTGGACACATCTAATTCTCTGTGGTAGACCCCCGCTTCCCTATGGCCAAGGGAACTGAACAGCGCTATTTCATACTATCTAAGAAGTACGAACACCTTTATACTTAACCCCCCCCTCAACTCTTTGGTGGTCGATGTGGCCAATCAGAGGGAACTCCAGGGGTTCCAAGGTTCCACCCCTAAAAACAAGGAGGCAAAAAAACTGGACCTGTTTGGTAGGAAGGTCTATTCAACTGGGGGCCTGCAGCTCTGCATAGCCAACCAGCAGTCCTTTGTAAGCTGCTAAGGACCTAACAGCTGCTTGGTGATGGTTAAGTTTGCAGAGCTCCTGCCACAAGACTCTTGGATGGAGTTCTCTGCACTGGTGGAGGAGGGGAAGTTGGTCTCCCGGGCCTCTCTGCAAGCGTCTTTAGATGCGGACGACGCAGCCTTGTGCACTCTGGCCATGGGGTAGTGATGAGGCGAGGCTCCTGGCTACTCTCTGGACTGCCACATGAGGTCCAGCAGACTATACAGGACCTCGCCTTCAAAGGATCCTCCCTCTTTTCTGAAAAAACTGACGAGACTTCACAGTTTGAGGGACTCTAGGGCTACCTGTGCAATCGGGGGCTCCACACGCCAGCTACCCAGTGCAGGCAATTTAGGCCTTAGCCTGCCCCGTGACCTTACCAGCTGCAAAACTGCCAGGATGCTCCGCGTAGGCGAAGCAGGAGTGGTAGGAGGAGACAACATCCCTCCTTGAGGCAAAACTCTGGTCAGCCCAAGCTTCCACCCGGGCCCAGACCACCCTTTTGAAGGTGCGGTCGAGGACGGTTTACCAGTCCAGACTCTGGATCCTTCACTTCTTACCTTCTTGGACTGTCTATCCCCTTTCTACCATGCCTGGTCCCGCATTACTTCGTAAGAACGGCCATAGTATTATTCCCACTTTGAACTTTAGCATCCAGAAAGTGGGGACCTGCATGTACCCTTCTAAGCTTAATTCCTAGCTTAGATCTGATAGCGCTGCCACCAACCAGAAATTCCAGTGTCTGGTACACTCCCTGTCTCCCCAAAATCTTCTCTGGGGGACCCAACACCCAAACCCCTTGAGTCTTAAAACAAAGGGAAATAAACCATTTCCCCTCCTTCCCCCTCCCTGGGAGACACACTGATCCAAACTCCTTGGATCCTAAAACAGAGAGGAATTAACCTCCCCCCCCCCACCAATCCCTGGTGAGTCCAGACCCAATCCCCTTGAGTCTTACACAAGGGAAAAAAAATCAATCAGGTTCTTAAAAAAGAAAGCTTTTAATTAAAGAAAGAAAAAATAAAAATTATCTCTGTAAAATCAAAATGGAAAATGTTTACAGGGTCTAAGCTTCACATAGACTAGAGGGACTCCCTCCCCACTAGCTTAAGTACAAGTTACAGAAAACAGAGGTAAAATATCCTTCCAGCAAAATACACATTTGCAAATAAAGAAAACAAACATACAAACTACTCCGCCTTCTATCTAGTACTTACTATTTGGAATATGAGAGACTGTTTCAGAAAGATTGGAGAAACTTGGTTGCACATCTGGCTCCTCTTAGTCCCAAGAGAGAACAAAGAACAAAACAAACAGCACAAACAAAGGCTTCCCTCCACCAAGATTTGAAAGTATCTTGTCTCCGGATTGGTCCTTTGGTCAGGTGTCAGCCAGGTTCACTGAGCTTGTTAACCTTTTACAGGTAAAAGAGACGTTAACCCTTAACTGTCTGTTTATGACAGCAATGATCAAGTGATCTCTCTCCTGCCATCCATCTCCACCCTCTGACAAACAGAGACTACGGACACCCTTCCTTACCCATCCTGGCTAATAGCCATTTATGGACTTAACCACCATGAATTTATCCAGTTCTCTTTTAAATGCTGTTATAATCCTAGCCTTCACAACCTCCTCAGGAGTTCCACAAGCTGACTGTACAGTGTGTGAAGAAGAACTTCCTTTTATTTGTTTTAAACCTGCTGCCCATTAACTTCATTTGGTGACCCCTAGTTCTTGTATTATGGGAACAAGTAAATAACTTTTTCCATATTTACTTTCTCTACATCACTCATGATTTTATATACCTCTATCCTATCCCCCCCCCGTCTCTCCTTTTCCAATCTGAAAAGTCCTAGCCTCTTTAATGTCTCCTCTAGTGACGCCTCAATCTGTGACAATTCCTCCGATTTGTCCCCTACAAAAGCCAGCTCATGTTTGGGAATCTCCCTAACATCCTCAGCCATGAAGACAGAATCAAAGAATCCATTTAGTTTGTCGGCAATTACTTTATTGTCTTTAAGTGCTTCTTTTGTATCTCAATCATCCAGGGGTCCCACTGGTTGTTTAGCAGGCTTCCTGCTTCTGATGTACTTAAAAAAAATCTTATTACTTTTTGAGTTTTTGGCTAGCTGTCCTTCAGACTCCTCTTTGGCTTCCCTAATTACATTTTTACACTTAATTAGGCAGTGTTTATGTTCCTTTCTATTTACCTCACTAGGAATTGACTTTCACTTTTTAAAATATGCCTTTTTATCTCTCACTGCTTCTTTTACATGGTTGTTAAGCCACAGTGTCTCCTTTTTTAGTTCTTTTACTGTTTTTTTTTAATTTGGGGTATACATTTAAGTTGGGTCTCTACTATGGTGTCTTTGAAAAGCACCCATGCAGCTGGCAGGGATTTCACTTTAGTCACTGTACCTTTTAATTTCTGTTTAACTAACCCCCTCATTTTTGTATAGTTCCCCTTTCTGAAATTAAATGCCACAGTGTTGGGCTGTTGAGGTGTTCTTCCCACCACAGAGATGTTAAATGTTGTTATATTATGGTCACTATTTCCAAGCGGTCCTGTTATAGTTACCTCTTGGACCAACTCCTGCATTCCACTCAGGACTAAATCAAGAGTTGCCTTTAAAGTCATTTAAAGTATCGAGAAATATTGTCTCTGCATTTCGTCCTGAGGTGACATGTTCCTAGTCAATATGGGGATAATTGAAATCCCCCACTATTATTGAGTTCTTAATTTTGATGGCCTCTCTAATTTCCCTTAACATTTCATCATCACTATCACTGTCCTGGTCAGGTGGTCGATAATAGATTCCTAATGTCATATTCTTATTAGAGCATTAAATTACTATCCATAGAAATTCTATGGAACATGTGGATTCACTTAAGATTTTTACTTCATTTGCTTCTACATTTTCTTTGACATATATTGCCACTCCCCCCGACCCCCGCACAATCTGTTCTGTCCTTCCGATATATTTTATACCCTGGAATGATTGTGTCCTATTGATTGTCCTCAGTCCGTCAGGTTTCTGTGATGCCTATTATATCAGTATCTTCCTTTATCACGAGGCGCTCTAGTTCACCCATCTTATTATTTAGATTTCTAGCATTTATATACAAGCACTTAAAAAAATGATCACTATTTATTTGTCTGCCCTTTTCTGATGTGTCTGATTCTTTTTTATGTGAATGTTTCTTGTCTGATCTGGCCCCTAGATTATCCTCTTCCATCCTCTCCTCCTGACTAAAACCTAGAGAATCTTTATCACTAGACTCTCCTCCAAGAGAAGTCTCTGTCCAATCCACGTGCTTCTCTGCAGCAGTTGGCTTTCCCCCATCTCTTTGTTTAAAAACTGATCTGCAACCTTTTTAATGTTAAGTGCCAGCAGTCTCGTTCCACTTTGGTTTAAGTGGAGCCCATCTCTCCTGTATAGGCTCCCTCTATCCCAAAAGTTTCCCCAGTTCCTAATAAATCTAAACCTCTCCTCTCTACACCATTGTCTCATCCATGCATTGAGACTCTGAAGCTCTGCCTGCCTACCTGGCCCTGCGTGTGGAACTAGGAGCATTTCTGAGAACGCCACTATAGAGATCCTGGATTTCAGTCTCTATTCCCTAGCAGCCTAAATTTGGCCTCCAGGACGTCTCACCTACCATTCTGTATGTCATTGGTACCTACATGTACCACGACTTTGGATTGCTGGGTGTTCTGCATGGTAGAGAGGGGATATTCCATCCAATTCTGTGCCCTCCCGCCCCTCCAACCCCCTTCCCTGTTCGTTTTCAGGGACCCCTCTCACAAGCAACTTCTAATTTAGGAAGTGCAGTCCATCCTTTCAGTGGGGGCAGTGGAGGAGGTTCCTCATGAGCTCAGGGGCAAGGGGTTTTACTCCTGATATTTCCTAATACCAAAAGCCAGTGGAGGCCTGAGACTCATTCTGGATCTGTGGCAGCTCAACAAGTTTGTAAAAAGACTCAAGTTCTACATGGTCTCACTAACCTCCATTATCCCCTCGTTGGATCCAGGAGACGGGTACGCCACCCTCAACTTGAAGGACACACATTTCCCATTGCAATAGTCCCACATCACAGATGCTACATCAGATTTGTGGTGAGTAGCGGCCACTATCCGTTTGCCGTCCTCCCCTTTGGCCTGTCAGTGGCTCCTTGAGTTTTCACCAAATGTATGGCAGTTGTTGCGGCATTCCTGTGCAAGCACCAGATACAAGTTTTCCCATACCTTGATGATTGGCTGATCAAGGGCTGCTCCAGAACCCAAGTGAAGGGTCAGGTCGACTTCATAAGAAGGACCTTCCTGTAACTAGGTCTCCTTCTCAACGAGGATAGAGTTTATAGGCGCAGTCCTGGACTTGACCCAAGCCAGGGTGTACCTCCCAAAAACCAGTTTTCGCTCATTAGGGGACATTATATGAAGCCTCATACAGTTACCCGCAACCACAGCACGGAACTGCCTGAAACTGCTGGGGCACATGGCTGCGTGTACCTACGTAGTGCAGCATGCCAGACTCAAACTTCGCCCACTCCACTCTTGGCTGGCGTTGGTTTATCGGCCAGCCAGGGATGTTCTGGACAGCATCATATCTCTGCCCTGTCCGGTATTGGACTCCCTCCTGTGGTGACTCAACCCATAGGTGGTTTGTGCGGGAGTGCCCTTCGTCAACCCTCAGCCATCTTTCTCATTGGTAACAGATGCCTCAGATCTGGGTTGGGGAGCTCATTTGGGAGATCTCAGGACTGAAGGCCTCTGGTCTCAGGTGGACCTCGCTCTGCATATCAATGTCAGGGAGCTGAGGGCGGTGTGCCCGGTGTGCTAGGTTTTCAAAACCCACATAGCGGGCAGGAGTGTTTCAGTCCTCACGGACTACACCTTGGCGATGTTTTATATCAACAAACGGGTGCACGCGCCTCTCCCCTGTGCCGGGAAGCTCTCGCACTATGGGACTTCTGCGTGGAGCAGTCGAGACACCTGCAGCATCATACCTCTCAGGAGTGCAGACCAAGCTGGCGGACAGTCTCAGCTGGACCTTTCATGGCCACGAATGGTCCCTCCGGTTGGATGTAGCGAGCTCAATTTTCCATCTCTGGGGCTTTCCCCAGATAGACCTGTTAGCCACTCCTGGCAACAGGAAATGTCAACGGTTCTGCTCCTTCAGGAATCACAGCCTGGGGTCCGTCGCAGATGCCTTCCTTCTCACATTGGGATGTGGGGGGCAGCCTGCTCTACACATTCCCACCAATACCACTGGTCCACAAGGTGCTCCTCAAAATCCGCAGGGACTGGGCCTGGGTTATACTGATAGCGCTGGCATGGCTGTGCCAGCACTGGTTAATGTTCCTGGAAATGTCTGTGGCAACCCTGCTCATTCCTACCATTGATCCTGGACCTGATCATGCAGGACCACGGCTGCTTCCAGCACCCGAACATGGAGTCACTTCACCTCATGGCCTGGCTGCTCCATGGTAAACACCATGGAACTGATCTGCTCGGATCAAGTCAGGCAAGTCCTCCTTGGCAGTAGGAAGTCACCTGGATCACCTGGTTGGAATGGATATGAACAATCACTTGAAGAAGAAAAGAGTTACTGACTTTCTTTTAACTGTTGTTCTTCGAAATGTGGTGTTCATGTACATTCCAATACCCACTCTCCTACCCCTTTGTCAGAGGGGCCGGCAAGAAGGAATTGAGGGGGTGGAGGGTCAGCAGGGCCCTATATTGGGCGCCATGAAGGCACCACTTCAGGGGGAGCCTAGGCCAACCCTACGGATGCTGCTAAAGGAAAATCTTCCGGCTGGCTTGCACGTGGCATGCACACACCTGGTTGGAATGGACATGAACAACACTTTCTCATAACCGTTGTTCTTCAAGATGTATCAGAGGGGTAGCCGTGTTAGTCTGGATCTGTAAAAAGCGACAAAGGGTCCTGTGGCACCTTATAGACTAACAGACGTATTGGAGTATAAGCTTTTGTGAGTGAATACCCACTTCGTTGGATGCACGTGACATGCATCCAACAAAGTGGGTATTCACCCACGAAAGTTTATGCTCCAACACATCTGTTAGTCTATAAGGTGCCTCAGGACCCTTTGTTGCTGGTTACGAGAAAGTGAGTTATCGTTTTTTCTTTTCTCCTGCCAGTCTTTGAGAGCAGCCAGCTGTTTTGCTGCTCCTGTCCCAATATCTGCCAGTGCATCCAAGAATGATGAATAAGAATACTGGCCTAAATCCTATGGACTTCAGGTCCTCTAGTGGTGAAGCTCTACTGGTCTATTAGCTGGAAATTTCTATTAAAATTATTGGCAGTGAAAGTTGTTAGCAACGCTGACATTTAAGTTATCATTAACTTTCAAAGTTAAAAACCCCATAGAGATAAAAGGGGAACAGTTCACAACCAGAGCTATTGTTTCAGTCTTTCTCTTTACAGACTTGGGAAAATAACACTGTAATAGATCACATTTAGAAGGTTTTCTTTGTAGCCATAAGAGCCAGAACTAGAAACTCTCATTTAAAGTGAAAGCTTAGAACCTGATGCATGAATTCATGAAATGAGCTTGATTCTGTGGCAAATTCTGAAATATATGAAGCGCAAGCCATAGCAAGAATACACAGGGCCCCAGCCACTGCTGAGCAGCGTCTAATAATACAGTATTCTTTCAGATGTAATGTGCCAAGAAATGCTAATAGAATTGGGCTAATAGTGTGCCAAATTTAAGACTTTGAAACAAGGCTTTCTTCTAACTATTTCAGTGTAAAGAAACATCTTAAACTCAGATATTTTTTGTTGTTGTCTGGAAGCCAGTAACTCAAAAATTGGTAGGTAAGTAAAATTGTCAAATTTGTCCCCCAAATCCTCCACTAGAAGGGTGGCTAACTGATTGAAATAAGCATAGAAAACTGAGTCCTGAAAAATTAGGTATTTTGATTTCTTCCCCTTATCTCACTTAGTTATTTATTATATTGAAATAAAGATTCTCCTCATCTGAAGTGAAGATTTTTCAAGGTTATGCACTGTCAATTTAGTGTTGAAGGTACACCCAGGTCATTTACAGTAGAAGTGTTTGTGTTTAAACAATCAAAAGCTTTCTTAACACAAATTCATTAAAGAAACTAGATTGGCTAAGATCAAGTGGTTTGAATGAGCTCCCAGAATGCATTACTTGGTATTTTAGGCGTTTGATGTTACATTCCATAGTCATCTTCGAAATATTGTTATGATATGAATATGGCATAACTAAGATGTTTTATGCAAGATGGATCATGTGAGATATCATTGGAAAGGTTATGATTTACTAAATGTGTTTATCCAATTTGTATGCATGTTTCATTTCTGTATATAAAGTCAATAATATTAACTATGTAACAATTACAACTGTGTGTGTATTTGGGAGACACCCACCAGACAACAGGCTTTGATGGGCCATTACGAAGAAACAATAAGACTGTGAAGATACAGTCTCTCTCCTTCCTGAAAGGCATTTTGGGACATAGATGCGACACTACTAGATCAGGTGGTCCTGTCACCTGGTACTAAACACCATCTTGGACTTCTAGTAATTTTCCACTAAAAGGAGGGGGAGGTCAAGACCTGGGAAACAAAAGATTCCCGCCTTATGTAAATCTTATTTAAGTCTGGGGAGTAAGGCAAACAGGATTCTGCTTTCACTCCCTTCCCATCCACTAAAAGTACCTGAAGAGACAAAGGAACTAAGCTGAGGGAAAGGCAAGGGCTGAGTCCAGGCTGAGACAGAGGAGTCTAGTCTGTACAGAGAAATAACTGGAAATCTAAGCTACAGAAACTCTGCATCCTGCTTAAAGTCAATGTTTAGGGTAAGAAATTACATTTTGTAACCTATTTAGTGAATCAAGCTTAGTTTGCATGTTTTATTTGCTTAGTAATCTGCTTTGTTCTGTTTACTCTCTCTTATAATCGCTTAAAATTTACCTTTTATTGCTAATAAACTTATTTCTTGTTTATAACATGACCCAGTTTGTGCAATTTATAACTGGAGCGGGGGAGAAGTTGTGCATATCTCTCTTCACATTGAGGGAGAGGGTGAATTTTTATTAATTTGTGCTATGCAGCTCTTTCTATACAGCGCAAGACAATATTATCTTAGGTGTGCTTTCCAGAGGGAAGCTGCACTTGAGTGCTGGGCAATTTCCTAGTTGAACCTACCCACAGAGAGCTGTTTGCAGCCTTGGTGTATTTCTACAGCTGGTGCTCCCTACCAGTGTATGTGTGCTGCCAGAGGTTGGAGAGCCTGATTCAGCAAAACAGGGAGAGGGAGGCCAGGCTAGTGGGAGCAGGCTGGCTCAGCCCAATACATCAGATGGCATCCCAGAAGAGGGGTCCAACGTGTCACAGGATTAATAGTCCAGACTCTCTACTAAAGTGGTGTGTGCAGGTTGGGGTTGTGGGTTGTTTTTAATATGAAATACAGCTTAAATGCAAGAAAAACATTTTCCAGATGATGAAGTCAGTGTTTCTTTAGAGTTCGGCTTTTATCTATGTAGATGTGAAGGTGACCATTTTTTCTTACGGTGAAGTTAGTCTCTCAGATATACATCGTTTATCATCACAGCTCTTATCCTAATAAGTCTGTCACTATTTTCATTTGAAATCTGAAAGGAACTGAAGCAACCATGAACAGAACAAAGTTTATTAATCGCAACAGGCTTGGTCCACAAAAAAAAACCCAAAAGTATTATAATGAAACTTAAAGCTAAATCTAAAATCATAAAATGTTAAAATTTGGACTGTTGATTAATCGCATTGTTAAACAATAGAATACCAATTGAAATTTATTTGATATTTTTGGATCTTTTTCTACATTTTCAAATATATCAATTTCAATTGTACACTTTGTAGTCTGTGTAGTAGTGCTCATTCTATATTATTTGTGACAAAGTTCCTCCTCTATTTTGGTGGGTCCTGCGCTTATTGGCAGATTTGTTTGCCTCAGAGATTCACCAAGTGGGTCATGGTACAGCCCAGAGACCTTTCCCTCTGGTAGAATCCACAGTCCAGGTCAATTCCACCTGTGTCTGATCAGGAGTTTGGAGGTTTGAGGGGAACCCGGGCCCGCTCTCTATTCCAGCCCAGGGCCCTGTGGACTGCAGCTGTCTAGAGTGCCTCCTGGAACAGCTGCGCAACAGCTGCAACTCCCTGGGCTACTTCTCCATGGCCTCCTCCTAACACCTTCTTTATCCTCACCACAGGACTTTTCGCCTGGTGTCTGATAATGCTTGTACTCTTCAATCCTCCAGCAATACGCCTTCCCACTCTCAGCTCCTAGTGCCTCTTGCTCCTATCTCCTCACATGCACGCTACAAACTGAAGTCAGGTCCTTTTAAAACTCGGGTGCCCTGATTAGCCAGCCTGGTCTAATTGATTCTAGCAGTTTCTTCTCAATTGGCTCCAGTGTCCTAATTAGCCTGCCTGCCTTAATTGGTTCCAGCAAGTTCCTGCTTGTTCTGGTACTGCCCCTGTTATCTTACCCAGGGAAAAGGGATCTACTTATTCTGGGACTAATATATCTGCCTTCTAACTCTCTCCTGTATCCACCTGGCTGGAGCCTGTCACATATTTTAGTACAAATATTTGCACTTTTAAAATGATAAACAAAAGAAATAGTATTTTTCAATTCACCTCATACAAGTACTATAGTGCAATCTCTTTATCATGAAAGTGCAACTTACAAATGTGGTTTATTTTGTTACATAACTGCACTCAAAAACAAAACAATGTAAAACTTTAGAGCCTACAGCTTCACTCAGTCCTGGTGTGGGGACTTATCCTCCCTACACTGATCTAGGTGGATGGGGTGCGGCGCTGGACTGGGGTTGTGTCCGGGCTCTTCGCATGGAGCCACCACCTCCTCGCTGCCCCCTTGCTTCCCCCCGGGCCAGTCTCTCTGCTGCCGCCGTCCGGGAGAGGAGGCGAGCGGCTCGGGCCGCGGCCCCCGCTCCTCGCTCCCTCTCATGCGCTCGGACGCCGGGCGCTGCTGGGGCCCCGGCCGGGCAGCGCGGGGAGCCCAGGCGGCCGGGCTCAGCGCCGCTCCCGCTCTGGTCTTGGGTATGTGTGGGTCTCTGCGCGGGGTGCTCCGCGGGCAGAGGTGGGCGGCAGCTGCCACACGTGAGTGCCCGTTGCCTCCTCAGCTGGAGTCCTGTGGCTATGGCTGGGGGGGCTGGTCCGAGCCGCTTGTTTTCTGTGTTTCACACAGAGCGATTGGTTCAGGAGAAGAGAGGGGAAGAGGCTGTAGATCGTTCTTTGTGTGGTCGGGGATTGCGTTGTTGCGGTTGGCCAATCGCGTGATTAGAGGCATGGTAAGCGCGTGATTTTTCTTTTTGTCCAATTAGATTGCTAGCATGTATGATGTTAGCCCGCATGATTGGTTCTTATGTAACCAGACTTAACTATATAAGGGGGTAGTGGAAAAGAATAAAGGAGATTCCTGACTTGTTTGCAGCTGTGTTGACTGTGTGAATTTTCTTCGCTCCGCATGAGATACCACATCCTACTTCTTATTCAACCAGTCGCTAAGAGAAACATGTTTGTTTACATTTACAGGAGATAATGCTGCCCACTTCTTAATTAAAATGTCACCTGAAAGTGAGAACAGGCATTTGCATGGCACTGTTGTAGCTGGTGTCACAAGATATTTATGTGCCAGATGAGCTAAAGATTCATAGGCCTCACGTGCTCCGGCCATCGTTCTAGAGGACATGCTTCCATGCTGAAGACTCTTGTTTAAAAAAAAATAAAGCATTAAATTTGTGACATAACTCCTTGGGAGAGAATTGTATGTGTCCTGCTCTGTTTTACCCACATTCTGCCATATTTCATGTTATAGTAGTCTTGGATTATGACCCAGCACAAGTTCGTTTTAAAAACACTTTCTCTGCAAATTTGACAAAATGCAAAGATGATATGAAATTTCTAAAGATAGCTACATCACTCGACTGAAGATTTAAGAATCTGAAATGCCTTCCAAAATCTGAGAGGGATGAGATGTTGAGCATGCTCTTTGTCTTAAAAGAGCAATACTCTGCTGCAGAAACTACAGAACCCAAATCACCCAAAAAAGAAAATCAGCCTTCTGCTGGTGGCATCTGACTCAGATGATTAAAATGAACATGCATTGGTCCACACTGCTTTGGATTGTTATCGAGCAGAACCAATCAGCATGGGTGCTTGTCTCTGGAATGGTGGTTGAAGCATGAAGGGACATATGAATCTTTAGCGCATTTGGCATGTAAATATCTTGTGACGCTGGCAACAACAGTGTCATGCGAACACCTGTTCTCACTTTCAGGTGACATTGTAAAAAAGCCGGGGGCAGCATTATCTTCTGCAAATGTAAACAAACTTGTTTTTCTGAGTGATTGGATGAACAAGAAGTAGGACTGATTGGACTTGTAGGCTCTAAAGTTTTACATTGTTTTATTGAATGCAGTTTTTTGTACATAATTCTACATTTGTAAGTTCACCTTTCATGATAGAGATTGCACTACAGTATTTGTATTAAGTGAACTGAAAAATACCGTTTATTTTGTTTCTTACAGTGCAAATATTTGTAATAAAAATAAAGTGAGTGCTGTATACTTTGTAATTGAAATTTATATATTTGAAAATGTAGAAAACATCCAAAATATTTAAATGGTATTCTATCATTGTTTAACAGCGCAATTAATCACAATTATTTTTTTATCGTGATTAATTTTTTAATTGCTTGACAGCCCTAGTTAAAATACATATAAGATTTTAAAAGACATATACCATGAGACTGCATATGATCATCATATTATTTGCCTTTTCCTTATTTTATCAGCTGACCATTACATTGGTGATAAAATAACAATGGCATCATATCCTCTCACTATTGTTGCTCTGCAAAGTCCCACCCAAAGGAAATGGGTTGTTTGTGTCACTGATTTGAAAAGGATTTTAGGATCTGTTGTGCATGGAATGAGGAAGTGGAACAGGTTGTAATCATTTGCAAAGAACCGGCATAATTGAGCTTTGATAGAAATTTGTTTCTTTGGCATCATCAGCTGACAAGAGCTCAGTGTGAAGGTGCTTTTCTGAGGGCCTGCAAAATATTTTGAGCTTTCAGTGCTGGAAAATCTTGTATTTTGCCTTCATTAGAGGTGCTACAGCAAACATGCAGATGGACTTTACTGGCTGTCCTTTCTTCATTTAGGTCCAGTCAACACTGTAACTACTGTTTTCACAAGATTTCTGTGGATAGGGGATCTGGTTACAATATTGCCAACTTCGGCAGTTCAAAAATCATGAGTCAGACCCCAAAAATCAAGAGAGATGATTTTTTTTTAATTAGACTGTGGCTTTTGTTTGTCTTCTGTGTGAAACAATTAGTGTTGCCTGTGCTACCAAATTTATTAAGGTAGTTTTGTCCCCCAATGAAAGTTATCACCCTCCACATCTGCTCTTTCCTCTTCTCACCAATTAATTCTGCGTTCCCCCTCCCGGCCTCACTTCTGCTATTCCTGGATCTGCTGATGTTCTTCACTCCTCTCTCTGCACATTCCCAGGCTGAGTGTTGTAGGGAGAGAGGAGCAGAGGGGACTTGACTTGCTATCCTGAGGAAGATTAATTCTTTGAAGATTAATTCTCCTGCCACTGCTTCAAAAGAAGATCTTCATGCTGCTTCAGAGACTCCAGGACAGACTGAGGAGGCGATCGCTCCCTTGCCGATTCCACAGAAATCTTCAGCTGTTGCTCAGAATACTGCTGCTCCATGGAATGCCCATCAGGGAACAGCCTCTAAAAAGTTCCTGCGTGCTTTTCCAGGACATCACAGATGAGCAGCATCAATTGGAAAAGCAGTGCCTCCTTGAAAAAAACCCATGGAGATGCTGCTGCAGGGAGATCTTGCACCTCGAGGACAGCCTTCTGGAACATCACAGCCAGGACAAACATCATTTTGTCTGCTCTTCAGGAGGATGATGCCACAAGGAGAACTTCTCTCACCACCTCCACTGCCCAGGATCCTGATGCTGGTTGTTGTCGTGCTGTGCTGGAAGGTACCTCAACTGGCGAGACCAGCCTCTCCTCAGAAACCACCCAGGGGGACCTCGACATCTCACTAGATGCCAACCCAGCCAAACCTCTCCATACTACTCTCCCAGAGCAACGAGAACCATCTAGCGAATCCGCTGATACTGCCTTCACTCGGCAAAAGCAGAATAATTGGGTCATATTGGTGAATGGAAGACAGTGGGAAGGGCAAATCTGTAATAGTGTCAAAAAAAAAAAATAAGCATGAGGCCAGTTAGGGGGACAAAACTAATACAAATTAAAATAAAAATCCCTTCAGTTTATTCAGAGTAGCATACTAATGGGAGGTTGTGTTATTATTGGGGCTTAAAATAATTAAAGTTGTAATTCTTACAAAGAAAAGATATGATTTTTGTTTCAGCTTAGAAACTTAAAAAAAAATCTAATCTTTTAGTTAAATAAATAAACAACTTTAAAAGTAAACCATGGAAGCTACTGCTTAGAAAGTTATAAAGGAACTTTTGTAACCAGAGTTCTGTTTGAGTAATGTTGGAAATTATGCATTGCACTTGCCCTGTTCTTCATCTACTTACCTTACGGTAGCAATGTTTGGGTCCAGGGAGTTGTTGGCAGGATGGTGGTGGGGAATCAAGGTGGTTCATAAATCTGCACCTATGTGATTAAGGTGCTTTTGAAAACTCTGCATTTGTGAGAAATGTTCGAAGTCCTGTTTTCTAAACCACCTAAGTCCCATTGACTTTTCATGACACTTAGGACCATAAGTCATTTAGGCACTCTTGAAAATTCTATTCAATAAGCACAGACAATTCTCCTTCTCATTTGCAGTGCATCCTTTTGCAGGTTCTGTACTTGAGCTCATGTAGCCAGTCATTCATTTCCTCCCTCACCCACTCCTCTGTGTTGCTTCCTCTTGACAGATAAAAAATTAGTTTTGCTTTATTTTATTAGTTCTGTCTGGGTAGGGTGTCTCTGTCAGTGGAATGCTGGCTCAGACTGGTAGACAACTTTCTTTTAAAATATATAGGATGGTGCTTGCTCGCTTGTTTTTGTAGAGTTTTTTAAAATTAAATCATTTCCATAAGCAATACCTTCTATAACACAATTTATAAAGCTCCAATAAGTGGGGCTGATATTTGGGAAAGTAGCATAAAGTTCTGTATGCTGATAGAACCCTGTTCTTCTCCTGGCCCCTAGCTCCACACACTGATGAAGCTCCCTCATCTCCCTCCCTCTTCTGGGCAAACTCAATTATACTTGTAGTGCCCCTCCCCTGGTACAACCCCTTTCAGTATATGGTCATGTTCTGTTTGGGAGGGTCTTGAGTCTAGGGGCAATGAGACCACCTCTTTTTGTACCTGATGGGAGGAGTAAGGAGCAGGGTTACTTGTGGATATGGTCACTTTCTAGCAGACTGTGTCTCCTCTTTATACTATCCCGCTGCTCTGCTTGATTTGTCCCTTATCTTCTCTTGTTACTGAAAGCCAAGGCTACCAGCTGGGAGGGACGGGGGAAGAAGGGAGTGCAGCCTTGTGCTTTCACTTGCATTCTGTTTAAACTAAAAGTAAGGCCAAAAGCAAGATTATTATTGTTTAGTTTTTACCTTATTTATTTCACATTCTCCTAACAGGTATTAGAATTTAGCTTTGGGGGAAGCAAGAGAAGGTCCCTCCCTAAATTTAGCATCCCACTTGAAGCTTATATAATATTCCCAAACTTAGTCCTGGCTAATCTGTTCTACAAGATAGTTGGTGTTATCATGTGAAATTTTGATCTCACGTGAAAGTGAAGGACTAGCATGAGTCAGTTACAATTCTGTATGCTACTCCGCTGATTAGTCCTGATTTGTAATATTCATGATATTCAAGTCCTTTTGTGTTTCTTGAGTAGACACTGCAGTAATGCCAAACTGTATTAATCTGTTGCTGTTCAGCACACTTTAGGTGAATGGTTTTTATGATGTGCACAAATGGGGACAGTGAAACTAGAAAACTAGAGTAATGCCTAAATATAATTTTGGTATGACACATCATAGAGACTGGGGGGTTGATCTGGTTTAATCTGTAATGATTTTTAGGAAGATGTCACCTGCAGCTCCCATTGGCCGGGAATGGTGAACCGTGGTCACTGGGAGCTCGGGGAGCTGTGCTTGTGGATGGTCAACATTGGCAAAATGTCTTGCGGCCCACAATCAGATTACCCTGATGGGCCACAGGTTGCCCACCATTGTACTATACTATTTTGCTGAAGCTGGGAGCCTAGCAATTAAAATAAAGTTAGATGGTTAAAAGGAAACAACCCACCATCTCTAAGGAAAGGGAGGGGGTGAATGGTCAGCAACAGCTTGAGGGTCAGTACTGAAGGGCAAACACTGCAGCATTTAAGTCTATTTTTCTCTCTTCTTGCCCAAAGCTAGGGGTCCCTGGATTAAATGGAATTTGCCAAAACATGTAAAGAAAAAATGTTTCAGTAAGGTCAGATACTATAGGCTTTTGTTGTTTTAACTATTTTCTCTGTTTGCTATGTATAAACAATACATTTGTTTTGAAGAAGTTGTTTTGAGTCTCTTTAATCAGCCCCTGGTCATGGGCTCCTGAAGGGAAGTTTCTTGCAGGTGCCAAATACAGTTGGGCCTTTTGAGTTATCCTGGTTAGAAAACAGGAGAGCTGCAACCCAGGGATCCAGTCTAAAAGTTATAGAATTGCAAGGTTCCCCACAAGGCAGGGTGAAGGTAATGAAACTTATCACTGAGTGGTGCATATTCATTCCAATTAGGTGTGCGCGTGCCGTGTGCACATTCGTCGGAAGATTTTTACCCTAGCAACACCCGGCGGGTCGGCAGGGCGCCCCTTGGTGTGGCGCTGCTATGGCACCGGATATATACCCTTGCTGACCCGTACGCTCCTCAGTTCCTTCTTTCCACCCATGTCAGTCATTGGAACAGTGGAGTGCGGCTTAGCTGATCTCCACTTCCCTAGCTATTCACTGTTCTAGTACTTATTGTATAATATAGTTGTATAGTTATAGTTGTAGTTATACTTTATTAACCTTTATAAACGTAGTTAGTGTATATACTTAGAGGGTTGGGGATTAGCCCCTTCCCCTCTCCAGGTGCCCGGGCTTCAAACCGTGCTTGGCCTGCTGCCGGCCGATGCCAACGGGAGACCCCCCACGACTCCTGCCTAAAGTGCCTGGGGGAATCCCATCTCACAGATAAGTGCTGGATTTGTAAATCATTTAAGCCACAGACAAAAAAGGAGTGAGACTTTCGCCTTAAGCAGCTCCTAATGGAGGCGGCCCTCATTCCTCCAGCCTCGGCACCGAGTGCCGCACAGTCTGCGCCGGGGAGAAGTGCCTCGTCGGCACTGGAGACCGCCGGCACCGCCAAGATGCCCCGGCACCAGCCGGCACCGGCACGGAAGAGAGCCCGGCACTGCTCCCTCTCCCCGCTTGCCAAGAAGGCCAAGGCTCCTGTGGCTCCAATACCCGTGCCACAGTCAGAGTATCAGCCAAGACTGAGTCACCTAGCACCAACAACTGCCGCGGCACCGGCGATCCCGGCACCGTTGATTCCGGCCATGCAAGAGCCGTCGAGTCCAGTGCGTGACAGCTCCCCGGCACATTCCGCAGTAGAGCTTCTCGTTCCCACCACGCCAGAGGCCTTTTCAACAGCGAGGGAACTCATTGCTCTAACGGAGCCCACCTTCCCTCAACCCGCGGCACCGCCGGTGCGGGTTGTTGTGTCAGCGGGGAAGCCAGCCCTGGTCAGCCTACCTTCCATCAACGCCGCAGGCAGGCACCACTTGAGGTCGAGGTCTCGCCAGCATTCCCGATCTCGCCGCCGGTCCCGGTCCAGGCACCGCTCGCAGTCCCTGTACCGGTCCCCTACTCGGTACCAGTCATACTTGCGGCACTGCTCAAGATCCCGCTCCCCGGACCAGTACTCCAGACGGTGATCCAGCTCCCGGGACCGTTCTCGCCGCAGCCGCTCTCACCACCGAGCTTCACGATCCCGGTTGACCTCCCGGCACCGCGCTGGTCGCAGGTCCCGGTCAACCTCTCGGCACCGGTACGACTCCCGGTACTGCTCTCCAGCACGGCACGATGACAGTATCCTGCGCATGGGGCCCCTCCTCACGTGCACTCTGCTCCGCCATGGCCATCACAGCACCCATCTGAGTCTTTGCACGCTGACAGCGCCATGTATGGGGACTCAGACCCACAGAGCCGTCTCCTTCAGGAGGCTCAGGCATGGAACAAGCACCTCAGTGGTCCTTCTGGATGCCTTGGGCATATCATCAGGCCCAAGGCGAGCCTACAGTACCATCTTGTTCCGCCCCATCAAAACACCGAGCACCAGAGGCCAGTGTTAGCCGCCCTCCTCCAGCAGGCACAGACGACTCGGCTCTGGCGCCGGACCCCCAGGTGTTCCCGGACCCTGAAGTTCCTCAAGAACAGGAGTCACTGCATGATCCAGTCATGCCGGGCCTGTCTTCCTCCTCATCACCAGACGAGGCAGTGGCTGGTACCACCTCATCGGGCCCGCCCCCGATTGACCTCTGAGCCCACCAGGACCTTCTAAGGCGAGTCGCCTTAAATATCAACCTCCAGGAGGAGGAGGTCCCGGAGGTGGAAGACCCGGTCATAGACATATTGTCGGCAGATGTGCCAATTCGCGTGGCTTTGCCATTCATACGGTCTATCCAAGCCAAAGCAGACACCATTTGGCAGTCTCCGGCATCTATCCCTCCTACGGCCAGAGGCGTGGAGAGGAAGTACCTGGTACCCTCTAAAGGGTACAAGTATTTATATACCCATCCTCCGCCATGCTCTCTGGTTGTTCAATCTGTGAATGAAAGTGAGCGCCATGGCCAACAAGCTCCTGCCCCAAAATCGCGGGAGGCTAGAAGGATGGATCTATTGGGGCGTAAAGTCTACTCCGCCGGAGGCCTCCAACTGCGAGTGGCCAACCAACAGGCCCTACTCAGCAGATACAATTATAACACCTGGCAGTCGGTGGGTAAATTCGTTGAGCTAGTCCCACGGGACTCCCGCCCAGAATTCCAAGCCCTTCTGGAGGAGGGGAAGAAAGTGGCACAGACTTCCCTGCAGGCCTCGCTCGATGCTGCTGATTCGGTGGCCAGAACCGTGGCCTCGGGCATTACAATGAGGAGAATATCATGGTTGCAGGTCTCGGGTCTACCCCCCGAACTGCAACACGCTATTCAGGACCTTCCATTTAAGCAACAGGGCCTTTTCTCCCAGAAGACAGACCCTAGACTCCAGAGTCTCAAAGACAATCGAGTCATAATGCGTTTCCTCGGGATGCATACTCCGCAAACCCAAAGACGGTCCTTCCGTACCCAGCCTCAGTGCCCTTATCCCCCGCCCAGGCCATGACAAGACTTTAATAGGAGGCGTGATCGTGGGAACCGCAGGAGACAATCAGGATCCCCAGGGGGGCCAGAATAACGCTCCCGCCAAACCATCAGCGGGACCAAAATCGAGCTTTTGAAGGTGCGCCCAAAAGCAGAGCACCAGTCCTTTCCCAGGATCCTCTTCAGTTCTCCAGCCGCCTTTCCTCCTTCCTCCTTGCGTGGGCCCAATTAACCTCAGACTGTTGGGTCCTACGCACGGTGGAATTTGGATACCGCCTTCAATTTGTTTCGCCCCCTCCCTTCCACCCGCCCTCCCCGTCCCTCTTCAGGGACCCCTCTCACAAGCAATTCCTCTGGCAGGAGGTTCGCACACTCCTCTCAATCGGAGCTATAGAGGAGGTGCCGGAGGAGTTCAGGGGCAAGGGATTTTACTCCTGATATTTCCTAATTCCCAAGGCAAAAGGAGGTCTCCGTCTCAACGTTTTTCTGAAGAAGTTGAAGTTCTGCATGGTGTCATTGGGGGCCATCATCCCATCCTTGGATCCCGGAGACTGGTACGCTGCTCTCGACATGAAGGATGCATATTTTCACATCTCAATTTACCCTCCGCACAGATGGTACCTACGGTTTATGGTGCACCAGCATTTTCAATTTGCGGTCCTTCTGTTTGGCCTCTCCACCGCCCCGCACGTATTTACAAAGTGCATGGCGGTAGAAGCCGCCTTTCTCCGTCGTCGGCGCATAAGCGTCTTTCCTTACCTAGACGACTGGCTGGTTCGCGGGACATCCGAGGCCCAGGTCACCAGGGATATGGCCGCCATCACGAGCCTATTCAAGCGGTTGGGCCTCATGATCAATCTAGAGAAGTCCACTCTGGTGCCCACTCAAAGAATAGAATTCATTGGGGCCATTCTAGACTTCAAGCTCACAACAGCCTCCCTTCCGTTACCCCGGTTTCGGACGCTAGTCTCGGCCATAGAAAGCCTTCAAATTTTCCCAGCGACCTCAGCCAGTACCTGCCTCAGCCTTCTCGGTCACATGGCTGTGTGCACTTTTGTAATCAAGCACGCCAAACTACGCCTGCGTCCTCTCCAAGCCTGGTTTGCCTCACTTTACTGCCCAGGCAGGGACTCCATAGACATGGTCATCACTGTTCCTCAAACCATCTTAGGCTCCCTCAACTGGTGGCTAACGCCTTCCCTGGTGTGCGCAGGGATACCGTTCCAACCGAGACAACCCTCAGTGTCCCAAACAACGGACACCTCGTCTCTTGGCTGGGGGGCACACCTAGGCCATCGCCGCACGCAAGGCCTCTGGTCAGCTCAAGAGCTGTCCTTGCACATAAACATCCGGGAGCTGAGAGCAGTCCGCCTCGCCTGCCAGACATTCCAACAACATCTACAGGGCCGTTGTGTTCTAGTGCTTATGGACAACACAACAGCAATGCACTACATCAACAAGCAGGGCAGGACTCGATCCTCCCCCCTTTGTCAGGAGGCGATCCAACTGTGGGAATTTTGTATAGCCCACTCTATAGACCTTGTAGTGTCCTTCCTCCCAGGAGTCCGGAATACTCTGGCAGACCATCTCAGCAGATCCTTTCTCGCCCACGAATGGTCGCTTTGCCCGGACATTGTTCACTCCATCTTTCAGAAGTGGGGCTTTCCCCACATAGACCTGTTCGCTTCCCGCAACAACAGGAAGTGTCAGAGGTTCTGTTTCTTCCAGGGTCTCGCCCAGGCCTCAATATTGGACGCCTTCCTAATCTCTTGGGCGAACCACCTGCTTTATGCCTTTCCACCCTTCCCGATGGCACACAGGGTTCTCGTAAAGCTTCACAGGGACAGGGCTCGACTGATTTTGAAAGCCCCTGCGTGGCCCCGGCAACACTGGTACACCACGTTACTGGACCACTCAATAGCCGACCCGATCCCTCTGCCCCTCCATCAGGACCTGATAACGCAGGACCACGGCAGGCTTCTCCACCCAGACCTGCAATCCCTCCACTTGATGGCGTGGCTCCTGGATGGTTAACCCGATCGGAATTATGCTGCTCTGCCCCAGTACAAGAGATACTCCTGGGTAGCAGGATACCCTCTACCCGGTCTACTTACTTAGCCAAGTGGAAACGATTCTCTTGCTGGTGTCTCACGCGGGATGTTGCACCTACAGAGGTTTCCATCCCACTATTTTGGAATACCTCTGGCATCTCAAACAACAGGGCCTCGCAATCTCATCCTTGCAAGTACACTTAGCAGCTATCTCTACTTTCCACCCTGGTGAAGGCGTTTACTCCGTCTTCTCCCACCGTATGGTTTCGAGGTTCCTCAAAGGCCTGGAGCGTCTATTTCCTCTTGTGCGACGCCCCGCCCCTTCCTGGGACCTCAATTTAGTTCTAATGAAACGTACATCCACCCCCCGTTCAAGCCATTGGCGACCTGCTTGCTCTCTCTTATATTTGTTATGGAAGACTGCCTTCCTGGTAGCCATTACATCGGCAAGGAGAGTCTCTGAGCTTTGGGCTCTGATGGTGGACCCACCATATACGGTGTTCCACAAGGACAAGGTCCAGCTACGCCCACATCCAGCATTCCTCCCTAAAGTAGTCTCGGCCTTTCATCTCAACCAGGACATATGCCTCCCGGTCTTCTTCCCCAAACCGCATGCATCACGTACGGAGCAGAAGTTACATTCGCTTGATGTCCGTAGGGCGCTCGCTTTCTATATTGACCGTACGAGGCCCTTCCACAAAATGCCCCAACTTTTTGTTCAGTGGTGGACCGGATGAAAGGCCAGGCCATCTCTACCCAGAGGATTTCGTCCTGGATAACAGCATGCATTCAGGCATGCTACGATCTAGCTCACGCCTCTCTGGGTCGTATTACCGCACATTCGACCAGGGCTCAGGCCTCGAGTACCTATTCAGGAGATATGCTGAGCAACTACATGGTCTTTGGTACACACCTTTACCTCCCATTATGCCCTGGTCCAACAATCCAGAGACAATGCAGCCTTCGGCTTAGCAGTCTTGCATTCAGCAGTTTCTCACTCCGATCCCACCGCCTAAGTAAGGCTTGGGATTCATCTAATTGGAATGGATATGAGCAAGCACTCGAAGAAGAAAAGACGGTTACTCACCTTTGTAACTGTTGTTCTTTGAAATGTGTTGCTCATATCCATTCCAAAACCCGCCCTCCTTCCCCACTGTCAGAGTAGCCGGCAAGAAGGAACTGAGGAGCGGACGGGTCGGCAGGGGTATATATCCGGCGCCATAGCGGCGCCACACCAGGGGGCGCCCTGCCGACCCGCCGGGTGTTGCTAGGGTAAAAATCTTCTGACGAACGTGCACGCAGCGCGTGCACACCTAATTGGAATGGATATGAGCAACACATCTCGAAGAACAACAGTTACAAAGGTGAGTAACCGTCTTTTTCAAAGATTGAAAAAGGCATTACAATAAGAAAAGATAAAAGCAATACTTAGTACTGAAACCTTCAGATGAGAGAGTGTCATACAGAGGAAAAGAAGTATCACTATCCCCATTTTACAGGTGAGGAGACTGAGGCACATGCTGGTGAAGTAACTTGCTCAAAGTTGCACAACTGGTTAGATGACATGGTGATAACTTTGGAAGCTATTACAAGTACTGGAAGAGATACAGAGGTAGTAGAGCAGTGGTCTCTGGGAATTGTTGAAAATTCTCAGTGTAGATGGGAGCATAGAATCTCCTCTCTTTAATCATGAAGCCAATGGGTTTCATGACTGAATGTACTGTAATAAAATCTTGTCAGTAAGATAGTCTGAACCTAAATAAGAGGGATAATTAGCACTAGAGATGTACTCTGATTCGTAGCCCTAACTGTCGTTCAGAATGGGTTAAATTAATGTGAATTGTTTCACTTTTCTTCTCCTCTCTTCCCCCCAGTGTGTACTGTTATTTGTCCAGCTGTGTGGAAATTATTTCCATGTTGATGATGAAATGGTCTTTTGCTCCAGGCACATAATTTTTATAGTAAAGATCACTGAGCAGGCTAGGAGGACAATTGATTTTGGCTAGGGAACAGAACAGTAACAACTGTTTGGTTTGACCCAATCCAGTACTCCTGTTCTTAATCCAGATTCTGAATCTCTTACACTTGTAAAGTTTAGGTGGTACAATCCAGGTAATTGTAAGGTATATGCTGTGTCATGTTTTGGTCTGTCATTCTGGAGAAAGCCAATATGGGATGATAGTCAATGAATTGCCTGACACAGAAATAATATACTGCAGTTTTCAGGGAACTAAGTGAGTGTATAGGTGACCTTGAGACTTCTGGACTGCAGAGGCTGGAGTGGGCATTGCATTGCTGAGGTGAAATTCACAGCCATTGTGCAATAGGGAGTCCAGGAATCACTGCCCTTAGGAATCCTTGCTCAGTCAATATGCCACAGTAATGTATGCTGTCTGTGGTAGTGTTCCAAACTTTTTTTTAAAAAATTGGAGGTAGAATTATAGAAAAACTGAGAGAGCTCTCAGAGAATGTCATGGGGTTGCTGGCCCCTTTAAGGGGAGTCTGATCCCAGGCTATCCATGCTGAGCCAATTGAAGGAGAAAGAGCCTATCTAGACAGTAATTAAATAATGAGCACCTGAACATGATAAAAGCCATCAGGGCTCAGTTGAAGAGAGGTGCTCAGGGAGAAGCTTCAACAGACCACCAGCTCCAAGGAGGAAAGCCTCCACCTTTCGAGACTACTGTACCCCTTTCAGGAGGTTGATTTGTCTTGCGTACCCCAAGTTTCACCTCACTTAACTACTAGCTTAAAAAATCAGATGTACAAATGCAAAAGTGATACAGCACACTATTACTGAAACATTACTTACTTTCTCATTTTTACCATATAATTATAAAATAAATTGTGACCCCGCCCCCAGATTGAGAAACATTGATATAGTATATAAAGCACTATAAACAAGTCATTGTCTGTATTAAATGTTAATGTATACTAACTTTGCTAGTGCTTTTCCTGTAGCCTGCTGTAAAACAAGGCAAATATCCAGATAGGTTGAGGAACCCTCTGGAAGACCTCTGCATACCCCCAAGGTACCACTGGCCTATGCAACCCCTGAACCAAGGGGAGAGACCACAGGCTGGAGGGATCAGAACTGAGAACCACAGGCCTTGAGGAGGGCTGTGCTACCCCGAGTCCAAGAGGAGAGACTCGAGATGTCAGGACTGAGAATCACAGACCCCAAGGAGGGGGCATGTACAACCCCAGAATGCATGAGAAGAGACTTTTTATTTTAAGTTTATTTAAATTTAATAAAGTAGAACCCCAGCAGGGCAGTCTTGTCTTACACCATTTTGGTCTGTGTAGCCTTCTTAAGGGGCTCAGAGAAGGGAAAAATGTAGGGAGTGCCTTTTGTGGTGCCACCTTAGGTCATCAGGAGGCACTACAGGGCAGGCATGCAAGCTGACATTTTAATATATTATTTAAAAATAGAGATTTTAATATTCTGAGTACACTTATAAAGCCCCTCTCATGATAGTACGTGGTGTCTTATTTGTCAAAATCACTTTCCAAATTCTGTATACAAATAGCACTATTGAAATACAGCCACTTGAGTGGAGAACAGGAGGCAATCAGTGCATTATTGGAGGCTCTGAGAGAAGTTTTGTCTGGAACGCTGGGAGAATGCTCAGTTGCTATTAAAAATGCCATGATTTTGTTTTGGTTTGTTTTTTAATATGTAAGAGAAGACCTTGAAAATCAAGTCCCATGTGTTCTGAAAGAGGCCCTTGGTCAAAAAACTTGAACTGTATCTACCTCAAAAGGATGAAAGACTGGGTTGGCCTGTAATCTGAGAGGAGTTTAGATATTCCAACCTGGATATCTTGACCATTAAACTGTCTCCTCTCACTAAGGCTCTATCTGTGCTAAGGAAACTTATTGTAATTTTTCTACTCTTTGCAACATTGGTTCAGCACCAACTCTGTGATTAACATTGGGAGCCTTTTGTAAGTGGCTGCATATTTAGCACTATGACATGTAGTTCTGCTCAGAGCACTTGTGAATAACATGTTATAAACACCAGAAGCAGTTACTTTACAGCGGGCCTCCCACACTGGTTAACGTTGGTGGAACTGAACCAGAGTAGGCAACAATGGGGAAACTTTTTTAGAAAATGACCATACCATGTAGGTGGTGCTTTGAATGAGTAATGCTACAACTCCCTACAAACTCCCACTTGCATTACCCCTCTTCCTCCCCTTAATAGCTACTGCTTCACAGTTGGGAAGAACCCCAGGAATGTATCATTGGATCAGACACGGTATCACTATAAGATGGTATAACTTTCTGGTGGTTTGTACAGTATCTAGAGTTAACAGGAAGTACTTTACCTGCCAGCAGCCTTGAATAAAGATACTTTGCCGAAATGCACAAATAATGTTTACTGAGATCCTAGGCTGTGTGTTTTATGTTGTGTGGGGGTCATAGCAAGAAAAGGCATGTTGAAACATGGGAGTCACGAAGGGGGATGAGGTGGGTAAAGAGTAAGTAGAGTTAAATAAAGCGAGTTGGAAAACTTAACATATAAAATAAAAAGGGGAAAGGCATCATTTTTGTTTCTGAATCTGGGGCAGAAAAGATGAGAGCAAACTCTGCTGCTTACAGTGCATCGCTGGCATGCAGCAGCAGTTAATGATTTGACCTGCATTTCAGCTGAAAATGAATTTTGCTGTGGCTCCTCCAAGGGAGCGTTTTATGTTCTGGCAATGTGAAATAGAATGGGGGGAACACACAGAAATAGAATGATTGGGGGAGCACATTCCGCAGTGCTGGGAACATACTGGGAAGGGCAGTCTCTGTCACTTTAAAAAAAACGACCTGTCTGTTGGAGGAGGGGCAGTTTCCTGAGAATCAGGTGCATGTCTGGAGTGATGATGTCATCCTTCTACTAGACTAGCCTGAGCGAGACGGATGCAGAGGAGGGAATGTTTTCCTTAACACTGGTTTCCAGTTGGGAGGAGGAGGAAACTGATAGAGCTGGAGGCAGGCTGTGAGTATCAAATATAGAACTATTGCTTAAATCTTCTGAAATCTGAAGCAGTGAACTGCAGGTTGAAGGTGATACACACAGCTTCATTCTAAGTTGAGAATTGTGGACAGACTATACAAGTATTGGGGAGATTCTTTATTACCAACATCCCATGCAGCAAAATACTTTGGATGTTGCTTCCTAATAAGCTTTCATGGACAATATTATTGATCTCTTCTTTCAGCAACAGGGAGCAAGCTAGATGGTTTGTTCAGGGATTCAGTCTGTTTTCATACATTTAAAGAATCGGTGTAGTAACATTTGCTTCTGGTATAGTGTGGTAGTGTGTGTGACAAACACCATCGTTATTTAAAGTCTGAGTGGATTCTTGGTCTTCAGAGACTACCTGATAACCTCAGTCTTTCATTGCTATCTTGTAAATGATTTAACTAATGTAAGCAGGTATCAATAATAGGTAAGAAAAGCTTGACTTATCGAGAGATCATAAGATTTTTTTGTGATTTTAATATCTTGCTGGTACTGCAAGAGGTGAGGAAGAGAGTGAGAAGGCAAGTGTGTGCATAGTAACTTGAAACCTTAGATTTGTAAGTTTCTTGGGGCAGGGACTGTCTTAGTCCAAGGCCTAATATAATGGGGCCCCAATCCTGACTTGAGCCTCTGAGGACTACTCTAATATAACTATCTACTTCTCATTTTCTCTACTGTCTTAAGAACATACAGGATGCCACAGTATTAAGGTGAAAGAAACTCTGTATGGTACTATTACTATGGTTTGTATTTTTATTCACATTGAACTAAAAGCTTATACCATGGCACAGTCACTTTTCCTTCCACTATTCTGTATCACCAGTGACGACAAATATGCAACAACAAACAAATAAAAAATGTGAACTTCTAAGAAACATGGGTGCCCTTTAAAAAGTCATTCTAGTTTTAGGTAACAACAGGTTTCTGAGAGATTCTCTATACTTCAAATGGGAAATATTGCTAGATTTAGTGTATCCTTAACATTAGACCCCAACCCCAGGATGGAAGAAGTGACCAAGTTGGTGCCAGTACCTATGATAACCAAAAAACAACATGTACAGAGTATGGTTACCTGAAACTTGCCATGGATTTTTCTTTGTTTATACCCCAGATTTCAAGAGAATCCTGTAAGGAGGGGTGGGCTTTTTCTTAACCTATTTGTTGGTGGCATGAAGCCAAGTGGGGGAGAGGAGACTCCTGCTTGTAATGCAACACTTGTTTTGTTTTGTTTTTTGTTTGTTACTGTAGCACCTCAGAGCCACAGTCATGTATCAGGTGCTGTACAAACCCAGAACAACATGATGGTCTCTTTAACTGTATTAGAAAACGTGCTTTATACATTGATTCTTTGCAGATGGAAATTGACTTTTTTTTCCTGCAACATTTTGCTTAAAAATCTGCATAATCTTTTTTAAATTTTAATCTCTAAACCAGTTGTTAGCACTAATAAATGTTCACGTTACTCAGTCCTAGAGGTGTGTGATCTTTCATGAGACTGAAACATACTTAGGACCTTCTGCTCCTAGATTAAAGTTGCTATATGTAATGTAAAGTATTATATTTTGGTAGACCAAGATAACTCAAACTGCAGAACCAGTTCCTCAGTTCTGGGCAAGGAACACACAGCGCAGTGTGGGGGTGTGCAGAGGTGACTTTCTCACACCCCTTGTCCAGTGGCTGGACCCCACCCCATTAGCAAATGGCAACTTGTAGATATCTGTGTGGAAGACAGTCCTGGCCACACACCTTTCTCCAAATCATTTCCATCTATGCTGGCACCTGAACGGTAGGTGGGAGTATAAAAACTCCCATAAAACATCTGTTTCATCCAAAGACTCCCATGCTCAGGCCAGATCCTCCAAGCCCACTGTGTTTTGGGCCAGTGTGGCTGGTGAAATAGTGCAGTGTGTGTGACCCAGGCTCTGGGCCCCAGCATATAAGACACTATGCCTGAAGGATGAGGTGTGCATTCCATTCTTAACCTTTCTTGAGGCGTTCACTTAACTTATCACTTTATTAAATATATTACTATATTTAGGTCTGTTTGAGCATTCTGTAGTCTCTAGGCTGGATTCTCTGGTCTGCAAAATTTGTGTTACAGAAAGCAAACTTAAAATGGCTGGAAAAGGTGCTGGAGAGATCCCCTTGCTCAGGGGGGGATCTCAAACGGGTAAAGCTAGAGGAGGGGGCTCTGCCACTTGACTCCACCACCGCCTGTTCTGCAACCCTGGTCCCAGTATGACGGAAAGGGACATGGTGGAGCCAAGGCTCCACAACACCTTATTCCCTCCTAGTTAAGGTTCCCTCAGGAATATTACACTAGCATAATGAATTAGTTTTCTTCTTCAGACTAAATCTCTGGCAAGGCTTTTCAACTTTCTCTCTCTACCATGCCCAAGTTCTGTCTGGAGACTGAGGGTATGGCTACACTTGAAACTTCAAAGCGCTGCTGCAGTAGCACTTTGAAATGTGAGTGTGGTCGCAGCACCAGCGCTGGGAGAGAGCTCTCGCAGTGCTGCACGTACTCCACATCCTCATGGGGTTTAGCTTGCAGCGCTGAGAGCTGCTCTCCCAGCGCTGCGGCACTGTTTACACTGGCGCTTTACAGCGCTGTATCTTGCAGCGCTCAGGTGTGTTTTTTTCACACTCCTGAGCGAGAAAGTTGCAGCGCTGTAAAGCGCCAGTGTAGCCAAGGCTTCAGGCCCTCTACATCTATAGAACAGGGTTCTGTGGCTACTCTGCTCACAGTTCAGATACATTTACCTACATTCATATTATGTATTATCTGTACATTACTTGAAGGATTATGCTGGTAACTGTGAAGCAAACAACTACTTCCTTGACCATTTGCAAGGGTAATGTTATAGTCCCAATTAGTATGCAGTGGTGGCCATTTCTGATTATCTAAACTTAGTGTTCTGTATTTTCTGTACTGGACATATACACTGTGTTTCTCATATATAGACTGACCACACAGACCCCCACCATGGGATCTGTATTAATCCAATCAGCTTTCATTAACTATTAAATCTCTTTGGGGATACAGAGTGATTGTCCATAGGTGTGTGGAGCACACTTCATTAGAGTGTGCACCAAGGGAATTTTATTTATTTATTTAAAGGTGAACATTTATTGAATACTCAGTCATAAAGGACATTATTTTTATTCATCAAACTAAAGAAACTGAACCTTAACTAAACTATTTTTTTTAAAATTAACAACTAAACTTTACTGAAAAAATGAGACACAGTTCCTAACTGAGGAGTCGGAGGTATTTGCATTATTATCAGCAAATTCATTATAATTCAGTTTTTCTGCTCCTTTTCTTATCTTAAGAACGAACCAATCCATATTTTAAAATTAAAAGGGGGTATCATACGATTGAATTAAAACATAAAGCCACGGGCTTGTTATGCTATTTCAGTAGAGTACCCATGACAAAGATTACAAACTCTGTAGACTCTGCGCTGGGCATGTCTGATGCAGCCGCTTATATAGGTCAAAGAATTTTCTAGAATAGTAGTCAGAGAGGGAGGGGAGGACCAATGGTAATGCGGCGTCGCAGTAGTGGGGATGCATGCTGCAAGTGAACGTAGGCTTTCTGTACATTTCCACAACATCTATATTATGCAATTCGGTGCTTATTGCATAATGCAACAATCCATACTTTAAAACTAAAAGAGCGTATCATGCGATTAAATTAAAATGCAAAGTCACTTTTCTTTTTTTTTGAGACATTAGGGCAGGGATGGGCAAACTTTTTGGGCCGAGGGCCACATTGGGGTGGGAAAATTGTATGCAGGGCTGGCGCAGGGGGTTGGGCTGTGGGAGGGGGTGCAGTATGCAGGAATGGGCTCAGGGCAAGGGATTGGGGCAGAGGAGTGGTGCGGCGTGTATGAGGTGGCTCAGGGAAGGGGGCTGGGGTGCAGGAGGGGTGTGGCGGGGGATCAGGACATGGAGTTGGGGGGTGGGGTGCTGGAGGGGTTCGGGCTCCGGCACGGCGCTGCTTACCTAAAGTGGCTCAGGGTGGCAGCGGTGTGCTCCCTGGCTGCCTGCCCTGGCTTCATGCCATGCTGCTCACCACGTCCCTGTGCGGCCCCTGGGGGGAGCCCACAGGACTTTGCATGTGTTGCCCTTGCCGTGCCTCCAAGTACCACCCCTGAAGCTCCCATTGGCTGTGGTTCCCCTTTTCCGGCCAATGGGAGCTGCGGGGGGCGGTGCCTGAAGCAACGCATGGAGCCGTCTGCCCCCAGGCCTCAGGGATGTGGCTGCTTCTGAGAGTGGTGCGGGACATGCGGCACCATAGGGGGCAAGTCCCACAGGCCAGATCCAAAGCCCTGGGGAGCTGGATCCGGGCTGTAGTTTGCCCATCCCTGCATTAGGGTGTGCCTGGGCACACCCCGTGTGCACGCCTATGTAAAGGAGGGTTTATGAGATCAGAAGGATACTTTCATTTTTGGATATGTTAAACATATCATGCTTTCTATCTGAGGCACCCACATCTCCTGGAGGAAACTGCGGTGTGTGTATGTTGCATCACTTTAGTGTTTAATAGGTGAATTTTACCACACTCGGTATCCTGTCAAAAGCAGTTTTGTAGTGCAGAGATGTGAGATGCTTTACGATTCTAGGCTGGGTGAACAAGTCAAGAATCCAGGACAGGCTGGGATTAGACTACAGAGTGAAATCTGATAAATTACTCTTCTATCTGTTAATGTCTTTAACTGCTAAGTGTATATATTTTTTCATTGTAATACCTATTGTCAAGACAGATACGGATTGTCACAAATTAATGAGTTGTCCAAACTTTCCTTTGTATTTATAACAAAGCAGTTTCCTCTCAACTGCTTTGTTATAAATACATTTTTTTCCACCCATGTTGAAAATATATTACTTGGAGCTTCCTTATATTTTGGTGTATTGGGCAAATCTCTTAATTTCAACTCACTGTGAAATAAAACAGTAAATCTAACAGATATGGCAAACTGTGCTTTATATATTCGTCCATCTACTAGCCAGCAGATGGGAATAGTCAATGTAGTCTAGAAATCCAGTTCAGCTTTTGGTGGTACCTATAGGTATAAAGCTGTGTTTCTTGTTCAGTCATTGTAAAGAAGACTTTCAAAGGAGGAAGGAGAAACAACGCTTGCATGAAATTTTATAGCTTCCCTTCTTTGGGATAGTGCATTTCCAGACAAAATCCCTGTTTCTGAAACACTTCAGAATGAAGTTAAATTTGGGTTGATTTCTCAGTGGATTAGAGTGACTGTTCGTGTATCTGTCATTGAGTTGGTTTCGTTCCGTCAGTCATGCAATTTGCAAATCCGACTTGTATGGTCTCATAGCTGCATTCTGTGTATCCTGACTTCATGTTTCTCAATGTGCCAAAGTTTAGTTGTAGGACAAAGACTAAAAATAAGGCACAAAAGGAAGTAATTAGTTCAAGAAGCTTAAAATAACGTAGGATTAATTTGAACCCAAATAAATTTATTATAACCTTGGTTTCTTGATTTAGCTTTTCTAATATAAATTTAAGATAACTAATATAAAAGTAAACTGGTAGTTGGACAGAAACTAAGGTCTTAAAGGAGATGATCAATCATGGGTAGAAAACATGGTTTATGAAACTTTCTTTCATCTTGGCACAGTGCTGATGGAGTTAAGTTCTCTGAGATGAGGCCAGAATCGATGCATGGGGGGGTTATGTGCCCCTGCCCTCCAGATTTGCTGCTTCACTTCTACTGAGCATAGAATCATAGAAGATTAGGGCTGGAAGAGACCTCAGGAGGTCATCTAGTCCACCCCCTGCTCAATGCAGGACCATGGACTGAGCAGAGGGTTGCCAACTTTCTAATTGCACAAAACCGAACACCCTAGCCCTGCCCCTTACATGAGGCCCGGCCCCCACCCACTACATTCCCCCTTTCTTGGTGGCTTGCTCTCCCCCACCATCACTCACTTTCACTGGGCTGGGGCAGGGGGTTGGGATGCATGAGGGGGCTTTAAATGGGGGTGCGGGCTCTGGGTTGGGTCTAGAATTCAGGGTGCGGGAGGGGGCTCCAGGTTGGGGCAGAGAGTTGGGATGTGGGAGGGGGTTCGGGCTCTGGAGTGAGGCTGGGGATGAGGAGTTTGAGGTGCAGGAGGGGGCTCCAGGCTGGGGTGGAGCCACGGATGAGGGGTGAGGGTTCAGGGCTGGGGGTGCAGGATCGAGGGTGCAGCAGGGGGCTCCGGGTTTGGGTGGGCTCAGGGCTGGGGTGCAGCAGGGGCTCTGGGTTGGGAGTGCAGGTTCTAGAGAGGAGCTGGGAATGAGGAATTTAGGATGCAGGAGGGGGCTCCTGGTTAGGGTGGGGCTCAGGGCTGGGATGGGGTTGGGGTGTGGACTTGCCTTGGGCAGTTCCCGGTCAGCGGTGCCGCAGGGCTAAGGCAGGCTGCCTACCTGTCCTGACTCCATGCTGTGCCCCAGAAGCGGCCAGCAGATCCGGCTCCTGAGGGGGGGCCAAGAGGCTCCGTGATATGTGGTGCTCTTGCCTGCACGCATCGCTCCCCCAGCTGCCATTGGCCACTTTCCGGCCCATGGGAGTGCGGAGCTGGTGTTTGGGAGCACGTGGAGCCCCATGACCTCCCCCACCTAGGAGCTGGACCTGGATCTGCTGGCCACTTCCGGGGTGCAGTGCAGTGCCCCAGGACAGGTAGGGACTAGCCTGTCTTAGCTCTGCAGCACTGCCAATCAGGCTTTTAATGGTCCAGTCGGCGGTGATGACTGGAGCTGCCAGGGTCCCTTTTCGACCGGGTGTTCTGGTCGAAAATTGGACACCTGGTCACCCTAACTGATCATGATCAGTAATATCTGCTGAAGCTGCTGCCCTCACCCTGCCCCCCAACTGTCAGCAGGTACAGATCATCTCTGGAGAGGCATAAACCCTTTGTGCTACTCTTATGCCTGGTAAAAGGGCCAGAGTGGCGTAAAGAGTCTTTTAAAAGCACCAGTTTTGCCTGGGCGAGGTTTCCCCTGGCGCAGAGTGCAGACACTGCAGCAGACAGCCATAAGACTGCCTTTGGAAGACCCCCTTGCAAGTGCCGATAGTATCGGGACCATGGCCACAGCATCATGTGGGGGCTTCTGTAATTTAGGCCCACAGGGCAGTCTAAGGGCTTGTCTACACAGGGAAATTTATCAGCAGAATTACTGCTCTAGATATACCAGTATAACTCCCTGTGTCGACTTTCTCTTATTTTGGAATAAGAGTGTTTACGTGGATTGTTATATCTGTATAACTAGAATCGTAGAATTCTGCTGGAAAATTTTCCTGTGTACACAAGCCCTGTGTTAATTCCAGTTCCTTTTCGGCCCTCGAGCAGCCCAGGATCAGACTTAAAGCCACCATTGCTCTTCCCTCCCACTGGACTGCAAGTTTTGTGTTGTGCCTCTTAAAGATGCATCATAGCACTACCCTAGCAGTTATATCAGGACTAGGATCTAAAAACACGTGTTCATATTATATTACAGCACTCTGACCTCTCAGCGAGTAGTTATCAATGGCTCAATGTCTAGTATCAAGTGGAGTGTGCCAGTATTCTGTCCTGGGGCCAATTTTGTTCAACAACTTCATTGATGATGGGATAGATTGCACCATCAAGTTTGCAGATGACACTAAGCTGGGAAGAGAGATAGCTATGCTGGAGGGTAGGGATAGGGTTCAGAGTGACCTAGACAAATTGGAGGATTGGGCTAAAAGAAATCAGGTGAGGTTCAATAAGGACAAGTGCAGACAGCTGCAGTGGCACAGGAACCAGCAAACAGAGCTGTAAACAGGGGAGTTTGCTTGGGGAGTTTGGAGGGAAAACTAAGACGCAGGCAGAGGAACAGACAGGCTAGTGAAGGGAGAGTGTGGTGTTCTCGCAGTGTTTGGTGCTCATGGGGGGGTTTGTTTTGCTGTGGGTGGTGGTGGAGTGGTTTGGTTTGTGTTTCCTGAATTTACAGGATTTAGGTGGGAAGACTATGACAGATACAGAGGCAGCAGTGGTAGTGACCCAAGCAGTGGAAGACACAATGAAGATAATTGGATGTGGAAGCTGCAGCATGTACATGATCCTGGAGGGGGTATCTGAAAAGAGTTTTGTCTGCATGAAGTGCCGCGAGATAGAGCTGATGGAAGAAAAGATCCGAGGATTGGAGATGCAGGTGGAAACTCTGGTTGAGTTTAGAAGGGGGTTCGAGCAGATGATGGAGCAAAGACATGAGGAGTCTGAAGGGAAAAGCTCAGACTTGCAGATGGAAGCAGGAGCAAAGAACTCTGAGGGGAGACTGCTGGGTGAGGAAAGTGGACAATGGAAGCATGTGACTAAGAGAACCAGGCAGAGGAAAAGACGGGCTAGTGAAGGAGCAATAGAGCTCAGGAACAGGTTTGCAGAGTTGGAAAATGAAGAAGGGGCACAGCAGGTGGTCGCTGAAGGTGAGAGGGCAAGGAAGAAGAAAAGAGCAGCTAGTCCTATATGAAGAGGTGAAGAGTCAATGGAGATGACACCAAATATGAGCCCCAGGAGGATACAGGATGGGTTGCAGAGGATTGCAAGGGACAATAGAAATCGAGAGGACTTGCAGCCAGAGGAAACAGGGGATAGACCAGAGAATCACACTGTCACCAGGAAAAGGCAGGTCTATGTGATTGGGGACTCCTTACTGAGAAGAATAGACAGGCCTGTAACCAGAGCTGATCCAGAGAAGAGACGGGTGTGCTGTTTGCTGGGTGTTAAGATATGGGATGTGGACCTGAGGCTGAGGAGGATCCTAATGGGAGCAGGAAAGAATCCACTGATTATTCTTCCTGTGGGAACGGATGATATGGCTAGATTCTCACTGGAACAAGGAAGACTATGCCAGACTGGGGAAGAAGCTTAAGGAAATCGAGGCTCAGTTGATCTTCAGTGGGGTTCTGCCTATTCCTAGAGAAGGGCAACAAAGGTGTGACAAGATTTAGGACCAACAGATGGCTCAGGCAGTGGTGCTATAAGGAGGGCTTTGGGACGTATGGCCACTGGGAAGCATTCATGGACAGAGGACTGTTCTCTCAGATGGACTTCTCCTGAGTAGGGAGGGAAATAGACTTCTAGGATGGAGGCTGGCACAACTGATTAGGAGAGCTTTAAACTAGGAATTGGGGGGAGATATCCAGGTAATCTCCATGCTGGATTTCAACATTGAGAGGGAACAAAAAGAATTTAAAGAGGGATACAGCCGTTGGTAGGAGAAGACATAAGGAGGAAGGGTAGTGTAGATACAAGTCTACTAGGTAATACTGGTGGTAGAATGTCTGTTCCTAATCGGGTAAAGAATGTCAGTGAAGCGAAACAGCAAAAATTAAGATGTTTGTACACCAATGCGAGGAGCCTTGGTAACAAAATGGAGGAACTAGAGTTAATGGTGCAGGAAGTGAAACCAGATATTATAGGGATAACAGAAACATGGTGGAATGGTAGTCATGATTGGAATACAGGTATTGAAGGGTATGTGCTGTTTAGGAAAGACAGAAATAAAGGCAAAGGTGGTGGAATAGCATTGTATATTAATGATGAGGTAGACTGTAAAGAAATAAGGGATGGAATGGATAAGACAGAGTCTGTCTAAACAGAAATCACATTGGGGAAGAAAGCCACAAGAGCCTCCCCTGGGGATAGTGCTTGGGGTGTGCTGTAGACCACCGGGATCTAATCTGGATATGGATAGAAATCTCTCTAATGTTTTTAATGAAGTAAATATTAATGGGAATTGTGTGATCATGGGAGACTTTATCTTCCCAGATATTATTACTAGCACTTGTCTTCCAGTCTATAATAGGGATCAGATTTTCCTGAATGCGATAGCTGATGGATTCCTTCACCAAGTAGTTGCTGAACCAACAAGAGGGGATGCCATTTTAGATTTGGTTTTGGTGAGTAGTGAGGGCCTTCTAGAAGAAATGGTTGTAGGGGACAACCTTGATTAAGGATCATGAGCTAATTCAGTTTAAACTAAATGGAAGGATAAATAAAAATAGATTGATGACTAAGGTTTTTTGTTTCAAAAGGGCTAACTTTAAAGAATTAAGGGAATTAGCTAGGGAAGTGGATTGGACTGAAGAACTTGGGGATCTAAAGGCGGCGGAGGCTTGGAATTACTTCAAGTCAAAGCTGCAGAAATTTTCAGAAACCTGCCTCCCAAGAAAGGGGAAAAAACTCATAGGCAGGAATTGTAGAGCAAGCTGGATGAGCAACCATCTCAAAGAGGTGATTAAGCAAAAGCAGAAAGCCTACAAGGAGTGGAAGTTGGGAGTGACCAGCAAGGAAAGCTACCTTATTGAGGTCAGAACATATAGGGATAAAGTGAGAAAAGCCAAAAGCCATGTAGAGTTTTCGCTTGCAAAGGGAATTAAAACCAATAGTAAAAGGTCCTAATAGCCATATAAATAAGAAGAAAACAAAGAAAGAAGTGGGGCCTCTAAACACTGAGGATGGAGTGGAGGTTAAGGATAATCTAGGCATGGCTCAATATCTAAACAAATACTTTACCTCAGTCTTTAATGAGGAGCTTAGGGCTAATGGTAGGATGACAAATCGGAATGAGGATATGGCGGTAGAATTTACCACATCCGAGATAGAAGCCAAACCCGAACAGCTTAATGGGACTAAATCAGGGGGGCCCAGATAATCTTCATCCAAGAGTATTAAAGGAACTGGCACATGAAATTGCAAGACCAGTAACAAGAATTTTTAATGAATCTGTAAACTGAAGGGTTGTACCGTACGACTGGAGAATTGCAAAGATAGTTCCTATTTTTAGGAAGCGGGAGGGAAAACATGATCTGGGTAACTACAGGCCTGTTAGTTTGGCATCTGTAGTATGCAAGGTCTTGGAAAAAATTTTAAAGGAGAAAGTAGTTAAGGACATTGAGGTCAATGGTCATTTGGACAAAATACAACATGGTTTTACAAAAGGTAGATCGTGCCAAACCAGCTTGATCTCCTTCTTTGAGAAGGCAACAGATATTTTTTTAGACAAAGGAAACACAGTGTGTCACGGAGTCCCCGGGCAATGCTCTGGAACTGCTCCCCACAAAGCCAGTCAGGACTTCAGGGAGCCTCCTTTCCCTTGGAGCAAACTTTTTCAGGGCAAGAAGCTCACATGGCTTCACCTCCTGGGTCTCTCTTTGGAGCATTCAGCATCCTCTGCCCCTCCGTGCGCTTCCCCCAGCGAGCCTGTCCCAGCGAGGTCCTGGGGAAGACAGAGGGTCCTGCACCCTCACTTCGCAGTCAGACGTGACTCTCAGCCAGCCAGTAAAACAGAGGTTTATTTGATGACAGGAACATGGTCTAAAACAGAGCTGGTAGGTACCGTGAGCTGGACCCCTCAGCTGGGTCCATTCTGGGGGGGCCGTGAGCCAGACCTCCATGTCTGCATTTCACCCTTTGTCCCCAGCCAGCTCCAGACTGCCAATCCCCTCCAGCCCCTCCTCTCTGCACTTTGTCTCTTTCCCAGGCCAGGAGGCCACCTGACCTCTTTGTTCTCCCACACCTTTAGCATCCCCTTGCAGGGGGGGAAGGGCCTGGCCATTAGTTGCCAGGCGACAGAGGGCTGGCCAGGAACTGAGCCCCCCCCCACCCAGTATTCAGAGGGAACATTAAGAACAGCCCCACTTCGTCACACAGTGAATCTAATTTACCTTGATTTCAGTAAGGCGTTTTATATGGTTCCACATGGGGAATTATCAGCTAAATTGGAAAAGATGGGGATCAATATGAAAATTGAAAAGTGGATAAGGAACCGGTTAAAAGGGAGACTACAATGGGTGGTACTGAAAGGTGAACTGTCAGACTGGAGGGAGGTTACTAGTGGATTTCCTCAGGGTTCGATTTTGGGACCAATCTTATTTAATCTTTTTATTACTGACCTTGGCACAAAAAGTGGGCATGTGCTAATAAAGTTTGCAGATGACACAAAGCTGGGAGGTGTTGCCAATGCAGAGAAGTACCAGGATATCACACAGGAAGATCTGGATGACCTTGTAAACTGGAGTAATAGTAATAAGATGAAATTTAATAGTGAAAAGTGCAAGGTCATGGGTTTAGGGATTAATAACAAGAAATTTGGTTATAATCTGGGGGCACATCAGTTGGAAGTAACAGAGGAGGAGAAGGACCTCAGAGTATTGGTTGATCACAGGATGACTATGAGCCGCCAATGTGATATAACCGTAAAAAAAAGCTAATGCGGTCTTGGGATGCATCAGGCGAGGTATTTCCAGTAGAGATAAGGAGGCGTTAGTACCATTATACAAGGCACTAGTGAGATCTCATCTGGAATACTGTGTGCAGTTCTGGTCACCCAAGTTTAAGAAGGATGAATTCAAACTGGAACAGGTACAGAGAATGGCTACTAGGATGGTCCAAGGAATGGAAAGCCTGTCCTATGAAAGGAGACTCAAAGATCTCGGCTTGTTTAACCTAACCAAAGAAGGCTGAGGGGAGATATGATTGCTCTCTATAAATATATCAGAGGAATAAATATGAGGGAGGGAAAGGAATTATTTAAGCTCAGTACCAATGTGGACACAAGAACAAAGATATAAACTGGCCATCAGGAAGTTGAGACTTGAAATTAGACGAAGGTTTCTAACCATCAGAGGAGTGAAGTTCTGGAACAGCCTTCCAAGAGGAGCAGTGGGGGCAAAAGACATATTTTGCTTCAAGACTAAGGTTGATAAGTTTAAGGAGGGGATGGTATGATGGGATAGCCTAATTTTGGCAATTAATTGATCTTTGACTATTAGCAGTAAATATGCCCAATGGTCTGTGATTGGATATTAGATGGGGTGGGTTCTGAGTTACTATAGAGAATTTTTTTCCTGGGTGTCTGACTAGTGAGTTTTCTAACATGCTCAGGGTTTAGCTGATCTCCATATTTGGGATTAGGAAGGAATTTTCCTTCAGGGTAGATTGGCAAAGGCCCTGGGGGGTTTTCATCTTCCTCTGCAGGGCGGGCTACGGGTCACTTGCTGGAGGATTCTCTGCACCTTGAAGTCTTTAGACCACGATTTGAGGACTTCAGCAGCTCAGGCATATGTTAGGAGTTTGATACAGGAGTGGGTGAGTGAGATTCCATGGCCTGCGTTGTGCAGGAGGTCAGACTAGACGATCATAATGGTCCCTTCTGACCTTAAAGTCTATGAGTCTGAGACTTAGGACGGAAGAATCCCATGCACTGCTACAGGCTGGGGACTGACTGGCTCAGTGGCAGTTCTGCAGAAAAGGACCTGGGGATTACAGTGGACGAGAAGCTGGATATAAGTCAAGAGTGCGCCCTTGTTGCCAAGAAGGCTAACGGCATATTGGGCTGCATTAGTAGGAGCATTGCTAGCAGATCGAGGGAAGTGATTATTCCCCTCTATTTAGCATTGGTGAGGCTACATCTGGAGTATTGTGTCCAGCTTTGAGCCCCCCACTACAGAAAGAATGTGGACAAATTGGAGCGAATCCAGCGGAGGGCAACAAAAGTTATTAATGGGCTGGGGCACATGACTTATGAGGAGAGGCTGAGGGAACTGGTCTTATTTAGTCTGCAGAAGAGAAGAGTGAGGGGGGATTTGATAGCCGCCTTCAACCCCCTGAAGGGGGGTTTCCAAAGAGGATGGAACTTGGCTGTTCTCAGTGGTGGCAGATGACAGAGCAATGGGCTCAAGTTGCAGTGAGGGAGGTCTAGGCTGGGTAATAGGAAACACTATTTTACTAGGAGGGTGGTGAAGCACTGGAATGAGTTACCTAGGGAAGTGGTGGAATCTCCAATCTTAGAGGTTTTTAAGGCCCAGCTTGACAGAGCCCTGTCTGGGATGATTTAGTTTTTGGTCCTGCTTTGAGCAGGGGGTTGGACTAGATGACCTCCTGAGGTCCCTTCCAACCCTAATATTCCATGATTTTATGATTCTGTGATTCTTCTGCATTGCACTAATAGGTAGACAATGCCACTTCTTTATTAACTGTCAATTATGCACATTTTCATTTTTGTGCTGTTGTGCCTCTTTAAAATATTTTTTCTAAACAGCAAGATGCCTCTGGACTTTCATCCCATACTTTGACTTCTGAGAGCATTCCTTATAAACACTCAGGTGAAGCCAGTTTTAAAAGATGGGATTTTTTTTATCAGAATCTATTGATTTCAGTTTTCTACTTTGTTATCCAAACATGTGGATTTTGGCAATTCAATTCCCACTCTGGGATATTGTATAGTGTAGATATACATAAACAGATTGTTAGATACAGTTTTGCTCAATATAGTACCTGCTACTGGAGTACAGAAGTACTCTGAAACCTGCTGCTCTTGAGTTGTGTAGTATTTGAAGGCCAAACTTTGCTTAGTAAAAGCAGATTTAGCAGGGCTTTTACAAAATTTGCTTATTTCTAAAAGTAAAGAGTTGCTTGGTGGGCTTCTTGGACTCCTTCCTTCCATAAAATGTCTTTTCTAAAATAAATAGCTATTATTCTGTGAATTATGGAATTTTTCTCCCCCTGTGCTTCAACTTGGCACAAAATGCAAGCACTTCTCTGTTCAGCAAACTTTGTTCCTTGATGGCTTGTCAGGAAGTTTAAGCTTAATTGTCTTGAGTCATCTCAGTATAAATAAATGTGTAGGTAGTGAAATGCTGACTTCATTTCCTACATTGGCTGAGGGGATACTGAAAGGAGGAAGGCAAGGATTTAAAAAAAAAAAAGAGGAAAAAAAGGAGGGGGAGAAGAGGAATATTCTTCCTGCTTGCCCATTATTCTGCAAGATAGTCAGGAATTTGCTTTTCAGTTATTGGGGAGAACACCTGCTGGGCATTTTCTTTCTAATGTAGCAGTCGCCAACCTGTGGGGCGGGCCCCTGGGGTGCCGAGGAACATCCGGGGGAGTACAATGGGCCTGGGCTAGCCCCCTCGGTGGTGGGGAGGGAGCGCCACCGCCCCGCTCTGTCCCCAGTTCTGCTCCGACCCCGCCCCAGTCCAATCCGCCCGCACACTACAAATCCAGTTACCCTCAGTAACCAGCCTCTGCCATTGGGAGGGGAGAGACCGGGGTGGCGGGGGGCAGGAAGAGCGGCATCTGGTACTGGAGCCTGGAGGAGCACTCAGGGATGGCTTTGGCAAGAGAGGTACCGGTGGCCATAGGCTCTGACTCTGTGGGTGCTCCAGGGCTGGAGATAGCAGCCCAGACAGGGACAAACTTGTAGGTTGACCATGTGAGAGGTGGTCCCCCAAATGGGGGCAGGTGGAAAGAATTTTGAAAGTGTTGGTTCAAGGCTACATCAGAAGAATGAATTTTGGGCTATATCAGTAGAATGAATTTTAGGCAGACATGTCTAGCCTAGTTTACACTTTAGCATTAAATGCAACTCCAAAACCAAGCCTATTGTCATCCCCCTCTTCCTCCAACAGATGGAAACATGAGAGTATGAAGATTGCAGTATGTCATCTGCTTCAGACAGGTAACTGATCTTCCAAAGAACAAGAAGACGTAGGGCTCTACGCCATCCTCTTCCTAGTGCCCAGGCATTCTGAAGACAGAAGAGCACTCAGCCAGAAGTTATGTTATAACCTGCAGTTATAAGAGGAGATAGCTGTTTTTTTAAAAATACAACATGCCCTATCTGCATTACAGCTTTAGAAGATGAAAGTTAAACCATTTCTTCTTCGAGTGCTTGCTCATGTTGATTCCGTTCTAGGTCTGTGCATGCCCACTTGCAAAGTTGTCAGAGACTTTTGCCTTAGCGGTATCTGTAGGGTCGACTGTGATATATCATGTGTCAGTATATCAGGTGCCGCCGGCCCTGTGCCCTCTCAGTTCCTTCTTACTGCCCTTGGTGTTTTGTTGAAGTGCCTCTCTCCCTTACCTCGCAAGTGATCAATGGTTTCTGTTCTTGGCTTCATGTATTAGAGCTGTAAATAGTTTTGTTTACTGTAGTTAGTAAGTTAGGGTCGCAGGCAGGGCATGCCCCGGTCTCTGGGTTTTTAGTCCTGGGCTGACTGTAATAGTGACTGTTAGTCACCTCCATGGCAGCTGTCTGAAGTGCTTGAGAGAATCCCACGTAAAAATCTGTAAGAACTTTCCTCTCAGGACACAAAAAGAGCCCATCATCTGTTTGAGGGCCTTCCTCATGGAGGCTGCTCTCTGCCTGGCCATGGAGCAATCTCGGCTGGATGCGACTCCCAGCACTTCAGCCTCAGTGTGTAGTGCACCCCCAGCAGTGGGCTCTACCTGGCATTGCTCCCCTTCATCGGTGCCCAAAAAGAAGTTGCAAAAGCAGGCCCCAGCACTAAGCAAGGAGGACCAAGGGGCATCGAGTAAAGGACCCTGTTCTGGCTGTCCGTCCACTCCGGAGCCAGATGGGGGCACGTCCCCTAGGGGACCTGCTACACCCCACCCAAGAGATCCATAACTGACTCCAGGGAATGGTAGGGGACCCAGACTTATAGTGCCTTCCTAGCTCCCAACGTCCAGAGAGCAAAGGATGCTCCTAGAGCAGCTGGCGCCGTGTGTGGCAGTGGCCCTGGCAAAGACCCCTACGAGGGCAGCAGTGAAAGCCTCCTACAAGATGAGTGAACGCCGCCAATCGCTGGAACCGTGGCACAGCTCTTTGTCGCTGTAACCTTGGTCTCTGCATCAACCCAGATCGCTGGTTCCCCACCACAGATTACCGGCACATGCTCCCAGTCTCTGTCCTCTCGTTGAGACTCGCCTAGAGGACAGCGCCAGTCACCGTATGGTCGGCACCAGTCATCCTCCCACTGACCCTCTCCACAATGATGACCTTTGTCACCTAGACCACAGGAATGTTCCCCAACATGGTGCTACTCCTCCTACTCCAGGCCTTAGTGTGCCTATTCAATGCACCATTCACCCACAGCAACAGTTAGCCACCAGACTCAAGCATTGACGGCCTTGCTGGTCACTGGGAGAAGATTCCTCTGGCACAGAGAGGGAATTCACCCCTTGCCGAGACAGCACCATTGCAACTGGGCTCCTGAGGCTGCGTCCACTTCCACGACGCGTCCTGGTGGCAGGGCCAATGGCCAATTCCACTGAAATGTCTGGGGCATGCTGGTTATGCCAATCCCCCTTTCGCATCAGTCGTCAGTCACCACGTCAGACAAGCATCAGATGGCACCAATGGCACTAAGCTTGGTGCGTGAAGTGCTAGCAGATGCTGGGGTGGAAGGGCAGGTGCCCACTCCGAGACTCCCTTCCCTTATGGGGGATGATGCCCCACATCCTGTCCCGGTGATCCAGTCGTCCTCATCCTTTCCAGATGAGGCTGTGGCAGGGACTTCTTGCGCTAGCCCACCGGACAATTTTAAGGAGCACCAACCCCTGCTCCAAAGATTGACCACGAACATATAGGCCTAGAGGTGGAAAAGATGGTGGAGCAATCAGACACTTTGTTTAATATGCTCTCTGCATCAACTCCCACACGTGTCACACTTCTGGTGCACAAAAGGGTCCTAAAGATTGCCGAAGCTTTCTGGCAAACCCCATCCTCAATCCCACCCATCTCTGAAAGGGCTAAAAAGAAGTACTTCATCCCAGCCAAGGGGTTAGAATACTTAGACAACCCTGGGAGCAGGTGAGTGTATTTCTCGTTGGCCGCAGAAACAGACAAGCAAGGGCAATATAGTTCCACCCCGAAGAATAAGGAGGCCGAGAGATTGGACCTTTTGGGAAGGAAAATTTATTCTACTGCTAGCCTTCAGTTCAGGGTCATGAACCACTAGGCTCTTTGGGAAGCTATTTCTTCAACTTATGGGATTCCCTCCATAAATTCAAAGATTCCATGCCCCAGATGCGGCCCAAGAATTCAGGCCCTTGTTAAGGAGGTACTACAGTGGCTCGGTGTTCCCTCCTAATGGCATGGAACATGGCTGATTTGGTGGCCAGAGTGTTTGCCTCAGTAGTGGTCATGAGGCACAGTTCCTGGCTTCAGTTCACAGGCCTGTCCTGGGAGATGCATTCCTTGATCCAGGATCTCCTATTTGATGGGACTGGACTCTTAGCAGAACAGTTGGATATGAGGCTGCATAGACTGAAGGACATTCAGGCCACCCTCTGCTCGCAAGGGTTGCATATGCCTCGGTCAGTGAGGAAACAGTTTCTTCCCCCTCTCCCCCCCTCTGTCGCTGTCTTTTCTTCTCCTGTTCACCCCATAACCTGGCCTGGCGAAACATCACAGGGGCCAGAAGCATGTGTTTTGAGGGTGTGCTCAAGAACGACACCCCAGTCAACTCCCCGGATTCGCCTCATCCTTTCCTCAACCATCTTTGTCCCTACTGTTCAGCCTGGTCACAGGTCACCTCGGACTGTTGGGTGCTAGAAATTGTATCTCTGGGCTACACCCTGCAATTCTCAGCCACCCTCCCCCTTCCCCATCCCTCTTCAGGGACCCTTCTCATGAGCAATTCCTTGTTCAGGAGGTCGACAACCTCCTGCAGCTGGGGGCAGTGGAGGAGGTCCCTCAGGAAATAAGGAGGAAAGGATTCTATTTCTGTTATTTCCTAATCCCGAAACCAAAAGAGGGCCTAAGACCCATTCTGGACCTGTGGTGACTCAACAAAGATCTCAAGAAGTTGAAGTTCCACATGGTTTCTCTGGCCTCCATCATCCCCTCCCTGGATCCGGGAGACTGGCACACCACTCTTGACTCTTCCAAGGACACAGATGGTTCCTCCATTTTATGGTGAGCCAGCGTCACTTCCAGTTCATGGCACTACCCTTTGGCCTGTCCTTGGCCCCAACGGTATTTACAAAATCTATGGACCTGGTAGCTGCTTACCTGAGACATCGGGGAGTCCAAGTCTATCCTTATCTTGATGATTGGCTCATCGAGGGCAGGTTGTGGGACCAAGTGCAGAACAGTCTCAATCTGGTGCATTCCACCTGTCGTGACCTAGGCCTGTTAGTGAACAAAATGAAATTGACCCTCATACCAGTGCAACGAATAGAGTTTAAGGGGCGGTCCTCAACTCCATGGCCAGAGCCTTCCTTCCAGAGGCTCGTTTTCAAGCCATGTCGGACCATGTAAGGGGCCACATGGCAGCCTGTACTTACGTGGTCCGTCATGCCTGACTCCACCTCTGATCACTGCAGGCATGGCTGGCATCAGTCTACATTCCCAATAGGCACAACCTAAACCTGGTAGTCAAGGTGCTGGACCACATCTGGCCATCCCTGGCATGGTGGTTGGAGACCAATCGGTGTTGCAGGGAGTTCCCTTCACGGCCCAATCCCTGTTGCTAACTCTGGTTTCTGACACCCCGGATCTGGCTTGGGGAGCTCACCTGGGCAAACTCAACACACAAGGCTGCTGGTCAGTGGTCAACTGCTCCCTCAACATAAATATCAGGGAGCTCAGAGCAATTCGCTTAGCTGTCAGGCTCTTTGATCTCACTTGAAGGGCAAATTGGTTCCGGTCCTGATGGACAACACCGCCACGATGTTTTATATCAACAAGCTGGGTGGAGTCAGGTTGTTGACCCTTTGCCAGGAAGCTCTCTGGGGCTGAGACTTCTGCATGCAGCATGCCAGTCATCTCGTAGCAGCACACCTCCACGGGGTCAGTAACGTATTAGCAGATCACCTCAGCAGAGCCTTCTCATCTCACCATAAATGGTCACTCCATCCCGAGGTGGTTAGCGTGATCTTCTGGAAGTGGGGATCTCCTCGAGTGGACTTGTCCGGGACTCATCAGAGCAGGAAATGCCATGTGTTCTGCTCATTTCAGGGGATTGACAGGGGCTTCTTGTCAGACACCTTCTTACTCCCATGGTAATGTATGCATTCCCACCTGTGCCATTGCTTCAGAGTCCTCATGAAGATCAAGCAGGACGGGGCCAAGTGATCCTGATAGCCCCAATGTGGCCTCAACAACACTGGTTTGGCACACTGATGGACCTGTTGGTGACAGCCCCGCTGCAGGTGCCTCTCTGGCTGGATCTCCTATCCCAGAACCACAGCTGTCTCCTGCACTCAAATCTAGCTGTGCTGCACCTAATAGTTCCTGTGTGGCTAAATGCAGAAGAGCAGGAGTGCTTGGTCCATGCCCAGCAGGTTCTACTGACGAGTAGAAAGCTATCCACCAGAGCAGCCTACCTGGCCAAATGGAAACGGTTTATGTGCTGGGCCTTGACCCAAGGGGGTAGGCCAGAGCAGGCTGAAGTTGATCGTGCTCCTCCGTGGGGGGGCTGTGGGGGGCCTCAGGCCTCTGTGGGCTGACCACAGACCTCTGTGGGGGATTGGGGGGCCTGGCCACTTCCTGCAGGAAGCGGAGTGACCTGGACCCAGCCTGCTCTGCTCCCTGGAGAGCTGCATAGGGCACCAAAATAGCTAGGGACTGCCCTGCTACAGGGATTCTCACAACAAATTTTTTGGAGGCCTCAAGGTGCAACCACCAACTCTTGCTGGTGGTCGCTCTGACAATTTTTCATAAAATACTTAATTAACTTTAGGAAAAACAAATAAATATACAGATCCAAATAATCATAATTTATTTATGTAGGGTTTTTCTTGCAGACTGAATAATAAAAATCATGTACAGTTGTCTCTATTCTTTACTGGACGTAAACAGAATAGAAACACAAATAAGGTGCTTTGAATATTTTTATTTTTTTTTAGACTTGCTAGCTAATAAGTCTGCTATTGTGAAAAGTGATATTTGTATATTTGTTAATATTACTTTTTGCAGCAGACTTACTCAGTACCAGCAAGCTGGGGGACAAATTAAGCCCTGGATAAGGAGGTAGGTAAGGCGGGGGGGGACCACAGGGGGATGGAGCCTGGAAGAGGCAGCAGGGATCAAGGCCGTGACAGAGGTGAGTCTGGGGCTGGAGCCTTGGGTCCTGCTGCATGGTTAGGGGCTGGAGGAGGCAGCAGGGGCCAGAGGCGATGTGAGGAGGGGTTGGGGTGAGCCCAGGACTGGAGCCCAAAATCCTGAGGCTGGGGACGGAGCCCACCGCTACATTACCAGATCCTGCCACCCACCACCCCAGGACTGAAGCCCAAAGCCCTAGCTCTAGCCCCACCACCCCTACAAAGATGGGAACTCACACTAGTTGCCTGTTTGCACAGTGTTTCTGGCTCCAGAAGGGGGCAGGTGCCAGCCACTGTTGGTGGCCCCAGGGGAGGAGCTGCTGCTTTGCCCTCCTCCCGCTTCACCACCCAGGTGGCTGTGGCTACAAGCAAAGTCCCTAGTGGCTGCATTTGAGTGCAGCTGTTGCTTTCTTTTACAAAAAATAAACATTACTGTTTTGGACTGTTAACACACATCTGTATACAGTAACTGTCTATGGTCCATGAGAGCAATGGGTTATCAAAGGCTGACTCTTTAAACAATATTTATTAAATATGTTGTATGATATGGATGATGGTATTAAATGGGGAGTACATTTTTTTGTGTGTGTTTAAGTGACTTGGAGAACAAATAATGTGGCTTTTGTTCTTGTAGTTATGGACTCATATCTTTGTTCGTTTGTTAAATTACCCAGGAAGGCCTTGCTTTATATTAATTTATATAATCAAAGACTGATTTTCATCTAGAAAACAGCTTTCCGCTCTCTGAGCCTTCTCAGCTGAAGATCCATTTGATAAAAGTAACTTACAGCATTGTTTGTTTGTTTTTTTAAACACTGCAAACTCTGTCTTAGTAAGGTCTGTGTTGGGTAGAGTTTATGCTGCCTTGTAAAGCTGTTCATCAGGAATTGGCTTATAAAAGACTTTCTGCAATGGGGTTTAATTTGTCTTCCCGTCTGGTGACCAGTGAGTAAGAGCCATCTGGCTTCTTTGGACTCTGCAGCCCATAAATTTTATGAAAGCCTGCCTGTGGCTCTATTGTATCTCTATGGGATGAGCAGTTTGCATTTTCTGTCTCCTCTTCTCCTGAGAGAGAGGCTATGTAATATTAAGCCTTAATAAAGGACATTGGTGCATCAGCTGATACTGCTTTCGGGGAAAACTGCAGAAGTGAAAGTTAATGCCTTATGTGAGGCTGCCTTTGTTAACCACCCAGAAGCATTTACAGGCAAGTGAGTAGAGTCCTGGAATGATTCTCTGTTGGGCTGGGCTTATGTGGAAATTTCCAGCTGCATCAGTGTCACTGGATACTCTTTTATACAGTTCAAACCCAACCTTTAATATTGGAGAGAAAGATTACCACCACTTCATGAAAAGATTATTGTTTTTTCTTTCTTTGTAACTAGTATAAATGATGCTCTTTTTCAAAAGAAGAATATGGCTGTGACTGGCAGAAACAAAATGTTTCCCATCAGATAGATGGGAGTTATCTCCTACCTCTTGTACTCTGAACGGTTCAGCACTTTCTAGAGGTTTTAAATTTGGCAGAAGAATATAAGAATTATATGTTCCCCCTCATTCCCATGTTTTAAAAGTTAATGTCTTTTAAAATTCCTCCGTGGGATAGCCCATAAAGGAGAATCATATCTATGTTGCTCTGCCCCTAAGTGCTTCCCCAGAAGTGTAGCAGGGGCAAGTGAAACTGTCAAGAATTGTGTTGGTTATTCTGTGACAGTATGGAAGTTCTGTTGGCTGGAGCAGTACAAGTGCAATGCAGAGGAGGAATCGGTAGAAACAGGTGAAAATGGAAAGAGAGGGGTATTTCTGCAGTGGTCTTAGGGTATTGTATCTTTGTCTGGGACATTTATTCTCCCTCTCTGGACCAGACTGGGGCTTGGAACAGTGTGAAGATGGCACACTGATTCCCTGGGTGGGAGAATGTCTCATTGCTTTCTAGTGACTCATCACTAGTTTTTTGGTTTTTTTTTTAAATAAGGGTTTATGGCTATTGATGCAAAGCCCTGAGATGATGATACATTTTCAGGTTTCACTACGTCGGGGAATTATACACAATGATTGCTGTATTTCACTCATGTGCTTGCTTGCATTTCAGAGGTGGTTTAAGGGAGTGCTCATCTATCTCTTCCCTACCTGCCAGGGATGTTTTCAGGCTTGAAAACTGTTTATAAAATACGCTAAGGTCCTTGGACAAAACGGGCTATAGAAGGGCAAAGGATTATTACTTTTAGAAAACTACTTGCCCTGAAAGGGTAATTACGCTACTTAAAAGTAAAACTGGACCTCACCTCAGCAGCTAGTAGACTATTGCAGAAGTGCAAAACCAAAAAGCGATGATACAGGAGTATTGTTGTCTTTTCAGTGCAATTAGGGCTTTTCAGGGTTGTTTCCATCTTTTGATGAGAAATTAATGATATGAATCCAATATATTTTTGATGTAATCTTGTTTCCTTGCTCAGAAATCCCTGTGTGGTGCTCCACCAAGCAGCTCTATCTCTTTGCTTCCTTCCTGGATCATGCTCCCAATCACAACTCTGGCTCGCTGGCTTGCTTTCTCCAAAACACAGCCTGCAACCAGTGTCATACTCCCCTGCATACCTATGTTAATCTACCTTGTTTAGCTCTGCCCTTATCATGTGGCCTAGTGCTTAGAGCAGTAGCCCCCATTATTCTGCAACCATATTTACTACATAAAGGGGCTTAATTGCTCTTGTTATGGATCCTGAAAGAGAGTGCTTGGCGCACTCCTGGGCTTTAATGAGCTCTGTGGCTTGTCTTTGGATTCAATACCTCATTGATGACAGCCTTTAGCACCTTTCAGCATAACAGTATTGAAAAAAATCACTTCCTTGTAAGTGGAAAGTATCCCGGGGTGAGTGAGGAAACCTTTGGCATTAACTTATGAAGACTCTGAGCTTGATTGAAGCTTGAAGATGGCAAAGAAAACTTTCCAAAGGTATAAAACCAAGGAATCCTTAGCCCTTGGCTGCATGGGGAAATTGACCCGAATAAGCTATTCCACACTCTAATAAAAGTGGCTTTATTCCAGAATAGTGTTTCCATGTGATGACATTGTTCTAATATAATTTAGTTATACTGGTCAATTTTCCCCGTGTTGACAGGGCCTTAGCCTGCAACTAGACAATTCTTTGTGTTACTATAGCTACTTATATCTTTGCTAAAGAGGATAGAGTGAAATTAACAAGATTGAGAGAATCCTGCAGGCAAAAGTGAAATGGTCAAGAATCATGTCTATTTCATCCTGCTACTGCTTGGCATAATTATAGGCAGCAGCAAAGGCAGGCACTGAAATTACTTGCGGTGGAGGAAGATCCAATAAATGGGGTTTGGGAAAGCTGGAAGAGCAGCTGATACCTTTTCTTCCACCTCCACCTCTTCATAGTGGTCAGGACATTGGGGAGGGGTGGAATAGCAGAAAACCTTTCTTCCTGCCCTGTTCCTCTTGTCTAGGCTTGTCTACACAGGGCCACCCAGATGATTCAGGGGGGCTGGGGCAAAGCAATTTTGGGGGCCCCTTCCATAAAAAAAAGTTGCAATACTATAGAATACTATATTCTTGTGGGGGCCCATGCGGGTCCCGGGGCCTGAGGCAAATTGCCCCACTTGCTCTCCACTCCCAGGCAGCCCTGTGTCTACACTGTGCTGCAGTGCATACTACAGAGGTGTTAATTGCAGAGTGTGTACCGAAGTGTTGCTTGCTAACTGCCCCTGGCCTTGTGGTTGCTGCTGGTGCAAACTTAAAGGTACCTAGTTTGTGCTAACGTGGTCCAAATGACTCCCATAGGCCACCCTGCAGTGCAGTGTAGACATAGCTTGGGGTGTGGGGGAAGGGAAAGAAAAGGGGGAATGACAGAAAGCATTAGCTCCCTTTTAGTAGCTGTACTCTAGAGCAGTGATATCAGACTTCAGTGGTTCAGGAGCCAAATTAGTGATCAACATTACCAGAAAGAACCACAGTAGTATGAATCCATTGTTTCATTTACTGTAGTACTATTCATATTTAAAAATAGTACGGGGAATTATCTATCTATCTATCTGTCTGTCTGTCCTCACAGCAAGTAAGTGCAGGTTGATAACTTAATTGGTTAATAACATAGTAAAAGCATCATGATTGGTTAATAATTAAATCAGTGTTTTAATATCGTGTGCTGCAAAGAGCTTCAGGAGATGCATTAAAGAGCCACTTGTGGCTTGTGAGCCACAGTCTAAGGCCTGGTCTACACTGTGTGTGTGTGGGGGGGGGTGGAATCAATCTACGGTACACAACTTCAACTACGTGAAGATCGACTTACCATGGTGTCTTCACTGCAGTAGGTCAACTGCTGCTGCTCCCCCATTGACTCTGCCTGCGCCTCTCGCCAAGCTGGAGTACAGGAGTAGATGGGAGAGCCCTCGGGGATCGATTTATTGCATCTAGACTAGACACAATAAATCAATCTCCGCTGGATCGATTGCTGCCCATAGTGAAGACATATCCTAAGTATCACTGCTCTATAATCTGTGTTGTGAGAGAGTAGGGAATAGTGTGAATTTGATACCTTCATAGCTAGAGGCTGATCCACAAGATGGAGCCCCTGAGGCAGGGTTTAGAGACTGTAGTCTGGCAGAAATCTTACCACCATTCCTTTCTGCAGTAGCTGATGGCAGGGGAATTGGGCTTCCTTCCTGAATGTTGCCTCTGATTCTCCCTGGTGAAAACCACTCTGATCACTGTCTTCCATGTCTCCCTTTTGGCTGGTAGGCAATTGGTAAATTTGTCAATCCCTGTATGTTTAGCATCCCTTGAAGGGGGGGATGCTTATTTTGAAATGAATCAGGCCCTATACAGTTAATGAGGTAGAAGGCTGAAGGGCACATCCAAATGACTGTTGGGATATTTGAGACACGGGTGGGTGAGGTAATATCTTTATTGGACCAACTGAAGTTGGTCCAAAGAGACATGGTTTTGAGCTACACAGAGCTCTTGTTCAGGTCTGGGAAAGATACTCAGAGTATCACAGCTAATACAAGATGGAACAGATGTTTAGCATAAGTAGTTAACACACATAAGCAACCATGCAAGCTGAAGGGGACTGTTGATATCTTTTTAATACGACAAAAAAGAGGAATTAGTGGGTACAGATTGTTGTAGTAAGCCATAAATCCAGTGTCTTTATTAAAACAATGATTTTTAGTGTCTAGCGGTTATGAATTTAAGCTCCCAGGCTTGTCTTTTGAAGGTGTTGTGCAGGTTTCCTTTGAAGATGAGGAGTGAGGGGTCAGATAAGGAGTGATCATGTTGTGAAAAGTGTTCACCCATGGGTGATATGATGGTCTTGTCTTTTATCATTTTTCTGTGTAAGTTCATTTGAGAGCATAGTGATTGTCTGTTTTCACCCACATTGTTGTTGGGGCATTTAGTGCACTGGATGAAGTACACCACATGTTATAATAGGCATGTGTAGGTTTCATGGAACTTGAAAGGTGTGTTGAGGGGGGGTATTGATCATCGTAGCAGGAGAGAGAGAGATCTTTAGGTTTTGCATCTGTTGTTATGGCAGGGTCTGGTGCTGCTTTGAGTTGGTGAGTCCTGATCTGTGGGGTGCTTGTTTCTGGTGATGAGGTTGCATTGTTATTGGAAGGCCAGAAGAGGAGGATCGGGAAAGATTTCTTTCAGGAAGTGGTCCCTGTCAAGTATGGGATGGAATTGTTTGTTACCCTATATGGATTTCAGTATGGGGTGGTAAGTGACAACTTTGGGGATGTGCGGTCAAAGGGTTTTTTATTTTCTGTATTGAAGCAGGGCATTTGGGTGGCCCATTCCATGATGCAATCTACTTACCTGGTGGAGTGTCCTTATTTGGTGGAGGTGGTTTTAAGTGTCTTAAGGTGTGTATCCCAAACTTGCTCCTTGAGCATGTTCTGTGCTATGTAAGTGCCTGTCTCTAGATAAGATTTCTTGGTGAGTATGGGGTGGATACTCAATTTGTGAAGGTAAGAGTGGTGATCTATGGGTTTCTTGTATATAGTTGTCTGTACGGTTCCATTGCTGAAGCTGATCATGGTGTCCAGGAAGTTCGATGCTAGTGTGGGAGTGCTCTAGAGAGAGTTTAATGGATGGGTGCTGGTGGCTGAAGTTGTGGTGGAAATATATGAGAGTGTTTAGGTTGTCTGTCCAGATGATTAAAATATCATCAATATATCTCAGGTATATCATTGGTTTTGTGGTGCATTATCTGAATTGCAAATAAAAGTCCTGTTCCTCTCTGTCCATAATCAAATAAAAGTGCTTTATGTTTAAATTGAAGGAGATGTTAAATTTTAATAAAGTTATACTGAAATAACCTGTTGCTCTGAAGCCACCACCTCTATTGTTATGGTGGGATTCCATTCCTAAATGTACCTAGTTAAGGGTGTTCATGCAATCTGTTTTTCTGATTGGATAAACATCTGTAAGTGCTTTATCACTGAAAGGAGGACTTTCCCAGTTGAATCAACTTGGAAGTGAATTTTCACTAAAATGGATTTCCTTTGACATTTATCTTTGTTCATTTTACTATTATGAAAGATATTAAATAAAGACTTTCTCTCTCATAAATAATTTTTTCTGCTTTTCAGTGAAATCATTCATGGTCATTGTTAGTGCACTTCAAAATCAAGTGGTGGTGGGATACCGCTTGAAAGGGCACAAAACCACACTTTTAAATGGGGAAACAGGGAGATTTTACTGACTGTGAACACATGCAAAGTAACCAAACTTAAGTTTTTGTCTGTTTGTTATGAAACTTGGAGGTCCTTTAAATAACCACAGCTCCCACCTCATTATTTAATAATGTCATCACAAATTTCAGTGGTTTTAGCCATGTGTAGTGATAAGATGGAAGCATCCACCTTGCTAACTTGGCTGTTGTAATTAAGCCCTTAAGCCAGGGCATTTTCCTCAAGCAGTGGCGAGGAACTTGTGGCAAACCATGTGGAGAGATTTGTAACATGATTGAGCTTAATACAGCAAGCCCAAGGATCAAGATCCTAGACAGGGAAACACCACGATTTCCAATCTTGAGGTGGATGTCAGTAATATGTTCATCATCGGAGGGGGGATAAAACCCCAAGTCAGTATTGCAGTTTAGTTCTGTTAGTACCAATGGCTGATTTACAAAGTGGATGTGAATAAATAGCAACTTAAACTTTTCTGTGGCAAATGTCTTTTTGAGCACTCTATGCTCTCTTGTTCTCTCTTGCTCTCAGCATGGCTGTCAACATGTCGCATTTCTTCAGACCAGAAGAATGTGCTGAAATTGTTCTGTGGATGAACTGCCAGAGGTACTCTACAAGTGGTGTCCCTGGTATCCTCTTCTCTTGCACGTTGAGCATGGCTCTGTGATTCAGGGTACATGCTCCCCAAGTAGTGTATTTGACAGATAACACAGAGATTAAATCTATTTGTGGGGGATCTGTAGAGCCATTCTGGATTTCCGTTTTCATAGAATCATAGGACTGGAAGGGACCTGGAGAGGTCATCTAGTCCAGTCCCTTGCTCTCATGGGAGGACTAAGTATTAGCTAGACCATTCCCAACAGGTGTTTGTCTAACCTGCTCTTAAAAATCTCTAATGATGGAGATTCCATAACCTCCGTAGGCAGTTTATCTCAGTATTGTTTCCCATTGGTATCTTTGACCTTTTTCTAGCAGTTGCAGGATTAATCAGCCTTTGATTGTAAGGAGTTCTGTGTGGGCCACCTGTAGCTTATTCCAGTCACTACTAAAACAGTAAACAAAATGCACATATTTTCAAACTTTTATAGGCTTTCTGCATGAATTCAGTGTCTAGTGTAACATGTCTGGTAACATAGCTGATGCCCTTGCTACGTTCTTGGTGATCTTTGAGTCAGACAAGGCACTTTTCGAGTTTGATCCTATCTGTGTAGTAATGGTTTTGGTAGCAATAAGTCAACTCTCGATTTTCTCTGTGAGAGCAGCTCTGATAATGCTTATCTCTTTGATTTTAAACTCTGTTTGCTGGAGTCTTGTGAATATGTCACTAGCCCATAGAGTAGAATGTAGCTCCTGAATCTATCATCTGATTTTTTATTGTGCTTGGATTTTATTAAAATGATGAGAGAAGCATGAAGCTGGAATTGTTGTGAGCCTGTAGCATTGAAATGCTGCAAAGCTCTGGAAATCCTTGTGAGCCTGGAGCATTGAAATGCTGCAAAGCTCGGGAAATCCTATCCCCAATACAGTCATGGGGAAGTCCATTACATTGTTAGAAAGCTGTTGCCTTTTATATTTATTCTCTTGGTATGAGTGTAGAATCTTACTGCATTTTAAAGAGAAATAATATATGGAAATGTTTTTTCTTGCTCAAAATGAATGGAGTGTTTTCAGTGTTTTATAATATATTTATATGTTCTCTAGGGCCTCTGCCTTATATCAGAGTGTTGCCTTGACTTCACTTCAGCAAAGAAAACTGCACACCTTTATTTTGATGCTTTGCCTGGGACTTTTTACAAGATGGCACTCTGTTTAGAAGTAGAAAAAACAAGCTCTGTGGAACACCTGAATCTGTTAAAAGGGACACTGACATCCTTTCCTTTCCTTTTCCAGAATGTTGTGGTTAATGGGTTAGTGTGTGTATGTACATATATATGTTTGGATTAGAACTTTTGTTGATGATTCTGTGATGGGTAAATTACTATAAAAAATGGTGGAAGCAATGGCTCTACCTTTTTTGGCGTTACAGTAAAATTTTTAAAGATCCTTTTTTTCTTTAGTGAGAAAGCAATGAGCAGAGGAGATAACTAAATGGGAACCTGCAAATGAGATTAGTGAGTGTTGTCTCAAAGATTTGGAAAGTTAAATTTAGCTAGAATTCCATTCTGAAGACATTGAAATTACAAAATTTGAAGTGTGTCTATGTTTTGCAAAATGGCAATGTAAGATGGTGATATTTTTCTCAACAGATCTTTTCCTTGTGTACGTTCACAGACATTGCTATTTTAATGATAAAATGAGTCTTTATTGCTTTCTTATTCCTGTTAACTCTGTACAGTCAACATAGGTAAGAGAGATCAAACTGAGTTTATTCCATCTTATGCAACAGTAATAGAATGGAATGTAAATACACCAATTGGCTAAACTTGTACAAATCTTGTGAGGGCAATGGGCATTCAGGAGTGTTGCTAACACTTTATTTGGTGTGCAGAATCTTTATTTCTTGTGGAGACATGCAAAATGGGAAGAGCCAGCTTGATTTTCTGATCCCTGGATGAGTTTACAGCGTTAGAAGCTAGCAAAATGCCCTTAAGGAATAGCTGAGCCCATTTGATCTGGAAACCACTGATGTACAATACATTTGGAACCTCACAATGACCATTTTGTAGTAATCCTTCTTTAATATCCCCACTTTAAGATGAAAACAAAAGTCCAATAAACATTTCTTAGGTGTTTGCTCACTGAATTTGTTGGCACTGTGCCCTTCTGGATTTCACGCTCCAGCCTTTCAAACTCCTAATGACAGGCACTGTGGGAAAGAGTGGGGAGGGGTGCCTTGCTTCATTTTCTTTTGTGAGAATTACATCATCACTATTCTTCATGAGTAGAGTCATTCCAAGTAGCACTCTGATCTTTGTTGATGCTCAAGCCTGGCCAGTATATCTATAACAAACAGGGCTGGTTTACAAAGATCCATAAATTAATGCTGGAAACTGAACTATCCCAAGTGATTTTGACTGGTAGTTCATTAAGGCCTTGAGCAAAGAGAGGAGCTGATATTTGAAGTTGCTTTGAAATGATTCCTTTACACTTTTCAGCATTTAGGAATGCTGCACAACCGGCTTGATCTTGCTCTGTGTGGGAGTAGGATTTAATGGTTAGAGCAGAGGACTGTAAACCAGGACTACTCCCCTGTAAAACAGATAGATTTGCCTGCTTCACAGGGTTAGGCAAATATTTGTGTTATACGAATTTGTAGAGCACTATTAGATCCTCAGATAAGTCTAATAGAAGTGCAAAAAAATTACTCTTAGAAAGGAATGGGTGTATGAGGCTCATACAGAAATTGTTTCTTTAGGTACTTAGGAAATTCTAGCTATGTTTTGATGGGTAAAAAGAGGTTTATAGTTAATGGCACTCTCAATTATCTAAGAAGTAAAAATAACCACCATTATTTTATATATTTTTTGCTAATATATGGAGTCTGTCTGCTTCTCTTTGTGTAGTACAGTGTTGCTGTACTTTTGAATCAGATCATCTGTGATAATGCCATTTGGCTTACAGTAGCTAGTTCTTGATGGTATTGATTTCTAGGTTATGTACAGATAGTAGGAGAATACTACAGAAACCCCTGTAATGTCAGTAGAAAAACTAATTAGCTAACTACTTTCACAGTATGGCTGTGACATAAATACAGGTGGACCAATTATATAAGAACTTACTGTGCAAAAGGTTTTATCATAAATCCTTGAAATAGTGTTCCTGAAGGACCATGCCCATTATTCATCCCATGTGGGTAAGAATAGAATTTCTCAGAGATGAGAATTTTTTTCCCCACATTTCCTCATATATCAGGGCTAAATGATTGTTTAAATTCACTCATGAAAAGTGCATCTTCCTCTTAATGGTTCTTTTGTTTCTATTTGTAGGCTCTCAATGTCATTTGGAAGACTGATTCCGCCATATCTGGATTAAATTCCTTGTCCTGCAGATGACTAGCATCTTCTCTAAATAAGAAAGTGGGAGAATATTCTGCTCTGACAAAGGCATCCTGGACAGTAACGCCACCACAAAGAAATGCAGCTACATTTCCATGCCCTCTTGCCCAGGTTTAGCACTGCTGCAAAGCCCCCAAATCCAAATTAGACAATCTCCTCTTCCAAAGTGCAAACATGATTTTATGATACTATAAATATGCATATATAAATATATTTTGTATTTTTTCAAGATCTTTGTTAGAAACTGGCTAATTTAACACTTTAAGGAGTATGTGCTGAGAATGATGTGCTGTAGCCTATTCATATAAAATTGTGTGTAACTTTTAAAAATATTAAAATTAACTTCACCCTTACATCATATTTCATCCATATTTCCCCAAGACACATGCACACAGGTTCCTCTGCTTCTTGTATTTTGTTATTTCATTTTGGGGATGTGCTTTTGTATTTTTTGTTTTGTTTCAAAAGGTTCTGCATATAGTGGGAGGTGAGGCAACAGTGGTCTTGGCAGCACACCACAAAACCAAGAGAGTAATTACATGACGCAAGCCTTTGATTATTTTTTTCTCTGTAAAACTTTCTGGCACGGCTGGGCATTCCAGTTGCAAAAGAAGGAACAGGAGAAGAAACTTCTAAAGATCTGCACGGGGAGTTAGAAGAACTTTTTTCTGTTTAAGTTTTACTACCTAAAATAAAAGCACTTCCCAGCGCAATTCCGGAATCTCTCCTTTTTCATCTCTCTCAGAACTGAAGTTAACTTTTCACCACTTCCATTAGAAGCAAGGCTTTATTTTGGTTTTGATAGGCCTGCTTTTTTACTAGTTGGGTTGCTCTGTGTTCTGTGGGAGGATTATAAAAGTATTAACAAGTCTTACATTTTGCTTGTCCTGGACCTGCTGGACTTGAGCAATTACATTGTCTTCAAGAGAGTTCTATTGAGGTGACACTCTATTCAGAGGAAGGATTTTACAGCAAAGCAGTTGTACTTGAAAGACCATGGATTCCTTCGTTTTACTTGCTTCTGTTCTACTGCCTGTAAAGCATCATCATCCCTACATCATCAGCAGATGAATGATAGCATCCTGCACTGGATTTAAAATAAATATATAGAGAGAGAGCTAACTCATGAGTTCCATGTGTCCACATCGAAGGAGAAATTTTGTTTAAACTGTATTTTAAGAGGATTGGATTATACTCCTTAATTTTCACTTTGGGTAAAGGATCTTGTCCAGTGAAAGACTTTCAGTCAAACAAGATACAAAAGCCTTCTTCATATTATAGAGCTAAATGTGAAAGATGTCTTTGAAAAGGACATATTTTTCTGTGGGACGGGGTGGCGTGCAGGGGATGTTTACTCCACGTAATACAACTTCCATAGCACCCAGTAAGGGCCTCAGCAATGAACCGGGACAGAATAGCTGCTTCTTGAATAGTGCTTTGCAGGTAAGGATGCTGCATACAGTTTGTCTGTCTTTGTATTTCACCTTTTTCTCTTTGCTTTGTATTCTTACTGTTGCTAACTTGTTCTTCTAGGCTCTATCTACACAACAAATACAACCAAATTAGGGGACTTTTGCAACACCATTGTCTCCTGACACCAGATAGAATACGGTTCCACTTTGTACTGTAGATTAACTGTGTTCCATCACTGGGCTAAAGCCCTAGACTTTCCAAGTAGATTAAAGGTACACAGTCAACTTAAAAATTACACTTCTGTCTGATTTTTTTAATTTCAAATGAATAAAACGGAAGGATTAGAGAAACCTGCTTTTTCATTTTTTATGTTCACTTTTATGTGGTGCACTAGTCAATTATTCCTTTTGTTTATATAGGTTTTCACACAGCAACAGGAGAAGAAAAATATTTTTAAGAAATAGGAAACTGATTTTGAAACCACAAAAATTGGCAGGGCTTCTGGCAGGTCTAGTTCCTGAAACTAACTAACTTTTTTTTTAAGTGACTAGATTCAATTGATAGCATCCATTTAAAATCTCTTTTGTGTAGTCTGTGTATTCTTTGACTCTTGAATTAGAGATCACAGGCTGGTGACTTGATGAGAGAAGTACTGACTTTTCGTCTGTGGGAGTTCAGTTTAAGTGAAATAATTTAGGTTCATAGTTCATGTCCAGCTATCATTCTTTAGCTCATGTGAGACAAAGTAATGTTCTTCCCTGGAACTGCTTTCAGTTCCCTAGAGGAGATATTCCTTCCAGGTCAAGGCTAAGTCAGAAGTTAAATTCTTAGTAGATTTATATATACAGTATTTGCATTGTGACCACTTATACACGATGAATGTCAGTCTTCAGGACTTTAGATCTTCTCTTTGGAAAGTGTTCCTTAAGGCCCTGTCTGTACATCAGCTACAATTGATTCAGGGGACACAGTTTCAGCACAGTTAAATTGTAGTATGGGTAGAACCTAAATGCCGATACACTTAGCATATCAAGGGTTGAAAATTTCACTGGCCTGAGATCCAGGCTTTGCCATATTAAATTCTGATCCCATGCCAAAGAAGTTGTGTGATAAGACACTAGGCTTGAACTCAGGAGATCTAGGTTCAGTTTCTGGTTCTGCCACAGATTTCCTATGTGACCTTGGCCAAATTACTTAATTTCTCTGAGCCTCAGTTTCCCTATCTGTTAAAGGGAGATATTTCCTTCCTAGAATCGTAGACGATTAGGGTTGGAAGAGACCTCAGGAGGTCATCTATTCCAACCCCCTGCTCAAAGAAGGACCAACACCTTTTCCTCATACCTTTTGTCTGTTCTTTTTAAATTACATTCTCTTTGGGGGCAGAGACTATCTCTTACTATATCTTTTGTGGCTATCACAATGGGGCCCTAAGTCATCTGGCAACTCTAGATATCACTGTAGTACAAATAAATAATATAGGTGGAAGGCCTAGTGAATAGTTTACAGGCCTAATATCCTTTGAAATACCAGGGCTCAAAACAAATGGAATCTAGCACTGGAAAGATGAGATTACAGTCTCATATATTTCCATTTTTTTTGGATCATGAGATTTTGTACATTAAATTCATAGAGCACTAATTACTGTCTTCCTCCCCAGACTTCAATTCTCACCCAATTTTAGTGCTTGCTTGGTATCTAATGAACTGCTTGATGCCGTACACCAGTCTGAAAACTTGGGATCCTACCCTTCAAATAGCATACTCTGTTAATCTTTAGACCCCAATGGCTCAAAAGAGATAGGATGCTAAAAATATTAAAGTGGGATATAAAAAGCAAGAGGGTAATCAGAATGACCAGATTTTAAAGCTGTATCTCATATTTCATTAAAATAGCTTTTTCAATATTTTTATTGTGGAATGTTAAATTTGTAAAATATAATCTTAAATCTGGGACTGTTTGAATTATTGCAGCTGTTTATGATATAGTTAGTTCCTGTTTTTACATTCAAGAGGAGCAACAATTACTTCATGCAGTTAAATTTAAAAAAAATACTGGATTCTTTCCTAAACACAATATTTTCTTCCTTTTGTTCAGTGTGTCATAGCTCTTTGTAGTTTTGTATGTCACAAGGAGCTGCAAATATTTACCCAGTCTCACAGGAAAGGCTACAACTCAAGTATAAATATTAACGTTTACATTTTGAACTTTTGGGAAGTTTCACAAATTTAATAACAAATATAATAAAGGCAAGCTAGGCCCATGGGCTACAATATATAATAAAAACATAAGAAATTCAGAGTGGGTTTGGTTTAAATCGCTAGTCAGGAAGACTCGATTTAATCATGGTTTTCTACATAAAAAATACATATTCTTCACAACACAGAGAAAGCTGTAGGTTTCATTTTTAGTGGGTACACACTATATATTTTTAAACAGTGATTTATTTTGAAAACTTTTCAGATTAGTTTTACAGCTAGATCAGAAAATGAATGATTGTTTGGTTATTTCATTTACCAAAGGTAATTGAAGCAGACATTTATGAAGTCATTGGGAGGTGAACTATCTCCAGTTCCACAGGTTAATCATTTATATTTGGAGGATTTTCTTGCCATGCTGCGTTAGGAGTAGAACATCACCAGACAGACATTTACAATGTTTTATTTAACTAAAACACCAACATTATATATTCTGGATTTTTTTCTTCAACAGCAAACGTATAGTATTTTAACAAAACAAGCATATGTCCCTCACTTCACATTTATCTCCAGACTTCTTCTCCTTGTCCAAATCTACTTCATCCCCAACAATCTTCTATTCACTGAATTTTTTGAAACTTTGCACTTTTAGAGAGAGGTAAGGGATTGACTCTGTGTACACAAATTTGCAGAGGGACAATAGAGTTGAGGTCTGTTATTTCTCATCTCTATATACTGTTTGTTTATTTGAAAACATTTTGCTGTTAACAAGCATGTTACCTCTGGAGACAAAAATCCACTGTCTGAGAACTGTGAAACTAAGCATCTTTGATTATGATGGTATCTTCTAAACTGAGTACAGAGTCCCATTGGGTAGACAGAAAGGTTAACCTAAATAATCTATACAGAAGCCTGTGGAACCTCATAAAATTGGGTCCCTAATCCATGAACTATTGGAACTCATTTACAAAACTTTTCTTAGATATTACATGAATATATTGTCTCATACTTTAGAATTAAAATTTATAATCCCTATTACATTATAGCTCAAAGATATTTCATCATGGATCTTAATTAAAACTATCTTTAGATAGGGCTTTTTCCCTCAAAAAGTGTTTTATCAAAAAAATCATGTTTTTTTTTTAAATCATTGATTTTTGTACACAGTGAAAAAATACTTTTACACTTGTAAACTTGTGCTCTAAGGTCCATTACTTAACAAATTGCCAGAACTGGAAACACTTTGGGAGACCAATACAAATGCTTTCAGGATCAGTAAACTTTTCCAGCACGTTATCCTCGGCCAGCAATCAAAAAGAAAATGTGCACTGCCTGTGCATATGCTGTGGAAGTATTTAGTCAGTTAAATGCACAATGCAATTTGGGGCAAGCTTCTTTTGGCACACCGCCTTAAAGATAATGCCTCCTGATGTTTAGATATTGGATATGTACTAAGGCCCAATTAGTTGAAATTAAGCTAGTTATCAATAATCATATTTATTTATAATGTTTGTTATATAATGTCTTTAGTCAGAGGATTGAAAACATTCAGAAAGGTCAATATTTATCACAGTTTTTCAGAGGTGGACACTGAGACACAGAAATCAAGTGATTTGCCCAAGGTAACTGCTTCAGTGTCAGAGCTGGGAAGAAAACCCTGTTCTAACTTTCATCTAACTTTGACTATAATTTAACCTATATGCTAGCAACAACCAACTGTAAACACTTCTGATGCTAACACACAATAGTCAATACCATGATTTCTGTGGTGAGGAAAATACCCATCCACCTTGATCAGGGCTAGAAAATTTCCAGTAGTAAGTGTGTGTAAATATGGGGGAGGAATAGCTCAGTGGTTTGAGTGTTGGCCTGTTAAACCCAGGGTTGTCAGTTCAATCCTTGAGGGGGGCCATTTAGTTGGGGATTGGCCCTGCTTTGAGCAGGGGGTTGGATTAGATGACCTTCTACAGTCCCTTCCAACCCTAATAATCTATGATTGTTGCTAGTTTGATTTCAGCTGCAGTGGAGATAGAACAGTACAGTTTTGGCCAGTAAGAGACAGTTTGTCTGTGCAGCAGCCACTCCTAGAGTAATGGGTCTTTAATTCTTCCAGCCAGAGTGCTGAGGTTAAGAGATGAAGTACAGAACAAAGGGTAAGTAATTTATAGGTCACCACAACCAGAACAATAGGATTGACAAACTATTAAATAGTTTTTCCTGTGAAGAGTATACATTCGTCAGAGTGCCTGCAACATTTGCAGCCAGGTTCTGTAGTTGGTCAGCAGACTCATGAGGGGAAAAACAGGAGGAAGAAGTCTCTGGGAATTGGAAGAAAGGCCAGCCCATCGTTTTGGTTACAATGATTAGTTTTTCTTACATTACATTCTTAGATTAGCCTAAGAAAATCTTTGTCTGCACTCCCACTTCTGTGGATAAAACTTTTATTGGTCAGGGGTGTGGAAAACCCCCCTGACAGACATAAATTTCACCAACAGACTTGGTGGGGTGGACAGCGCTATGTCAGCAGGAGACACTCCCACCAACATAGCCACTGCTACTCATTGGTGGTGGTTTAATTATGCTGATGGGAGAAGTCTTGATATAGAGCGGCTACATGGGAGACCTTACAGCAGTGCAGCTGTAGCGGTATAGCTGTGCCACTGTAAGGTCTATAATGTAGACATAACCTTAATCTTCTCTTATCTACTGCCATTATATTACTCACCTTCCAGCATGGAAAGTCAGCTGCATCTGCTGAAATTGGGAATACTTCCATAAATACGCTGGCAGAAAAGGAGTATGCAAGCAATACAATGTAGTATTAGCACTTCTCTCCCTAGAACTATCAACTCAAAACACCTAAGTCTCCACCTGCCCATCTTGTGGCTGAGCAATTCCACAGCAAAAGGCTTGAAGATTTAAAAACGTGTTATGGGATCTGAATCCACCCCAGGAGAATTACAGCCTTAGTTAAATGTGTGAGAGAGATGCTGAGGGATATTCTGTTTGACCGCATGGGTAGTAAACTAGTATCTATAATTGGAAACACTTAGGGCAAGAAAAATGAAAGGCATGTCTTGTTAATGAATAGTTACAATGGCATGAATGCTTTTTGAAAATATTTGAATTGCATAATTTTAGTTAAAAACTTGTGCAAGATTTTCCTATTCAGATTAATAAAATAACCTCTGCTTCCATTTGCTTTACAGGTTCTTTGGCACCTGGATATCTTCCGTCGCAGCTTCCGACAGATCACAAGACACAAGTGCATGGGAGATTCTTGCATCTTTTGTGCTCTTAAGGTAAGAGATGGGAGCAAAAAAAGAAACAGTTTGGAGAAACTGGAATTGTTTACCAGAGACTGTATTTGTGGGTTGCATTTAGTTAACCATTGACACAGGGACTGGTGAGAAGGAAAGTAAATCTACTTAGATGCAGGCTGCAGAGAGTCCTAAGATATAATGCCATACCTTCAGAATATTCAGCCAATGGGATGTGAGAGTGTCATGTTTCTGTCTTGAGTTTCCTCCATTAAATGTGTAATTACTCTCTATCCCAGAGGTGGGCAAACTACAGTGGCCTGTGGGACCCTCCTACCAGGCACCTGAGCTCCTGGCCTGGGAGGCTGTCCCTGGCCCCACCCCTGCTGTTTCCCCTGCCCCGCAGCCTCAGCTCACTCCGCCACTGGCGCAGTGCTCTGGGCGGCAAGGCTGCGAGTTTCTGGGGCAGAGCTGCTGCGGAGCCCGGCCTGTCGTGATGCTCTGTGCTGCGCAATGGCGTGGTTGACTCCAGCCGGGCAGCACGGCTGTAGTGCTGCCAGCCACCGGTGCTCCAGGCAGCATGGTAAGGGGGCAGGGAGCAAGGGGGGTTGGATAGAGGGTAGGGGAATTCAGGAGGGTAGTCGGGGGCGGGGGTGTGGATAGGGGACGGAACAGTCAGGGATGGGGAACAGGGGGGTTGAATGGGAGCAGGGGTCTGCGGGGGACAGTCAGGAATGAGAGGAGGAGTTGGATGGGGTGGCGGGGGCCAGTTAGGGGCAGGGGTTCCAGAGGCAGTCAGGGGACAGGGAGAAGAGGTGGTTGGATGGGGCAGGTGTTCCCGGGGGGCAGTTAGGAAGAAGGGGGATTGGATGGGGGGGGCGGAGGGCAGTCAGGGGACAGGGAGTGGAGGGGATTGGGGCAAGGGGGCCATAAGGGAACAGGGTGGGTTGGATGGGGCAGGAGTCCCAGGGGAGGGTGAATAGGGGGTGGGGGCTGGGTCACGACCCTCTCCCCTAACCGGTCCTCTATACAATTTCCGAAACCCAATGAGGCCTTCAGGCCAAAAAGTTTTCCTGCACCTGTTTATAGATTCATAGATGCTAGGGTCAGAAGGGACCAATATGATCATCTAGTCCGACCCCCTGCACAAAGCAGGCCATAGAACCCTACCCATACACTTCTATAACAAACCCCTAACCTATGCCTGAGTTATTGAAGTCTTCAAATTGTGGTTTGAAGTCCTCAAGCTGCAGAGAATCCACCAGCAAGTGACCCATGCCCCACGCTGCAGGGGAAGGCAAAAAACCTCCAGGGCCTCTGCCAATCTGCCCTGGAGGAAAATTCCTTTCCGACCCCAAATATGGCGATCAGCTAAACCCTGAGCATGTGGGCAAGACTCACCAGCCAGCACTCAGAAAAGAATTCTCTGCAGTAACTCAGATCCCATCCCATCCCATCCAACATCCCATCACCAACCACTGGGCATACTTATCTGGCGATAATCAAAGATCAATTGCCAAAATTAGGCTCTCCCATCATACCATCCCTTCCATAAACTTATCAAGCTTAATCTTAAAGCCAGATATGTCTTTTGCCTCCACTACTCCCCTTGGAAGGCTGTTCTATCTTTCTGGTAATGGAGTTCTACATGAAGCTAACAGAAGCCTCCATCTTATTTGAATAGTTTAATTTCTTAAACTCAGTTGTGTTTTCTATTTTGACTTTTTGATTTATTATAATTATTTTCAGCATAGTCAGTGCCCACCTCAGTATCTGCCTTTCCATAAGAGTTGCTTTAGAAACTGGTTTCAAAGTCAGGAGTTAGTAATAGAGAGAAAAGGTGAATATGCAGCATCAATGAGTGTATCTCCTGAGTTGGTCAGCTATGATAGCAGAGAGTGGAAATGTTTCTAACAAGAAAAGATAGATAGATAGTTTTGGGGAAAAAGAGTCTCTTGCCTATGAAGTCTTTAGGCTAAAAGTCTTTTTCAGATTAAAACTGTTGGGGGAAGTTTTTGAGATGATACTGGACTGTGGAAAAGCTGACTCAAGAGGCTTCTCTCACCAGCCTTACAAGTATTAAGAGTATACTGTACACCTTTATGGATACTGTTCTCAGACACCATTATTAAACCTATTTCACAGGAGGAGAAATAAGTAGTTAAATATCGTAGACATGGGCATGGGAGTAAGGAATTCTGGATTCAAATGTTGGTTCTGACACTAATTGGTTTTGTGACCTTAAGTAAATTACTTAGGCCTACATTTGCAAATGTCTCTTAATTTTGGAAGCCTCCAGTTTTGGGTGCCCAATTTGAGACACTTGATTTGCTGAGAACCCACAACTCCAGTTCAAGTTAATAGAAGCAACAGATGTTCAGGACCTCTACAAATCAGGAAAATTAGTCAGCATACTTGAAAATGTATACTGCAGCATCCCTGAGTAGCAGTTTCCCCATCTGTAAAATTTGGCAGTGATATTTTACCTAAGTGTCCGATTGGTTGAAAGGCCTAAATAAATAATTGTATTGTGGTAGCACCTGAAGGTCCCAGGACCGCCCGAGGGGGGGGCAAGTGGGGCATTTGCCCCAGGCTCCGCAGGGACCCCCAAGAGAACAGCTGAGGCTCCCGCCTCAGCCCGACCCCGCCTCCGCCCCTGCCCCTCTCCCAGAGCCTCAGCACATCCAGGAGCGTCCCTGAACAGCAACGTAGCGTGGCTGTGGTGGGGCCTGAGCTCCTCCCCGCTCAGAGCTGCATGGTAAGGGGGCAGGACTGCGAGCTCCAGCAGGGCCTGAGTTCCCTCCCCTGGGCATGGAGCTTGCAGCCCCACCCCTTTACCACGTGGCTGTGAGCAAGGAGGAGCTCAGGAGCCCCCACTGGAGCCATGCTCGCCACTGTTCAGGGACGCTCCTGGATGCAACGTGCTGAGGCTCCGGGTGAGGGGGGAGCCGGGGGTAAGAGGCCGGGCCTGATGGGGGAGTGGATAGGGGCAGGGAGTCCCGGGACAGTCAGGGGACAGGGAGGGGGGCAGAGGTTGAGGGGGGTGGTCAGGGGACAGGGAACAGGGGGGTTGGATCTGGGCATTCTGAGGGTCTGTCAGGACTCAGCGGGGGAATGGATAGGAGTCGGGCAGTCAGGGGACAGAAAGCAGAGGTGGGGTCCCGGGGTGGTGGTTGGGGGGGGTCTCTGGGGTACGGTGAGGGGACAAGGAGCAGGATAGTCGGGGATTCTGAGGGGGGCGGGCAGTTGGGGGCCAGGAAATGGGTGGGAGTCGGATAGGGGGCAGGGCCAGGCTGTTTGGGAGGCACAACCTTCCCTACCCTAAAGCTCATTCAGCAGTTTGAGGCTTGCAGAGGAGCCAAGCTGTTAGCTTTCGATTAGCGCTACCATCCCTTTCACTTCTCAAATGCCAAATTATAGTCTATATATAATTTCAGTGCCATAGAGAGATTCATGTCAGGGGAGGGTAGCTTCATTTAAAATTAGCCACTGGGGGAGGGATCACATGAGAAGAGCAATATCCTACAGCACCTAGCTCCTTCCCAACCCTACCAAGGGAGACCCCCCTCTCCTGCATTCCTGAGGCTTCAGATGGGTTATTCAGTGGTTCTCAAACTTTTGTCCTGGTGACCCCTTTCACATAGCAAACTTCTGAGTGCAACACCCTCCCACCCCCATAAATTGAAAACACTTTTTTATATATTTAACACTGTTATAAATGCTGGAGGCAAAGCGGGGTTTGAGGTGGAGGCTGACAGCTCGCGACCCCCAGTAATAACCTCATGACCCCCTGAGTGTCCCAACCCCCAGTTTGAGAACTCCTGAGGTAATTTAATTTTAGCACCCTGTGTCCATTCACATGCATGTGCTATTTTGAGCATTTCAGTTTTTGCAACATAGACTCATCCCAGATTCTGGAATAAACTCAAATGCTCAGTTCGTGGAGTATGTATATAAGCTATACCAGGGGTAGGCAACCTATGGCGTGTATGCCAAAGACGGCACACAAACTAATTTTCAGTGGCATTCACACTGCCCGGGTCCTGGCCAGCAATCCGGAGGGATTTGCATTTTAATTTAATTTTAAATGAAGCTTCTTAAACATTTAAAAAATTGTATTTACTTTACATACATCAATAGTTTAGTTATATATTATAGACTTACAGAAAGAGACCTTCTAAAAACGTTAAAATGTATTACCAGCATGCGAAACCTTAAATTAGAGTGAATAAATGAAGACTCAGAACACCACTTCTGAAAGGTTGCCAACCCCTGAGCTATACTAAAGACAAACCCACAGTAACCATCTCCAGTTTGTGAGGGACCCCATGAAGCCAGTCTTTAGGAAACAGATAAATTCATGGAGGTTTAGTCCATTAATGGCTATTAGCCAGGATGGGTAAGGAATGGTGTTCCTAGCCTCTGTCAGAGGATGGAGATGGATGACAGGAGAGAGATCACTTGATCATTACCTTTTAGGTTCACTCCTTCTGGATCACTTAGCATTGGCCATTGTCAGTAGACAGGATACTGGGCTGGATGGACCTTTGGTTTAACCCAGGATGGCTGTTCTTATTGTCTAACCTAAATGAACCCAAAGTTATGGAGACAGATATGAGTCAAGGAAGCCAGCAGAGTATCAGAAACCTGGAAAAATCACTGACTGGATGGGCTCTGGCGTTTGGTCACAAGCTGAGGTGGTTCAAAAGTTTTGGATTTTTTTTAAGCGGAATTTTTTTATAGTTTCTTTAAACAGTCAAAACACAGCAAGCAGCAAATATTTGACCACACACTTCTGAAACCCCAAACCATATTCAGGTTTTGGCAGACTAATTTCAGCTTTTCAATTAAAAAAAACACAACAAATTTTGAAGGAAAGCAGATATTGTCCGTGATTTTTTTTCCTGCTTTTTAGAAACCCCTAGTTTTTGATCCAAAAAAAGTTTTGATGGAAAATATTTGTCCAACCCTTTTAATGAGCTTTCGTGCCTTTTAGCACTAGCTGATGCTGAGAACCAATGATACCTTGTAAAGAAGTTTTCTCAAAACTGGGTTTGTGCTGAGATGTGGAAGGTTTATTTTTCCCAGGGCTGCCTGGGGGGGCAAGTGGGGCAATTTGCTCCAGGCCCTCACGAGAATATAGTATTGCAATTTTTTTTAGGGAAGGGGCCCCCGAAATTTCTTTGCCCCAGGTCCCCTGAATCCTCTGGGCGGCCCGGGAAGGTCCTAATCCTGTTTTGCTAAGCACTTTACATACACATTATAAAAAGATGGTCCCTGCTCCAAAGAACTTGCATCCTAAGTATGAGCCAACAGTTTGGTACAATAAAGTGGCGGGGGGAGCACAAGGTAACAGTGAGATTATAATAAGTGAAAAAGCAGTAATCACAATATGCTAGCTGTGTAACCATTTTTGAATGACTTGTAGGCATCATGGCAGAGACAAGTTTAAAGGATGAATTCAAAAGAGGGTAGTTTAGTGGCATGCTGGATTTTTATAGCATGGATCTCCCATGCATAGGGACAGCAAAGGAGAGAGCACAAAGATGTCAAATTTTCCATGTGTACATGGACCATGAAAATTTGATATGGAACAGAGGTGAGGGTCGATGGCTAGATACCAGTGGTTTTCAACCTTTTTTGCAGAACCCTACAAAATTTCAAATGGCTGTGCGGACTCCTTTGGAAATATTGAACGTAGTCTGCAGACTCCCTGTGGTCTACAGGCCACAGTTTGAAAACCACTGCTCTGTGAGAGGAGATATGTAGAACTCTGCTAAGCCCTGAGGGATGACACATAGTTTGTGATTATGGTGGAAAAGAGGGAGTCGTTGGAGGGCCAAAAAGGAGGAGGAGATGTGTTGAAACAATGAGCCAGAAGATAATTGCAGCAGCATTTTGAATGCTCCCTTGAATGCAAGATATGCTGTTGTTAAGGCCAGGAAGGGAGGAGGTTTCAGTAGCTGAGGAGCAAGATAATGAAGGCCTGGATGAAAGTTGCAACAATGTGGATAGAGCAGAAAGGCTGAATATTAGAGATGTTGCATAGGAAGAAGTGGCAAGATTTGGCAAACGACTTGGATGTATGGGATTAGAGAGAGACCTGAGTTGAGGATGATAGATTATGGCCATGAGGGACGAGGAGGATGATGGTGATGTCTGTGGTAACCAAAGATGAGAGGAAGGGAGAGGGCTTAAGGGAAAAGATCAAGGAATTAAGTTTTGTCTACGCCGAGTTTTAAGCTAACAGCAGGACATCACAAGAGTGAAATCAAATTCTGGCTAAGATTTTAGTTTGAATAAAAGTGGCTCTAAAATGGAGCTGTGAGTCATCAGTATAAAGATTATTGTTAAAGACGTGTTTTTGAATGAGGTCACCAAGAGAGATTGTGTAAAGGGAGAAGAGGGTGCCAGGATGGAGCCCTATTGGACCCCACCACTGAATATTGGACTGTGGATGAAGAAGATCCTCTGAAGGAAACATGGAATGATTTGAGATGTAGGAGAACCAGGAGAGGAAAGAGTCATGAAAACCAAGGGAAGATGAGTCATCAATAAGAGTGTGGTTGGCTGGTGTCAAAGGCAGTCAATAGCTGAAGGAGGACAAGGATTTGAGTGTAGTTTACAAACTAAATGTTTGTGAAGTGTGTAGAGGTTCACAGTGTTTGTTAAAGCTAGTTAGTGGCAGATGTGAGCCCAGAACTTAAAAGATCTGAGTTTATAGCCCTGTGCTTATTCTTAACTTGGTCTTCTTCCTCCAATCTTTCTGTGATTGAGAATACCTATATTTATGGGTTTTATATCTAAAGTTGATATCCATGCTATGTTAATCACAATCTTTAGCAAGTTTTCATCAGAGCTTTTGCATCATACAGAATTCTAAAAATCTTTCTCCCAGTTCAGGAAGCTTACATGCAGTTGGTGCAGTGTTCCTATGCATTATGAAAGCCCAGAGGCAAAGTTAAAAACTCAGCAGAGTTTATGTATTAAGCCATTTTTACTGAGTAAATTAAATTATTCCCTTTAAGAAACATCCCTAAATGTAGTTAAAGGCACCAGTACTTGACAAGAAAGAAAGAAGGGGGGAGGCGGTGGGGATAGAAACTCCAGATTAGATTTAATTCAAGCCAAAGTCTTGTAATTGTTTCTCATTGTAAAAAACAGTTTCTTTGAAAAAATACTGTGTAAGAAATCCTCTTAGGGAACTATAATGCAGGAGTTGGCCAAGATTCTAACGTTTGACATAGAACTATTGGGAAGGAAGGAGTGGGTAAACCCAATTCCAATGTCATCCTTCTATTCAGCAAATGTGCAGAGCACGATCTTGTGATCACAAACACAATCCTGAGACAAAGAAACAAGTTCAAAACAACTTGGCAATACCCCCACTCAAAACAGTGGAACCTCCTAGATTATGTCATTGCAAGAACACAGAGATGTCCAAATCACCCATGTCATGAGAGGAGCCTATGATTGCTGGACTGACCACTCCCTGGTGAGGTCAGTCATCTCCATCAGGATTGTACCGAAACATAGAAAGCAATCCACATCGCACGGATGGCAATATGACATCCAAAGACTTCAATCCTCAGTACACCAAGAAAACTTCCAAACACTCTTCAGTGAAAAACTGGCCATATGCGCACCTGGAAATGACAAGACAAGTGTCAAGGAGCACTCAGAAGCCCTAAAATAGACCATCCATGCGGTTTGTGAGAAATCCTTTGGCTTTGCTACCCACTGCCATCAAGACTGGTTTGACAACAACAACATTGAGATTACAGCCCTTTTGGACTAGAAGAGAAAAGCTTTCTGTGACTGGCAAAACCAGCCACTATCCAGTCGGAAGCAGAGCGCTTTCCATCAGCTCAAAGCTGAAGTTCAAAGGATGATCCGAGAAATCAAAACAAATTGTGGAAGGACAAAGCAAAAGAAATCCAAACATTTGCTGACAGACATGATATGCAGAGGGTTTTTTTGGGAGACAAAGACCCTGTACAGACCAAGCTCACGTGGGCTTATACCTCTGATATCCAAAGATGGTAGTGCCCTTCTTAAAGATAACAAATCCATCAAAGACTGCTGGAAGGAACAGCATCAAAAGCTTCTAAATTGAGACTCTCTGCTGTAACTGATGACACCATTGACTGTATCCCTCAGCACCCAATCTGGGAAACTCTTGCCTGCTCACCAATATCTGAGGAGGCCTGCAAAGCAGTTAAATGAAAAACAATAAAACACCAGGTCTTGGTGGCATACCAGCTGAAGTACTGAAAGTTGGGGGGGAGAAACACTGACTAACAGGCTTCACTTGCTGCTCCTCAAAATCTGGCACTCTGAAGAAATCCTTGCTGACTTACATAATGCTAACATCATCACCGTTTTCAAAAAGGGAGACGGCTGACTGTGGCAACTATCGAGGCATTGCCCTTCTCTCCATCGCTGAGAAGATTCTTGCTAGACTCTTGCTGAATCACCTGCTTCCTGTTGCAGAGGAAGTACTTCCAGAGTCAGCCCTAGTGTGGCTTCAGACCATCACAAGGCACAACTGGCATGATTTTTGCAGCCAGGCAGATCCAGGAAAAATGTCAAGAACACCATCAGGAGCTGTATATGACACTTATCGATCTGACCAAAGTCTTCAACTCTGTCAACCATGAGTCTCTATGGAAAATCATGTCAAAGTTTGGTTGCCCAAGCACATTTATCATTATTGTAAGACTCTGCCATGACCAGATGACTGCCTCCATCTTGTGTAGCAGCTCTACCTTTGAGCCCTTTGTCATCTCAACTGGTGTAAAACAAGGTTGTGTACTGGCACCCACCCTTTTCTCCATTTTCTTAGCAGCTATGAAAACATTAGCCCAAGACTGTCTAATATAGGGCATTGCCATTCAATATTGGATTGACAACAACCTCTTCAGCCTTTCTCATCTCCGTGCCAGAACTAAAGTAATATCAGCAACAATAACTGAACTGCAGTGTGCAAATGATTGTGCTGTAGTTGCACACTCAAAGGAGGATCTACAAGCTGCCCTTAATTGCTTCTCTGAAGCTTACGAAAGCCTGGGGCTAACTCTGAACATCGGCAAAACAAAAGTTCTCCACCAGCCAGTCCCTGGTCAATCATCAGACCCAGCAAGGAAGATCTACATCGACAAAGAAGAACTGGAAAATGTAGAATACTTTGCCTATTTTGCCAGCCATCTCTCACAGAGGGCAAACATAGACATCGAGATTCAGCACAGAATTTGCTGTACCAGTCTAGTCTTTGGCAGACTGTCTCACTGGGTGTTCAACAATCACAACATCAGAACACATACTAGACTTTTGGTTTATAAAGCAGTGGTAATCCCAACTCTCCTCTACGGCTGTGAGACTTGGGTGACCTATAGAAAATATCTGGAAAAACCCGGAACACCAGCAGCTGCATTTTCTTCGGAAGATCCTCAGCATAAAGTGGGAGGATTATCGCACTAACATCAGTGTCCTCACAGAGGCTAACATCTTCAGTGTTGAGGCCCTGATTATCCAACACCAGCTGAGGGGGAGCGAGCACTGTGTGTGCATGCCTAATGTATGCTTATTGAAACAACTGCTGTATGCCCAACTCACCAAAGAGAGTGGAAACGGAGGCCAAAAGAAATGCTTTAAAGACACTGTCAAGATAAACATTGAGAGATGTGGCATTGACACCACACGCTGGAGAACAACAGCCTGGGATAGGGATAACTGGTGAAAACTTGTCAGAGAGGGAACATCCACTTTTGAGGAAAATTGCCTTGCCCTGGATGCAGAAAAACGCTAGAAAAGAAAGGAAAGACAACTGTCACGCAGCAATCGTGGCCCAACCCTGTCTTCCAATACCATCTGCAATGTCTGCTAATGAGCCTGTGGCTCAAGGATCAGACTCCTCAGTCACCGAAGGAACCATGAAAAACAAAACCTGTGAAGAGAGATCATCTTTGACCTTGAGGGATCGCCGACAACTGTGTAAAACTTCCAAAGTCTATTCAGTGGCTTTCAGGATCTCTTCTGACTTTTATTGCTGTGATATGTAAAATTGTGCAGGAGAAAAAACAAATATGAAGAAATCTGTTTGTGATTAGTAGAATTGTCTCATTCTTGTTGTACACAACCAGCCTACTTACCTTACAATTGCAAAATAGTGCACATACTGTTTTATCTGTTGTGACGGCAGGAAACCATCATTATTAATCTGTGCAAAATGCTGCTACACCTGCATAAACACTTGAGATTTTGCAGGTTACAATTTGTTGTTGTTTTATGTTTGCTATTTTGAAATTGAATATTAAAAACTACAGTAAAATTGAATTATAAAATAAAGGAAAATAATATAAAAAGAAAAAGCTAAGTCACCAGGTGATACATGGAGAGGCAGAAATTGAAGAGCCTCTTGCTACATGCTCATGGAAAGGAGGCAGAGAGCCAAAGATTGTTTTCAGACTATTTCCTGGCTTCATGTAACCTTTGAAAGGGATACTGATACTATGGTGAGAGTATGCTGTACATAAATTCCTGGATTGATGGGTATATATTTATAGTGTAAGTTAAGTAACTTTTATATCCATTTGACTTCAAAACCTTTTGGCCATATGTTGGTCACATTGAGGAAACAAAAGACCTTGCATTAGTAGGAACATTGCCAGTAGATTGCGGGAAGTGATCATTCCTCTCTATTCAGCACTGGTGAGGCCACATCTGGAGTATTGTGTCCAGTTTGGGGCCCCCCACTACAGAAAGAATGTGGACAAATTGGAGAGAGTCCAGTGGGGAGGGCAACAAAAATGATTAGGGGGCTGGGGCACGTGACTTGTGAGGAGAGGTTGAGAAGAGAACTGGGCTTATTTAGTCTGCAGGAGAGAAAAGTGAGGGAGCATTTGATAGCAGCATTCAACTACCTGAAGGAGGGTTCCAAAGAGGGTGGAGCTGGGCTGTTCTCAGTGGTGGCAGATGACAGCACAAGGAGCAATGGACTCAAGTTGCAGTGGAGGAGGTCTAGGTTGGGTATGAGGAAAAACTATTTCACTAGGACCGTGGTGAAGCACTGGAATGGGTTACCTAAGGAGGTGGTTAAATTAAAGCTGTGGCTGGGAGGATTTAATTGGAGTTGGTCCTGCTTTGAGTAGGGCGTTGGACTAGATGACCTCCTGGGGTCTCTTCCAACCTAATCGTCTATGATTCTATAATTTGGTCCATCAAGTCAGGCATCCCATCTTCAGCAGTGGTCTGTTCCTGATGCTTGAGGGAAAAGAGCCTAGCTTCATAGTGCTCTCACAGTACGAATAACTAAAGCTGCATCGTTTTAATTCTTGCCACATATTACTTGGCTTTGTTCATGAATTGATATGGAATTCATTTTGAAATCACTCCAAACACAAATGGGCAACCAGCCTTTTGAAGTAATCTGATATGTATACATTTATGAAAGTTAGGTAAAAGGTACTTGTACTATAGCTTGCAGACCCTCAGCTGGAATCACAAACTCCATACCAACAATGCTCCTCAGTTGTTGTGACATAGTTTAAAGTTTCTTATTAACCCAGCTGCCACAGTGTGCAGTAATGCTACCATAACACTAAAACAGCTTGCTGATTTATAATTAATGCTGAAGTCTGCTGTGTTCTATATTGTTTTGCTGTTTCTAGTGCATGACTTTGCTTTGGTGTCTGTTTATCTCAGCTCTGGGGGGGCGGAGGGAAATCCGTCCACTGTACTGAGCTTTACACAAAGAGTTTGTTCTCCTTCCAGGGATTGTACTGGGAGCTCCAGTGCCAGGATATAGGACAGAGTGTTTTTTGTTCGCAAAGAATAATGCTGCATTGATTGATAAATTCCAGTGAGGCTGCTCTATTAGTAATTTTATCATGTACAACAAAAACAGGAAGAATGTGAATTTTCTTTGTAGAAATAGTGTTTTCTAAAGTGAAAGCTGAGGACAATAGCAAGTTTGATTACCTTCAGAAACAGAAAGAATTGTTCAGGGTGCTGATTATGTGCATATTTGGAGAGTGAAGATTTATTGTAAAAAGTTCCTGAAGTGGCTGAAAAATTAGGTAGTATATTGGTTGGGAAAGTCTTTATAATGCTGTTTCCAAATGAGGCTGTGACCCTGTGGCAAAACAATAGCAAAAATCTATTAAATAAAAGTTTGTGTGTTTAATGGGCAGAGAATGATGTGGGAGAAAGCACAAAGGTGATTGTGAGAGAAATAGATACACAAGGTACCCAGGACGAGTCTACGCTAGAAGCGCTACATTGGCGCAGCTGGTGAAGATACTCTATGCTTGTGGGAGAGAGCTAGGGTGACCATATTTCCCAAAGAGAAAATGGGACAGGCTGTTGCCCATTGATGGAACCCTGTGAGGGGAGGGAGTGGGGGCCCATTCTGTTGCTGGGTCACTGGAACTCTGTGCCGCTTCGCCCACCCGCCCCCCCCCCGCCCCCAGCTATTGCCCAGTTGCTGGAACTCTTTGGACACCACTCACCCCACCCCATTTGAAGCTGTTGTCTGGTCACTGGAACCCTGCAGGGAGGGAGCCCACATGCTAGAACACTGCTCTCCCCATCCCGCCCTGCCTCTCCCCTGTGGGGGGCTGGCATCTCTGCTCACAACTCCGTACCGCACCCCACTTTTTTGATAAAAGTGAGCATTTATCCTGTTTGCTTTTGCCAACTGATCAAGTCAGCAAGAGCAAACAGGACAAATGCCTTCTTTTTGGGAAAAAAGTTGGGATGGCCAGGGCCGGGCTTAAAAGAGGGATTGTCATGGCCAAAACGGGACATATGTTCACCCTAGAGAGAGCTCTCCCATCAGCATAATAGCTACCACCTCTCGCAGAGATGGAGTTATATTACACTGTCCATACCTATGCTTACGTCTGTGTAACTTGCATTGCTCAGCAGTGTAGCTTATTCACACACCTGCGTGACATATGTTGTACCGACATAAGTGGTAGTACGTACAAGCCCCCAGACTAGTATCATTCCAGTGGCAGGTTCAGGAAGCAATATGAGACTAGGAGAGTATTGAGGGACAGAAATTATGTAGAACCTTGAAGACAAAGGTAAGACATTTGAACTGTGATGTGGTGGAGAGGGGGAAAAAGTGGAGAGATTAAGAGAAGAGTTTGACATGGGCAGATTGGGTAAGAAAGATGATTTTTGCAGTTGAGTTTTGTATGGACTGAAGCAGGGTGATGTGTATGTGAAAGACCAGGGAGTAGGAGGTTATCATACCAGTATAAGCGAAGGGCATGATCTGAGATTAAGAAAAGAGAGATTTAGTTTGCATAATTTAAAATGATAAAACTGCAGGGAAAACCACTTCCTTCCACCTAATGTTGTGTGACAGGAAAGTCTTGCTCTGGTGAAAAGGTAGGCAAAGAGCTTATCCTGGGAAATACAGGGGACGGAAAGCAGAAAGACAGCATTTAAGTCCCTTGACTCCAATTGGATACTTTTATTAGGTCTCTGATTGGAGAATTTCAATAGCAGTCCGTCCTGCCTGCACAGCTGTGGCTCCCCGCTTGCCAGGAGGCTATCCAGTGTGCTTGGGCATTTCATCCTCAGTTCCTTCTCAGCTGCTCCTGGCTAGAGACAGAGCTAAGAGCTGTCCCATCACGGACTGTTAACTCCCTAAAGTTTTGCAAATTTTAGCTTTCTTTGAAGCCTTTTGTTTGTTTTAAGTTGGCCATGTCAAAAAAAGGATGTGGTGGGGGGGGAGAAAGAAAAGGGAGGGAAAAAAAAAGAAAGAGTTTGCTTCCCACCAACCCTGGTGGTGGTGGGGACCCTCCTGTACAAGGGTATGCCTGACTCTCCAGGCTTCATAAAGTGACTTAGCTGCAAAGAATCTATCCCAGCTTTTGGACTGCAGTGCGTTCACTGCCTGGGGGAAAAGCACAATCCACAAAAGTGTGGTTGGTGCCATCAGTTAAAGTCCAGGTCCAGGAAGGATAAAAAGTTAAGGCTTAAACTTCCACTCATGGAGTCAACTCTTCAACCCCTGGAGTTATCACTTCAATTTTCTTTGTCAAAGGCAGGTGTTCCCAAGGAGATGAGCCACTTACTCAAGACCATTGGTAGCGAGTGAACTCCCATTTGGGGAGGCTAGCCCACCATCTCTTCTATCTGAAGTCTCACCCTCCAGAGCCTCGAGCGCCAGGCTGCCGGACCCCCGTGCGCTGGGCCGAACCTCCTCCTCCCCCTCAGTGCTGGGCCAACCTGCTGGCTCGACCACCTCTACTCCCCTGGCTGGCCCCAGCACTGCACCATGCCACCCCAGGCTGCTGACAGGCCTGAGTTCAGAGCTACCGTCAGGAGCTGAGCCCCCGTGCCCCACCAGCTTCAGGTAGAGAAGGAGGGTGGGACCTTGGGGCGCAATATGGGCGGGGCACAGCCTTGGTCAGGGGAGGTCTAGCCTGCCCTGTCCTATGATATCAGCCACCCATGCTCAACACCACCAAGCAAAGGTCTGAAAGTCCCCATAATGAGCCCCAATCAAGATGGAAATTATATCCAGCTCCATTGGTATGGATGGCGCCAAAGCTGTCAGAGCAAGTTGGTCTGCCCAAAGACCAATTGGGCACGGGCAAGGAAGTACCTGTACTGTGGGGGCTTGAAAAGCATGGAAGATTCTCCTCAGTGAAGGCTACATGTCGACGTGGTCACCGGCACTGACCCCAGTGTCTGTGGCACCGACGGACCAGATGACTAGGTCCACGTCTCTGGCTCCATCAGTACAAGCCTCTCTGTGCCAACGTTGTCCGCACTGGTGAATTTCTGGTGCGCAACAGATCTCTTGATGTCTGACACACTGGACTCCGGTGCCAAGTTTTCCCAGAGCATTGGACTCAGTGAGATCTCCATGCCGTGCACCACCTTTTTCCTCATCAGAGTCAGATAGTGAGTGAGAGGACTTGGGTTCCTACTACTAGTTCGACCCACCATACGAGTCCCAATTTCATCATGGACACCAGGCTACAGTGCCCCCGCAACCCTCAACCTCCAGCTGCAAGCCACCTACCCGCATGGCTGTACTGGGACCCTGGCAGGCCCAGAAGCAGCAAGCCTCCCAGGCCCCTAGTGTGGTATACTAGCAGGCTGGGAGCCACCCTCCTTCAGCTGCAGCATCAAAGTGTTCGGAACCTCCTGAGCACCTAGGGGAGGAAGCTGAAGCTGAAGCAGAAATGGTAGACACCCCTCAAGCTTGTTTCTTGTCGTCCTCACCTGATGAGGTGGTGACGTCCCCTCTATCATTCATGGTGGATGATTTAAAGTCATTCCAGGACTTCGCTCAGAGCATAGCAGAAGCCCTGCAAATACAGCTGCACCAAGTGACTGAACCTCACCACAAACTGGTGGACATTCTATACTCTTCTACCTCTGCCAGAGTGACCCTCCCAGTTAATGAGGCACTCCTGGATCCTTCCAGAGTTAGTGGCAGACCCCTGTGTCTGTCCCGCTGACATGCAAGCGGGCAGACATAGTATTGTCTCTGAAGGGCACAGAATTTTTATTTTCTCACCCCCCTCCAAATTCATCTTTGTGGATGTGGTTAATTGCAATACCAGTTTAAATCCACCCCGTATGACCAAGATGGGAAACGCTTGGACCTGTTTGGCAGAAGAGCGTATTTGTCAGCCACTCTTCAGTTCCAGGTAGCTAATTATCAGTCCTCGTTGGCCAAATATGACTACCAGAACTATGTGAAACTAGGTTCCTTTATTAATCAGCTCCAGACTCCCCAGAAGACCAATTTATGGCCATAATTAACAAGGGTCAGCTGGTGGCGAAAACATCTCTCCAGTCCGCATTATATGTAGAAGTCGTGGTGGCACATTCAAGTTCCATGGCCGTGATTGAGAGAAGGGCTTTCTGGCTGCTGTTGTCCGGCTTCCCTAAAGAGGTCCAAACCATGACGGAGGACCTTCCTTTTGACGGAAATGAAGCTGTTCGCTGAAAAGACAGACACATCTCTTCTCACATTGAAGGATTCTCGGGCAACTCTTCGTTCCCTAGGGATATACACACTGACCTACAAGAGAAAATACAGCCCTCAACCACCATTTAAGTCCCACTCATCGTAGTACACGCCTCAGTGGTCATCACAGAGATCTTATGAACCGTAGTGAAAGAAATCAAAGTTCCCCAAGTGGAAGCACTTGGGATCACAACCAACTTTGTCTCAGCCCTCAAGCTTGAAATGGCAGTTTTGACAGGTTGGTTGAAGCACCTGTACAACACTCTGCTTGCCACCTAATGCTGGGAAATCTCACTTCTCCTTTGAGAGATCACATTACTTCGTTCCACAGCACCTGGGATTGGTTAACCTCCAGCAAGTGGGTGTTGGAAATCATCCAGAACGTATATGCCACCCACATTGCTTCTCTTCTGCCTCCCAAACACCCTTTCCCATCCCTGTTCAGGGACCCTTCTCACGAGAGTCTGCTATATCAAGAGGTAAACCATCTCCTCAGCATAGGAGCTATAGAACCTGTTCCCATACATCTCAGAGGCAAAGGCTTCTACTCTTGTTACTTCTTGATACCAAAGAAAAAGGGAAATGGAGACCATACTGGACCTCAGAGGGCTCAACTGATCAGTCAAAGCAAGGAAATTCAAGATGGTCACCCTATAAATGATCATTAGAAGAAGGAGATTGGCTCTCGGCCCTCAACCTTCAAGAGTGACACGTACTTCCAAATTTCTTTCATACCAAGTCACAGGTGTTACCTCAGATTCACACTGGGCCAGGATTCCTACCAATACACAGCACTCCCTTTTGGCCTGTCATCGGCCCCCAGGGTGTTCTTCAAGATCTTTTCCGTAATAGCAGCCCACTTATGCTTTCAGGGCATAATGATTTATCCCTATCTGGATGATTGACTGCTCAGGGCATGGTCCTACACAGAAGCCTAATGAGTCACTCAGACCACGTGGGACCTGTTCCTCAATCTAGGCCTACAGATCAACAAACAAAAATCTACCTTAACACCGGTTCAAAGGCTAGAACTCATAGGAGCCGACCTCAACCACATTCAGATGAGGGCACTCCTTCCACATCACAGATTTCTCAGTCTCTCCTCATTGATAGAACCAGTACAATCCAGTCCCCAAATCTCGGCCAGACATTTCTTTCAGCTTCTGGGGCACATGGCCATAGTTATAGCTCATACTAGACTATGCATGAGATGCCTTCAAGCATGGTTTGCTTCAATTTACAGGCCGAACAGAGACAACATAGGCAAGCTTCTATCGATGCCCACCAGGGTGAAGCAATCCTTAGACTAGTGGAAGGACTTAGTAAACATCTCTAGGGGAATCCCGTTTGCTCAGTCTTCTCCATCCCTTCTCCTGTCTGCTGATGCATCTCTCATGGCATGGGGAGCGCATCTCCAGTGGTCACTCGGTAGCGGGCAAATGGTCTCCAGCAGAGATGTGCCTCCACATCAACCTGCTTGAGCTCAGAGCAGTCTGAAACATTTGTGCTCACTTCCTCCCATTGATCAAGGACACGCATACAACATAGTCTACATGTGCTATCTAAACCGACAGGGAGGCACCAGGTCTCATTCCCTGTGCGTAGAAGCAATGAAACTATGGAACTGGTGCATATTCCACAACATCCTAGCAGTGGCCTGTATATTGGGAATACACAACACGACAGCCAACTGTCTCAGCTGCAAATTCCTGCATGACCACAAATTGAAAATAATCGGCAATTCTACGCAGCATATTCCAACAATTGGGAATGCTGGTAATTAACTTGTTTGCTACTCACCAGAACAAGAAATGTCCACAGTCCTGCTCCAGGCCGGGGATCGAACGACGCTCCATGAGAAATGCTCTCTTCCTTCCTTGTGACAAGGGCCACCTTTATGCCTTTCTCCCATTCCCTCTATTGCTGAAAGTCCTGTTGAAGATAAAAAGGGAAAAAGCAAACATCATTCTGATCGCCCACACCTGGCCCAGGCAGACATAGTACCCTTATCTTTCACATCTGGCATTATGTCTACTGATCACTTCTTACCTCCTGTCGCAGAACGAGGGTCACACTCACCACCCCAATCTGCAGATTCTGCAACTCAAAACGTGGATCCTTCATGGTATCAGCACATAGAAACATCTTGCTCTGAGGAGAAACAGGAGGTGCTATTACACAGTAGAAAGGGCACTACTTGTTTTACCTACCTTCAGAAATGAAAGACGTTCCAGATCTGGTGCCAACCAGAGGGTGTCACTCCTAATTCAGCCACCCTACTGGTGTCCTAAACTACCTATTAACCTTAAAGAAATTGGGTCTCTTCCTTCAGTAGGTAGAAGGCTACTCAATCTTCTCCCACCCAACTATGAAGAGGTTTCTTAAAGGCATAGCAAACCTCTTCCCATGGCACCCTGTTCCCCAATGAGACCTCAATCCAAAGCTAAAAGGACTGACTAGACCACCATTTGAACTGATGGCCTCTTGTTCACTAACTCACCTTTTCAGCAACACAGCATTCCATTACCATCGCTTTGGCCAGAAGGATAGGGGAGATAGAAGCTTTGATGGTACATCCCCTTTTGCTGTGTTCTTCCCTGACAAGGTCACACTTGGACCACATCCAGAGTTCACCCCTAAAGTGACTTCTGCATGTCACATGAATCAACTTATTCAGCTTCCAATGTGTTATCCCAAACCTCATGAGGACAACAGGGAAGCCATCCTCCATATGCTTGACATGAGAAGAGCCTTGGTCTTCTATTTGGATACAAAAAAGACTTTAGAAAATCTCCTGAGACTCTTCCTCTCCATTGCTAATAGATTGAAAGGTGCAGCGATCTCAGACCAGCAGCTCTCCAGGTGGGTCTCTGGCTGTATTATAAACTCTACCAGTTTTGTGGATCCCATGAGGTCAGTCTCCACATCGATCGCCTTCTCCAAGGGATTCCCTATATCAGAGATCTGCAGAGCAGCTACCTGGGCATCTGCGCATACCTTTGGAGAACACTATGCCATCCTGGGAGATTTGGCTACAGATGCCCAATTTAGTGTCACAGTACTGTGATCTATCTCAGACTCGACTCTGAAATCCCAGCCTCAAGTAGTGGGTACTGCCTGGGAGTCACCTACATTGGCGCACCCATAGGGATACTAGTCGAAGATAAAGAATTTACTCACCTTGTGCCCTAATGATGGTTCCTCGAGATGTGTCCCCCTATGGGTGCTCCATGATAAATTGTCCTCATCTCTACTTTGGAGTTCCTCTAGTTGATTCTGTGGTAGAGAGAGAATTAAGGAGGAAATGCCTATGCACGCTAGCTAACCTCGTGGCAGATGGGAGCTGTGCATGCAGGATGGACTGCTATTGAAATGCTTTGAACAGCAGCACAGGGACACGCACACGCCTACAGTAGAGAAGTCATAGGGACACACATATTGAAGAACCATTGTTACTGTACAAGATGAGTAACTTCTTCCTCCTGTCCAGACAGACGATGTAAAACTATGTAGTTTGACAGTATGGTGCTTAAATATGTTGCTTAAACATTGTAAAATCCATAGGATAAAATAGATATGGGTGCCTTTGCTGATTAATGTAAAAATTAGTGCTGTCGATTAATCGCTGTTAACTCATGCAATTAACTAAAAAAAATTAACCACAATTTTAAAAAATGTATTGCAATTAATCACATTGTTAAACAATAGAATACCAATTGAAATTTATTAAATATTTTGGATGTTTTTCTACATTTTCAAATATATTGATTTCTATTACAACACAGAATACAAAGTGTACAGTGCTCACTTTATATTACTATTTTTTATTACAAATATTTGCACTGTAAAAATGATAAACAAAAGAAATAGTATTTTTTGATTCACCTCATACAAGTAGCTTAGTGCAACTTCTTTATTGTGAAAGTGTAACTTACAAATGTAGAATTTTTTTTGTTACACAACTGCACTCAAAAACAAGGCAATGTAAAACTTTAGAGCCTACATGTCCATTCAGTCCTACTTCTTGTTCAGACAATTGTTAAGACAAACAAGTTGTTTACTCATACGGGAGATACTGCTGACTGCTTCTTATTTACAGTGTCACCTAAAAGTGAAAATAGGTGTTTGCATGGCACTTTTGTAGCTGGCATTGCAAAGTATTTACGTGCCAGATATGCTAAACATTCATCTGTCCCTTCATCCTTCACCATTCCAGAGGACATGCTTCCGTGCTGATGATGCTCCTGATGATGCTTCCATGCTGTTGATGCTCATTTTAAAAAAAAGTGTGTTAATCAAATTTGTGACTGAACTCCTTGGGTGAGAATTGTGTCTCCTGTTCTATTTTACCTCTATTCTGCCATATATTTCATGTTATAGCAGTCTCGTATGCTAACCCAGTACATGTTTGCTTTAAGAACACTTTCACAGCAGATTTGACAAAACGCAAAGAAGGTACCAATGTGAGATTTCTAAGGATAGGTAGAGCACTCGAGGTTTAAAAATCTGAAGTGCCTTCCAAAATCTGAGTGGGACGAGGTTTGGAGCATGCTTTCAGATGTCTTAAAAGAGCAACACTCCTATGTGGAACCTACAGAACTAGAACCAGCAAAAAAGAAAATCAACCTTCTGAAGGTGGCATCTGACTCAGATGATGAAAATGAACATGCATCAGTCCCTTCTGCTTTGGATCATTATCAAGCAGAACCCGTCATCAGTGTGGACGCATGTCTTCTGGAATGATGGTTGAAGCATGAAGGGACATATGAATCTTTAGCGCATCTGGCACATAAATATCTTGCAATGTCAGCTACAATGGTGCCATGCAAACGCCTGTTCTCACTTTCAGGTGACATTGTAAAAAAACCCTGGGCAACATTATTTCCTGCAAATTGTAACCAAACTTGTTCGTCTGAGCGATTGGCTGAAGTAGGACTGAGTGGACGTGTAGGTTCTAAAGTTTTACATTGTTTTATTTTTGAATGCAGTTATTTTTTGTACATAATTCTACATTTGTAAGTTCAACTTTCATGATAAAGAGATTGCATTACAGTACTTGTATTAGGTGAATTGAAATAAACTATTTCTTTTGGTTTTTACAGTGCAAATATTTGTAATAAAAATAAAGTGAGCACTGTACAATTTGTATTCTGTGTAATTGAAATCAATATATTTGAAAATGTAGAAAACATCCAAAAAATTTAAATAAATGGTATTCTATTATTGTTTAACAGTGCGATTAATCACGATTATTTTTTTAATTACTTGACAGCCCTAGTGTAAATTAAAATGCTCCCCGCAATTCTTTTTGAAGTTAATGAATTGCTTTGATGAATTGGGTTGGGTGAGTAACAAATTTCATAACTTTTCTGCTGCTATTGTTTGAATTGGGACAGTTTTCTGTAAGACTGGGTTAATAGTTTTAACAGCTCACTAGTTTGCTTTGGGAAGTCTACATCTAAAGGACTAGAAATCAGTGAAACTGAGCATGATTTATTTTTAAGGAACCTAAAGTTAGGCTCTTGAATTCTTATTTATAGACCACAAGTGAGTATCTTTCCAAAATTGCTGAACATCCAACACCCATCTTAGTTCTATCAGCTCTGACACTTGCTGTAATGACCTTGGTCAAGTCACTTAGCTAATCTATGCCTTCATTTCCCCTTCTGTAAAATGTGGGTGATAACAATGACTCAGAGTGATTGCGAGACATTCATTAATGGTTTTAAAGTGCTCTGCATTTATCTGATAGAAAGTGCTAGAGAAAGGCAAAGTTGTTTTGTTTCCCTGTTTTTCCAAGGTCTATTGAAATGAGAAGATTCGGGTGTGAAGCACTGTCACTTGGATATAAAAAACTGCCTGGCTTTGGCCTTTAAGTCTCAGAGAGCAATTCCCATGGCAGAAAACAGAGTCTGAGAATTAGCCCACACAATTATCTTTGAGTACATTAGAAATCTTTCCATTAAGCATAACTGATAAGCAGGGTGTGGCATTGCCTGATGCTTGTGAAGAGGGAATTCTCTTCTTGGGCTCTGTAGCCTTCTCTTCACTAGGACTTTCTCACCATTGGTTTGGCACTGGTAGTAGCAATATTAGAAGAGCTACAGTACCTAGCACAGTGGTGTCCCAGTTTGAAGTTATGTCTACACTGCATTGTAAGCCCAAGGTTAGTGGAGCTTGAGTTAGCAGACCTGGCTTGTTAACCTATGGCTTGAGCATCTATGTTTATTTGTAAATCCATGTTAGGAATGTTGAACCATATACTCACACCTGGAGCTCCAGCATTTACACTGCATAATGCAGGCCCAAGTCCAAGCACCCATATCCCAGACTTCCAGCACCCTCCCAAAATGTGGCTTCCCTTTGTTCATAGTGGAGTGTGAGAAAACTTGACTGTCCGCCAAACTTGGCTTTCCAGAGGATGAAGAAAGTCAGCCTGTGGGATTGTGGAATATTTTTGGCAGACTCCGAGAGCGTGAGTCCCATGAGACGGCATCTGGACAGCAAAGTAATAGGGCTTGAACCATGGATCCTGGCTTGATTCAGGTTCACACCCTCAACCCCCATGAGGTCTTCAATCTGAGCCCTGGGTTAGCACAAGAGGTTTAGGCTTGAGCCTGTGTTCAAACCCTGGGCAGTGTAGACATACAATAGACCCCTAGGCACTACCACAATACCAAGTAATAAATAATAGTGTCAACAGGGCAGAGGCATTTTTACTACTGTAGTGCCCAACCCTGTCAACACTAGCATTTCCAGCACTGCTATTGCTAAGGGAACTGCACTGGTGCCATACCAACAGTGCAAAAACTTTGAGTACAGATGCACCCTGTTAGGACTTTGGAAATTGCAGCAAGAAAACAACCTTATTTACTCTCCCGCTCCCTTTACGTTGTCGTGCCAGAGCTTTGTTTGCTATTGGAGAAATCCCAGTTTCAGAAATGTTTAGTGGGACTATAATGTGTTATTCTTTTCTTCTGTACTAAAATCTTAAGCGAATCCACATGTTCCATAGAATCTCTATGGATAGAAATGTCAAGCTCTAATAAAAATGTAACATTAGGGATCTATTATCGACCACCTGACCAGGACAGTAATAGTGATGATGAAATGCTAAGGGGAATTAGAGAGGCTATCAAAATTAAGAACCCAATAATAGTGGGGGATTTCAATTATCCCCATATTGACTGGGAACATTTCACTTCAGGACAAAATGCAGAGATAAAATTTCTCAATACTTTAAATGACTGCTTCATGGAGCAGCTGGTACGGGAACCCACAAGGGGAGAGGCAACTCTAGATTTAATCCAGCGTGGAGCACAGGAGCTGGTCCAAGATGTAACTATAGCAGGACCGCTTGCAAATAGTGACCATAATATAACAACATTTAACATCCTTGTGGTGGGAAGAACACGTCAACAGCCCAACAGTGTGGCATTTAGTTTCAAAAAGGGGGAACTATTCAAAAATGAGAGGGTTAGTTAAACAAAAGTTAAAAGGTACAGTGACTAAAGTGAAATCCCTGTAAGCTGCATGGGCGCTTTTAAAGACACCATAATAGAGGCCCAACTTCAATATATACCCCAAATTAAGAAACACAGTAAAAGAACTAAAAAAGAGCCACCGTGGCTTAACAACCATGTAAAAGAAGCAATGAGAGATAAAAAGACTTCCTTTAAAAAGTGGAAGTCAGATCCTAGTGAGGCAAATAGAAAGGCGCATAAACACTGGCAAATTAAGTGCAAGAGTGTAATAAGAAAAGCCAAAGAGGAGTTTGAAGAACGGCTAGCCAAAAACTCCAGAGGTAATAACAAAATGTTTTTTAAGTACATCAGAAGCAGGAAGCCTGCTAAACAACCAGTGGGGCCCCTTGACGATCGGAATACAAAAGGAGCGCTTAAAGCCAATAAAGTCATTGCAGAGAAACTAAATGGATTCTTTGCTTCAGTCTTCATGGCTGAGGATGTTAGGGAGATTCCCAAACCTGAGCTGGCTTATGTAGGTGACAAATCTGAGGAATTGTCACAGATTGAAGTGTCACTAGAGGAGGTTTTGGAATTAATTGATAAACTCAACATTAACAAGTCACTGGGACCCGATGGCATTCACCCAAGAGTTCTGAAAGAACTCAAATGTGAAGTTGCGGAACTATTAACTAAGTTTTGTAACCTGTCCTTTAAATCGGCTTCGGTACCCAATGACTGGAAGTTAGCTAATGTAACGCCAGTATTTAAAAAAGGCTCTAGAGGTGAACCCGGCAATTACAGATCGGTAAGTCTAACATCGGTACCGGGCAAATTAGTCGAAACAATAGTTAAGAATAAAATTGTCAGACACATAGAAAAACATAAACTGTTGAACAATAGTCAGCATGGTTTCTGTAAAGGGAACTCGTGTCTTACTAATCTATTAGAGTTCTTTGAAGGGGCCAGCAAACACATGGACAAGGGGGATCCAGTGTACATAGTGTACTTAGATTTCCAGAAAGCCTTTGACAAGGTCCCTCACCAAAGGCTCTTAGGTAAATTAAGCTATCATGGGATAAAATGGAAGGTCCTTTCATGGACTGAGAACTGGTTAAAAGACAGGGAACAAAGGGTAGGAATTAATGGTAAATTCTCAGAATGGAGAGGGGTAACTAGTGGTGTTCCCCAAGGGTCAGTCCTAGGACCAATCTTATTCAATTTATTCATAAATGATGTAGAGAAATGGGTAAACAGGGAGGTGGCAAAGTTTGCAGATGATACTAAACTACTCAAGATAGTTAAGACCAAAGAGGATTGTGAAGAACTTCAAAAAGATCTCACAAAATTAAGTGATTGGGCAACAAAATGGCAAATGAAATTTAATGTGGATAAATGTAAAGTAATGCACATTGGAAAAAATAACCCCAACTATACGTACCATATGATGGGGGCTAATTTAGCTACAACGAGTCAGGAGAAAGATCTTGGAGTCATTGTGGATAGTTCTCTGAAGATGTCCACGTAGTGTGCAGAGGCGGTCAAAAAAGCAAACAGGATGTTAGGAATCATTTTAAAAGGGGTTAGAGAATAAGACTGAGAGTATATTATTGCCCTTATATAAATCCATGGTACACCCACATCTTGAATACTATGTACAGATGTGGTCTCCTCACCTCAAAAAAGATATTCTAGCACTAGAAAAGGTACAGAAAAGGGCAACTAAAATGATTAGGGGTCTGGAGAGCCTCCGATATGAGGAAAGATTAAAGAGGCTAGGTCTTTTCAGCTTGGAAAAGAGGAGACTAAGGGGGGATATGATAGAGGTATATAAAATCATGAGTGATGTGGAGAAAGTGGATAAGGAAAAGTTATTTACTTATTCCCATAATACAAGAACTAGGAGTCACCAAATGAAATTAATAGGCAGCAGGTTTAAAACAAACAAAAGGAAGTTCTTCTTCACGCAGTGCACAGTCAACTTGCAGAACTCCTTGCCTGAGGAGGTTATGAAGGCTAGGACTATAACGGTATTTAAAAGAGAACTGGCCAAATTCATGGTGGTGAAGTCCATAAATGGCTATTAGCCAGGATGGGTAAAGAATGGTGTCCCTAGCCTCTGTTCGTCAGAGGATGGAGATGGATGGCAGGAGAGAGATCACTTGATCATTGCCTGTTAGGTTCACTCTCTCTGGGGCACCTGGCATTGACCACTGTGGGTAGACAGATACTGGGCTAGATGGACCTTTGGTCTGACCCGGTACGGCCGTTCTTATGTTCTTGGTGTTCTCCAAAGAGAATATGATTGATCTTTGAGAGAGGAGGAAGCAGGACTTGGGGGTGTGATAGGATCCCAGGGCACAACCTGGAACTGTGGGAACTTTCCAGCATGGGCTGTCTCTCACAATGCTTTGCTAGTGATAAGCAGCAAACCCCTCTAGGTGCTATCACTCAGTCAACAGCATGTGGGGACACATCCAGCTAAGTTGCATGAGTACTCTCTAAACCACTCATGAACCATACACAGGAAAACACCAGCAAATCCCCCCAGCCTTGCACCCCACAAATTTACTGCCTTACAGTGCTTAGGACCTTCTTTTGAACAAGGCAAGCTCATTAATTAGTTTGCCACTTCGTCAAAGGATAGTGGACATGCACCAACTGTTGCAATATGAGCAGATTCCCTAAGCACTTTAGACAAGCTCACTGGTAAGAATAAAACATTGAACTAAGTTTATTAACTACAGAAAGATTTTAAGTGATTATAAGTGATAGGCAGAAAAGTCAGAGATAGTTACCTAAGAAATAAAAATAAAATCACAGTCTAAATCCTAAACTTTCAGACTAAGCAAGAATTGAATCAAGCAGCCTTTCTCACCCCACTGGATGTTGCAGGCCGCTTACAGTTCTTAATACACAGGGCTCAATTTCCTTCTCAGCCTGGTACCAGTCTCTTCAGTTCAAAGTCTTTGTCTTCCCAGCGATCTTGTTGCCTTCAACGTAAGTGCCACTGTCCCTGATTTTACACACTCAGTTCATGTCCCAGGAAAGACACTGGCCTAGACATGTCCTGGTAGGCCTTGCCGAGTCCCAAAGTTGAACAATCCTCCTTGTGTGGTACTTGCACAACTGTCTCTTGCAGAATTGTAACTCTCTTGTTTAAAATTCCCTTACTCGTCAATGGCACATGATGGTCACTTAACATCCATTTGAGTGTGGGTCACCACCTCAGTCATTGGAGTGCTAACAGTGGGCGTCTCCCAAACTCACAACATATTTCAGTAACAGCTATACAGCAAATTCTCATAACTTCCTCCTATAATATGTATATTATAAATAACAATATACATATTTTGACAGAACAATAAGTTTCAGCAGATCGTGATCTTTCATGTGGTATCATACACAGCATGCTTTTTATGAAATATCACAAACATACAAATGGTGAATATAGTGGTTACAGGGTGCTACTTTGAGGTCCAGCGTGTCACAGGGGATGAAGGGAATGAGGTGTAATTCGATCTCCTCCGCTCTTTGCAGGAGTAGCATACAGGAACCAGTTTGTTACTATTAACGTAGAGGCTTTGTGTTGCAGTTTTAGTTCCCTAAAAGCACCCAAAATTGCAGGGCTTAGCAAACTTTATTCCAATTCGTCGGCTCATGGAAATGACAATAAAACAGGGACCATTAAAAGTAATTAAACTTGGAAAATAAATAAGTTTTAGACAGTCTATTTCCAATGCATGCAGCATCTCAGTGCTAGGGAAAAGCTGCCTATAATTAAAGGCAAGAAGTGGCACAGGAGCCAAGATGATTATATATCTTCTTTAAAGGTATGCACACAGGAATTAGATCTATGATGATAGCTCGGCAAACAAAGCAACAATCTGGCAACTTCAGGCCTCCTCCGTTCTCCACTTTTATGGCTAGTTTAGTAATGCTATTTTTAATTGGGAATGATTGATTTTACTCAGGCCCACTGCCAGCAATTCCGGGCCCTAGGGCAGAACAGTCAGTGGGCCCCCACACATGCACAAGCTGCGCCCATGTGGATGCGGTCCACCTGACATTTGGGCGGTGCTGCGCCTGTGCTGGCTGGTGCCCAGCAAGTTGCTGGCTGGTGCCCAGTGAGCTACCGGCTATGCTCTGAGCGTGCTTTTCTGACACGGCCAGGGTTTCTACATGCCCTCCCGCTAGGGTTGCCAACTATCTAATCGCGCAAACCCAAAGACCGTTTCCCTGTCTCACCCTCCCTGAGACCATACCCCTGTCCTGCCCCTTCTCTGAGCCCCCCCACTCACTCCATTCCCCCTCCCTCTGTCACTTGCACTCTCCCACCCTCACTCACTTTCACCAGGCTGGGGCTGGGGCAGGAGGGTTGGAGTGCAGGCAGGGGTGCAGGCTCTAGGAGGGAGTATGGGCTCTGGGAGGGAGTCTGGATACAGGAGGGCATGTGGGGTCAGGCTCTGGGAGTGAGGTTGGGCTCTGGAAGGGAGTTTGGGTGTGGACTCTAAGCTGGGGCAGGGGATTGGGGTGCAGGAGCAGGTCAGGGGATCAGCATTTACCTTGGGTGGCTCCCAAAAGCAACCGACACACGTATCTGGCAGTGGCTCCTAGGTGGTGGGGGGTCCAGGGTGAGTTTCTGCCTACCACTGCCCAGCCGATACGAGCTGCGGAGTTGGCGCTTGGGGCGGGGACAGTGCTTGGAGACCCCTTCCCCAGGGGTGGTAGGGATGTGCTAGCTTCTTCCGCATGCCCAGGCTCCTGAGCAATAGCTCCCTTTGTCCCCCACCCCACCCCATCAGCAGGCCTTATTTTACTTAACTACTGTTGACTCTTTTCTTGTGAACATAATTGAAAAAGTGAGTTCTTATGAGGGATACAAGTAAAGGGAGCGCTGCAACAACTATGAGGCGCCTCCTAGGGAGTTATCAAAGCTATGTGAATGGCAGCTTGATGGCAAGTGAAATTCAGTGTTGGTAAACTCATTGTAACCCAGACTGGAAAGAATAATACATACTGGAACTACTTATGCACATTGCTGAGTTCTCAGCACTGACCACTCAGGAAAAAGACCTGGGTGTCATTTGGGCAACTTTAGGAAAGCTGCTGCTGAGTGTGCAGCAAGCAGCAGACAAAAGAAGCAAAAACAAAAGCTAGGCTATGTAAGGAGTGGTATGGAAAAGGATACTAAAAATGTTATGCCAAATACTCAGGGTTCAAAGCCAGAAGGGACCACCAAATCATCCAGTCTGTCAGGCCCCCAACACCTGCACACTAAACTGAACAACCCGAAGAAATGATGTGTTCTCTATATACCAAATAATGAATGGTCTGGAGATAAGCTAGTCACTCCTACTTACTCTGTTATAATGCTAGAACAAGAGGACTTTGAATAAAACTGAAAGGCGGTAAATTTACAACTGACAGAGACATTTTTTGCACAGCACATACCTATCCCTTGGAACTGATAGCCACAAAATATCACCGAAGAATAGAGCTTAGCGGGATTCAAAAAAGGATTGAACATTTTATATGAGTAATGAAAACATGCACAGTTACATAAAACTGGACTTAAAAACACACAAACCTTCAATCTTCAGGCATAAGCCAACCTCTAATGGGATTAGGAAGAAACTTCCCATGTGCATATCATTCCATAATTGCCCACTTAGAGGTTCCTTGCACCTTTCTCTGAATCATCTCATTTTGGCCGTTGTCAGCAATGGCATACTGGATTAGAAGGACCACCAGTCTGATCTGGTATGGCCTTTCTTATTAGAGTGGTGGCCTAGTGGACCAGAACTGGGTAGTATTCCATGTCTTATAAGTTGTGTGTGAAGGCATGAGGAGAATTGTGCAAGGAAAGGATGGGTAAAGTTTGAGACTGACATTTGGTGGAGGTTGTGGTTTGATGTGATATGAGAAATTAGGAAGGAAATGGAGCCGAGTAACATAAGGGCCTTGAAGATGAAGACAAGAAATTTGAACTTGATGCAATAAACAAGATTCTGCAGGTTTGCTCATCTCCCTGCAGGAGGGAACAGAGCAGATTAAGAGATATCAAGGGCTTGTCTACACTTAAAGCACTGCGCCACTGTAGTACTTAAATGTAGACGCTGCTGACACTGACAGGAGGGGTTCTCTCATGGGAATAGGTAGTCCACTTCACTGAGAGGCAGTAACTAGCTCAGCAGAAGAATTCTTCCTTGAACCTAGTGCTGTCTACGCAAGGATTTAGGTTGGCTTAACAGTGTCACTCAAGTGTGGATTTTACTCACACCTAACTGACATAGTTAAACCAATCAAATTTTCTGTTGTAGACCAAGCTTAAGTGGAGAATTAGATTTAGAAGTTTCTTTCATTTTATGTTTACCTCCCAAAGCTTATTAAACCAGCTGTGAATATGTAATATTTCTATCATAAACATAAAGATGACATTTCTTTCTCTTTTTCCCCACCAGGGTATCTTCAATCAGTTCCAATGTAGCAGTGAGAAAGTACTGCCCTCTGATGCCCTACGCAGTGCTCTTGCAAAGACCTTTCAGGATGAGCAGCGCTTCCAACTGGGCATCATGGATGATGCTGCTGAATGTTTTGTGAGTATGCTGTTCATGTATCGCAGTTATATGGTGGCTGACCAGCTTTGCAGGGGTGTATAGAAAACACCACACTAAGTTATTTTGATTCTGATAGCCACATGTATATAGGGACTGTGTATTATAAAAGAGAGATGGTCCTGAGTCCCAAAGTTTAGAGTGTTCAGGTGTATGTTTTTGCTGGGAACCATTGCTAATGAGTGAGAAATGGAAACAGTCCCTCTTCATTTTTGTAGCTGAAACTGTGCTCGGTTGTTGCTGATGCTTTCAAATGTTGTTTGGACAAGGCCTACGTAGAGAACTTCTTGGCTTGCAAAATTGAGACAAATTGGGATAGAATGCCCAGAGCTTCAAGAGAGTAACTTTCTTGACCACAGGGGGCAATAGTTTCCTCCTGTGACAACACATAGGCCTGGTCTACACTACGCATTTAAACCGAATTTATCAGCATTAAACCGATTTAACCCTGCACCCGTCCACACAACGAGGCCCTTTATATCGATATAAAGGGCTCTTTAAACCAATTTATGTACTCCTCCCCGACAAGAGGAGTAGTGCTGAAATCGGTATTGCCATGTCGGATTAGGGTTAGTGTGGCCGCATATCAACAGAATTGGCCTCCGGGCAGTATCCCACCATGCACCATTGTGACCGCTCTGGAAAGCAATCTGAACTCGGATGCACTGGCCAGGTAGACAGGAAAAGCCTCGTGAACTTCTGAATTTCATTTCCTGTTTACCAAGCATGGAGCTCTGATCAGCACGGGTGGCGATGCAGTCTCAAATCCAAAAAGAGCTCCAGCATGGACCGTACGGGAGATACTGGATCTAATCACTGTATGGGGAGACAAATCTGTTCTATCACAGCTCCGTTATAGAAGACAAAATGACAAAGCATTTGAAAAAATCTCCAGGCTATGATAGACAGAGGCCACAGCACAGTGCTGTGTGACAAGCGTAAAGGAAAGCCAAAGAATCAAATAGACACTTATGGAGGGAGGGAGGGGGTACTGAGGACTCCAGCTATCCCACAGTCCCCGCAGTCTCCAAAAAGCATTTGCATTCTTGGCTGAGCTCCCAGTGCCTGTAGGGTCAAACAAATTTTCTGGGATAGTTCAGGGTATATCCTGTCAATTTACCTCCCCACCCCCATGAAGGAAAAGGGAAAAAAATAGTTTCTTGACTTTTTTCAATGTCGCCGTATGTCTACAGCGTGCTGCTGGTAGACGCGGTGCTGCGGCACTGAACAGCAGCATCCTCTCCCCTCCCCTCCCCGGTGGCAGATGGTACAGTACAAAATGGCTGACAGCCATCCTCATCGTCCTGTGAGTGCTCCTGGCTGGCCTCAGTAAGGTCAGCCGGGGGCGCCTGGGTAAAAATAGGAATGACTCCCGGTCATTCCGGCAGATGGTACAGAATGGCTGGTAACCGTCTTCATTATAGCAACTAGGGGCTGAGCTCCATCAGCCCCACCCCTTTCATGTCTAAAGAAAAGATTCTGTATTGTCTGGACTATCATAGCAGCGGGAGGCTGGGCTCCTCTCCCCCACCATCATTTAATGTCCTGCCTGGACTATCATAGCAGCTGGAGGCTGCCTCCCCCTCATTTTATCTCATTAATAAGTCAGTGTTTCTTATTCCTGCATTCTTTATTACTTCATCACACAAATGGAGGAACACTGCAATGGTAGCCCAGGAGGGTTGGGGGAGGAGGAAGCAACGGGTGGGGTTGTTGCAGGGGCATCCCCTAGAATGGCATGCAGCTCATCATTTCTGCGGGATCTGACACGGAGCAGCTGTGCTCTCTGGTTCTCTGGTATACTGGTTCTCTAGTACACTTGCCCCATATTCTAGGCAGGACTGACTCTATTTTTAGATAAAAAGTAAAGGAGGGAATGACTCGGGGAGTCATTCCCATTTTTGTCTTTGCGCCCCCAGCCGACCTCAGCGAAGGCCAGCCAGGCGCACCCATGACAGCAGTAGACGGTACAGAATGACTGATAACCGTCATCTCATTGCCAATTTACAATGGCATGGCAGACGGTACAATAAGGATGGTAACTGTCTCTGCTACCTTGCAAAGGCAAATGAATGCTGCTCTGTAGCAGTGCATTACCACCTCTGTCAGCAGCATCCAGTACACATACGATGACAGTGACAAAAGACAAAACAGGCTCCATGGTTGCCATGCTATGGCGTCTGCCAGGGCAATCCAGGGAAAATGGGCGCGAAATGATTGTCTGCCGTTGCTTTCATGGAGGAAGGATTGAGTGACGACATTTACCCCAAATCACTTGCGACACTGTTTTTGCACCATCATGCATTGGGATCTCAACCCAGAATTCCAATGGGTGGGGGAGACTGCGGGAACTATGGGATAGCTATGGGATAGCTACCCACAGTGCAATGCTCCAGAAATCGATGCTAGCCTCTGTACATGGATGCACACCGCCAAATTATTGTGCTTTGTGTGGCTGCATGCACTTGACTTTATACAATCTGTTTTACAAAACCGGTTTATGTAAAATCGGAATAATCCTGTAGTGTAGACATACCCTTAGTTGTGTTGAGCTTCTTGACAGGCATCTGGGCTAGGCATGTAAAGTTGGGATGCTCATGTAACTCTGAGATCAGACTGTCATATAGCACAGTCATATAGCACACAACTCAAAGTGTGTTTTTAGTTAGCTGCTAATTTGCAGCATCTGAACTGTATGAGAGCACCTATCTTACGAGCCATCCCATTTGAATGGTTCAATTGCCACAAGAGATTCTTATCAGAATGCATTGTAGGCAGTTTGCAAACTTGGCCATAAGGGGGCAGGGTGTGGGCAGGTTTGTATTTCCAACTCAGAAGGAATTTTAAAATAAAATATTAAAAGAACATTACTGAGTTTGCAAAATATGGGAAAGTTATACCAGTGTAAACCAAGGTGTGAATTTAAATTAATATAATTACACTGGCGTAACCCTTTGTGGACACTCTTTATTCCAGTACAAGAGGGTCTTTTTTTTTTTTGTTTGCTTTATGTTGCTTCAGAAGATGTTTAAGCTAACAAAAAAAGAGCCACTTCTAGGGTTTGTCTACACTTAAAATGCTGCACTGATGCAGATGCACCGCTGTAGTACTTCAGGAAAGATGCTGCCTACACAGATGGGAGGGCCTCTCCTATTGGCATAGGTACTCCACCTCCCTGAGAGGCAGTAGCCTTCTCTTTGACGTAGTGCTCTCTACACTGGGAGTTAGGTTGGTACAACTGCGTCACTCAGAATTTTGGATTTTCCACACCCCTGTGCAACGTAATTATGACATAACTTGCTGGTGCAGACTGAGCTTTAGGGCTTGTCTGTACTAAACATTAGACTCACCTACCTACATCACTTAGGCCTTTGAAAAATTACAAGCCTTACATGATATAATTAGGTCGATGTAACCCCCAATGTAGATGCAGCTAGGGCTTGGTCTGCATTAGCAAATTAGGTGGTTCTTTGAGTGCTTGCTCATGTTTATTCCATTCTAGGTGTGTGCTCACCCACGTGCACAGTTCTCAAAGACTTTTGCCTTAGCGGTATCCGTAGGTTCGGCTGTGGCACCCTCTGGAGTGCCTCGCTCATGCATCAGTGTATCAGAAGTTGCCGGTCCTACTCCCTCTCAGTTCCTTCTTACCAACCATGATGGTTGGCTGGAGTGCCTGTCTTCCTTGCTTAACAAGTGGTCAGCAGTTTCCTTCTTCACTGTACTTAGTAAGTTAGGGTCCAGTGAGGACTTTTCCCCAGACAGAGCATGCCCCAGTCTCCAGGTTTTAATCCGTGCACTGACTATAATAGGTCTATGCCTGTTAGTGACCCCCATGGCAGCTGTCTGAAGTGCTTGGGGGGATTGCATATAAAATAAGTGTCCCATCTGTAAGAACTTTCATCCCAGGACACAAAAAGAATTCAACATCTGTTTGAGGGCCCTCCTCATGGAGGCTGCTCTCCACCCAGCCTTGGAGCCTTCTTGGCTGGACTCAACTCCCAGTACTTCAGCACCATTCCCCTTTGCCAGTGCCCAAGAAGAAGTCAAAAAATTGGGACCCAGCACCAAGCAAGAAGGACCAAGGGGCATCAGGTAAAGGACCCTGTTACCCAGGCCCACCCAGGAGCTACACGGGGATATATCCCCCTAGGGGACCTCCTACCTCCCCTTTCCCCCGCAAGGGATCCACCACCAACTCCAGGGAGTGGTACGGTACCCAGACTCATGGTGGAGTCAATGCCTTCCCAGCTGTTCCCAGCACCAAGAGCAAAGGACTCTCCCAGTGCAACCGGCACCACATGCTGCGATGGACCTAGCAAAGGCTCCCTGCAAAGGCAGCTATGAAAGCCTCTCAGAAGGCGAGTGAATGTCCCTGGTCTCCAGAGCCAAGGTAAAGCTCTTAGTGGCTGTGCCCCTGTTCTCCGCATCAGCCTAGGTCACCAGTTTGCCGCTTCAGATTACCAGCACTTCGCTCCCAGTCTTCCCTCTCAATGAGACTCACCCAGATGGAGGTGCCGGTCACCATATGGATGGCACCGATCATCCTTCCGGCGACCCTATTCACGACATCAGTCGCCGTCGCCTGGACCATGGGAACATTCCCCAACACAGTGCCAGTCCCCCTACTCCCGGCACCAATCTGCCTATTCAAGGTTCCGTTCACACACGGTGATGGTTAGCCACCAGACTCAGGTGTTAACGGCCCTGCTGTGGTCACCAGAGAAGGATTCCTCTGGCACGGAGAGGGATTTCAGTCCCTCACTGAGACAGCACCATTGTGACTGGACTCCTGAGGCTGTGTCCACCTGTGCGATGCCATCCTGGCAGCAGGGCCAGTGGCCAGCGCAGTGGCCCTAGTGGAGTGCCTGGGGCATGCCAATGCACCCCTCACACCAATCGCCGATTCAGAGAAACATCAGGTGGTACCAGGCTCGGTGCACAAAGCGCAATCGGATGCTGGGGTGGAAGGGCAGGTGCCCACCCCCAGTGGTCCAGCCATCCTTATCCTCTCCAGATGAGGTTCTGGCAGAGCCCTCTCACGATAGCTCACTGGATGATTTTAAGGAGTACCAAGCCCTGCTCTGAAAGTTGACCACAAACTTAGGCCTAGAGGTGGAGGAGATGGCAGAGCAATCGGACACCTTGTTCAATGTGCTCTACACATCAACCCCCGCTCATGTCACGGTTCCAGTGCACAAAGGGGTCCTAAAGATTTTCTAAAAAACCCCTAGCAAACCCTGTCCTCAATTCCACTCACCTTCAAAAGGGCTGAAAAGAAGTATTTCATCCCAGACAAGGGGTTTGAATTCTTGTACACCCTCGCCCCCAGGGTCATTGGTCATTTTTGTGGCCTACAAGAAAGACAAGCAAGGGCAATATAGTTACACCCCCAAGAATAAGGAGGCCAAGAGACTGGACCTTTTCGGAAGGAAAATGTATTCTTCTTTGAGTGCTTGCTCATGTTGATTCCATTCTGTGTGCCCATGTGCACATTTTTGGAGACTTCTTTGCCTTAGCGGTGTCTATAGGGCTGGCTTTGGCGCCCCCTGGAGTGCCATGCTCATGCGGCTGTATATCAGGTGCTGCTGGCTTATACGCCCTCTCAGTTCCTTCTTACTGCCCGTGATGGTTGGTTGGAGCGCCTGGTCTTGCTTAGCAAGAGCATTAGCGGTTCTTCACTGTTCAGATCGTTCTCCTTTGTTATTTAGTCAGTGATTAGTTAGCTGTTAAGTATTGTAATGGTAGTTTAGTAGTTAAACTCCCGGATGGGACTTTGTCCTGGAGCGGGATATGCCCCACTCCCCAGGCTCTAAGCCGTATTTTGACTGCAGCTGGACGAGGCCCATCAGTGACCCTTATGAGTTGTCTGAAGTGCCTGGGGGAGTCCCATCGAAAAGACGGTGCCAGATCTGCAAAAATTTTCATCCACAAACTCAAAAAGAGCAGGACATTTGCTTAAGGGCCCTACTCATAGAGGCTGCTCTGCGCTTGGCATCAGAGCCCTCGCACTTGGACTCCACATTCGGTACTTCCACGTTGGCATGCAGTGCACTGCCAGCACTGGGATCCATCCGTCACCGTTCCCCCTTGCTGTTACCACAGTCATCACACAAGGGAACTTGAGCATAGCCTTGTGCCCACAACGAAGGCTCTTGGGGGTACCGCTGGGGTTAGATTCCCTAGCCAAGCCAGGGACCTGCCTCCAACTCCGGGGAGCGGTAGGGGGTCTCGGCCCATTGCAGGGCCAAAGAACAGTTAGGCTGACTGGCACTACAGACGCCTGGCCACATGACAGGTCCCATCAATACACCAGCTCAGATGACCAAGCCAGTGATGGAACCTTCCCTAAAGGCCATGGAATGCCCTTGGTCTCTGGACCACAGGCGTGTTTCCCCTTCACTATGGCCAAGGACCACGGTCCCGCAACCCTGGTCTCTGGCCAGGAAGCCCAGATCTTTGACACCATGGTCTCCTCTTACAAGACATGTGTGAAAGTAGAATGAATTATATAGTAAGAATAGAAAGGATTAAAGAAATGCTGTCTGTACCTTTTAAGCAAAACTGTTGGAATGCTGCAATCCAGGTGTCAGGAATACAGACATTAACATAAAACAATTGCACCGTTTAAGGGCAATTGGTGAAGTATTAGCCTTAAATCGATAACAGTTAGTAAGAAAATAGGATATGCATGCTGTGCCCCAGGTGAATTTTCCTGTTTTGCTTTCTTTGTCCCTTTGTCTAATTCCCGCTCTTTTATCTGTATAAATAAGACTGTTTGGGCCTTGCATGGCCACTCACATATTCTAAATGTTATTGGCGGAGCGCTGCGCTAATAAACAGAGTGGTCTGACAAATTGTGAGTCCTGATTCTAACTTTGACAATTTGGAGGTCCCACCGAGATGGCAACCGTCTTCACTGGGGCTGTGTGATTCCTGACTGTTTTTGTAGGATGACCCTGGCAGCCGGCACCTGGGCATTTGGCCCAAGCGGTCCTCCACTAGAGCGGAAAGGCGCACAGTCACAGTGAGGTCTACGCCATCGAACCTGTTGGTTCCCACTCTGTTCTGGTAGGGATCCCGGGATCTGACATCAGGAATCCGGTCAGGTAATTATTTCTGTGTTTTGTCCGGACTGAGGACTGTCCTGTCTCTGTGTCTATCTGTCCTCTTGTGGAGTGTTTAAGTCTGGGTGCCGTCTCTGCCTGGGGATCGGCCGACCAAGGGGTTCCTGTCCCCGCGGTCTGAGTGAGTGAAATCTGCACAATTGCAGCCGAACCACACCTTGGGTAAAACCCTTAGTGTGAAAGCAAGGGCAATTGAGGCAGTAGCCTGTGGGCTCCTTTTGTGTGTTGCAGCAGGCATCGCTCTGATGAACCTGAATTTCCTTCTTGTGTAATTGGTGTGTGAAAGTCCTCCTGTACTGATAACCAGACGTCTAGTCGGGACAGTTCCCTAAATGAACGCCGGCTCATTTTATGTATTTAGGATGGGTCCAGACTCCTGTAAAAAGGGTCCAGACTCCTGTAAATTTCTGGGAAAATGGTCTAGGCTAACTCAGGGGGATCCCAAAACTCAGTGGCCACTGTTAAAATCTTGGAACAAAGACTGAGTGGACGTCTTAAAAGACAAACTCGGCCAACCTAAAACTAAATTTGCTAAAGGAGAGGTTAATTGTTTCATGCAGTGGTGGCAAGAGGCAAATCATAGGTGGACAAAATCAAAACTGGCCTCTCTCAATTATTCAAATAATAAGTTAAAAGCTTTATTAAAAGCCTCCTCTCCCACCACTAGACCGAGCGCTCCCCTTTACCCCGTTCTCCAAACCCCGGATCGATCCAAACCCCTTCATACTCCCATCTCATTGTAAAAAGGACAAAAAGTCCCTTGTTCTGTTCCCCTTTGTTGTCTGCCTCAGAAACTGATTCTTTATAGTGTCCCACTACCAATTCAGCAAGGCTGGGGGCGGGGGGAGCTCCTCAACTAGCCCCCACCCTTCCTGGTCTCTTTCCTTGAACATTTCTTTCAAAATTGTAAAGTAACCACAATAGCACTCACAAACGGTTCATTGGGGAAAAAAAAAAAAAAAGCAGGATCTGGCCCAGAAAAGCAGGCAAGCAACAGATAAAAAAACTGAAAAACAGGTTAAAAGCCCTAAAAAAATAGTGTTAAAAGTAAAAAAAAAAGCAGTAAGTGCAGGCATGAACCCCTGGAACAATACCTAAAATGGTAAAATCTAAGGTAATAAAGGTGTCATTTTGGGACATAAACAAGTGATTTAAGTAAAGAAAGTAAAAAGTTAACTCTACAGAGGCTGAAAAAAATTAAGCAGTTAAACTTTGTAAAAATGTTAAAAAAGGACCATGTTAAAGAAAGAGAATTCTTGGTTTCTTTGCAGCCATTCTGAAGAAAAATGGGCCCTTTTCCAGAAGAGTGCCTGTAAATAATCCATATATATATACAGCTATGTAAAAACAAAACAATGTAAAGAAATGTTAAGGAAAAGAAAATGTGTATGTATCTATGTCTGTAAAAATATGTAAAGTTCTAAAAATCTAAACCAGCACATCTGGTTTGTAAAACTACTGTTTTGTAGGTGTAAGATAAATTAATTTTGTTTTTGTTTTTAATGCCACTAAAAATTCATTTAACTCTTTAATTCAAAGTTGCAAAACTGACAAACCTTTTTGCAAGACACAGGTAATTAGTGTTGTTTGGCTTTGGGATTTAGCATTTAACCCTTAAGGGGTAACTTGATTCTTTACAAAAATTAAAATTTTTTAAATAAAAACCAAGTCATGGCTGCAATAGGGCAGTCAAAATCAGAAGAATAGGTAAAGATTCTGAAGTCTGTTTGTTTGTTTTGTTTTTTTGTAACAATAGCAGATAAAAGCTGTAGTAAAAAAATAAGAAATTAACAGTAAACCCAAAACAAAAAGAAGCAATATTAAAAACACTGAGCCTTAAAATGGCTCTGTGGAATCAAACTGTCACTTTAATAAAAATACATGAAAACTCTGTAAGAACAAAAAAAACAGTTATACCTTATGTAAAAATTAATATGGCTAATCTTTTTAAAAAGTTATAGTATAAAAAAAATGTGCATTTTCCGTAGGACATGTGCAGCGTATATTGTAAAAAGGGATGTAAAAAAAAATGCAAATAAAACATGCTGCTAAATTAAAATCCTATTAAAGCTCCAAAAAAAGCCGCAATAGGCTGTGTTTTCTTTTTCAAATCCCTGTGTGTTAAAACAAAGTCTCTGAGCTCTGCTAATGGCTTTAAATCCAAAAGCCTAGCCTGTGTTAATGCAAATTATCTAACTAATAGAAATGCTGTCTGTACCTTTTAAGCAAAACTGTTGGAATGCTGCAATCCAGGTGTCAGGAATACAGACATTAACATAAACCAATTGCACCGTTTAAGGGCAATTGGTGAAGTATTAGCCTTAAATCGATAACAGTTAGTAAGAAAATAGAATATGCATGCTGTGCCCCAGGTGAATTTTCCTGTTTTGCTTTCTTTGTCCCTTTGTCTAATTCCCGCTTTTTTATCTGTATAAATAAGACTGTTTGGGCCTTGCATGGCCACTCACATATTCTAAATGTTATTGGCGGAGCGCTGCGCTAATAAACAGAGTGGTCTGACAAATTGTGAGTCCTGATTCTAACTTTGACAACATGGTACTCTGGAGTCGCCACACCAATCCCCATATTCTTGGTACTGATGGTCCTCCTGCCAGAGATTGCCAAGTTGCCATCGCCTCGCAGGTCTCCTAAGTGTTGATTCCCTCTATCGCGAGACTGTTCCTGGTCACGGCACCGGTTGCCAAGGCCCTGGTACAGTTCCTCAGGCAGGCACCAGTTCTCGCCTTCCTTGTACTGGTCGCTGACAAGAGTCAGACTCAGGTTTCCATGGCCCCACCCTGGTCACCAGAAAGACCTGCAGCACTGGCATAGGGTCAAAGGCAATGGTCCGCTTAGTGGCAGTATACTGGAACCTGTGAGGGTTGCCTATGAATCCCACTGTACTCCCACCGGTCCTCCTAGGTGGGATCGGACAATCTACCCCCGTCACAGCCAGCACGGTGTCAGAGCAAGGGGCCAAATCCGAAGTGGTGACTCCAAGGGAAGCCCTGGTGACCATGGAGTGGTCCCGAACACACAAGAGGATGCCTCCCAACCTCCAGCAGTGCATTCACCCTCATTGTCCCCAGATGAGGCGGTGGCAGCACCCTCGCAAACTGGTAGCCCCCCTGATGACTTCAGGGAGCACCAAGCCCTACTTAAAAGGGTGGTGGCCAGCCTGAATTTGGAGGTTGAGGAGCTAGCTGAGGAGCCCGATGACCTCTTCAATGTCGTCTCCTCTTCTACCCCAGCCTGGGTCGCATTGTCCGTTCACCCAGTAGGTTCTAAAGATAACCAAGTCAGTGTGTCAGACCCCATCTTCCATTCTGCCCACACCCAAAAAGGCAGAAAAGAAGTACTGTGTCCCCGCAAAGGGGTTTCATTACTTATACATGCACCCTCTTGCAGAGTCCCTGGTCGTGTCTGCCATCAACTAAAGAGACAGTCAGGGACAAATGAGTGGCACCCCCAAATATAAAGACGCCAAGAGGTTAGACTTATTTGGCAGAAAAAAATATTCCACAGCAAGCCTCCAATGTAGAGTCTCTAACCATCAGGACCCACTTGGTGGATACAATTTCAACCTGTGGGATTCCATCAGCAAGTTCAAAGAAATCCCGCATGATCAGGCACAGGAGTTCGCCATCGACCCAGCTACCACTCTGCGGGAGGTGGATTACCTACACTGAGGGAAGAGTCCCTCCCATCACTCTAGGCAGTATCTACACTGAAGAGCTACAGCAACACAGCTGTGCGGCTGTAGCATTAAAGTGTAGGCAAGCTCTTGGGTGACAGAAGAATTCTTCTGCTGATATAGCTACTGCATCTTGGAGAGGCAGATTTACTATATCAATGGGAAAAACTTCTTTCGATGTAGGAAGCACCTACAGTATGGTGCTACAGCGGCACAACTGCAGCTCCGTAGCTGTAATGTAGTGTAGGACATGGCTACACTTGCGAGTTAGAGCGCAGTAAAGCAGCCCAGTGTGCTCTAACTCATGACACGTCCACACTGGCAAGGCATGTAAAGCGCTCTGTCTCCGTGGCTAGAACGCTCATGGTACTCCACCTCGGCAAGTGGAATAATGTTTGATGCGCCCCTGATGGAGCGCCATGGCTCTGATCGGCCTCCAGAAATGTCCCACAATGCCTGTTCTAGCCACTCTGGTCATCACTTTGAACTCTACTGCCCTGCCATCAGGTCACCAACCGTCAGACCCACCCTTTAAATTCTCTGGGAATTTTGAAAATCCCCTTCCTGTTTACTCAGCCAGGCATGGAGTGCTCTGAGCAAATTTTTGCAGGTGACCATGCCTCCATGCCCCAGACAATCCACAGTATGGAGCAATGGCGAGGTGCTTGACCTCATCAGTATTTGCGGGGAGGAAGCTGTCCAGTCCCAGCTGTGCTCCAGCCATAGGAATTACGATACCTTCAGGCAGATATCAAGAGACATGATGGAAAAGGGCCATGACCGGGACACCCTGCAGTGCAGGGTTAAAGTGAAGGAGCTGTGGAATTCCTACCGCAAGGCCCTCGAAGCAAACAGCCACTCTGGTACTGCCCCCACAACCTGCTGTTTTTACAAAGAACTGGACGCGATACTTGGTGGCGACTCCACCTCCATTCTGAGTACCACCATGGACACTGCAGAGCCCAGTCCAACAAGGCAGGAGGAGGAGGAGGAGGAGGAGCAAAGCGGGAGCGAGTGTGCCGAGGAAGCGGAAGAAACCCCGACATCCCTAGATGCATGCAGCCAGGACCTGTTCTCAAGCCAGGCGGAAGGTAGCCAGTTGCGGTGGCCGGTGCTTGGGGAAGGACCAACACCAAAGGAGGCTCCTGGTAAGCAGCTTTTATTTTGGGAAGGAAGTTATTCGGTGCGAGCTCTTGGGGCGAGGAGGATTAGGGCTGCATGCATGCCTAGATGCGGAATAGGGCGTTGATGTGCTCTCTCATATCGCGGTAATCGGCCTCAGTGATCTCTTCAAAGGTCTGAGCCAGAACTTGGGCAATGTGCTTGCACAGGTTTCGTAGGGCCACTGTGGTCCTTGTCCCAGTAAGGCTAACATGCCCACGCCACTGTGCCGTGAGGGGTGGGGGACCATTGTTGCACACATGCAAGCTGCATATGGGCCAGGGCAGAAGCCGCATTGTAGTAGAAGACCCTCCCTTGCTTCCCAGGTCACCCTCAGCTGTGAGATCTCTTCCAGGGCAAACACTTGTGGAAAATGTGGAGACAGTGTTCTGTATAGGGGCCCCCTGCAGCTGTTGGCTCTCCCCAAGGCACAGAAACCCAGAGGACAGTACAGCCATGAAAGAATCAGTCCTCCTTGACCTTGTGCTTACTCACCATTTTGGGGCTCCTGGGGGTTATGTACGCTTGCTTTGGGACTGAGAAATTATGCTATTGTATAGACTGTGCTTGCCCTCCTTAAATGCAGGGGGATCATTGCTCTGTCTGGTGTGAACAATGCTGCCTCTGTTAAGTGTTGCATTTTGCCTTTACAGATGCAACCTTGAGATCTCAGCCATCTGTGTTATCACCAGCTGAGAGGCTGAAAAAAATCAGGAAGAGGCCACGTCGAAGCAAAGAGGACATGCTGCATGAAGTCATGCAGCAGTCCCTTAATGAAAATTAAAAAGTGCACATGTGGCGGGAGAGTGAAAAGAGGGTCCGCCAGCAGAATGCGGATTGCTGGCGCCAAAGCAAAGAGCAGCTGATAAGCATCATGGAGCGCCAAGCGGACTCGATCCAGGCGCTCGTAGCCGTGCAGGCAGAGCAATACCGCCCCCGCCCCTCCCACAGCTCTTGTCCCAGAACTCTTTCCCTTGTGCCCCCATGTCATCACCAACCCACTTTCCCCAACATCTGGGTTCTTATCACCACCAGCTGTCTCCAACGCCTGTAGCTTCACCACCCAGCCCTGAAAACTACGACACTTACGCACTGCACTCATCCCCCATCACCATGCAGTATAGCCAGGCTGAAGTGCAGCACTCGTTGCACAGCACTCCAGACAGGAAGGCTGAGTATGATAACAGGACATATGCAAACCTGTGATTGTATCGTTCTGCACCCCAGTCCCTTGCCCTTTGTGTTTCCCAAGCAGTTGTTTCTTTTCAATAAATGCATTTTCTTTTCATTAAATGGATTTTTTTGCTTTGAAAACATTTTTTTATTATTGCATAATGTAAAAGATACCTTAGCCCAGGAAAGCAACAGGCACTGCAAGTCAGCGTAGCAAACACAGATTCCTACTAACTTTGAAACCACTGCACTTCACTCCTGTGCAGGGCACCAGACAATACTGTTGGCTTTCAGCCTCAAATTGCTCCCTCAAGGCATCCCTAATCCTTGCAGCCCCCCCTGGGCCCCTCTAATAGCCCTGCTCTCTGGTTGTTCAGATTCAGCCTCCAGGTGTTGAACATGCCTGAGTGAATCTTTCACCCTTCCCTTCACACATGTTATGGAGGGTACAGCACACGGATATAACCACGGGGCTGCTGTTATCAGCCGGGTCCAGCTTCCCATACAGAGAGCGCCAGAGGCTCTTTAAATGACCAGAAGCACACTCCACAGTCATTCTGCACCAGCTCAGCCTGTTGTTGAACCGCTCCTTGCTGCTGTCAAGGCTCCTTGTGTAGGGTTTCATGAGCCATGGCATTAAAGGGTAAGCCGGATCTCCAAAGATCACAATGGGCATTTCAACTTCCCCTATGGTGATCTTCTGATCTGGGAAAAAAGTCTCGGCTTGCAGCTTCCTGAACAGGCCAGTGTTCCGAAAGATGCGTGCGTCAAGCGCCTTTCTAGGCCAGCCTGCATTAATGTCAGTGAAATGCCCACAGTGATCCACAAGCGCCTGAAGAACCGTAGAGAAATAGCCCTTCCAATTAATATACTTGGAGGCTAGGTGGGCTGGTGCCAGAATTGGAATATGCGTCCCATCTATTTCCCTTCCGCAGTTAGGGAAACCCATTTGTGCAAAGCCAGCCACAATGTCATGCACGTTACCCAGAGTCACGGTTCTTCTGAGGATGATGCAATTAATGGCCCTGTAAGCTTGCATCAACATGATTCCAGTGGTTGACTTTCCCACTCCAAACTGGTTAACAATAGATCAGTAGCTGTCTGGAGTTGCCAGCTTCCAGATTGCGATAGCCACACTCTTTTCCACCATCAGAGCAGCTCTCAATCTCTTGTCCTTGCACTGCAGGGTGGGGGTGAGCCCCTCACACAGTCCCATGAAAGTGGCTTTTCTCATGCGAAAGTCTGCAGCCACTGCTCGTCATCCCAGACTTGCACGACGATGTGATCCCACCACTGAGTGCTTGATTCCCGAGCCCAAAAGCACCGTTCCACAGTGGTGAGCATGTTCATGAATGCCACAAGCAATCTCGTGTCATATGCATTACTAGAGTCGATATCATTGTCTGAGTCCTAACTGTCACTTTGGATCTTAAGGAGTAACCCGCAGACTGAAAGGGAAGACAGAGCACGCAGTACAAAAAACGTTGAAAGATGGCGCCAATTGTGGATGGAAGCAGAGGGATTGCTGGGATGCGAACCGATGCATCACGAGGTGTTGGAACAGGACCCAGAATGCCCTCCCACTCCTTCCCAGAAGCCACAGCACCAGAATGGGAAGAGATGCTTTGTGGGATAGCTGCTCACAACGCACTGCTCCCTATGCCGCTGCAAGTGCCGCAAATGTGGACAAGGCAGTGCGCTTACAGTTGTCAGTGTGGACAGACTGCAGCACTTTCCCTACTGCGTTCTACGAAGGCTGGTTTAACTCAAAGTGCTCCACATTTGCAAGTGTAGCCATGCCCGTAGACATACCCTTATGCTGCAATAAGGGTGTCCACATTGATGCTGGTGTCAGTTTAACTATACTGATGTAATTATAGTAGTATAACTGATAAAGCTTTCCTGTGCAGACAAGCCCTAGGGCAGACATCACTCCATTGCTTTGCACTCAGTTAACCTTTTTAAGGTTTTCTTTGCAACCGTAAGGGCTAGAGACTTAGGCTATGTCTACACTATACACCTTACAATGGCGTGGCTGTGCCACTACAGCTGTGCCATTGTTACGTACGCAGTATAGCTGCTTTTTATCTCCAGGAGAGAGCTCTCCTGATGAGAAACTAAAACTACCCTCAACGAGTGGTGGGAGAGTGTTTCCCGCTAACAAAGTGGTGTCCACACCAGCGCTTTTCAGCATTAAAACGTTTGTCGTTCAGGGGTGGGAGGGTGTTTTTTCACACCCTCAAGGGACAAAAGTTTTAGTGAAGAAAATGCAATGTAGACATAAACTTGCCTTTGGGGTTGAGGGGAAATGAATGCTTAGTTTCTGCAGCACAAGATGGCGGCCTGAATTGGGGAGTCTGTGCCTAATGCTTAATCTGTGCCCAGATACTGAGTCCCCTGTGGCCTTTCTTCTGTCTGTCCAAGTTAGTTAAAACAATATTAATAGAGGTATCTATGGCCTTCTTACCATAAATCCATGTTGACATATTGGGAGGGATCCTGAAACAAGAGCTTCTAGGATGCAGAGAACGGAGGGAGTTGTCTGAAATAACCTCTAGGTATCAGTGTTCGTCAGACAGATTGTGTTCAGTACTCTTGCTTCTTACAGAATTTCATCTGCTTCTCCGTTAGTTGTCTAGCTCTTCGTTCATGTAATAAAGTTCCCCTTCATACAGAGTTTTGGGTGCATAGTGTAAAATCCATTGATTATACAACAATTAATAAGGGTTACTCCAGGATCATGAGTTTGCAGTTAGGTGGTTGTTTTCCAGTGTCAGCCCACTGTTTAAACACCACAGAGCTGCTGTGTCCATTGCACTTAAGCCAAACTCACTGACATTTGAGAATTTGTCAGAACAAATAATAATAGAACCTTCAGATAGGCTAGTAAATAAATAAAAAGGTTAATTGGTGTAGCATTCAAGATAACGTACACAGTAGCTATTTTGTTAAATATCAATGAAATACTGGTCTCTTTAGTTCCTAAATGAATTTAGAATGTTGGCAATAGCACGCCATCCTATTGTAAAATGTCACTTTTAACACAGCATTATTTATTTTAGTATTTCTGACGTACTGGAGTGAATTATGTGTAATTCATTTTTGTTTGTGTACATTACAAATGATCAACTTTTCACTTTTTTCCTCCTTTCGGGATAGGAGAATCTCTTGATGCGGATTCATTTTCACATTGCGGATGAGTCAAAAGAGGACATCTGCACTGCTCAGCACTGCATTTCTCACCAGAAGTTTGCAATGACCTTGTTTGAACAGGTGAAGTAGTGGTATCTTTTTACACAAAACACCCACTCCCCATTTAGGTTTAGTTACTGAGAAATCTAGCATCATGTCTGAAGAAATGTCAGACAGGCACAGCTAGGATTTCCACCCATCTGTTTTTTACCTGGACAGTCTAGTTTTTGGCTTCTGTGTCCAGGTGCCATTTAGGGTTGCCAGGTGTCCAGTTTTTGGGGACCTGGCAACCCTGATTTATCCCGGGACGGGGGGATGCACTGGGTCATTAACCCATGCCAGTCCCTGCTCAGCTGGGACTGCCTCCTACCTGCAGCCAGGCTCTTTGACAGGATCCAGCAAGTGACATGGGGATGGAGGAGAGGAGAGTGCGACAAGGGTGGAGCCTGGCAGGGGGAAGAGGTGCATGGGGGCAGGCCCTCGGGGTTTTGTTTACTAGAAGTTAGAAAGGTGGCAACCCTAGGCACAGCAGTACGTGACATGGACTCATCAGTTTAGCCTTCTCATGGTATTACTTTCCATTCCTGTTTTAGTGTGTCTGCACTAGCTGTGGTGCCACTTCTGACCCTCTGCCTTTTATCCAGATGGTACATTACATCTCCACCACTTCACTCTGGTGAGTCTGGGGTTTTATATGGAAAAAGAGTTTACCTTGTTTACAGTAGCTCCTTGGTCATGGTATTTTTCTCCACTGTCACATAATTCAACATACAGAACATTGCTCATTATTAGTGGAGGCGTAGGATAGCTGTGATCTGAAACATAAAGCTTCTGTGGGACTGAAGATTAGGATGGAGGGTAGATGTAGATCAAGAATTTAGGTGCATTGACAGAGCTGTAGAGATAGAGGGCTATTTATGGCAGGGAGTTACCTAGAACAGAGAAACAGGTACTTGAAGAGCTGTGTTAAGGAACAAGACTCGAAAGGAGTAGTGCTAAAGTTCAGGGCTGAAGAACATTGACAGCTGTGGTGCCCAGAACTGGAACAGAAAAGAGTAATGCAGGCCAAGATTGAATTGCACAGGTAGAACTGTGTGATGGGCTGAACTGAAATATCAAAGGGTAGTTCAGGTTCACTTTCATGAGCATTAAACCATTTTTTTAAATTAGCATTTCTGTGATTCATATGCATGAAATCCTTCCTGTTGGATTCTTTCAACACTCTTTCTGCTGCAAAGCTACTTTATCTTGGTTCCTAGCAGTATTACAATCTCATTATAGGGCTTTCAGTTTAAACAGAGAGTTACCTGTAAAATCCTAGTATCACATTTAGACTAGGATGTATCAGTAAATATTTAAGTGGAAAACCGAGAGTTACTGTTTTTAACTTTTAGCTTCACCCAGCAGCTTCATGCTGTTTCTGCACATGATGTTAGCTAAGAGCTGTCAATGTTGAACAGTGGAAGCCTGACTGTCAGGAGCACATAAAACAATCAGTTTTTTAAAAATCTCCCAGATGAGTTTTCTGGCTACATACTCGTTCGTTAGCCCATTCGTTTATAAGCCAGCCCTAGGTAGTTAAGTAAAAATAGCAAAAACTGTTTGACCCTTTCATAAGCCAACCCTGTATTTCAGGGGTTGGCAAACTTTGGCTCTTGGCCCGTTAGAGCAAGCCGCTGGTGGGCCTGGATGTTTTGTTTACCTGGAGCGTTCACAGGCACAGAGCCCCTCAACTCCCAGTGGCTGCAAACTGAGGGGCTCCATGCCTCCAGATGCTCCAGGTAATCAAAACAACAATGAATTAAATATTCAATTCAATGATTCCATAGAGTTTAAAATCATCAAATTTTGGTGTAGACCCATTTATAAGCGGACCCCCGCTCTTTGATACTCCAGTTTTTTTACCAAAAATATTCGGCTTATGAACGAGTATATACAGGTGTTGTTTGATGAACAAATACACTCAAAGCAATATTAGCCATAAGGAAGCCCTAAAAGGGGGAAATATCCGCTTCTTAAGTCCATAGAAAGTGCACTGAATTGTTAAACACTAGTTTACTTGTTCTTAGCCCTCTAAATGAAAACCACTTCACAGATAACCTGCTTAAATAAGTAGGCAACGTAAGTTATCAGCATCATTCCTACTTTGGCACGTTCTCTTGGAACCATAAGAAAACACTTTAGACTTAATTCAATCAGATGTCTTATCCTGAGAGCAAGAAAATAAATTATGTACACATTATTCTATATGATAGAGCTAAAAATCTAGAGGTCCTTAAGTGTTGCTCTTATCTCTCTTGGCAAATCAGTCACGGTTTAGTGTCATTATGATGCTATAACATACAGACTACAATGAAAAGGAAACTAAAGGAATGAATGAATGAATGAATGAATGAATGAATGAATGAATGAAAATAATAGCCAAAAATATTTGCTCCAAGTAAATAAAGAAAAAAATGCATGAAGTCTTGGCTCCAGCCATCTAACAATTCTGTTGAATACACGTTTTGGAAAATAGCACGTTTTCCTTTCTCTAAATCCTGGTGACACAAATGATTGCCCACAAGAAACTGACCAGAGATGATAAAAGGCTGAAGTTACCATCTATTTTCGAAATACTGATTGAGATGGAAATAAATTAACTGCCCACCTGCTGCCCAGGGTAAAGCCATGCAGTGGAGGAGTGAAAAAGGATTTGGATACTGTCTTGAAAATCAGAAATAGCTTCTGTCATGAAATCATTGGGGCGAAATTATGATTGATAGCATATCAAAAGGGTTGTGAGCATATGCTGTATTCCCCCTTGTGGCTGCTACCATTTAGGTGAATTTTCTTGCTGACATTGTTTATCTGAATGGTGTTATTAGCTTAAAATATTAATATTTAATGTTTGTCATAAGAATTTCAAATGAGATCAACATTTTAATTGGGTACTGTAGCGTTTCAAGAAACACTATAAACATAAAAATAATGCTGTGTTTATGGACTTTCTTTGTGTACATTGCTTATACTAAAACTGTTAACTTTAAAATATAATTTACTTTTTTCCACTAACACAGTTTGTTTCCTTTTTGCAATCTTTGAACTTGGACAATGCAATTAAATGTCTGTTTCACTGTTGCTTATAATTTCATCTATAAGATTTCACCTATATACAGTCTTGTGCAACAACATAGTGCTGCTGTGGTTGGGTTGCAAATTCTGTAGGGAAGCACTTATTTGCTGTAAAAATGTGTTTTAACTGGAAGTTAAATATTCCTTAAAACATTTCTGTTAAGTTTTGTTTTAAAATCTCAAATTTGAGACCAAACGTGAATTGTCTGTCCTCTCTCTTTAAACTTCCCATTTTCTTTCTGCAACATAGTCACAGAAAATGCACGAATCCATTACTGAAACGTGTCTGTTTTACACATTAAAATATTTTCAAAATAAATAAAAATTAATTGCAAAAATAAGCACTTACAATATGATAGCTGTTTTTACTTTCTCAGCTTTCTAATTATGGCATAAATGCTAAATGAAAATGTTTGTTTATTCAACTTTTTAAATAAACTTTTCTCCTCCATGCTGTCCTCGAACTGAAGCAATCAAGCTATTTGCATGCTGGAGAGACGAGAGAAACCCACTCCAGATATGTTTGGAGAGTTACTACAGAATGCCAGCACCATGGGAGACCTGCGAAACTGTCCGGTGAGTATGCTTAACTTGACTTTTTAACATAAGCAAAAGCCAGAAGAGGGCTCGTAGTATCTACTGTTATGTGTCTGTGACTACAAAGGGTTTTAAAGATTTAGCTCATCACAATGCTAGAGATGTCAGAGATGGATGGACCGATTTTCTTTGTGGGTAAGACTTCCAGTAGGTTTTATGATCCTTTGGGTAGGAGGAAAAGAAAAGCTGTTATCTGGGCGCACTCTTTGACAGCTGGAATTGCTGGGACATAAGTTATGGATCGAGGTCAGAGAAGAAAGCAGACATTGTGAGGAGCAGGAGTTAGAAAATCTCATCCAAAGAAACAAAAATGATAGTCAATCATGGAAGCAGTTTTCCATTACTGGAGGGCTATTTTATGTTGGAGCACTGTTAGCATATAGCCATCTAACATCTGCTAGGATACAATACAGCAGTGCACAGACAATCCAGGAAGTTTTTGGAGAGTGTTGGGGACAACTTACTGGGTCAACTACTGGAGGAACCAACCAGGGGCCATTCTCCTCTTGACCAGCTGCTTATAAAGAGAGAAGAATTCTTAGGGGAAGTAGAAGTGGGTGGCAACCTGGGCAGCAGTGACCTTCAGATGGTTGAGTTCAGGATCCTGACAAAAGGAGGAAAGGAGAGTAGCAAAATATGGACCCTGGACTTCATAAAAGCAGACTTGAACTTCCTTAGGGAACTGATGGGCAGGATCTCTTTGGAGGTTAATATGAGAGGGAAAGGAGTCCAAGAAAGCTGGCTGTATTTTAAAGAAGCCTTTATTGAGGGCGCAGGAACAAACCATCCTGATGTGCAGAAAGAATAGCAAATACGGCAGGCGACCAGCTTGGCTTAACAGTGAAATCTTCAGTGAGCTTACACTCAAAAGGGAAGCTTACAAGAAGTGGAAACTTGGTCAGATGACTAGGGAGGAGAATAAAAATATTGCTCGAGCATGCAGAGCTGTAATCAGGAAGGCTAAGGCACGATTGGAGTTGGAGCTAGCAAGGGATGTGAAGGGTAACAAGAAGGGTTTCTACAGGTATGTTAGCAACAAGAAAAAGTTCAGGGAAAATGTGGGACCCTTAATAAGTGGGGGAGGCAACCTAGAGTTGAAAGATGTGGAAAACGCTGATGTACTCAAAGCTTCTTTTGCCTCAGTCTTCACAGACAAGGTCAGCTCCCACACTGCTGTCCTGGGTAACACAGTATGAGGAGGAGGTAAGCAATCCTAAGTGGTGAAAGAACAGGTTAAGGACTATTTAGAAAAGCTGGACATGCACAAGTCCATGGATCCAGATCTAATGCATCCAAGGGTGCTGAGGGAGTTGGCTGATGTGATTGCAGAGCCATTGGCCATTATCTTTGAAAACTTATGGTGATTGGGGAAGGTGGGCAAATATAGTGCCCATCTTTAAAAAGGGGAAGGAGGAGAATCTGGGGAACTACAGACCAATCAGCCTCACCTCAGTCCCTGGAAAAATCATGGAGCAGGTCCTTAAGGAAACCATTTTGAAGCACTTGGAGGAGAGAAAGGTGATCAGGAACAGTCAACATGGATTCACCAAGGGCAAGTCATGCCTGACCAACCTGATTGCCTTCTATGATGAGATAACTGGCTCTGTGGATATGGGGAAAGCAGTGAATATGATATATCTTGACTTTAGCAAAGCTTTTGATATGGTCTCCCACAGTATTCTTGCCAGCAAGTTAAAAAAGTATGGATTGGATGAATGGACTATAAGGTGGATAGAAAGCTGGCTAGATTGTCGGGCTCAACAGGTAGTGATCAATGGCTCCATGTCTACTTGGCAACCAGGTATTAAGCGGAGTGCCCCAGGGGTCAATCCTGGGACCAGTTTTGTTCAACATCTTTATTAATTATCTGGATGATGAGATAGATGGCACCCTCAGCAAGTTTGCAGATGACTCTAAGTTGAGGGGAGAGATAGTGACCTAGAAATAATTGGAGGATTGGGGCAAAAGAAATCTGATGAGGTTCAACATGGACAAGTGCAGAATTCTGCACTTAGGATGGAAGAATCCCATGCACTGCTACAGGCTGGAAACTGACTGGCTAAGCAGCAGTTCCCCAGAAGAGGACCTGGGGATTCCAGTGGATGAAAAGCTGGATATGAGTTGTCAGTTTGCCCTTGTTGCCAAGAAGGCTTTTGGCATTTTGAGCTGTATAAGTAGGAGCATTGCCAGCAGATCGAGGGACATGATCATTCCCCTCTATTCAGCATTGGTGAGGCCTCATCTGGAGTACGGTGTCCAGTTTTGTGCCCCACACTACAAGAAGGATGTGGAAAAATTGGAAAGAGTCCAGCAGAGGGCAACAAAAACGATTAGGGGGGTGGAGCACATGACTTATGAGGAGTGGCTGAGGGAACTGGGATTATTTAGTCTGCAGAAGAGAAGAATGAGGGGGGATTTGATAGCTGCTTTCAACTACTTGAAAGGGGGTTCCAAAGAGGATGGATCTAGACTATTCTCAGTTGTACCAGATGATAGAACAAGGAGTAATGGTCTCAAGTTGCAGTGGGGAGGTTTAGATTAGATATTAGGAAAAACTTTTTCACTAGGAGGGTGGTGAAGCGCTGGAATGGTTTATCTAGGGAGTGGTGGAATCTCCTTCCTTTGAGGTTTTTAAGGTTAGGCTTTACAAAGACCTGGCTGGGATGATTTAGTTGGGGTTTAGGTCCTGCTTTGAGCAGGGGGTTGGACTAGATGACCTCCTGAGGTCTCTTCCAACCCTAATTGTCTATAATTCTATGATTTTAGGCTTAGGACAGCATTTCCACTATTAACATAATTCTCATGGTGATGCTTTTGGTGAAGCTTACAGCATAATACTAGTATGCTTCATGAGCAACAGCGGCATGGGAAGAGATAGAAGTTTACTTCCAGTAGAATTCTTTTGACATTGCTGTGTTATAACAGAGATAGTTTAGCTTCCATGTCAGCCATTCTATTGTGTTCATGTTCCTAGGTGCATAGGTAAGATTTCATTTCAACTGGGCTCACATGTTTCAGTATAAGGAATGAAACTGTGCTGCTTCTTCAAGAGATGTCCCTGTGGGTGCTCCACTCTAGGTGTTGGTGCACCCCTGCGCCTTTGATCAGAGATTTCTGCAGCAGTACTCATAGCGGCCACACATGCTCAGAGCCTGGCCCCCACTCTGAGTATACCTCTAGTGAGCATGCGCGGCCAGTTCCCTCAGGTCCTTCTCTACCGTCCCCGGCTTGAGACGGAGCTCAGCAGGCTCCTTAAAGAATTTCTTTCCTCATCTTAAAATAACTTGTAGTTAGACAGTTTCTTGTTAGTTAGTTGTTAGTTACTGTTACTTACCCTTTTTCTACTGTTAAAAAAAAAATTGTTCTCTCATGCTCTTCAGGTATGCCTGGCTCCATAGGCTTTAAGCGCTGCTCCTCCTGTAAGGACGCTATCCCTCTTTTGGATGGACATTCACAGTGCATAAAATGTTTGGGAGAGACCCGTATTCCCCAAAAATGTGCTCACTGCACTAAATAAGCTCCAGAGCGAGGTGCTCGCCCGCCTGAGCACTTTCGACGAGCCGGGCTCCTCCGGTACCGTGTTAAACCCGCCTGTGCTTTCGGCGACAGCGCGAAGCTCCGGTGTCGAGGCGACAGGCTTTCAGTTGCCTGCCTCGGTTATGGCACCTATCGGCACCGTGACGAATGTGGTGCCGACATTTCAGGACCCCCCTGAGGCACTGCAGCCTGCTATTAATAGCACAGCACCGATTCCAGCACCGGCATTAACAGTGCTACTTGGCACGGTGCCAAGACTAAGAACTCCGGTGCAAGCCCAGGTTCCCTCACAGCAATTCTGTCAGCCTTCACCTTCAGCTGCCTCAGTGCTGCCGTTTACCCAGTCAAGTGACCTCTTAGTGTCACCTATGCTGCAATCGCCCTTCCTTAAAGACTGCTTCTCCCTTACAAATGATTCAGGGTCCGAACAGCCTTCCTCCAGTGAGGAGGAGTCTGAACTACAGGGTGATGTTTCAATGCAATCAGAATTCCATCCTCCGAGTCCTGTCACCCGCGGGCACAGGAAAATTGTCTCAGACTATCCTCGAGACCCTGCCTCTTGGTGCATTAACTCCTGGATGGCACCACCTATGCCTTTTCCACCACCGTGGCAGTATTGGGCCCCATCGGCACCTTTCCCTCAGTAGCACACCCGCTATTCCAATCCGACGAGACACGAATGTCCAAATGATATGACTCACTTGGCGGCACCCTCCCATTCTCAGGATCAATTAACTCCTGCTCCTGACCCAGTACTAACTGAAATACCAACTGAAGTAATGCCTGAAGAAGCTTTACTTCCCTCCCCTCTACCATCCTCAGACGATTTTTCGAAATTCCAGGATCTCTTTAAAAGGGTTGCCAGCGAGCTTAGAATCAATCTAGAGGAAGTACCTGACCAACAACATGAGTTAACGGACATCCTGCAACCTCTTCTTCATCAAGACTGGCATTACCAATCAATGCAGCCCTTCTGGAACCTGCTAAGTCCATCTGGCAGGCTCCAGCCACAAGCCAGCCTACCTGCAAACAAGCGGACCATAAATACTTCATTCCCTCTAAGGGCTCTGAATTCCTTTTCTCACATCCTGCGCCAAACTCCCTAGTAGTGGACGCAGCCAACCAAAGGAACAAACAACAGTGTTTCTGCCATACCCCAGCCAACAAGGGAGGCAAACGCTTAGACCTGCTGGGTCGCAAAGTGTGTGCCTCTTCAACCTTACAATTTCTAATTGCCAATTATACCGCAATTCTGGCAAAGTACAGCCATAGAAACTAGAACAAGTTCATGGACTTTATTGAACACATTCCAGACCAGAAGAAACAACAGTTTACAGCTTTAGTTTCCGAGGGCCAAATCATATCACGCACGGCTCTTCAAGCAGCTCTGGATGCAGCCAATACCGCAGCAAGATCCATCGCTACGGCGATGGTCGTGCACCGAGGTTCATGGCTCTCCTCTTCCCTCTTTCCTTGCGAGGTTCAGAGCACCATAGAGGATCTCCCTTTTGATGGTGATTAAATTCTTTGCTTCCACCACGAACAAGGTGCTCCACTCAGTGAAGGACTCAAGGGCAACTCTTCGATCCTTAAGCATCCAAACCCCTACAACCAGAAGGTGTCATAACCTATTCCCAGATTTGGACCTTAGCATCCAAAATATGGGGGTTAGCATGAAAACCTCCAAGCTTAATTACCAGCTTGGACCTGGTAAAGCTGCCACCAGCCAAAAAATTAGAGTGTTTTGGGGCACTCTGGTCCCCCAAAAAACCTTCCCTGGGGACCCCAAGACCCAAATTCCTTGAGTCTCACAACAAAGGGGAATAAACCATTTCCCTTCCCTTCTCCCTTCCAGGTGTTCCCTCCCTGGATTCCTGGAGAAATACACAGAAGCAAGCTCCGTGAATCTAAACAGAGGGATTCCACCCTCTCTATTTCCAGTCCTGGAAACACAAGTACCTCCCTCTTCACCCAGAGGGAATGCAAAGTCAGGCTAGTAAATCTAACACACACAGATTTCCCCCTGACTTCTTCCTCCCACCAATTCCCTGGTGAGCTACAGACTCAATTCCCTGGAGTTTCCCACCAAAGAAAAACTCCAACAGGTCTTAAAAGAAAGCTTTATATAAAAAGAAAGAAAAAATACATAAAAATGGTCTCTCTGTGTTAAGGTGACAAATACAGGGTCAATTGCTTTAAAGAAATATGAATAAACAGCCTTATCCACAAAGAATACAATTCAACACATTCCAGCAACTACACACATGTAAATACAAAAAAACCAAACCTATGGTCTTCCTATCTTTGTACTTACAACTTGGAAACAGAAGATTAGAAAGCAGGGGACAGAAATCCTCTCATAGCTGAGAGAGAGTACAGGCAGAAGACAAGAACAAAGGACTCACACACAAACTTCCCTCCACCCAGATTTGAAAAAGTCTTGTTTCCTGATTGGTCCTCTGGTCAGGTGTTACAGGTTACTCCTTTCCAGGTAAAAGAACATTAACCCTTAGCTATCTGTTTATGACAGAAGGCGACAGTACAGATATCAACCTTATCACCGTCCACGCTATCCCCCATATACTCAGCATTTCACAAGATCTCAGGATCAACAACAGCAATACCAACGCCAGAGATCCAGATACCAGCGGCGTCGCCCCAATTCTTCCGGGATGCCCCAACTTCCTCCAACTAATAAGCAGATTTGAACCTTTGGTCGAGGGTCTCGTAAACAAGTGAGTTCTAGAGGTCACCATAACTGGGTATTCTATCCTCTTCCTCTCCTTACCTCCCATCCTCCCCATCCCTCTGCAGGGACACCTCTCATGAGCTACGCCTCCAGCAAGAAGTACAACATCTCCCTCACCTGGGGGCTATCAAACTTGTGCCCGAATGCCACAAGGGGAAAGGGTTCTACTCCCATTATTTCTTAACAGAAAAGAAAACTGGAGGATGGCGACTGATCCCCGACCTCAGGAGGCTCAACAAATTTGTCAAAAAGCAAAAGTTCAAGATGGTTACTCACGCCACCATAATTTCAGCCCTGGGGCAGGGCGATTGGTTTTCAGCCCTCGACCTACAAGACGCCTACTTTCACATCACTATCCACCCAACCCACAGACGTTTTCTTCATTTTACCCTCGGCTCAATGCATTTCCAATACAGAGTTCTATCATTCGACCTTTCGACTGCCCCTCGAGTTTTCTCCAAGCTCCTAGTGGTAGTCACTGCCTACCTCAGGAAAAAAGGAGTCATAATATTCCCTTACCTCGACGATTGCCTCCTGAAGGCCTCCACGTTCGATGAGGCCCTCCGCTTCACACAACTCACCATCGATTGCTTCCAATCCCTGGGCCTGCAAATAAACAAAAGTAAATCCATATTAAGTCCTACCCAGCACCTGGAGTTTATAGGAGCGAGCCTTGACTCCACAATCGGACTGGCATCTCTCCCACCCGACCGATTCAATACCATAAAACTGCTGGCTATGAGACTTCGCAACAGCCCCCGGATCACCGCCCGAGACTGCCTCCAACTACTAGGGCGCATGGCCTTGTGCACCTTCGTGGTCCAGAACGCACGTCTCTACATGAGGTGCTTCCAAGCTTGGCTGCCCACAGTTTACAAACCAAACATGCACTCACTAAACAAACACTTGGCCATACCCTACCGAGTCAAAGACACTCTCATATGGTGGACAGTCCCCTACAACCTCTGCTCTGGAGTCCCCTTCCTCCAGACCTCCCCAACTCTGATAATGGTGACCGATGCATCCCTCATGGGCTGGGGGGCACACATCTCTCACCAAACAGTCCACGGGCTATGGTCTCATTCCGAGACCTCCCTGCACATAAATGTTCTAGAACTTCGAGCTATATGGAATGCCTGCTGCTGCTTCCTTCCACTAATCAAGAATCAGCATGTACGCATAATGACAAACAACATTGCCTGCATGTTCTACGTAAACAGACAAGGAGGGGCTCGTTCCAACTCTCTTTGCTCAGAGGCCATAAAAATCTGGAATTAGTGCCTTGCGAACCACATCCGCATATCAGCTGCTTATCTCTCAGGGGTGATGAACACCACTGCCGATGAGTTAAGCAGACCTTTCCCTTCGGAGCACGAATGGGGGAGAGATGAGGGAATCATCTACAACATATTTCGCACTTGGGGTCACCCAACCATAGATCTCTTTGCAACCGCGAAAAACACGAAATGCCTCAATTTTTGCTCCAGGGCGGGACTGGGCAAACACTCCCTTGGAACGCATTCATGATCCCATGGCACCGGGAATTAGCTTATGCATTTCCCCAATACCATTGCTCAACAGGGTCTTCATAAAGATACGAACGGATCTTGCCAGGGTGATCTTGATCGCACCTTCATGGCCGAGACAACCATGGTTCCCTTTCCTCACCAGAATGTCAATTTGGCCACCGATCTCCCTGCCTCTCATCCCGAACCTTTTATCACAGCAACATGGCCGGCTTCTTCACCTCAATCTCTCCATGTTTCATTTCAAAGCCTGGTACCTGCATGGTTCCCCCAACGAGAACTAGACTGTTCCGACCAAGTTCGGAGGGTATTTCTACACAGCAGAACACAATCCACCCATACCACCTATCTCCAAAAGTGGAAACGATTCACAAAATGGTGTTCAACTAAACAACTGTCTCCTACCTTGGCACCTGTTCCCTGCATACTCGACTATCTATTGGACATTGAGCAATCCGGCCTTTCCTTCAGCTCCATCAAAGTCCACTTAGCTGCCATCACAACCTTTCATGGCACAGTTGACAATACCTCGGTCTTCGCTCATCCCATCGCCAAGCGTTTCCTGAAGGGACTCCAAACCTTATATCCAGACATTAAGCCACTTACCCCTCCATGGGATCTTCACCTAGTATTGTCCTGTTTAACTCATCAACCCTTTGAGCCCTTAGCCATCTGCCCCCTTTTGCACCTCTCAATGAAAACAGCCTTTTTGGAGGCGATTACCTCTGCCAGATGGGCAGGTGAGATAGCAGCCCTTATGGCAGATCCACCATATACGCTCTTCTTCAAGGACAAAGTTACTCTACGCCTACATCCAAAATTCCTTCCAAAAGTTCACCTTTCATTTCACATCAATGAACCAGTACATCTACCAACTTTCTTTCCGAAACCACATGCAAACTCCTTCTAAGCCACAATGCACACACTTGATGTGCGCAGGGCCTTATCCTTCTATTTGAACAGAACCAAACCCTTCAGAAACTCTCCTAGACTCTTTGGCTCCATCGCAGAGCACTCCAAAGGCATGCCTATCTCTACCCAGAGACTTTCGAACTGGATCTCCTATTGCATATGACTCTGCTATCAGATAAAAAACGTTACACCTCCAGCATTGATCAGAACACATTCCACTAGACCTGTATCTACCTCTGTAGCCTTCTTACGTAAAGTACCATTGACTGACATTTGTAGAGTAGCCACTTGGTCCTCCGAGCACACATTTGTCAAACACTATGCCCTTACTCAGGGCCCTCTCTCTGACACTCAGTTAGGCAGGGCAGTATTATCTACTGCATTCCTACCAGATCCGAAGTCCCTACCTCCTTGAGATACACTGCTTCGAAGTCACCTGGAGTGGAGCACCCACAGGAACATCTCTCGAAGAAGAAGAGGTTACTCACCTTGTGCAGTAACTAACGTTCTTCGAGATGAGTGTCCCTGTGGGTGTTCCACTACCCACCCTCCTCCCCTCTACTTCGGAGTTGGGGTAGCCTCCATTGTAGAGAAGGAACTGAGGGAACCGGCCACGCATGCTCACTAGAGGTATACTCAGAGCGGGGGCCAGGCTCTGAGCATGTGTGGCCGCTACGAGTACTGCTGCAGAAATCTCCGATCAAAGGCGCAGGGGCGCATCGACACCTGGAGTGGAGCACCCACAGGGACACTCATCTCAAAGAATGTCAGTTACTGCAGAAGGTGAGTAACCTCCTCTTTTCTCTTGGGCCATGTCATTAAAGGGCTTTTGGAGTGGAGAAGGCGGAAAAGCATAATTAGGAGTTATGAGAAAAACTGGTATTTAACCTTGTAAAAGCAGTTCTTTGCACACGTCCAGCTAGCCTTCATGTACTGTGCTACCACAAGCCATACAAAAATACAGTTGGATTCTTTTAAGTTCAACATATGGCAGTGAATGAAATCTGAGGGTATGTATTTATTTAGTTCTATACATGTACACTGTGTTTTGCAGCACAAATGGAGTGAGATTTCTTACCCATAAGAGCTTACAGTCTAAGGCCATATTTCTACAAAGACTTTTGCATGTGCTTACCTTGAAGCACATACAGGATCAGGACCTGAATTAGTAGCTAGGAGAAGGATGGGCAAACTACTTGATGCATTTTGGTGGCTATAAACCACTGTTGTAAATTATTTCTGCTGTTAAAAATATAGCTTTGTATAGTCTTGGAATACGAGTCTTGTCAGATCCTCAGTGGAGTTTAGTGGTAAACCTTTGTGAGGAGGAAAAGGAGAAGAAACTGGCATTGATTGTAGCAGGAATTGTAACAACCACACTAACCAAGACTGTGTCAGCATTTCCATTCTAACCCTCTGCTTTTCAGTTGTTTATAACTTTCTGAAATGTTCACCTCTCTGACTGAAATTTTCCATGCTTAGTCTCTGCCAAAGGTGAATGTCTCCTTTTTGGAAAGTTGGAGTAAAAATGCTTCGGCTCTTTGAGAATGAAAGTAGATAAATATATAAAAATTACAATTTAGTAGGAATGTAGCTTTTGTGGAAGACGAGAGCCCTTTGATTGATCTGATGTGAATTCTTTGGTTTGACTAAATTGTCTGCTGATCGCTGCTCCTTCCTCTGTTGTTATCCTCACCTTACTTTTTGGCTTTATTTAACGATCTGCAGAGCCATCCTGAGGTAGCTTAGTTAAAAGTAGCACCTCCTGTAACGCAAGAGAGGAATCACTGTATCAGGACTCAACATTCCTTCCTTTCTATCAGAAAGTTATGAATTTAACTGAGCTCCTTCAGTATAGCTCAGTAGCACTTCAAACAGATGGGAGAAGAGAGGAAGAGAATTGCAGGTAAGGTAATTCAGTTGCCCTGAGGGAGGCCGCACAAATTCCTGTAGTTAACTTCAGCCACCTGAATGACATTTGGAAAATAGAATATCTGATTATATGTGTCCTTCTCTCTCCCTAAGATGTAAATATCCCAGATTTCAGTGTCTGGAAAAAAGCTTTCCCCCCTACCCCACCTCCGCTATCTTCCTTTTGGCTGACTTATTACTAACCCCCAAAAAGATGACTTGGAAAACTCAAGCTATGCTCTCTTGAGTTGGTTGGACTGAAAGATGCTGTAGTGAAGCTTGCAGAGAGAATCCTGATGAATTAATTTTATAAAGCAAGCCACCTTTGTAAATTGCTGTTGAGAGGAAGAAGTCCTGTAAGATCTTTCATTCCCTGAATAAAGTGTCAGGGGTGATTAGATCCAGTGATGAAACGGGCCTCTTGGCAGTGAGAAGCCTTTTATGAAAAGGGTTTTTTGTCCTGAGGATCTCTGCAAAGCAGCCTAAAGTGACCTGACCTTGAGGGTGATGAGGGTGATACAGTGACTCTGGCAAGGCTAAATAGAAAGCTTTTTAATTTTGTATCACTTGTTGGAATTGCAGTCATCATCTCTTATTTTGGATGGGAAACTTTTTTCCATTATGTTGAAAATGCTCCTGATCACAACCCTTTAGAGTATGTGTGTGTGTGTGTGTATGTACTTGCACAAATTTTTTTTTACTATTTATTTATTTATTTAGGAAATATTAATAGATTTACAAATCCTTGCCACATAAGTATCAGAAACAAAATGGTAATGATTACAACAACAGTGAGCTTATGTTTGAAGAACACATTATACAGGAAAATAGCCATCAAATCTCTATTTAACAGGGTGTTACCATATTACAGAGCATCGATTGTATTAGATTGAGTGAAATCTCTGATTACATATACTCAACACACCAGGTATCTTTATCAAATGTTAATATTTTTTAAAAATTGGACAAGTGTGCTGTTTTATTTTGCAGGTGACTATACTTATCTGAGTACTGAATAAAAGGTAACCAAATATATTTGTCATGTCTGTTTTGCTGGGTACATAACTGATGCATTAATTTTTCTGTAACAACCTCCCATATTTTTTGAACCATTCCTCTATGGTTGGACTGTTTTTCTTTTTATATAGAAAAGCTATCAGTAGCTGAGCAGCTACTAGCAGATGAGAGATTAATTCTCTATTTTCTTTTGTATGCCTATTACTTCGAGGAAGCCCAAGAAGGATTACCAAAGAGCCATTTGGTAATAAATATCCAATACTTCGTGATATTTGATTACAGATTGCATCACAGTACTCCCTAATGACTGGATATGTCCACAATATGTGCCTAAAATCTTCTCTTTCACAGTTTCTCCAATATTTGTCCCTATTTGATCTCTCTCTATTTTTAAACTGTCTGGTGTGAGGAGTTATTGAAACAAAATCTTAAATAAATTTTCTCGTTGAGTGATTGCGCATGTCCATTCTACTGCAGGTGTCTGTGCACTCCAGTGCACAATTCGAAAGTTTTTACCCTTAGCAGTACCCATCAGGGCTGGTTCAGCACCCTCTGCTGTCTTGCATACATCATGCAGGCATAAAGGGGTGAGCTGCCCCATACTCCCCAGTTCCTTCCTACCATCTGTGATGGCTGTTGGATCTCCCTATCCTTGCTACTTCAAGTCTTTTTCAATAACTGTATATAATACCATGTATAGTTAGTTTGTAAACATTAAAAAGTTTTGTTTTTTTTTGTTTTGGTGGATTCTAGCACCCAGTTTGGGTACCAGCCTCAATACCAGAGGTATGCTGTGCTTTCCAGGTTGCAAGCTCTGCCACTCTTGCAGCAAGGCTATGCCAAATAGTGGCCCTCACCCTAGCTGCCTCAAGTGCTTGGGGAAGGCTCACATGAGCAATATTCTGATAACATCTTCTATTTTCCTACTAGGGTGTTATGGATGGTCACAGAAAGATTTTGAAACCAGAAGGATATCCTTGGCAAAACATTAATTTTGACTGTGGCAGCACTTCTCAACCAAGAAATTGTATACTTCTGTCAGCATCCCAGATCTTTTTTCATATGCTAAAGTAGTGGTTTAACATTTAAACTGTAGAGCTCTTCTGGGTTGTTTGAGTTTTGAATTCCCAGGTATTTGTAGAATTTGTTGCTCATTCATGTCCAAATGCTTTCTGGAGAATCGACTTTTCAGAATCTGGCAAATCTGTAACTAGCTTTTCAGATTTGGCATAATTTACTTTAAATCCAAATGCTTTCCCAAGCCATGCATTTCTATAGAAACTAATTTTAGGGAAATACTGACAATTTTTGTATAAACAAAACTAATATCTGCATATAAAGCTATTTTCTGATGTGTTCCTGCAAGTTTTGTTCGTGTGTAGGTAGGTTCGTTGTTCCTGTATCTCCTGTGCAAAAGGTTTCATGATCTGTGCAAAAAATAAAAATAACCATGGAGATCCCTGCCTAATCCCTCTGTGTAATTCAAACGCAGCAAATTTAACCACATTAACTCTCCCAGCTCCTTTTGGGCTCAGGTTAAGAACAGTTATCCATTTAAGCAACTGAGGGCCAATGTCACTATGGGACAGGACTTGAAATAGAAAGTTCCCCTCTATTCTATAAAAGGCTTTCTTTGCATCAAGTGATAAGAAAATAAATGAATCTCTTTTTTATCTGGCATTATGGATGATTTCAAGTACTTTCTGAGTATTGTCTGATATTTGTCTAATCTTAGTGAATCCAGTTTGATCTGGATTTGTATAAACTGAGAACATGGAGTGCAGTCAGGTAGCTAGTATTTTTGCTAGAATCTTTCATAATTTAACATTGCAAAACGTGTTTTTTAACCACAGGTGCAGATGAAAAGAAAACAGAGAATGATACCAATAATGTGTGATAAAAAGCGAGCCATTCTTCCAATTCCCAATGGAGTCTTGAGCACCCTCCGATTTTACTCATACTCACTATTTTACATGCCTCCCTTGGGGCAATTATATCTTCTACCCGTTATCCTTCATCTGAGGAAGAATTGACTGTATTCACATGTGAATACTAGGCAGAATTTGGCATCTGTCATCACCTAGAGTTTGCTGTTCTCTTCCCACATCTTCATATGTTGAGCATGTAGAATGTTCCGCACTCCAGCCACCTTCTATATTGAAGCAAGAGGCAAGACCCTGCAGTGGTGATACAGTAAACTGTGAAGTTGTATATTCCATTCAGTTTTTGTTGTAAAAAAAAGTCTATGCGTATTTTTGTTTTGTTTCAGAGTAACTGTGGTGAAAAGATCCGTATACGTCGTGTGCTCATGAACTCTCCCCAGATTATCACCATTGGCCTGGTGTGGGATTCAGACCACTCGGATCTAGCTGAGGATGTCATTCACAGTCTGGGCACCTGCCTCAAACTTGGAGATGTGAGTCTACTGCACATTTAGCAATCTCTCAAAATCCCCTTTTCCCAAGACATGTCTGTGCTGTTCACTTGTATGCATTCAGGATGCAGGTTCTCCTCTGATTCTGGGATCATGGGAGCATGAACATAACATGCAGCCACCTTTGCCTCTGACCATCCCAATCCTGCAACCCAGGGCCCTCTGTGAATGCTCCATTAAGCCTGTGAGAAACTGTTGGCATTGAATCGACAATTTGTCTCCTTGCCCTTCCTTACTCCCATAGTTTAGGTAACTCCCCTTTGTGAGTACTCTGCTCTTTGAACAAGATCTGCTACATAGTACTAAGAGGAATAGAAAAAAGGAAGGAAATGGTCCCACTATTCTGAAAGGTTGTGTATCCTTTACCTAATCATTTTACTTCCCTGGCACTAGTGGGTAGTTGCAACTGCTGGGATCAGATTTAAAAGAACACTGACAAGCACACTTGTACAAAAATTCTAATTATATATTCTTAGTTCTTAATCAATTGTATATTTTAAAATGTTAATTCTAATAATTTTATATTCTTAATGTCACTGTAGGTGCTTGAAAATTGGAAGTGGCCTCAAAGTGCCAATTTTAGATCTGAATCCAATTTTTTCCCATGTTCAGGGGGATTTTCTGATTTTAATTTGGGCCAATCACTTTTGAAAATAGCTGTCTATTTCCCTACCAATATTTGTGGAGGTTTTTCCATTTGAACAATAGTTATTCCTGTCCGTGTTTGCTTGTAATGGAGTCAAAGTGTGTTATGTTGTTTTGTTTTTTTAAAACTTGTTCCTGAGTAACCCCATCCAAGGATTTGGTCACAGCTCTGGAGTTATTTTAGAGATAACACAAGAGACTGGGAGGTACTAGCTGTTGTAGTATCTTAAATTTCTCAGTGACTGAATATGGTTATATTATATTGTAATTAGGCTCTGGAGGTCAGTTCCTCTGAGACTTCAGCACTTTTAAAATAACTTGAATTTGAGGTCTAAACAGTTGGTGTGACTTATAATAGGAATTATCACTAGTGACTCACTTAACACTGAAAAATGAATTAAACTATTTGGCATGAATCTGCACTAAGTTGCAGATGCATCACTTGAAAACAGAATTTGGCCCTTAAAATGTAAAGCAGTAATGCATTGAAAAGTGACTCCAAAAGAACTTTTTTGTGTGTCAGTGATCTCTAAATGAAATTTGGTCAATTTTAAACGTCAACACATGATTTTTCTGACTGCCTGGCCTGCAGATCAACTGCAGATCAAGCCTCCACCACTGATAGACTCTGGAGGCCCACTACTGCCCTCAGTTACACCTTCACAGGGCCACTGACTTAAATTTATCCTTGCTAGAGCCAGAACAGACTTCAGCTCCTTCTTCCATACCACTGCACGGTGTTGGCTGTGCAGTGCAGAGAGAGAGGTAAAGAGTAGCTTTTTAAAAGTCTCTCAGTAGAGCCACAAGATAAAACGGAAAACATACAGAGAGTAGGCTTCTTGTTGAGAAAGAAAGTGCCATTTTTATTAATTTTCAGAGCAGAAATACACTTTAAAATTTAATGGGATTACATCATTGATATAAATGTCTTCCTCACAAGGCAATTGTGGGCCGAGTGTCAGGCAACCTGGATTCTGTTCCCGCCTCTGCCAATGACTTGTTGTATGACCATGGACCGATCACTTAACCCTTCTGTGCCTTAATTTCTCCATCTGAAAAAATAGCATATAACACTTAACGCAACTCTGTAAAGCATTTTTAACTCGTCAGATGAAACAGTATTTTATTATATAATTTTTCTTCTCTCCTTTTCCACACCCCTTGAAGCTCTTTTTCAGAGTAACTGATGACAGAGCAAAACAAGCAGAGCTGTATTTGGTGGGAATGATCTGTTACTACGGAAAACATTACTCCACCTTCTTCTTCCAAACGAAGATCCGCAAGTGGATGTACTTTGATGATGCCCATGTCAAAGAGGTAAGGAAATTGAGATTATTTTTGTAAATGCTAAGAACTGTTTGGGTATTGGTGAGGGTGTAGATCCATACTACTTTCCAAAGATTTCCAGAAACTTTGTGTGTGTTCTCACACCTGAAGTCCTGCTTAACTCCACTGCTCCTAAAGGTTTCTCTGAACGAACTAATGCTTTCTATAAGTCCGATGGAGGAGATGCTTCTCCAGAAGACCTGATTCTGCAACAGAGGATAATCAACTTAAAATGGGAGAATCGTAAAGAAATAAAAATAAGGCCTAAGAGAGGAGAGAGGGTGAAGAGTCTGAGGGACCTGGAAGGGGAAAGGCAAGAAGAGAAAAATGAAAGTGTTCAGGATCCTATTTCTTCTGCATTCAAAGATGCCTTCTAGTTATGTGATGGGCAGGTCCCCCTATCTACATTATTTCCGATCTTCGTAGTGTCACCTCAGACTGTTATTTAATTCCCATTGACCTTTCTTTGATTTCTTGGTGCTTGCACTGCTGATGGCAAAAGTTGAAACAGCTGTGGACTTCTGTACAGCAGAGACCTGCATGGCAACCAGTACCAGATAAACTGGCAACTGTTCAGTGGTACCAGAAAGTCCAGAGGCCTTCTCTTTGGTTCTGTTTAATGGCCTGCCAGTCTTGCCTTTATGCTGTTGGCTGGAATCCTACAATTCACCTGTGCAGTTGGATGTATTTCTCACACTCCTCCCCCCACCCGGCAAATAGTGTTGCTATTGAGTCCCTTCTCCTCAGGTTCACAGTAGAAATATCTGGATGCCACGCCCCTGTAGTAGCTGTTTCCTGAGGTGCATTCTTCCCTCTCTTGCCAGTGCCTTTTTTTCCCCTGTGCCTAGGATGAAATGGTTGGCACCAAAGCCATCAGCACTGGGATCTTGGCACATGATTACTACATCTCATTAGTTCATTGGGCTTCATCTCATGCCCCTCCCCTTCTGTTTCCCCTTGTCACAAAGGCACAAAAGTAACAGAGGAAAGCTTTGTTCCGTAATCTCACCAAGCACAGTCTCTAAGAGAGAGCTATAAGCCTTCCACTGGTTCTTGGTCACGTTTCTCTGCAGTAAAATCCTGCTAAGGATAATACAGTGCTGTAACAGAATACCTGTGTAAGGAGCAGACCTCTTGGAGTATATGTTATGTGCATCTCTGCAAACCTGTACTAAAACACAGGGAACTGTTTTCAAATGAATACTGGCTGCAGAAATTAAAGTCCAGCTCACCAAAACAGAAAATACAGTCATGCTGACCTTTGAGAAGAAATGATTATACAGCAAGGTGTTTAACCCCTTGCATGCTGGATAAATCTTCACCAAATGTTAGCTGTGATCTCAATTAATCCCAGTGCTGGAAATCTGTGGTTTGCATGTTTGATTTTTTTTTTACTTAATGCATTTTGTAAATTATGATAGATTAATTCATAATCATTGGTACCAAAGCTATAACATTAAAAATGTGCGCTAATTTTGGTCAGTGAAGTGCTGGGAAATTTCATGTGGTAAAAACTTTTTTCTTAGCATGAGTAAACTCTGAATAGGAAAGAATAGTAGTTTAAGCCTATATTCTAGCAGATATTAATTTCATTTAACTATAGAACAGTAAATATTTTGATTATCAAAACAAGGTGTAAACTGTTTCCAGTCTCTGCTGACACTGGGCTCCCGTCCAGCTGGTATCACAAATTATGTCCCTTTTCTGCAGTATGGTGGCTGTCATAAAAAGGCATGGAAATGTCAATTTTAATTAACACATTTACTTTCCGTAACATTTCAGAGTTTATAACAAGCATGAAGTGCTTCAGCATGTGATTGTAGAGTGGGGCTCTGGGAAGAATTAGTGCAGCTTTATTGTGATCACTTATCACTTGTCCCTTGGCACCTTGGGCATAAATAATCTTGGCTGGTAGGGGTGGGAAGGTATTCAGGGAGTGTTACTTGATTGTACAGTGCAGCATATGAAGAGGTTAAGAACCAGTCTCTTGGTTTGCCCGAGAGAAGTTAAAAGAAAAGCTGAGCAGTGTTCTTGTTGTTGTTTTTTTAATTCAGATTGGTCCAAAGTGGAAAGATGTTGTGACCAAGTGCATCAAGGGTCATTATCAGCCTTTGCTGCTGCTTTATGCAGATCCAAGAGGAACTCCAGTGTCAATGCAAGACTTGCCCTCTCAGGTGGATTTACAGCAGTATAGCAGGACTTGCTATGATAGCGAGGACTCAGGTAAACAGACTGAACTGTACACTTTATGCCCATCTCCATTGCAGCTGAACTGTTAGAAAAATGTTGCTTCATTTTGGGTGCTATTTTGCTAACCATGTCTCTGTCACTGATCAAAGCTGACCTAGAGTCCTGAGAAGGGTCCTTAGTACTTAACTTTTAAACCTTCCCTTCCAAACTACAGCTCCATAAATTACAAGTACATCCTGCCTGAAAGACTTGCTTTCAGGACTTCTCTTTAAGACCAGACATCTGGGGAAGGTTTCCATTAAGTAATGTGATGAGCCATCCTCTTTTACTCCATCCAGGGCAGAATTCACTGTCTTTGGAGCATTCCCAGATTGTGACAGCCAGAATTTCAGGAGACAAAATGTTATTGTTAAACCAGAGGATGAGCATGTAATTTTACTTTTTAAATATATAAAGACAGTCTTCTATCCAAATGATTACAAAAAACTCACCTAATCATAAAACATTCAAGGTTTCTATCATTTTAAATGTCTGAAAATTTGTCTTTTGTAAGTATATCTAGGAGAAAATGCTGACACAAGAATATGGAAGGATCTTTGTGTAGAGGGGAACAGTATAAGATTTATCTAGTGATTGAATTCATAAAATTATCCTGAGTTTTTAACAGGAAAGAAATATGACACAACATATAGAATGCATAAAGAGAGTGACTGCCAACATGAATCTCTTGGGGTTTAAATGAGGCATCCAATCCAATGCTGTCTCTTAAATATCCTTTATTATCCAGGAATATAGTACTGATATAATACACTAATGGATTAGGAAGAGAAAACACGGCACTGTCGGTGGTGTTCCATTGGATTGGAAGGAGATAGTCAAGTAAGATGCCTTCAGAAATAGTTCTGAGTCTGCTCAGTGTTTGAAATAATGATCATGAAGAGAAGGCTAATTTGTTAATTACCTGGATAAATTAGGACACTAAACAGACTGAAGTGAGATGAGGCTTCCTGTAAAGAAGAGGAAGTATAGGCATTTTGAGAGGCACATTTTAAAAGCAATCAAAAAGAGAGATTGTGGTGATGGATATAAACTGTACATGAGCTTACACAGTGGCAGTATTGCAAGAAAGGCTGATTCTATTGAATATTCACAGAGAATTTTACTGCTTTTGGGAGGGCTTCATAGGTTGCCAAGAACAGCAGTCTGAGCGCAGGACCAGAAAAATAGCACCTTCCTTCCAGGAATTCTACCCTTTCACACGATTTGGGCTTGTCTACACAACAATTAGACCATGGCAAGCTGGGTGTGAATCTATCCTGCGCTAGCCTGCTGCAGTGTAACTGTCCATCCTGCTGATGCGCATGAACAGTTTGTTAATGCACTTTGAGAGAGAGACTAGATCAAAGCGCTCTAATGAATTGTTAATACATGTCAGCAGGTACATATGGACAGTTAGACCACGGCCTGCTAGTGTAGGGTATATTCACAGCCCAGCTTGCGCTGTCTAATTATTTGTGTAGATAAACCCTTAGTTTTAAAAGCAGTTATGGCAGTCATGGTCACCACCTGTGACTCTCGTCCTTGTGCTTTTTGGTTGGTGAAGATGTAGGGAGCATCTGGGACCTCTACTAACAGATTGTCATTACATCATATAATGAGGGGAATCTGTCATGCACCCTAAAATGAGTAACATTTCAATCAATACTAATGAAACCATCACTCAACAATAGATTTTGTACACAACCACTTAGGGCATGTCTTCACTAGCAACATTAAAGCACTGCTGCAGCAGCGCTTTAACGTGTCTGTGTAGAGCTCTTCCAGCGCTATAAAAAAACCACCTCCACAAGGGAAATAGCATCCAGTGCTGGTGCACTGTCTACACTGGCACTTTACAGCGCCGAAACTTGCAGCAGTCAGGGGGTGTTTTTTCACATTCCTGAGTGAAAAAACTGCAGCATTGTAAAGTTTTAGTGTAGACAAGCCCTTAATGTCTTGTCTCCGAGTTCTAAGCAAGCTAACTGAGAACCTTGCAAAAAAGAGTCTCCAGTACCACCTGTTAGGTGCTAGTATATCTGGCAAGTTTCGGGCCAGGATATGCTACAAAGGCTGTTCTTGTAGTTCTGGTTGGCCTCCAAGGGAAGTACATCCATATTCATTCTGTTGGATCTCTCTTCAGCATCTGATCCTATTGTATCCTGACTTGCTTCCAAGAAGCTTCAGAGCTGAATAGAAACATCCTAAAATGGTTCAGGTGTTTTCTTTCAAACTAAATGCAGATGGTCATTACGAGCAATCTATTCTTCCATTTCCAAAATCCTCACTGCTCAGTCCCACAAGGCTTGGTCCTCTCCTTCACATTATTCAATATCTATATGAAGCTGTTGAGAGGGTTGGTGAGACAATACGGGTTGATGTGCCAGCAGAATGTAGATGACATCTAGCTCTGCAACTCCTTTATGTCAAACATTAATATATCTCCCAGCTTTATCCGTGCCTAGCTTAAATAAGTCCAAAAGTACTGTCTAAAGCTGAACCCAGACAAACTGATACAGTGCTAGTAGAGAGAGAGGACTGCTTCAAAGAACTTGTCTCCTCTACAACATTAGTTAAAAACAAATTTTTCTTCCCTCTGTTTAAATCAGTCTGCCCATCTGTGACTGACCATAATATTGCACCCTATCCTGTCAGAAGAAGATCTTCATGCTAATCGTTGTATCTCATCATATCTAGGACTAAAGCCATGCTCTTTGGAGAAAGCTTCAGCTGGTACAAAATGTTACAAATCTCTCTGTGCATAGTCATAAAGCTCACTGTGAATGCCTCCCTGTGAAGCTTTGCTCTCTGTTGAATAGCGAGTCCATGCCCTGATACTCAAAGCATTCCACGGGATTGGTCTCTAGCTACCCAAGATCATCTTTCCTTTCATGACCATGATCTCCCACCTCATTGCAGAGGAATAATGACACTTTTAACCAGTAGGGGGAGGCTTGAGAGTCCAGAAGACAACTTTCACAGAAATTTGACGTAGACTATTGGATTTGCTCCCAGAAGAAATCAAAGTGGCCATGGAACTAAATGCTTACATAACTAGAGAGCTCATGTGTTCAGTTTTGTGTTTCTTTAATTTCATCACATACACAGGTATGTGTGGGTGGGTATGTTGTACATACACAACACCCTGTAAACTATTCAAAGTTATTTTTCCTGCTGGCTACGGAAAAAAGGACAGAAAGAGAAATCTGTATATATATTTTAAAGGGCTTAGGGACACGAGAAATGCCATACTCGATCAAACTTATGGTCCATCCAGTGCAGGAACCTGTCTCCAACAGCAGCCAGCACCCAATGCTTAAGAGGAAAGGTGCAAGATACTTTGCATTAGGCAGATGTGTCCTATTCCCTAATAGTTAGATTAGTTTAAACCCTAAAGCATGAAATTAAATAGCTCTTTGAAAGTTCTTAGCACTATTATAATTCTGGATATTCTTGTTATCCATATAAATCTCCAATTCTCTTTTTAGAATCTTACTTAGTTTTTTGACTCAGTGCAATCCTGTGGCAATCAGTTCCACAGTTTAATTATGCTAATAGGCTTGTTAGTTAATAAAGAACAAAATCATCTTGAAATTAACTAATTTGTTGACAGTTCACGTGGAGATTGGTAAAGTGTTCATCATAGTCATATTTATGGAAAGTATATTTTTGACCTCTCCCCTAGATGAAAAGGGGTCAGACTAGATGACATGAGTCTCCACCCAGTCAATTCCACCATCTTTGAATCTGTGAATATTGTGTAGGTGATTCTCTATATTCCTTTGCTCCTAACCCTGTTTCTTTGCTTCTGTTTAGTTTCCTCCATTCTGTTTCTGTTTTCTGTCATAATGTCTCCTGATTTGTATATCCCAAATAGAGGCTGACATTTGCCATTACTTCCTTCATTAGGGAGGGAGCCTTCCATCTCGAGTGACACCAGGACAGACTCCTCTACAGACAGCTGTCCCTATAAACACTCACACCATGAGTCTGTGGTCAGTCACTTCTCTTCTGACTCGCAGGGGACAGTCATCTACAATGTGGAGAATGACACAGCTTCGCAAAGCAGCAGGGACACAGGTAGCAGACACCTTTGTGCTCATGTAGCCATTGTGAAACTGGAGATTACAGTAGACCTCAGTTAAACAATATCTGTTTAAATGCAGACCAAGGCATATTGGCATAGGGGTGCTCTTTGAAGTGCTGGCATCTGGTGCATTATGGCCCACAATCTATAGCATGATGCAGCTGTACAAAGCACTATTTCAAAACGTTATCAGTGGGTGGCATGTGCAAGTCCCTGCATTCAAGTAGATGAGGCTATGTGGGAAGGGAGCCCACACTATTGGGACCTGTATGTGGTTATGAGGGAGTTTCTGCTTAAAGAGGACAGCAGTGAGGATGGGTATCCGTCTGCACTGGGGGAGGAGAGAGGTCAGAGGATAGCTGTCTGCCTGTACTGTGGAGGCAAGTTTGTGGGGATCTGGAGTGAGACGAGAATCTGTGCTATGGAGGAAGCTGTGTGAGGGGTATTGTGGGAGAATCTAATAGGAGATAGGGTGGAGGTCTCATGTAGAGCTACCCTGTCAGCTGTGGCCTGTGCTTGTCACAAAGCATCCAGCCTGTGACCTGGCCAGTCTGTTCCTGAATGCAGCACAGAGCTTTGACATTAATTTCTAATGAAGGACTACACTAGTTAAAAGAGCGGAACTTTCCATGTACCAAAAGGGTGACCTGTTAATAGTATATCTGTAAATTGAACTAATTTTGTGTGCACCAAACTCAATAGGTTTCACAAAGGGGGCATACCTGTTAAATGAACAGCTCCTTGTTACACCAAAATTTCTCCAAACAGCACGTTTTGATACTATTTCACTCAGCAAGTTCTTGCCCTCCTGTTTGTAACAGTATACATGTACCCATCTGTGGTTCAAATCTTTACTTACAGTTCAGACCAGAGTTGGGGAAGGTATTTCTCACAATGAAGAATTAGACTTTATGAAAGAGTAGATTTCAAACAGGTGTTCTTCGATGCTCTTTGATTCCTCACCATGCATTCAGTAACTTGCACTCCAAGCCTTTGGCTCTGGATGGTTGATATATTTTGTATTTCCAGGTTAAATGTTTGGCAGATAAGGCTGCTACAGTAGTCCTAGATGAGAGAGAGACAGACAGAAGGGGAAATGTAGGGCAAAATTTGATAATGATGAAAGTCCAAAACTTATATTGATCTTCAGAGCAACAAAAAGCCTAGTTAACCTAAGATGCTGAGATATTATTTATATATCAAAATGACACAGTTGTAATTAGAGAGGTCCTGCCCTGCAACACTTAACGTCAAAGTAGACAGAAGAGGTGAGGAGTGGGAGAGGGAACAAAAATACATGAGCAGATGAAATTCAACATTTATATTATTGGTTTCATGATTTGTGTAGTGACTTTCTCCTTTTATTTCTTCTCTTGCTAATTCTATCCCATATTTTTCCTCCAGCTCTTACCCCTCAGTTACTGCCTAATTCAAACCTGCCTCCTCTCTCTTGATCTAGTTTTCAGCTATATTCAGTCCCTGCCTATTAGCTAATCCCTACTTGGTCCTCCCCCTTTGTCTTCTCCGTCCTCCTTCCTCCGTACTCAAGTCTTCCCCCCCAAAATTAATCTCCCAGCCTCACGCAACAGCTCAGCCATCAAATGCTGACTCCTGGGGCTGTAAAGGAGCCATCCCATCGCTCCTGTCAACTGCAGAATCAGTCTGTGAGAAAGCTGGATTCTTCATTAATGGCCACTTCCCCCACTTCTCCACCCCAGAGTTCTGTGGACCCCATCCCACATCGCCCTCCTGGGAAGGAAGACCACTGGGGCCATGTGCCCTCAAACACCTGGGTACGTCAGGATGGGGATGGGTGGGGCTCACTGAATGGTTGAGCTAGCCCTCTGCCACTTCTGGCAGCCAATGCTGACAAGCTAAATAATGCATGAATTCTAACTTCTCTGCTCGAACTCCTAAGATCACATTGGGATCTGTCTCAAGTTATTTGGTTTCGTTCCCTTCTCTAACCCCATGCTCTCAGCCTTTGGGCTATAAAGATACTTTCCATTTTTTTTTCCATAGAATAGTAGGGTTGGAAGGAACCGCAGGAGGTCATCTAGTCCAACCCACTGCTCAAAGCAGGACTAATCCCCAGACAGATTTTTATCCCAGTTCCCTAAATGGCTCCCTCCAGGACTGAACTCACAACCCTGGGTTTAGCAGGCTAGTGCTCAAACCACTGAGCTATCCTTCCCCTATGTGCATCACTGTTTCCCTATTAATCCATACAATTGCTTGAATGTGAGGCATCTAGTATGTAAAAATACTTTTCAAGGGGTATATTTTGCATGTGTTCGTTGAAATCCTGTTTTGTTAATTTAGTGAATTCAGCAAAATTAATGAAGGTGCTAGATGGACAGCTGTGGAGATTAAAATTCATAGCCCAGGTACAGCATGCACACAGATACTGCAAACTTTTCCCATGCTGCCTCACTAGTAGACTGTCCCTGGTCTGGAAGGACCGTGGTTAGTGGGACAAGGTAATTCAGGCTCCATGCTCATTTAGTACTTGGTGCCTGTGCGAGACTGTGGCACATACTGTCCATACCATGACCTTGTCCAGTTTATGGATGGAAATATAGGAGAGTATTGGTAAAACTGTCAACCTCCCAGTCCACAGTGGCTAATTGTGCATTTTAGGACTAGATAAATATTAAATATTTGTACCATGTCTAAGAACCCCAACTCTAGCAGCAGTGGTACTCTTTAAATAGCTGCTGTGACAACATTGGAAATGCCCTAACCTACCATTGCTATCAGAATGGAAGAACATTTTTTTAAAGCTAGCTAAAGAAATTGTGCACTCTGAATGCAGTATGGGCTCCTTTTATCACCATGGTAACTGCTACAAGATATGTTATATCCTTATAGACTGACAGAATAGCATTATGTGCCTGCTGTCATCCAAATCTCATGTTGTGAAAGAATGAGTTCCCCCAAACCCACTTCACGGCATCTTTCCTGCTCAGGCACTTAAGCCCTAATTTACCTACCATTCCCCCCAGTCTTCGCCTCTCTTGTTCTTTCCGTATTTTCCCCACTTCCATACCACTTCCATATATATATATATTGCCTCTTTCTAAAGAGTACCTACTACAAAATCACACTCCTCCTTGGCTTCACAGATAAATTGAAACACAAGATGTTTCAATATCATTAGCCTCTGTTTGGGTGGGTTGCCCTTGCATGCACACTGTCACATCTTTATTTGTTGATGTAGCACCTCTACCTGAAAAGCAGATTCTCCTTTTGCTTTAATATATTTTTTGCATTTTGATATTATTTATTTGAAAAGATGAATTCAAAAAGCTAATTGTAATGGCAAGTTCTGCGACACGGGTTCTCTGGAGAGAAATTGGATTGGAACCATCAGCTCCTCCCACAAAGTTGTCAGAGAATTGGAATTTTCATTCACTACATCTATGCCAGATTGAAGTTGATGTTGGAAAGGCTGGAAAGCCTTTGGATCTCCTTCCCAAACTCCATCTTTGTCCTGTCCTTCTGCTTAGGAGCAGTCCTGATTTGGAATGGGACTGCTCATGTGAGTAAAGTCACACAAATGCATGTGTTTACAGATTTGGGGTCTTAGACTTGTAGGAACCACAAAGCTGAGTGCTTACACACTTGTAACTCTTATTGGTAATCTCAAGTCAAAAGATTTCAAACTTAATTAGAAAAATTATTGTGCTCATTAGCTTGGCAATAAATTGGTCTGAGGATGAGGCACTCTTACCAAAGGGCAAATCCTTACAGGGAAAATCTGTGCTAAATTTGTGAACAAATATTTTCTAACTCAGTTGATCCAAAGAAAAGATTTGTGTGTAGTGTGCAAAAGAGAATTTGTGAGGAGAAGAAAATCAAACTAGCCATGTTTGTTTAAGAGCTGTGTGTGTTTGAGTGCGAGAGCTGCTGGAGTGTTGGTATTACAAGATAATGGTGTCCCTGGAACATTATGAGGCAAGGCACAATCAACTGCTTCCCATCTCTGTGGATGATCTCTCTCATTTAACACAGTCCCTAGAGTTGCTTTGTTGCTCTTTTGTGACTATTTTTAAAAACTTTTAGGTACAAATTATTTAAAGCAAATGACTTTGCTTACTAGAAGCTGCCAGTTAGCATTGGAGTGTCTGTGCAGTTCAGGAAGAGTGAGAAGGGTCTACTATTCTTAGAATGCTGAACAACCAATCCAAAGACTCTTGCCATCTAAACTATGTTCTCTTATTCTTTTAGGACACTTGACTGACAGTGAATGTAATCAGAAGCATATTTCCAAAAAGAGCTCACTGACTGACCGCAAGAGGAGTTCTAGCCGGTCTCGGCGGAAAGGGGATGAGATACAGTCATCAGGATACCACAGTGAAGGCAAGGGTCATTGTTTTAATTACTTCGTCACTCTGTCTGTGTTTTTGTGATTCTTTGTGTGTATGTGCACTTCCCTTGCTGTGTGTCTCCCAGTCTCTGTGTTTTGGCCTGTCTTGCCTTTGCTGATTTCCCTTTATGGCTTCAGAAAGATGTTGTGAATAGTGCTACCAGTTTAAAATGAAGTTATTTTTGTTCCTCTTGCATTCTCTTTTGTATACTTCAGGAGAAACATTGAAGGAGAAACAAGCCCCCAGAACTACCCCTAAGCCATCCAGCAGCACCAGCAGACTTAGAGAGTTTAAAGAGACAGTCAGCAATATAATCCATAACCGACCAGCCCAGGCCAACCAAGGCTCTCCTAGTGGAGGGAATGTAGTGGGTCAGTCAAAGATACGGCGCCCAAAGAACTTGCCTGTGCGTTCTCACGACTGGGAAATGGAGAGTACCAGCAGTGAATCCAAATCCAGTTCATCTAGCAAGTACCGTCCGACCTGGAGACCCAAAAGGGAGTCACTGAACATAGACAGCATCTTCAGTAAAGACAAGAGGAACCATTGTGGCTACACGCAGCTAAGCCCCTTCTCTGAAGATGCAGGTCAGTTGGGGGAGAGAGATGAATGTTGCTGGGTTGTAACTGGAAAAATACAGTTAGGTGCAGAATTAATCATAATTATCAGCTGCTGTATGGAAACTATGTAGTGGCAGTGCCAAACTTTGTCAGACTCTTGAGCACACTCCCATCCTTTTCACACTAGTTGCTTTGGTGATGGTGAGGCGTTCATATGAAATCTGTGTATATGTATACACTGTGCAGTGTATATATTATTTTGAGTGTTTGTTCTCCAGGCTTGTATTCTGTTAAATTCCATTTCTGTGGAAGCAAAGACAAGGGATGCATCATTGTGTATACTGCTGAAACAGAGCCTGGACTGGGCTGCCGGGCACCTAAGAATTTGTATTGTGGGATGTTCTCATGCATTGGTCTCAGACATGTGCCCCAGGGCTGGCTTGCTCCCTCTGACCGGTGTATATATTCTGCGCCCTCTATCCTCCTCCTGCTAATCACAGCATATGCAGCATAATGTCTTGGACTAGAGAATGAAAGTGTTCCCCCTGCTAGCTACCATTCCCTATTCTGAGTGCCTGTCATGAGCACCTAGCACCTAACCTGTGGTTTACCTGGACCTGCCTCTCACTGCACCCATAGATGGAGGCCAAAGCCCAGCTCTGCACTGCTTTGGGTTGGGAAGTCTCTGTTTGGAAACAAGAGCTCCTGACATCCACGGCTCCTTCCCCTGCTCTGAGAATGCAACAAAGATCCATGCAGCTTTATTGTCTTGTTTACCATCCAGTTAGGGGAGAGAAATCCTCTAAGCCCTGCAAAGGGACTGGCCCATAAATGGCTGGAGCTGCTGAGTTCCATTCCATGGATGAGAAATGAGTGGGGGAGAGAATGCGTGTTGATGGATGACCAAGGTATTGTTGGGGAAACCTGAGGGGAACGAGAGGAGAGAGAGATGGAGGAAATTGATGGGGAGAATCTAGAAGTTAAGGAGGATTGGAAGGGATGAAGCAGTCATGGGAATGAGGATGAAGAAAACTTGAGGAAGGAGGGAGAGACCATTACTCATGGAAAGGACAGAAAAGGGGCATGAGGGGAACCAATCAAAGGCAAGTAGGAATGCACATTAAAATCAGAAAGGGGATAACACTAAAATGTGAAGGATTAGGAGAAGAAGCATAATGAGTTATATTAAAAAGTGTAATCAGAATCTGAATGCCAAAATTCTAAAATAGATTTCGTATAATGTTTAATGCACAGTGCTGTAAAGCGCTAGATCAGCAGAGAATGGAGAATCAAAACAAAATCCTTGCTCCAAAAATCTTACTATCTAGTGCACAGGTGGGTACTAGAACACAAAACAGTTATGTGCACAAATGCAGAAAGTTACAGACAAGGAGAGATTCTTCTTTGAGGAGTGTCCCTTCAGGTGCTCTACTTAAGGTGTCCTGACGCCCTGTGCTTGTAATCAGAGATTTGTGGTAGCAGTACCCGATTAAGCAATGCACGCTCCGCTCCGAGTGGTTACATAGCAGTACACAGCCAACCATCCCCCAGTTCCTTTTCTGCCACGTTTAGCTTGAGTCAGAGTGGTCAGCAGTGCCCTCTCTTACTTCAGTTAGTTCGTAGTTCTTCTTTGAGTGATTGCTCATGTCAATTCCATTCTAGGTGTGTACGCGCCCATCTGTGCAGTCGTTGGAGATTTTTGCCTTAGTGGTATCTGTAGGGTTAGCTGTGGTGCTCTCTGGAGTGTCACACTCATGTAGCAGTATATCAGGGGCTGCCGGCCCTACACCCTCTCAGTTCCTTAATGCCAGTGGTGGTTAGTCAGAGGGCCTTCCTTGCTTAGCAAGTGCTAGTGTTTTTTTCATGCCTTAGGGCCTTTTGTAAATAGTTTGTGTATAGTGTTATTTAAGTTAGGGTCGCAGTGGGGACTTTGCCTCAGATGGGGCATGCCCCAGTCTCCCGGGTTTAAACCCTGCTCAGATTGCAACAGGCCTATGCCTGTTAGTGATCCCCATAGTAGCCATCTTAAGTGCTTGGGGGAGTCACATGTTAAGGATCAGTACCAGATCTGTAAGAACTTTTGGCCCCGAACCCAAAAAGAGTAAGATATTCATCTCGGGGCCCTCCTGATGCAGTCTGCCCTTCACCTGGCTTCTGAGCCATCATGACAGGTCTCACTGAGCACCTCTTCCTCCATGCGTAGTGCACTGCCAGCACCCAGTTCCTCCTAGCACCGAGTGCCATCGCCGGTGCTGAAAAAGAAAACAAAAAAGTGCAGCTCCCCAGCTCCAAGCAAAAAGGCCCAAGGGTCATCAGCCAAGGGACCTGGGCCTACCCACCAGGATACTCTGGAACCACGTCCTTATGCCTCCCCGGTTGGGTTCCCCAGTCTCTTCAAGGTCTGTCACCAATTCTTGGAAGTGATATTGGACCCACACCCCTGCCGGCACTGTCATCTGCCTAGGCTCCCCAGGCGCAGAGAGAGTACAGGTCTCCACCTGGTCCACTGATGACTCTGGTGCTGCAGGACTCAGTTAAGAAGGCAAGCCAGCCACCAAGACCCCTGAAGAGGCAGGGGGAACACTGCTGGTCACCAGAGAGGAGGTGACATTCTTGTTCGTCACGCCGAGGATCCAAGACTCAAGGATCTGGGACCTGTCATCGGTCGCTCAGACTAGTGTCCAGTTTCCCTCAGTGTCACTCACCTGTATGGGGTCGAAACTTCCCATACTGTTCCCAGCACCAGTTATCCTCCCATCGGTTGTCTTCTCAACGTCTGTCTTGATCACTGGTGCAGTGGGAGCATTCCTTGTCTCGGCACCGATCTCCCCGTCACTGGTACCGATCTCGCCGGTACCGACACCAGTCTCCCACGTCTGGTCATCAGTTGCCAGTAGCCACAACCAGTAAACAAACCCAGGGACTGACAGCCCTTCTCTAATCGCAGGAAGGTGATTCCTCTGGCGTGGAGGGCCAGTTCAGCCCATCGCCTAGGCCCCATTGGTGGGACTGGGCACTGGAACCCGCACCATCGTCTGCGGCACCGTGGTGGCAGCACAGCCAGTGGCCAGCACAGTGGCCTTATTGGAGCATATGGGACATGATGATGCCCCCTTTACAGTGCTTTTTGTTCGCTGCATCGGAACTCCAGTCGGCAGCACCGATGGCACCAGGCTCAGTGCCGGGGGCCCATTCAGAGGTTGCAGTGGAAGAGCCTGTGCCCATCCCTTAGCCTCCCTCTCTAGCAGTAGTCGAAATCCTGGGACCTGTCCGGGTGATCCAGTCTTCCTCATCAACTCTGGATGAGGCAGTCACAGAACTTTAAAGGGCTAGCCTGCTGGATGATTTCAAGGAGTATCAGGCACTACTTCTGCATATAGCCAAGAATTTGGGGCTGGAGGTGCAGGAAATGGTGGAGCAAGAAGACACTCTCTTCAATGTCCTCTCAGTCTCTACGCCCACCCGGATCACCCTACGCTTATATGAAGAGGTTCTTAAGATCGACAAGGCCCTATGACAAACCCCCTCTTCCATTCCTCCCACCTCCAAAAGGGCCAAAAAAAGTACTTTGTTCCAGCCAAAGGGTTTTGAATACCCTTTATACCCACCCACCCCCAGGCTTGTGGTTATGTCTGCGGCCAACGAGAGGGACAAGCACGGTCATACCTCCTCAACTCATAAGTACTGCCAGCTTACAATTTTGACTGGTGAATCATCCAAACCCTGTTTGGCAGATATAATTTAATCTCTGGGACAGTCTCAGAAAGTTCCAGGAATCCCTCCTGCAGGGTTTGATCCAGGAGTTCAGCACCCTGGTGGAGGAGGGCACTGCAGCAGGCAGATGCTCCCTGCAAATGTCATGGGATGTGGTGGACTCAGTGGCTTGAGTGGTCGTGTTGGCAGTGGTTATGCAAGCACAGCTCCTAGCTCCAAACAGTGGGCTTCTCTCAGGAGATGTGGACCTTGATTCAGGACCTTCCTTCCCACAGAGTTAGTCTCTTCTCCGAGGAGACAGATGCCAGTCTGCATTGTTTGAAGGACACTGGAGCCACCCTTTGCTACTTGGGCTTGCATACACCACAGTCTGCTCATAAGCCCTTTTGGCCACCCCTGCCGCCAAAACCCTGGCAGCCCCTTCAGGGCTCTCCTAGAAGGGACACTAATTTTAGCCATCCACGCCCTTCTTCCTCCTGTTCACTTGTACAACCTGGGCCTCCCAAACATATAGGGGGCCAAAAGTGCTCATTTTAAGGGTGCACTCGAGAGCCATGCCTCAGTCATGCACCCGGGCTCCCCATCTCTTCCTCAACCGTCTCCACTCCTACCATTTGGCTTGATTGTGGGTAACCTCGGGCCACTGGATCCTGAATATATCATCTTAGGGCTATACCCTGCAAAGTACGGCTTCCCCCCTTCCCACCACACCCTTCTTCCCTCACTCTCAGGGACCCTTCTCACAAGCAACTCCTTATTCAGGAGGTTGAAAAGCTCCTGTGCCTGGGGTTGTGGAGGAGGTTACTTTGGACATGGAAAAGAAAAGGATTCTACCCCCTCTACTTCCTAATCTAAAGGTCAAAGGGAGCTAAGACCCATCCTAGAACCTGTTCGCTCTCAACAAGTCTCTCAAGAAGTTGCAGGTCACATGGTCTCCCTGGTCTCCATCATCCTCTCACTGGATCAGGAGACTGGTACGTGCTCTCAACTTAAAGGACACTTACTTACTTGTGACCAGGAATATGGAGAATGCATGGCATTGGTCTATGTCCCCAGCAGGCGCACCTGAACCGATGTGATCACGGTGCCAACCACATCCTTTCATCCCTAGATTTGTGGACTGTATCCCAAGCGGTTCTGCCAGGGGTTCCCTGTCACTTACTCTGGTTTCAGACACGTCAGATCTGGGTGGAAGCCCACCTGGGTGAGCTCAGCAAACCAGGGTCATTGGTCTGAACAGACCTAGCCCTTAATATCAGTATCAGGGAGCTCAGAGCAGGTTCTTGTCACACCTAAAAGGCACGGTGGTGCAGGTTGTCCAGACAATACTGCCACTATGTATTACATCAACAGGCAACGTAGTGCCAGGTCTTCAGCCCTGTGTTGGAGGCATTCATCTTCTGGGAGTTTTGTGTGGGACATGCCATTCATCTGATAGCCCACCCACCTGCTGGAACCAAGAATGTCTTGGCAGATCGCCCTCAGCAGTACCTTCTTGTCTCGCCACAACTGGTCACTCCATCCAGAGATGGTCAGCCAGATCTTCCACAGATGGCGGGACTTCCAGGTTGACCTATTCACATCCAGGCAGAACAGAAAGTGCCACGTGTTCTGTTCTCTGCAGAGCAGGGACAAAGGCTCCTGTCAGACTCCTTGATTCCGTGGTTGGGAACGCTAATGTACGCCTTTCCGCCTTGTACCACAGATCCACAAGGTCCTGATAAAGTTGAGCAAGACCAGAAAGAACGTCACTCCTCATAGCCGCAGCATGGCCTCACCAGCATTGGTTCGGCACGCTGCTGAGTCTTTCGACAGCCACCCTGCTGTAGCTGCCTCTTCGGCTGGACTTGCTGTCCAGGATCATGGCAGTCTGCGGCATCTGAATCTAGAGGCTCTGCAACTTGACAGCTTGGCTACTGCATGGCTAAGTCTGGATGAATGGGCATGCTCCGCTGCTATCCAACAGGTCCTGCTGGGCAGCAGAGAACCCTTCCACCAGGCTACTACTTGGCAAAGTGTTGGGCCTCAGATCGACATATTGGGGCAGAAGAGGCCCCGCTGCAGGACATCCTAGACTATCTGCTGCACGTTAAGCTTTAGGGCCTGTCGCTCTCTTCAGTCAAGGTCCACCTGGCAGCCATTTCAATGTTTCACCCTCCGTTTCAAGGCAGGATGGTCTTCGCCCATCCTATGACAATGCAGTTCTTCAAAGGTTTGGCGCGCCTCTACTCACATGTTCGGGACCCGGTTCCCCCTTGGGATCTGAATCTTGTGCTGTAAAGGCTCTTGGGTCGTCCCTTCAAACCCTTGGTTTCCTGTTCTCTCTTGCTTCTCTCCTGGAAGGTTTCTTTCTTGGTCGCTGTAACTTCAGCCCACAGGTGTCCGAGATCAGGGTGTTTGCCTCGGAGCCGCCATATACGGTCTTCTACAAGGACAAGTCCAGTTGCGCCTGCACCCAGCTTTCCTGCCCAAGGTTGTTACCCAGTTTCATACAGGTCAATATGTTTACCTACCACTGTTATGAGTTAACAAAGGTGCCCACGCTGGCAATTGTAATGGCTAACTTAACTAGGGTGCAGGCATCATCGGCAGCCTTCCTGGAACAGGTGCCAATCCAAGAAATCTGTCAGGCTGCTACTTGGTCGTCCATTCACATGTTTGTATCTTGTTATGCACTTACACAGCATGCTTGGAATGACGCTGGCTTTGGCAGAGCAGTGCTGCAAGCCCGTGAACTCTGAGCCCACCTCCACTGGTACTCCTTGTGAGTCGCTCACAGGAGAATCAACATGAGCAAGCCCTCAAAGAAGAAAAAACAGTTACATACCTTGCGTAACGGTTGTTCTTCAAGATGTGTTGCTTATGTCCATTCCATTAGCTGCCTTCCTGCCCCTCTGTCGGAGTTGTCGTCAAGAAGGAACTGAGAGGGTGTAGGGTCAGCAGCACCTGATATACCGCCATATGGGAGCGCCACTCTAGAGGGCACCACAGCTGACCCTACGGAAACCATTAAGGCAAAAATCGCAACAGTTACGAAAGGTAGATAACCGATTTTTGTTCCTAATAGTGTTAGCTTAGTTGTAGTTAATTACCCTATTCCCTTTCCCTACTATAATTTTTTATTTCTTCATTTAAAATTTTTCTTTTTTCCTTTTTACCTTCCCCTGTCTCTCCGACAGGTACACAGTTATAGCCTCAAACAGAGTTTATCCCTGTTTTTTCTTCTGAGAGACCAATTCTCTCAGGTATGCCCAGCTCACCTGGCTTTAAACACTACCTGACTTGCAGACAGTCCATCCTGGTCTCTTACGGCCACACACGGTTTGTCCACTGCCTCAGCAAGACACACATTACTCAAAAGTGCTCACACTGCAGAAAGCTGACGCCTAGGGCAAGAAAAGCCAGGGCTCTCCAACTGCAGCTCCTCATGATGGAGAAATCTCTCAGGCCAGCCTCAACCCCGAATCCTGGACACCGCCTGGCCAACAGGTGCCAGTGGCAGCCTCTGACAGGGGTTCTGCTCCAACAACGGCTGGCAAGGAGCCTGTTCCAAGAAAAGCTACCAAAAAGCAGTCACAGACATCCCCACACCGAGAATCACCTAAAAGAAAGCGATTTCCAATGGAAAAATCTGCCCAGGTACCAACAGCACCGAGTGTTCCAGACCATGTGTCACTGGAACGTCCAGCACCAAGAATTCCCGAAGAGCTAAAGACCCTATGTGGGCGAGCTCAAATGTAGATTTACACAGTGAAGAAAAACCTTCAAGCTCGGTACCCATGGACCCGAAGAAAATGTCTGCACTGAGCAGTACAGTGGTGCTATACAGCTGTAAATCCTTGGCACCGGCAGCTTCAATTCATACTCCTCGGTTGTTCACAGTGCCATCTCCAGCACCAAGCGTCATGGTTCTGCAGCATTTCATGAGGCAAGTGGACCTGACAGTGGCCTCAACGCCTGAATTTCCTTTAATCGTTACCAAGGGTACCCCAGCCAGATCGGAACCAAGCCAGTTGTCTGTTCCCTGCATATCAGCCCCTCCTATCTCCAGTGATGAGGAAGAAGAGGCTGATGCAGTAAGATACGCTCCTTGCCACTCCTCACCCAAGCCTGGACTATCTCATCACCAACCACCTGCAAATATGCAAGGATGGTATAGTCACCCTTGGGCAATGTATAGGGCCCAACACCACAGACCCCTTAGCCCACCCAGGTCCAGAACAGCATGATCCCCTTCACCAACTGTCCCAGCTCCCTCAGAAACACAAGAGGAAGAAACTGAGGAACATATGAGGACACAGCTGAACGTGACACTTTGCCGCCTACTCACTTCTCATCGTCATCAACGGACAAAACCATAATGCCATCACCTTCCACTATGGGGGATGATTTCAAATCCTTTCAGGACCTCTTCAAAAGGGTAGCTGAATCCCTAGACATTTCATTAGAACAGCTACCAGAAGCCCCGCATAAACTCGTGGACATACTCCAGGGATCCTCAAAAGCATGGATAGCCCAGCCAATTAATGATGCAATCATGTAGTCTGCAAAAATATTTTGGCAGACACCTGCTACAGTACCACCCTCATGTAAGAGGTTTGACAAAAAATATTATGTGCCAGCAAAAGGGAATGAGTTTCTATTTACACACCCTGCACCAAACTCCTTAGTGGTAGAGGCGGTCAACCAAAGGAGGAAACACCAGTCCCAAATGATCCCATACAATAAGGATTGGAAAAGGCTGGACCTGTTTGGATAGAAAGCCTATTCCTCAGCTACACTTTAGTTCCACATAGCCAGTTATGCGCCCTGCTGGCTAAATATACACACAATCTGTTCTCTAAAATGTCAGAATATATTTGCTTTTTTGCTTTCTGCCAGTTCCATCCATTTGGCTCCAATCTCCCCCGCCTCAGCGATAGTTTTGGGATTTCTATCTTGTATGTACCGTGTGATGTCTTCAGGAACACCATCCAAGAACTGCTCCATTTGTATGAGGAGGTTCACTTCTTCCAAGGTTTGAATGTTGTTTCCTGTTAACCAGGCCTCATAGTTTTTTGCAATGTAGTAGGCGTGTTTGGGAAATGACACCTCTGGTTTCCATTTTTGGGTTCTGAAGCGCCGACGGGCATGATCTGGGGTTATCCCCATCCTGTATCTGGCCTTGGTTTGAAAAAGTTTATAGTCATTCATTTGCGGCTTGGGCATTTCAGCTGCCACCTCTGCTAAAGGTCCACTGAGGTGTGGCCTTAATTCTACCATGTACTGGTCTTCGGGGATGCTGTACCCAAGACAGGCTCTTTCAAAATTTTCCAGGAAGGCCTCGGTGTCATCACCTGCCTTGTAGGTGGGAAATTTCCTGTGCTGTGGAGCAATAATTGGCGCCGGGTTGTTAGGGTTGGCTGGCACATGCAGCCCAGCTTTTGCCAAATCCAGTTCATGTTTTCTCTGTTTTTCCTTCTCTTCATTTTCTTTTCCATTTGTTTTTGTTGTTTTTCCATGTCTCGGCGGTGGGCCGCCTCTTCTTCTTCTTGCTTCCTTCTGTGGGCCAACTCATCTTCTGCTTGTTTCCTTCGGTAGGCTACCTCTTCTTCTTCTAGTTTTCTTTTGTGTGCTGCCTCTTGGGCTGCCTGTTCTCTTGGAAGGCTGCCAGTTTGAGGCTTTCTTCCTTTTCTTTCATCTCCATCTGTCGCCTGTGTTCAGCGTCTTTGATTTGTTCTTCGGCGTCAATCTTTGCCTTAGAAGTCATGGTTCCTGTTTTCTTGTGTTGGGGTGCCCTCCGGTGTTTATTTTCTGAACTGCAGGCTCTCTGTTGCCTCCTGAAGTCTGCCTAGCAACAGTGCTTTTTTCCTTTTCTCTCTCTAGCTAATGTTCAATGAAGGGAAACCAGAAAAACCACTTAATTTGCATGCATATAAGTGCTGGTACTTGCCACCTAATGGGAGGGCTATTGCATGACAAAAGACCCTTAACAGTCTTCTCGCTTAATATGCAAACCACAAACTGCTAGAGAGCAGAAAAAAAATTCTCTCTGGTTCCCTTTTAAAACCAAACTGTTTCTCTCTGCTAAAAAGCCCTTAGCAGAGAAAAGAAAAATATAATATTCCTACTGGCTTCTGGATTCTGTCTATATCCCGCCACTGCCACTCATGTTATAACCTTATTCCCAGATTCTGGACCTTAGCGTCCAAAATATGGGGGTTAGCATGAAAACCTCCAAGCTTAGTTACCAGCTTGGACCTGGTACTGCTGCCACCACCCAAAAAATTAGAGTGTTTTGGGGCACTCTGGTCCCACTGAAAAACCTTCCCTGGGGACCCAAGACCCAAATCCCTTGAGTCTCACAACAAAGGGAAATAATCCTTTTCCCTTCCCCCCTTCAGATGCTCCTGGAGAGATACCCAGACACAAGCTCTGTGAAACTACGCAGAGTGATTCCCCCTCTCCGTTCCCAGTCCTGGAAACAAAAAGGACTTTCCTATTCACCCAGAGGAAATGCAAAATCAGGCTAGCAATCCAACACACAGCTCTCCCCTTGATTTCTTCCTCCCACCAATTCCCTGGTGAGTACAGACTCAATTTCCCTGAAGTAAAGAAAAACTCCAACAGGTCTTAAAAGAAAGCTTTATATAAAAAAAGAAAGAAAAAATACAAATGTTCTCTCTGTATTAAGATGATACAACACAGGGTCAATTGCTTAAAAGAATATTGAATAAACAGCCTTATTCAAAAAGAATACAAATCAAAGCACTCCAGCACTGATATTCATGCAAATACCAAAGAAAAGAAACCATAGAACTTACTATCTGATCTCTTTGTCCTTACACTTAAAAACAGAAGACTAGAAAATAGAACTACTTCTCCAAAGCTCAGAGGAAAACAGGCAGACAGACAAAAGACTCAGAGACACACTTCCCTCCACCCAAGGTTGAAAAAATCCGGTTTCCTGATTGGTTCTCTGGTCAGGTGTTTCAGGTGAAAGAGACATTAACCCTTAGCTATCTGTTTATGACAATATTGAAAATTTACCTGATGACAAAAAAGACTAGTACAGGGCAAACAGTTCCAAAGGGTGTCTCATTGCCAGGATGGCCCTACAGGCCTCCCTTGACTCTGCATGCACGGCAATATGATCCATCAAGATATCTGTGGTCATGCTCCGTGCATCCTCGCTCCACCTCTCCAGGTTCCCAAGAGAGGTCCAGGCAGTGGTCAAGGACTTACTCTTTGAGGGTCAGAAACTATTTGCAGACAAAACCAATGTCATTACGCACCCTAAAAGACTCAAGGGCAACCTTAAAAACCCTGGGCATCTAAGTACCTGAAAACAAAAAGAAACAGAGTATGTTTTACACTCAGAGATTCAGGTCAACGCCATACTCTCAACCCCACAGACAGCACAATTAATGGCATAAACAAAGACAGAACAGACGTCGGTAGAACCAAAATCAACCTTCGACGTCTCAACACTCCACCTCCAGACAACAATTTTTGAAGGTGTGGTTGAGGGCATGAGAGGTCCACGCTCTCTAATTCTGGAAGCAGGAATGGTTCCCCATCCATTCGGAGACAGTCTGTCACCATATTGCCTAGTCTAGCACACCATCACAACAGACAAATGGGCTTTAGAGATTATCCAAAGGGTTACTCAATCTCCTTTACTTCTATTCCTGCTACCTACTTCCCTTCTCTGTCCCTCTTCAGGGACACCCCCTCATGAGCACCTGCTGCAACAGGAAATAAACCACCATGTACAATTAGGTGCAGTGGAACCCGTACCATTGCAGCAGAGGGAGAGGGATTTTATTCACACTATTCTCCAACTCAGAAAAAGACTGGTGGGTGGAGACCCATCCTGGATCTATGCAAAATAAACAAATTCATAAGAACATGCTTCAAAATGGTGACTCTAACCACAATAATTCCGGCACTAGAGAAGGGAGATTGGCTTTCAGCCCTCAACACCAGACACTCATCATACAGAAGATTCCTGAGATTCACCCTAGGGAAACAACACATCCAATGCAGAGTACTACCCTTCGGCCTGTCCACTGCTCTGAGGGTCTTCTCCAAAGTTCTTGCTGTCATTGCAGTTCACCACCTCAGACCCAGAGTAATGATATTTCCATACCTAGACATCTGCCTCATAAAGGTACAAATGTGGCAAGAAGCAATAAATGCCACACAGAGCACAATATCTGTTTTCACGAACCTAAGGTTGCAAATAAATGCACAAAAATCCACTCTGGTTCCTGTCCAAAAGTTGGAATTCATAGGAGTCTGTCTCGACTGTCTACAGCAACCGCAATGCTACCCCAGCAACATTTTCTCACTTGTCAATCTAATTTCAGTGGTGATGGACAGCCCACAAACATCTGTGTTTAGAACTCGTAGGGCATGTGTCTTCAACAATGTTTGTTGTCAAACATGCCAGCCTCCATATGAGATGCTTGCAGGCCTGTCTTCAAACAGTATACATACCGCACTCTCTCAACAGATGCCTCACAATGCCACACAGAATAAAAGACTCTCTAACATGGTGGACACAACCTAAGAACATCTGTTCAGGAGTCCCTTTCCAACAAAGAACTCCAACCATGGCAGTCACGACTGATGCTTCCCTTAAGGTCTGGGGGCACACTTACTCAACAATACGTTCCAAGGCCACTGGTCCCCAGCGGAGTCCAACCTGCACATAAATTTACTGAGCGAAAGGCAGTCTGAAATGCATGTGACCACTTTCTCCCTCTAATCAAGAACAATTCCATCAAGATCCTCACCGCCATGGGGGTGCACGTTTTACATGAATCGCCAAGGGGAAGCACAATCATACAGAGGCAATACGACTTTGGAATTGGTGCATCACCAACGACTTAGAGATATCAGCATCCTATTTTCTGGGATGTCAGAATACTACAGCAAATGTAGTAAGCAGAGACTTCTCACAAACCCATGAGTGGGCGATGGATCCCGGAATTCTCAAATCCATATTTAAACTATAGAGGTTCCCTACCAAAGATCTATTTGCCACAGCTGAGAATGTCAAGTGCCCACAACATTGCTCCATGGCGGGATTGGGACAATAATCCCCAGGCGGCACCGCTGATGTACGCATTCTTCCAACCCCACTCCTAAACTGTGTCATTCACAAGATCAAACAGGACAAATCCAGGGTCATTCTTTTAGCACCTACATGGCCCAGACAAATGTGGTCCCCATACCTGTTTCAGATGGTGATGAAACTGCCTTGAACCCTTCCCGTAGTACCTCACCTTGTATCACAAGATGTGGGACATCCCAGCCTCACAGTACTCCATCTGAAGGCCTGGTTACTCTCTGGCTGACAGGGGTCGAGGAGGCCTGTTCAGAGGAAGTAAAAGATCTATTACTGAACAGTCAGAGACCAAGTACAAGGAAGATGTATGTCCGTAAGTGGAAATGATTCTGCACCTGGTGCCAAGATAAACAGATCTTACCACAATCGTCCCCCCTACCGAGGATCCTGGACTATATACAAGGTCTTTAAAAATCAGTGCTATCCACAAGCTCCATCAGAGTACACTTGGCTGCTATTACCTCCTTTCATGATAAGGTGGATGAGGTCACTATATTCGCTCAACTGACAATTAAACATTTCCTTAAAGGCATTGAAAACACTTATCCCACAATAAGAAACCCTACACCCATGTGGGACCTCAGCCTTGTTCTACACAGACTCATGGGAAAGCCATTTGAACCCTTTGCAACCTGCTCTTTGTTGCACTTATCCATGAAGGTGGCTTTTCTCACTGTCATCACGTCTACCAGACAAGTGGGAGAATTAGGTGCCCTAATGGCACACCTTTATACAACATTCTTTAAAGATAAAGTAATCCTATGACTGCATCCCAAGTTCCTACTCAGTCGCTTCCCCCTTTCATTTGAACCAACCCATTTATTTATCTAAGTTTTACCAAAGCCACATGTGGGCCGGAGGGAGGCCTCACTCCACACATTGGATGTTCACAGAGCATTAGCTTTCTATATTGAAAGAACAAAAACGTTTAGAAAATCACCAAGACTATGTGTTTCCATAACAGAACACTCGATGGGTCAAACCATCTCCAAACAGTGACTATGCAAATGGATATCAGGATGTATTCAATTGTGCTACCAAAGATACAATCTACAACCTCCAGTGGGAGTTTGCAAGCACTCCACCAGAGCACACGCAACATTCATGGCCTTTCTCAATAATATCCCTATCACTGACATTTAGTAAACACTATGCTATTGAGCAACAATCAGCATCAGATGCTCACTTTGGGCTCATGGTGTTATCCACCATCAATAATGCAACTCCAAAGCCCTTCCCCTCCACTATGGGACACTGCTCAATAGTAACCTAAAGTGGAGCACCCACAAGGACACTCCTCAAAGAATCATAGAAGATTAGGGTTGGAAGAGACCTCAGGAGGTCATCTCATTCAACCCCCTGCTCAAAGCAAGACCAACCCCAACTAAATCATCTCAGCCAAGGGTTTGTCAAGCGGGCCTTAAAAACCACTAAGGACGGAGATTCCACCACCTCCCTAAGTAACCCATTCCAGTGCTTCACCACTCTCCTAGTGAAATAATGTTTCCTAATATCCAACCTAGACCTCCCCCACTGCAACTTGAGACCGTTGCTCCTTGTTCTGTCATCTGCTACCACCGAGAACAGCCGAGCTCCATCCTCTTTGTAGCCCTCCCTTCAGGGGGTTGAATGTGACTATCAGATCCCCCCTCACTCTTCTGCAGACTAAACAAGCCCAGTTCCCTCAGCCTCTCTTTGTAAGTCATGTGCCTCAGCCCCCTGATCATTTTCGTTGCCCTCTGCTGGACCTTCTCCAATTTGTCCACCTCCTGTCTGTAGTGCGGGACCCAAAACTGGACGCAATACTCCAGTTGTGGCCTCACCAGTGCCGAATAGAGGGGAATAATCACATCCCTTGATCTGCTGGCAGTGCTCCTACTAATGCAGCCCAATATGCCATTAGCCTTCTTGGCAACAAGGGCACACTGCTGACTCAAATCAAGCTTCTAATCCACTGTAATCCCCAGGTCCTTTTCTGCAGAACTGCTGCTTAATCAGTTGGTCCCCAGCCTGGAATGGTGCATGGTATTCTTCCATCCTAAGTGCAGGACTCTACTCTTGTCCTTGTTGAACCTCATTAGATTTCTTTTGGCCCAATCCTCCAATTTGAAGAAGAGGAGGAGGTTACTCACCTGGTGCAGTAACTGAGGTTCTTCAAGGTGAGCATCCCTATGGGTGCTCCACTATCCACCCTCCTTCCCTCTACTTCAGAGTTTCATGTAGATTCTCTGGAGTAGAGAGGGAATGGGAATGGTTGGCTGCACACCATATGTACCTCTTGGAGCAGTTGAGATGGCTACGGCACGTGTACAGCCCAACCGGGCACTGCTACCACAAATCTTAAATTACAAGCGCAGGACGTCAAGACACCGAAAGTGGAGCACCAACCAGGAGACACATCATCTGTGAAGAACCTCAATTACTGACAAGGTAAGTAACCTTCTCGTTTCCCTCCTCTAGTGAACTATATCCCTCTTTCTGGCTTTTACTATATTCACCTTGACGGGATGAGTCAAACTCCTGGCTCATAATTTTGTTTCTCCTTTGGATGAAGCAGGTTCCACTAAATGGCAGGTATTTAAAAAGAAATTAGTTTGGGGAGAATCCACATGAGACTAAAGCTTTATTTCCCTTGATCCTCTGGAAATGATTTTGTTTTTAGAGATGCTATAAAGATATTGTCTAGGCTTCTTGAAATTGTCTGGACAATTTGGTCCCTGGACACAGAAGCAGCACATTTGGTTTAAACGTGGTTAAGAATTCAGAATACTAGCAGGTAACTTGATAGAATTAAACCTGACTCTTCTGCCGTCCCATATTTTTTTCTTTTGACAGCCAAAGAATTCGCAGAGGACGAGCTGAAGGAACCAGCAACTCAAGGAACAAGGCCAAACCAACTAAACATCAGGTATAAGCACTGGGGTCGAGGTCGGGGCACCCAGCACCTGATGGATCAGCATCCTCGTCTGATCCAAAGGATGGAATCTGGCTATGAGAGCAGTGAACGCAACAGCCCAGTCAGTCTGGACATGCCCTTGTCTGAGAGCTCAAGGACACACAGGTAGATTTTAATAAAGTGCACTCTTGCCACTTTTGCTTCTCTTATGGCCCTGTACACTAGGACCTCTGAGAACTAAACTGTAATTCTACAATAACAAACTTAAGTATTGACCTTCAATCCCAGCCTGCAGTTCTTGTAGAGTGTGATGCAGGTAGATTATGGGAAATAGGAAGCTGGGTATATTGTGTCACTGCAGTCTTCCCTTTTTGGATGGTCATTAATTCGTATGGTTCATGATTGAGAGGAACGATTTCAGGAGTGTATCTCAACCAACTACGGGGGGAATTGGGATTAAGAAGATGGATGTAAATACAGAGTTCTGTCCTTAGGCTCTGTCAAAAACTGAAGTTGCAGGATGCTAGCATCAAGGAGACAGTTTGTTTTAAATTTAGAAGATGTCTATTACTGTGCTTTCCATGTCAAGAGTTAATCAGCGCTATTATCTTTGTCTCAGTTAAATTACTGTCTGACAGTGAGAATCCCTGTGTCAGGCTCTGATCTGGAGCATTTGTACTGTTAATGAACTGACATGAGACCATGTCTGCTTGAGGACTTCGTTGGGACCTTGTGAGTGGTTTAGAATAAATAGCATGCATAAATAATAGGGCTGTCAATTAATTGCAGTTAACTCACGCGATTAACTAAAAAAAAATTGTGATAAAAAAATTAATTGTGATTAATTACACTGTTAAACAATAGAATACAAATTTGAAATGTATTAAATATTTTGGATGTTTTTCTACATTTTCAAATGTATCGATTTCATTTACATCATAGTATGCAAAGTATACAGCACATATTTGCACAGTAAAAATGATAAACAAAAGAAATATTTTTCAAGTCACCTCATACAAGTATTGTTGTGCAATCTCTTTATCGAGAAAGTGCAATTTACAAATGTAGATTTTTTTTTGTTACATAACTGCACTCAAAAATAAAACAATGTAAAACTTTAGAGCCTACAAGTCCACTCAGTCCTACTTATTCAGCTAATTGCTCAGACAAACAAGTTTGTTTACATTTACAGGAGGCAATACTGCCCATTTCTTATTTACACTGTCACCTGAAAGTGAGAACAGGCACTCACATGACGTTGTAGCTGGCATTGCAAGATATTTGTGTTCCTGATGCACCAAAGATTCATATGCCTCTTCATGCTTCGGCCATTGTTCCAGGGGACATGCTTCTATGCTGATGATGCTCATTAAAAAAATAATGCGCTAATTAAATTTGTGAATGAACTCCTTGGGGAAGAACTGTATGTCTCCTGCTCTGTTTTACCCTCATTCTGCCATATATCTCATGTTATAGCAGTCTCGGATGATGACACAGCACATGTTCATTTTAAGAACATTTTCACTGCAAATTTGACAAAATGCAAAGAAAACAATGTGAGATTTCTAAAGATAGCTACAGCACTTGACCCAAGGATTAAGAATCTGAAGTGCCTTCCAAAATCTGACAGGGACAAGGTTTGGAGAATGCTTTCAGAAGTCTTAAAAGAGCAACACTGTTCTCTAGGATGGTGGTTGAAGCATCCAGGGAAATAATCTTTAGCACATCTGGCATGCCAGCTACAACAGTGGCATGCAAATGCCTGTTCTCACTTTCAGGTGACATTGTAAACAAGAAGCAGGCAGCATTATTTTCTGCAAATGTTAACAAACCCGTTTGTCTAAGTGATTGTCTGAACAAGAAGTAGAACTGATTGGACGTGTAGGCTCTAAAGTTTGAGATTGTAGAAAATGTAGAAAAATATTTAAATAAATGGTATTCTATTATTGTTTAACAGGACGATTAATCACTATTAACTGTGATTAATTTTTTTCATCACTTGACAGCCCCAGTAAATAAATATACTTTTCAACCTTCATCTCTGGTGCCTGTGACTACTGAATAAAAAGAGATCACACTCAGGGTTTTACAAAAGAGTCGTTTGTGTAGATCTTAAAAATTTGTTTGGAACAGTTAACTCTCTCCAGAGCATGGTTTTGGCATGTATTACTTGCTTAGGGTCTTCTAAGGAACCAGTAAAAAGAGTGAGGAATACTTGTGGCACCTTAGAGACTAACAAATTTATTCGGGCATAAGCTTTCATGGGCTAAAGCCCACTTCATCAGATGCATGCAGTGGAAAATATAGTGGGACATGTATACATACAGAGAACTTGAAAAAATGAGTGTTGCCATACCAACTCTAATAAGACTAGTCAATTAAGGTGGTCTATTATCAGCAGGAGAAAAAAAAACTTTTGTAGTGATAATCAGGATGGCCCAATTCCAACAGTTGACGAGAAGGTGTGAGTAACAGTAGGAGGAAAATTAGCATGGGGAAATACTTTTTACTTTGTGTAATGACCCATCCACTCCCAGTCCTTATTCAAGCCTAATTTAGTGGTGTCCAGTTTGCAAATTAATTCCAGTTCTGCATTTTTTCGTTGGAGTCTTTTCTTGAACTTTTGTTGTTGAAGAATTGCGAATTTTAGGTCTGTAATTGAGTGACCAGGGAGGTTGAAGTGTTCTCCGACCGGTTTTTTGAATGTTATAATTCTTGAAGTCTGATTTGTGTCCATTTATTCTTTTGTGTAGAGACTGTCTGGTTTGGCCAATGTACATGGCAGAGGGGCATTGCTGGCACATAATGGCATATATCACATTGGTAGATGTCATCTTCAGTAGAGAAATTCCCTGCATCTCCGTAGTTTCGAGGAATTGAGGATCTATACAGTGATACTTGTAGGAAAAGGGCAGATTGTGACATAGCTGCAGTTGCTATTTTCTGCAAGCTGTGTTCTGCAGGGAGCCACATTCACCATCATTCCTTTTGAGAGCTCTTTTTAACCTTTTGTAAAATAAGGAGACGAAGGGTACGTATACACTACACGCCGGATTAGTGGGTAGTGATTCATCTATCGGAGATCGATTTATCGTGTCCAGTGTAGACGCGATAAATTGATCCCCAGTCGCTCTGCCGTCGACTCCTGTTCTCCACCGCAGCTGAGGTGGAAGTGGAGTTGATGGGAGAGCTGCGACAGTCAACCCCGCGCTGTGAGGACACGAGGTAAGTCAACCTAAGATACGTCAACTTCCACTACACTATTCTCATAGCTGAAGTTGCTTATCTTAAGTTGATTTCCTCCCCCCCAATGTAGACCAGACCTTAGTGCCAAAATCAAGAGGAACTGGTGTTTGGAAGTTTTGATGCAGTTTTTATGGTCCCTCTTGCAGAAAACGCATGACTGGAGGTTATAGTTTTGGAATGTTTGGGAATAAGGAAGATAATTCTTACACTTGGGGACCAAGAAACAGAGGCCAGATTCCTATGTCAAAGAATAAAACCTTTAGAAAATATCGTTTATTGAGAAGAGGTGGACTCTTTTCCCTCCCTGGGATTTTCACATAGAATCCTTTTAAAATACCTTCTCTTTTGAGACTGAAAATAAGGAGAAGATGAAATGTTATTGCCAGATTGGAAAAATGTAGGGCTGTCTAATACTTCTCCCCAGTACCCTATACCCCTCCATCCCCTGAAAAGATTGGCCAGATGTTAATCCATTGGTTTTCCCTCCTCTTCTTCAAGGGATTCTCATATGAAGCTAGCAGGTGGGTTGGTTCCTGCCTGGCGTAACATCCCAAAGTCGCACAGCAGCAGCATCTTAGAAGTGGAATCTGCTTCATCGACTAGTGGTTGGACAAGCAGCCAGCACTCTGTTAGGAATGGTAAGCTACCTTTTCAAACCCCAAATAGCCACGATCCTGGAGTATAAAATGTATTGAGGTAATTACTTATTCCCTGGGTATTTTTGCCTTCACGGTGAAGGCAGATGCAAAAAAGGGAAAAAGACTTAGGAACCTGGTACAACTTTTGGCTACAGTTCTGGTTTACAGCATTACCAGTCACTACCACTAGGAGTCCAGTGTGCTGGGGGGAGAGATAGCTCAGTGGTCTGAGCATTGGCCTGCTAAACCCAGGGTTGTGAGTTTAATCCTTGAGGGGACCACTTAGGGATCTGGGGCAAAATCAGTACTTGGTCCTGCTAGTGAAGACAGAGGGCTGGACTTGAAGACCTTTCAGGGTCCCTTCCAGTTCTATGAGATAGGTATATCTCCATATAAAAACAGAAGAGCCCCTCCCATCACTGTAATAAGTATCTATACTACAGTGCTTCAGCAGCACAGCTGCAGCATTTCTGATGTGGACATACCCTAATAAACTCTTTTGGTTTAAAATTACACCCCAACCAATATAGTTGAATAGGAACAAAAACTATCATCCATATCCCATAATTTTCACACTTAAAAAAAAAAATCCCATGAACCTGTGTGGTTCTCCTTGCTATCCGCCATCTCTGCTAGAAACATGGAACTTGCACAACTTTACACTATCGTTATGAGTGTTGCAAGCACAGAATGCACAACCTTCTGGTATTAGCAGAGCTGCAAGAACTGCATCAATGAGGCACGTCAGCTTAGTAGTGGACACATTGATTCAGGACATAGTGAAAACCGTTTCAGGGCTGGTGGAGGTGTTCACAGAACAGCTACAAATGCTGGAGTGCCACTTCTGGGCCCAAGAAACAAGCACTGACTGACTGGTGGGATCACATCATTATGCAAATTTAGGGTAATGAGCAGTGGCTGCAGAACTTCTGACTGTGCAAGGCCACATTCGTGGATCTGAGTGCCAAGTTCATCCCATCCCTTCAGCGCAGAGACACCATAATGAGAGCTGCACTGACAGTGGAGAAGTGAGTGGAGATCGCATTGTGGAAACTTGTAACACCAGATCAGAGAGGAATCATTTTAGAGTTGGAAAATCCACTGTGGATGCTGTTGTAATACAAAGGCCACTAATTATCTCCTGCTACACAGACTATGATTCTCTGCAATGTGCGGGACATAAAGGATGGATTTAAAGCAGTTGGCTTCCCAAAGTGTGGTGGAGTGATCGAAGGCACGCACATCCTTATTTTGGCACTAGCCCTCTTTGCCACAGAGCATATCAATAGAAAAGGCTACTTTTCTATGGTAATGCAAGAGTTGATGGATCACTGGGGATGCTTCACTGACATTAGTGGTGGCTGGTCAGGGAAGATGCATGATGCTCGCATTTTTAAGAACATAGGACTATTCAGAAAGCTGCAAACAAGGACTTTCTTTCCCAAGTAGTGGATTATCATTGGTGGTGTTGAAATGCCAATAGTGATTCCAGGGGACCCAGCCTACCCCTTGCTCTCTTGGCTCATGAAGCATGCACAAGCCACCTTGGCAGCAGCAAAGAATGATTCAACTACCAGATCAGTAGGTGCAGAATGGCAGTTGAATGTGCGTTTGGTAGATTTAAGGATTGATGCCATAGTGTACTCACAAGATTGGATCTCTATGAGAAAAATGTCCCGAAAGGAATAGCTGCCTGCTGCATCCTGCATAATATCCTGTGACGCAAAGGAGGAAATGTTGCCACCAAGGAGGAGGGGAGAGGTGGAGTGGATGTCTGCTGAGTCGTAACAGCCAGACACAAGGGCTATTAGAAGAGCTCAACACGGGGCTATCCGTCTCAAGAAGGGTCTGAAGGAGCGCTTTAACAGTGAGCCATAGTAAGACATTGTGATGGACTGTGCTCTACCTGGCTGTGCTCTTCCAGGGCCTGTTAGGAATGTGGTGCTTTGTGTATGTATGTGACTGTAACACTGTCAATGCACCTATTAATGTTGTGGTTCTTGCTATACATCTATGATCACACTTTCTCATGGATCTTATGAGTTGTCACACTGTGCAATAACAGTTGGGGTGCTTTCAGAACTGTTAAACATTCTACTGCATATGTTAGGAATTAATAAAGATGAATTATTTTCCAAAAACAGAATTTAATTGAGTAACAAAACCAGTGCAAAAAAAAAACAAACCCTGTGCAATTTAAAGGAAATAAATTCAAAATGTAATAAATGAATAGAACAGAATGGCCTGGATTCCTGGCACCACATTTGCGGTCTCCACCAATGTAGTATGGATCACCCGATTCGAGGCACCTGTCTCCGTATTCTTGGCATGGTAATGCCTCCCGCCAGCGAACACCCTGATCCCCATCCCCTAGACAGCCCTCAACACTTTGGTGTCCACCAGTACAGCACTGCTCAGCATCAGTCCTTGGTGCCGTTCCTGGGAAAGGAGTTGGTCGTCGTCTTCCAGGCACCAGTCCCCCCAACGAAAAATGAGCCGCCACATGCAAGACCTCCACAGCCTGGTTCCTATAAGGTGATTGGTCTGAGTTGGAGTGGGAGTTTAGCCCCTCACCAAGGAAGCACCGATCACCTTCAGCTCTGGAGGCCAGCACAGCACCTGTGGTGGCTGTGTGGCAGCTGAGCCATTGGCCTGCCCAATGGCCTTGTTGGAACCCATGGGGCATGCCTATGATGCCGGTGCCTTATTCACATTACTCCTCCCCTCCCTATCTGCTTTGTACAAGCCACTACCTGCACCATCAGTAGTGGGCTCAGAATATAGCGCAGACTCCATCATGGGATGGAAAAAGCAAGTGGCAATGCTGAGGGGGCCATGCTCAGTGGGGTAAAGTGCCACAGCCTTTCCCCCCATTGTTGTCTTCGTCCTCTTTGTCACCAGACAAGGCGGTGGCAGGCACCTCCCACAGCAACCCCCCGGCATGACTTTAAGAAGTGCTAGGTGCTCCTCAACAGGGTGGCTTCCAACCGAAACTGGAGACTTGAGGAGCTGGCAAAGCAGTCGGACAGCCTCTTCGACGTGCTATCAGCTGCATCCCCAGCACGGTTCGGTTGCTAGTCCATAGAAGGGGTTCCCAAAATTGCTAAGACAAACCCCCTCATCTATTCCGCCCCTCCGGTGGGCAGAAAAGAAATATTATGTCCCTGCTATGGGGTTTGAATACCTTTATACACACCTGCTCCCTGGGTTTGCTGGTTGTATCTGTGGCCAACAAAAGGGACAGGCAAGGTCAGGTGAGCGCCCCACCTAAGAATAAGGATGCCAAGAGACTGGACCTCTTTGGAAGGAGAACTTATTCAATTGCCAGTCTCTAGTTCTGGGTGTCCAACCACCAGGCTTTTTTGGGGAGGTATAACTTCAATCTATGGGACTCCTCAACAAGTTTAAGAAAGTATTGCTGCAGGACCTTGGCCAGGCGTTTGCCATGTTCTGGGAAGAGGCAAGGCGGGTGGCAAGGGGCTCCCTCCAGATAGCCTGGGATGCTGCCAGTTCAGCTGCCAGAATCGTTGCCTTGGCTGTGGTAATGAGGTTCAGCTCTTGGCTACAATCTTGGATCTGTCCTAAGAAATGCAGTCCTCCATCCAGGACCTTCCTTTTGAAGGCACTGGGCTCTTCTCGGAGTTGATGGATGCTAGGCTGCATGGACCAAAGAGACTCGAGCCGCTCTGTGCTTGCTGGGCCTCCACATGCTGCAGACAGCGAGGGGAAAACAGTTTCAGCCCAATGGGCACACCTAGGTCCTGGAATTCTTTAAACAAACTGCCTTCATGCATCTGACGAAGGGGTATTCACCACGAAAGCTCATGCTCAATACGTGTTAGTCTATAAGGTGCACAGGACTCTTGCTGCTTTTACAGATCCAGACTAACACAGCTACCCCTCTGATACAGGAGGAAGGAAGAAGACAGAGTTTAAACGCTGTTACCCCCTTCCTCTCACTCACCCGCACATCCCGGCCCTGCAAGACACCACTGGGGCCAGAGGCAGGCGTTTTGATGGTGCACTCAAGGTCAGTGCCACAATCAGATCCCAGGATCCACCCTCCTATCTTTTCCTCTACTACCTGTGTCCCTTCCAGTTGACATGGTCATGAGTCCTTAATATAATGTCCTTGAGCTATACCCTGCAGTTCTCGGTCGCTCCCTCCCCACCACCACCTTCCCCCATCCCTCTTCAGGGATCCTTCTCACAAGCAACTCCTTGTTCAGGAGATAGAGAACCTCCTACAGCTGAGGGTGGTAGAGGAGGTCCATTGAGAAATGAGGGGGAAAGGGTTCTATTCCTGCTGTTTCCTAATCCGAAAGTGAAAGGAGACCCAAGACCTATTCTAGACCTGTGACACCTCAATAAATATCTCAAGAAGTTGAAGTTTTGCATGGTCTCCCTAGCCTCCATCATTCCCTCCCTGGATCCAGGAGACTTGTACACTGCCCTCAGTTTGAAGGACGCATACTTTCATATCTCCATCTTCCAAGGGCAGAGATGATTCCACCATTTTGTAGCGGGCCAACGCCATTTCCAATTCACACTGCTACCCTTTGGACTTTAATCGGCCCCGAGAGTATTTACAAGTGTATGGCACCACGAGTCACTTACCTGAGGGGTTGAGGGGTTCGGGTCTATCTGTACCTCGATGACTAGCTCATCAAGGGATGATCTTGGGTGCAAAGGAGCTTCGATCTGGTATGCTCCACCTGTCACAATCAGGGTCTGTTAATAAATAAAAAGAAATCAACCCTGACACCAGTGCAATGGATAGAGTTTCATAGGAATGGTACTCCATTCCATGTAGGTCAGAGCCTTCCTCCCGGAGGCCCATTTCCAGCTATGTCCGACCTGATCTCACATGTGAGGGGCCCACCCACTCACCACTGCTCACACATACCTGAGGTTGTTAGGCACATGGCAGCCTGTACTTACATGGTGCGGCATATGCTATTCCACCTCAGACCCCTGCAGGTATGGCTGGCATCAGTCTATGTCCCCAACAGGCATGATCTAGACTGTGTAGTCAGGATGCTGGACCACATACAGTCATCCCTGGAATGGTGACTGAATCCCAAATCGGTGTTGAAAGGAATCCCCTCACAGCCCTGACCCAGCGATGACCTGGGATGCCTCAGATTTGGGTTGGGGAGCCCACATGAGCAATCTCAGCACACAAGGTTGTTGGTCTTGGGATGATCGCTCACTCCACATAAATGTCAGAGAGCTCAGAGTAGTTCACTTGGCCTGTTGCAGTGTTTTATATCAACGAGCAAGGTCATCACCCCTGTGCAAAAAGCTCTCTGGCCGTGGAACTTCTGTGTGCAACATGCCATTCATCTTGTGGCAGCCCACCTTCCAGGAGCCAGGAATGTGTTAGCAATCACTTCAGCTGGATGTTCTCATCTTGCCACGAGTAGTCACTCCATCCAGAGGTGATCAGTGTGATGTTCCAGAGGTTGGAACTCCATGGGTGGGCCTGTTCGCGTTCCAGGAGAACAGGAAGGTCCCTGTATTCTGCTCAATTCACGGGGTTGACAAAGGCTCCCTGTCTGACACCTTTTTGCTCGTGTGGTCGGGGGCTCTACTATATGCCTTCCAAGAGTCCTCATGAAGATAAAGCAGGACAAGACCAAAGGTAATCCTGATAGCTCCAGATTGGCCTGGCCAACAGTGGTTTTGACCATGCTGCTGGACCTCTTGGTCATGGCTCTGCTGCATCTACCGCTCTCACAGGACTGGCTTTCTCAGAACCCCGGCAGGCTTCTGCACCTGAATCTAGCCGAACTGCACGTGTTGCCTTGGCTGCTTCATGGTTGACTGCGGATGAGCAAATGTGCTCAGCCTGTGTCCAACAAGTCGCATTGAGCAGCAGAAAGCCCTCCATCAGGGCAACCTACCTGGCCAAATGAAAACGGTTCATGTGTTGGACCTCGGACCAAGGTCTTTGGCCTGAACAGGCCTCACGGCATTTGATACTGGACTACCTTCTGCACCTCAAGCTCCAGGGCTTGTCTCTTTCATCGATCAAGGTCCAGTTGGTTGCTATTTCAGCCTTCTAACCTCCATTCCAGGGCAGGTCAGTCTTTGCTCACAACATGACTGTCCGTTTTGTAAAAGGTCTGGAGCAGTTCTATCCTCAAGTCCTCGATCCCATCCCTCCTTGGGTCCTGAACTTCATACTGTCAAGATTCCTTCAAGTCATTGGCCTCTTGTTCCCTTCTTCTGCTCACATGGAAGGGCTCATTTCTCATGGCGATAACATAAGCCCATAGGGTCTCTGAGATTAGGGCACTTACCTCGGAACTACCCTACAAAGTGTTCTACAAGGACAAGGTCCAGCTGTGGCTGCACCCTGCTTTCCTGCCCAAGGTAGTTTGGCAGTTTATATCACCAGCACATATACTTACCAATCTTCTTTCCAAACCCTCATAAGTCTGTTGAAGAACATAGATTACGCTCTCTGGACGTCAGAAGGGTGCTAGCCTTTTACATTGAAAGGACTAAGCCATTCCATAAGTAGACGCAGCTTATTCGTCGCGGGTGACAGACAGAATGAAGGGCCTTCCTGTGTCTGCTCAAAGAATTTCATCATGGATCACCTCCTGCGTCCATTTTTGTTGTGAACAGGCAAAAGTGCCACTGCTGGCTATTGTAACTGCCCATTCAACCGGGGTGCAAGTCTCGTCGGCAGCTTTCCTGGCCCAATTGCTAATCCAAGATATTTGCAGGACCGCTACCTGGTCATCCATCCACATGTTCACATCCCATTACTCACTTTCCCAGCAGGCCTGGGATTATGCTGGCTTCAGTAGTGCGGTAGAGCAAGCCATACGACCGTGAACTCCAAGCCCACATCGAGGGATACTGCTTGTGAGTCACCTAGAATGGAATCAACACGAGCAAGCACTTGAAGAGAAAATTGTTGCCTACCTTGCATAATTATTTTTCGTCGAGATGTGTTGCTTGTGTCCATTCCATTACCCACCCTCCTGCCCCTCTTTTGGAGTTGCAGGCAAGAAGGAACTGAGGGAGTAGGGTTGGTGGAGCCTCATATACCGGTGCATGAGCGCGGCACTCCAGAGGATGCCACAACCAGCCCTACGGATACCGCTAAAGCTAAAAAAATTCCAACAACTGTGCACATGTGCGCACGCACACCTAGAATGAAATGAACATGAGCAACACATCTCGAAGAACAACAGTTACGAAAGATAGGTAACCGTCTTTTCCTTCCCCTGCACTGGGCTTGCCTGTGCTCAACTGACAGCAGTGGCAGATTTCTACATGGGTCAATGTCTCCTGGGCTCCTGGTAGCAGTTCCCTCTGGGGCAGGTGGCCAGTGGGTAGGGCGGCCTGTGCCACAACAGCGCCACCATGCTGAGTGTTGGGCTACCTCCACCATGGGCAACCCCAGCATTTCTATCTTCGGGATCCCTGTAGCAGCAGCTGAAACTGGAGCCCCATTGTGGGGCTGAATGGGAGGCAGGGGAAACCTGGAGCAGCGAATCCAGAGTGGAGTCAGGGTGGGGGAGAAAATCCAGAGTCCAGAATGCAGCAGTGCCGTGGAAGGGAGGAAGGGGCTCCCTGGAGTGCTGGAGTTGTGGGCATGGGGAACTGAGACAGACACAGGACCCCAGGGACATGTATGGGGAGAGAAGGAGAAAGCAGGGGTATAGGGCAAGCAGGGGCACAACAGCCTCTGGGAATGGAGCAGGCAAAGAAGGGGTCAGTTGAGCGGGGTTCCTAGTGGTCAGGGCTGTCCCTAGGGGGATGGAGGCCTGGGAAGGAAGTGACATCACTTCCAGGACCAACCGTGTCGGGAGCAGGTAGGGGAGGCAGTGCCTCCCCAAACAGGCAAGTGTGGCCCCGCCAACACTCCTCCCTCCCGGGCCCTGATTCAGTGGCACCACTGGGCTCCAGGAGGCTGGGGCCACACGACCTGCCTTTCTGGGGCCTGGGAGGCTGTGGTGGCACCACACGCTCTCTCGGCACTCCGGGGCTGGGGAGACTGCAGCAACAGGACCGTGCACTCCCCCTCCCGGCATTCCAGGGCATGTGCTCTCCTTCGGATGGAAGAGGCAGGTCTGGGGGTTGCCTCCCCCAGCCAGAAGTTCACCCAATCTCCATGTGGCGCTAGCCAATCGCATCAGTCTGCAGAGCCCCCCAAAGTGCAGCCTGGAGCGATCGCCCAGATTCGCCATCCGCTAGGGACAGCTCTGCCGGAGGTGGTGGACGCACAGGATAGTTCGCTGTATGGATGGGTAGGAGGTGGGAGCACAGCGTCCCCAGTGGTGCTGCGGTGGGCTACTCTAGCCTCAGGGCTATAGTGGGAGCACGGAACATGCCCCTCCAAAAGGGGTCAAATTTTTATTCCTGCGCAGCACAGAGTCCATCGTAAAGCTGCATGGCTGGCAGAGAAAGGCTGATGGCTTCTCTCTATTGCCACCCTCGCCCCTTTGCCAATCCCAAATCTTGATCTTGGTTTACAACTCATGGGATTTGATAAATACAGTGTGTGGATTGGTCTGTGAGATATAAATTCTGCTTTGGTGTGAGCTCTCCCCCCCCCCCACCCGCAGCCCCTTCCTGCTGGTCCTTGGAGAGGTGATGCTACTTGTTCTCCCCTAACTTCTGGGTTTGGGGAGCTGCCATTCTAGTCCTGCTCTTCACTGCCTTGGCCCCCTCCCAGCATCAACCTCTCACATTCTCTCTCTCTCTCTCGTCCCCCAGAGGTTCCTGTTCCCCACAACCACCCCCTACACTCACCTGCGCTCCCTTCCCCCTCCCATTCCCACTCCTTCTCCCTTACTCTTCTCAGCTTCCCTTCTGGACCCACATTCTCTTGCATTCCCTTCTATCTTCTCCCACACCTCAAGCTCCCCATCCCTCCTTTGCTTGCCACCTTTCCTCCACGTTCCTCAGCACACCCCTCAGTCTTTCTCCTGCTCTGCAGAATCCCTCTGACCCTGCTACATCTTCATATTCCCCAATTCCCCCTCTGACAACTTCCTCCTGCCCCCTCCAGCCCCTGCACACCCTTCTCTCTCCCTTCTGAACACCCATATGATATGGGGGGTTATATTTTTGTATTTTTGTTACATAATGTGATAGTATTATTAAAACATAAGTGTAATGGGTACATAAGAGAGATATTTGCAGTATATTAGGTTAGCACATTTTTTCCGTTGCTATGCACAGATGTTACTGGGACTGATACGCTAAGTCTGGCTGTAATTAGTTTCCTAAGATACTCTCAGTTCAATAGATGGTGGTGAAAAGGACATTTGATGAGATACAACTCACAGAATCAAAATAATATGTAATATCTTTTAAAGGATTGTGAAACTTTAAGGGCATGCATGGAGTTTTTGTATTAATTCATTTTGATACATCCATGTTTTACTGAATGGGGGGTCCCAAGTATTCCTTGTGCCCATGGCCCCAATAAATCTTAATCCGTTTCAGACTGATGGGACTACAGTGGAGTCTCAAACAGGTCCTGGCTCATGGCAGCTGGAATCCCCAGTTGTGTGGTCCCCATCCTCCTTATTCTCCTCCTCTTCACTGTTCATGCCAGAGGCCTGTGACTCGAGCTCCTCCGAGGTATCTACAGTGTCTGAGAGTGGTGCTGGGGTCTCAACCAAGTATGGCATGAAACTCTTCATAAAAGCAGTAGGTCTGTGGATTGGCACCAGATTGACTGTTGGCCTTCCTGGCCTTCTGGCACGCCTGCCACAATTCCTTCGCTTTCACACGGCACTGCTGCTGATCCCTGTCATACCCCATTTCCTGCATCCCTCATGCAAACTAATCATAGATTTCCACATTTTTACAGCTGATCAGTAGCTGTGCCTGCACAGCTTCTTCTCCCCAAAGTTCCTGGAGATCCAATATTGCATGACTGCTGCAGGCTGGAGTGCACCTGAAACGTGTAGCTGGCATAGTTGGGCTGGGCAGTTGCACACAATGATGGAGAGCTACTAGATGTGCGCAGCAAGTTCACAATCAGGGAATGAAAGAAGGAGGACTCCACAATGAGTAACAATTTACTACAACTAGCAAATTCCTAGGCCACTGTCAGCAGAAGCGCAGAAGTAAGGAGGTGGCATGGTATATGGTGTGTTGCCACGGTTACTTCTGTGCTGCTGCAGTGGCTTGTGGTGCCTGGCGTTTGGCCTGTGGCTCAAGGCAGGCTTGTGCTGTCACATGGGGGCTGCATCTTGACAGTGCCCACTGCCCTCCTGCAGTTCCTAGCCACTCCTGGCTCACCACAAGCATTTTGAGAGGAAGTACCAAGCAGTAATAACAATAATAATAAGTGTGTGTGTGTGCGTGTGTGAGAGAGAGAGAGAGGCACGCACACACGCACGCACGCACACACGCACACACACGCGCGCACACACACACACACACACACACACACACACACACAGAAAGAGCCTGTGTGTGATTCTGTTGGGGGATTGTCTGACAGAGTGTCTGTTGGGGAGTGTGTCTCACACACACAGTCTCAATCTGTGTTGGGGGACTGTGAGAGGCAAAGTGGCAGTGGATGTGAGAGCCTGTGTGTGTATGTTAGGGAAGTTTGAGAGACAGTGAGCGCACTGTCACTTTAAGTTCCCCCATTGCCCCTGCTTGGCTTGGCTCCCCTCCCCACCCTACTCCACTCCACTCATGTGGAAGTTTCGCTCCTCCTGGCCCCAGCACCCGCCAGACACCGAGCAGCGCAGGACAGCAGGCAGAAAGGGACTCGGTTCCACTCTGGGCAGCGAGCAGTGGGCCGCACTGCCAGTGACTGGCCCCAGCCACAACACTCTCTGGGCTCCCCGGGGCTGGGGCAGAGCCGGAGCCCTCAGCCAGCCGGCTGAGGAACGAGGGAGGGAGGGGGCAGGGGCGGGGAGAAGCCCGCCAGCCCAGAATGGAGGAGGGACCAGAGAAGAGAGTAGTCCGGCCACAGCCAGCCTGAGGAAGCCCGAGGCTCTTGTGGCACATTTCTGGCTTCGGCACCCTGGGTGTGGTCCCCATTTGCCCAGCCCTAAGGCCGGCCCTCAGAGTTGACGTAGCTTAGGTCAACTTATCCCAGTGTCTTCACTGCGCTGCGTCAAAGGGAGACACTCTCCAGTCATCTTATCTTACTCTTCTCGGAGAGGTGGAGTACCGGGGTCGACCGGAGAGCGCTCTGCCGTCTGTTTTAATGGGTCTTCACTAGACCTGCTAAATTGATCCCTGCTGCATCGATTGCAGCAGCGTTGATCTCCCTGTAGTGGAGACAAGCCCTAACTCAGGCTATGTCTATGCTGCAGGTGCCCTACTGTAGCGCTTGTGGTGGTGACGTTCTAAGCCAACAGGAAAAACTTCTCCCATTGGCTTAACTCCTGCCTCCGTGACAGGTGGTAGCTCTCCTGCTGATATTGTGCTGTCTACACTGACACTAAGGTCAGTGTAACTTAGGTTGCTCAGATGTGTGGATTATTCACACCCCTGAGTGATGTAAGTTATACCTAAGTAACCTGTAGTGTAAATAACATCTCCAAGTGTCACAGGTAAATACAAGATGGAACAGATTGTTTAGCACAAGTAGCTAACACATATTTCAAGGGACCATTCAAAGTGCAGTGGCCTGTTAACATCCCTCCAGTCATGGGGGAGAAAGCAGCTGGAGTTGTTAGTGAAGTATAGACTGTTGTAATAAGCTGTCAATCCAGGCTCCCTATTCAGCCCATTATTTTTAGTGCCTAGCAAAGTTATGAATGTAAGCTCTCAGGCTCATCTTTTGAAAGTGTTGTGCACGTTTCTTTTGAGGATGAAGACTAAGAGTGATCGCTTTGCCTGCGGGCAAATGCTTTTCACAATGTAGTGTGTTTGTCTTTTATATTTTGTCTTTTATGAAAAATATATGAAAATATTTTATATAATTTTTCTGATAAAATATAAAAATATGTTTTGTCCTATATGACAATATACAACATATATATGGATATTTTGTCTTTTATGATAAAATACTTATGCTAAGCAATTGGATCCATCTTGTATTTAGCTGTGACACTCGGAATAAGTTTCCCAGACCTGAAGAAGAACTTTGTGTAGCTTGAAAGCATGTCTCTCTCTCTCGCCAACAGAAGTTGGTCCAATAAAGGATATTACCTCACCCACTCTATCTCTCATTTGGAACATTAAACCAGATAAAATGTACAAAGCACTAGTTAAACGTATAGTGGGGGAAAACTTGCGTTGACAAGAGAGTAGGCTAAAATGATCCAGTAGTCTTTTTCTTTTCTATATCTTTTAGAAAAATTACCGGTAATATACATATATATAATTTGAAAATTAATAAAGTAACTCTTTGCTAAGTGCTACCTTGTATGTGATCTGGATGACATTTGCCTTCATCTTCAGGTTTTCCTTGCTTCCTATTTAAAATGGACTTAGAAGATTTGGGAGGGGGAGCGAAACAAATTCAGTTGTTGATATAGAAAAGTATGCATGTTGGAACGAGGTACCCACTGAAAGTACCCATTGCTGTCTTTGATTGGTGTTTAAAGGTGGAGAAATGCCTGTCCCAACCAAGAGCGAACTGGATGAGTTACAGGAGGAAGTGGCAAGGAGGGCACAGGAACAGGAGCTACTCAGGAAACGGGAAAAGGAACTGGAGGCAGCAATGGGCTTTAACCCCCGTCCCAGCAGGTTCATGGACCTAGATGAGCTGCAGAACCAGGGTAACTTTCACAGACTTGATGTGGCTGACATGGGGATGGGGGTGGTGTACATTTGGAGTACAATATTGCACATGTGGGAGATGGGGAAGGTGTTTTTGATCGATTTTTCCATTAAGAGTCTCTTGCTTTTTCTTCCCCATGACAATTTTACAATTACTCAATAGGTTTCTCCAGTCTGTGAGACAAAAGACGGTCTCTGAATTTATCAGAAATGTGAGAAACAGGAAGAGAATGGTGAACTTGTAATGCCCAGGAATCTAATTTGAAGGGAAAAAAACCCTTATTGTATTCTGCCCAAACACCAAACTCTACCCATGTGAGACACCAAAATCAGGCTTGATCTACACTTAAAATTTAAGTTGATATAGCTATGGCACTTCAGGGTCTGATTTTTTCACACGCCTAAGTGCATAGCTATGCTGATCTAACTCCTGGTATAGCTGCAGCCAGGTTGATGGAAGAATATCATCTCTCCAGAAGGTGGTGTCCCTACAGGGTTAGAAAAGCCTTTTCCATTGGTGTAGACCACATCTACACGACAGGGTTATCAGACATAGCTAGGATGCTACATCTGAGGCATGGTCTACACTACGCGTTTAAACCGATTTTAGCAGTGTTAAACCGATTTAACGCTGTACCCGTCCACACTACGAGGCCCTTTATATCGATATAAAGGGCTCTTTATATCGGTTTCTGTACTCCTCCCCAACGAGAGGAGTAGCGCTAAATCGGTTTTACCATATCGGATTAGGGTTAGTGTGGCCGCAAATCGACCGGTATTGGCCTCCGGGCAGTTTCCCACAGTGCACCACTGTGACCACTCTGGACAGCAATCTCAGCTCGGATGCAGTGGCCAGGTAAAGAGGAAAAGCCCCGCGAAATTTTGATTTTCATTTCCTGTTTGCCCAGCGTGGAGCTCTGATCAGCACGGGTGGCGATGCAGTCCCAAATCCAAAAAGAGCTCCAGCATGGACCGTACGGGAGATACTGAATCTGATCGCTGTATGGGGAAACAAATCTGTTCTATCAGAGCTCCATTACGGAAGACGAAATGCCAAAGCGTTTGAAAAAAAAATCTACAGGCTACACAGTGCTGCGTGACAAGCGTAACGGGAAGCCAGAGACTCAAACGGATGCTCATGGAGGGAGGGAGGGGGTACTGAGGACTCCAGCTATCCCACGGTCCACAGCAGTCTCCGAAAAGTATTTGCATTCTTGGCTGAGCTCCCAGTGCCTGTAGGGTCAAACACATTGTCCAGCGTGGTTCAGGGAATAGCTCGTCAATTTACTTGCTCCCCCCCCACACTTGAAAGAAAAGGGAAAGAAATCATTTCTTGACTTTTTTCAATGTCACCCTATGTCTACTGAATACTGCTGGTAGACGCGGTGCTGCAGCAGTGAAAAGCAGTATCCGCTCCTCTCCACTCCCTGGTGGCAGACGCTACATGCTTGATAACTGCTGAATACCCCTGGCTGGCCTCGGGCGCCTGGGTAAAAATAGGAATGATTCGTGGTCATTCCCAGTAGATGGTACAGAACGGCTAGTAACCGTCTTCATCATAGCCACGGGGGGCTGAGCTCCATCAGCCCCTTCCCTTTCTGGTGTAAAGAAAAGATTCTGTACTGCCTGACTATCATAGCAGCGGGATGCTTGGCTCCTCTTCCCCGCACCACTTAATGTCCTGCCTGGACTGTCATAGCACGGGGAGGCTGCCTCCCCTTCATTTTATCTCACTAACAAGTCACTGTTTCTTATTCCTGCATTCTTTATAACGTCATGGCACAAATGGGGGGACACTGCCACGGTAGCCAGGAAGGTTGGGGGAGGAGAGAAGCAACGGGTGGGGTTGTTGCAGGGGCACCCTCCGTGAATGGCATATAGCTCATCATTTCTGCAGGATCTGACACCGAGCAGCTGTACTCTCTGATACACTGCTTCTCTAGTACACTTGCCCCAAATTCTAGGCAGGACTGACTCTATTTTTAGAAACCATAAAGGAGGGATGACTCGGAGAGTCATTCCCAGTTTGCTTTTGTGCCCCCGGCCGACCTCAGCCAGGGGCACCCATGATAGCAGCAGACAGCACAGAAGGACAGATAACTGTCATCTCATTGCCAAATTACCCTGGCAGCAGATGGTACAGAACAACTGGTAGCCATCTCTGCTATCATGCAAAAGCAAATGAATGCTGCTGTGTAGCGCTGGAGTATCACCTCTGACTGTGGCATCCAGTACACGTACAGTGACTGTAAAAAAAATTAAAAAAAAAAAGGCTGAACGGGATCCATGGTTGCCATGTTATGGCGTCTGCCAGGACAATCCAGGAAAAAATGGCGCGAAATGATTGTCGGCTGTTGCTTTCCCGGAGGAAGGAATGAATGACATTTACCCAGAACCACGCGCGACAATGATTTTTGCCCCATCAGCCACTGGGCTCTCAACCCAGAATTCTAAGGGGCGGGAGAGACTGCGGGAACTATGGGATACCTACGGAATAGCTACCCACAGTGCAACGCTCTGGAAATCGACGCTAGCCTCGGACCATGGACGCACACCGCCGAATTAATGTGCTTAGTGTGGCCGTGTGCACTCGACTTTATACAGTCTGTTTTACATAACCGGTTTATGTAAAATCGGAATTATCCCGTAGTGTAGATGTACCCTTAGTAACTATAGTTCCTATAGTGTGGACATCTCCACTTGCATGAGATCTCTACATTGTTTGTGCTTCTCCATTCTTGCATGGTGATCAACAGTGCAATAATTATCAATGTTGACCTCTAAATTGTTGTCATAAGGGTTTGGTTAATGACCCCCTGAAATGAATAGGGCAATTCGCAGCTCTTCGATCTATCTTCTCAGACTGTCTACAGAATCATGCAGGCAGCTGTACATCAATTATGATTAGTTAATAGTTTTAAGTGTCTGTTCACAATCTTAAGAGTTACTGATTTAACTTTTTTTTTAAAAAATTAACACTCAGATTCTGGATCATAAGGCTGTAGCCTCCATTAAAAAAATCCAGTTCACTGAGTCACTGGAAACAGTCCTAGTTGACTCTGGGTAATGCCCCACTAAGCACATTGTTAGAAACATCTAACTGTTTTAGCATTTCCTTGTTTAAAAAAACAAAGCATACTAGAAAGGCCCATAACAACAAGGAGTGCTATGTAGTTACTTAAGGGTCATAGCCTCTGGCATGATCGCTATGGAGGCTAGATGGCTCCTAAACCTGCTTCATCCTGGGTGGTTTCCCACAATGTTTTATGGCTTCATGGCTTCCTTATGTACAAGACTCCAGAACATTCCTGACCCATTCTGCCTTCCAGTACATGGCTTTACCCATGCAAAGGAGGCCAAGTTCAGAATGCTTAGAGTCTGGTCTTCAGTTCGTGAATCTTAAAGGCCACACGTCTAGACTCTGAAGATGCTGCTGTGTTGACTTACTGATCTACCAGACTTCTTCACATTCAGCTCATGCTCATTTACAAGGTTTCTCTGGAGTTCTTAAAATAGAAGTGTGTGTGGTAGTGAATTGTATAATGCCCAGGTCAAGGAGGCTTTATTTTTTGGTTGAATGAAATATTAATTTTTATAATTGTCATAATGATAAAGGGCAAATGAGCAGATTTTGCTTGAGTTCGTACATTTTCATGAGCAATTTTACAGGCTGTCTATAAATGGCACTAGTCCTGTTGTCCTTAGGCCAGAACACCTAGTTTGTCTTGAGCTTGCCTATTTCTTATGTTTTCCAGGGTTATCATCCTTTTTTTCCCTTTTTCAAAGTTGTTCAAAAACAAATTGTGAGTCTCTTCTCCCTGTTCTTGGATCCTTCCCCATGTGTTCTGCTCTTTTCTTCTCCTCCTAAACCACAGGACCACTGGGCTTCAGCACTCCAACAGCTTCTTACAGTTGTCAGTGTGCACACACAAACTGTGTGCATTTGTGGACAAGAGGCTCTTGTATTCATTTACATTCTGCTGAGTTTGATATGATTTCCCAGGCACCTCTGAATTCAGGTGGAAAAGGTGTGAAGGAGATGAGATGACTAGACAAATAATTGCTGGAAAGGGACCTGTAAACATGCAACACAGTTTGGTCACAGCATGCTGAGACAAATTTATGACACACATGCTGTACTCTATGGTTTTTCTCTGTGCAGCAGTAGTTGCTTTTGACAATTTTTGAAAAATCCACACCCCGGAGCAACATTGTTAAGACAACCTAAGCTCCTGTGTAGACACCGCTAGGTTGATGGAAGAATTCTTTCATCGGCCTAGCTACTGCTGCTTAGGGAAGTGGATTATCTATGTCACTGGGAGAACCCCTCCTGTTGGCATAGGTAGTGTCTCACTGAAGTGCTACAGCGGTGCTGCTGTAGTGTTTTCAGTGTTGACAAGCCTTCGGGCTTGCCATAAAACGAAGGATTCTGTTTCCAAAAACTTTTGAAGTTTCAACATTTGGTTTCATTCCCTTCAGAACAAAAACTAGAGTCTGAAGTTTTCACAAAAGCCAGTCATTCCCCAACTCCCCCTCAGAATAGCCAGTAGCCCAGTGCTCAGGGCATTCAGCTGAAATGGGGGAGACCCAGCTTCCTCTCTCTGCTCTGCCTCATTAGGTCAAGGACCTGAAGCTGGATCCTCACTATCTCAGGTGAGTTCCCTAACCAGTGGGTTATTGGCTTTTCTGGGGCGGGGAGTGGATATGTCTCTCTCTCTGTCACTGTCACCAGAAATTCCATCCTGGACCTGAAAAATCTTCCTGAAAACATTTGAATTGAAACATACATTTCTTCAACAAGTTTGTTTCTGACTAATCAGCATGTTCTGACAGAAAAGCAATTAATCAAAAAATTCTGTTAACAATCACATGAATAAGTCACTCTAAGAGACTAGCTACAGGCTGTGATTTACAGTAGAACTACTGCTCCAGACATCAGTTTAGCATCTAATAATACTTGATTTGCAATCTTACCTGCAAAGTAGTAGAAGTAGCACTGATTGGAATTTGGAGATATAATGCCAAAGTTTGCTCTGTTACCTTGGTGTAAATTGAAAGTAACTCAGCTGAAGTCAGTGGATTTACATGGTTATAGCAGAGTCCTGCCTACAGTAGAAAGCTTAAATAAGATGTGATTTTTAAACAGACTAAGTTAAACTAATATAGCCCTCTATGTTAGACACACTTCTTTCAGTTTAAGTGTGGCTTCTTTGGGTTTAGGATAAATTGATTCTTAATTGATGTAAATAAATTGATCTTTTGCACCATTCAACTAAATCCATTTAAAATCACATCATATGTTAAAGCATTGCAACTTTCTGCTGTAGACAAGCCCAGAAAACAGAATTTGATTGACAGTCTGGTATTTTCTTTCATGCAGTCTTATTTATTTACAAGAAATGTACAAAGTCCTGCTTCTCTGCACACAGGAGGACCAAGAACAAAAGGAGCAATATCTTAGCCTACAGTCCCAAGCCTGTTTACCCAAAAACCAGTCCCAAAATCTCTCTTTCTAGCTTTTTCCAGGGCCACACTATGCTCATAGGCTACTGCTTGGCTTTCTTGCTTTTTGCCTCTGCCTGTTTCTGTTATGTACACATGCACATGCGCGCACACACACACTTACTTTACCCAAAACAATCTACAGCAAAAGCCCCTCCACTCATCCAGTGTAAAACTCCTGGGTGGGTTTACACTCCTTTTATCTGAGGTGGGGTGCTTATGATTACCTGATCCTGACAGTTATGTTAATTGAAGGGTATGCCTAGTCTCAGAGGTTTGTGACTCATGCAGTCCCCAGTGCCTCGCAACATCATAATACCCTAGGGTGACCAGACGTCCAGATATTTAGTTGTTTATCCCATGTCCCAATCGATGTTTGTCCTGATGTGTCCCGATATTATTTTGTTCCTCTCATCTGGTCACCCTGTAATACCCTTTAAAGAGGAAATGAGAGTCTGGGAAAGGTACAGCCTCGACAGAAGAGCTACTACAAATGACTCCTTTATAGAAGGGTTTTGTACTCACAAATGGGAGGGAGGGTAAAGGAGAAACAAAAAAAGAATGCAAATGAAATGAAGAGTGTTGCCCATTGCAGGAAGGAGTGATGGCTTTGAGAGGTCCATGCAGGAAGCAGACTCAATCTTTGAAGAGTCGCTGCATCAGGAGCAGAAGGGAGATTGTGCTGCAGCTTTTGCTCTCTGTAACGAAGCTATATGTAAGTAACTCTAATTGCCTGAGCTACTGTGCTTTTGACAGTTTACTAATATCACAGAACAGGACTGTAAAATTTACTGACTAGTCATCTGAAATTCTCAGGTGGGAAAATGGGGAGTGTGCTAGCCATACTAGTATGCTTGGAGCTAGTACCTCCTCTTTCTAAGCACCCTGGTTTCTGGATTTTAGTCCCTTCCAGCACCCTGGTTCCCTCTGGGCTATTATCTCTAGTGCAATGGGATGTTAGTTTGTCCCTCTTGCTGCTAACTGGTAGGTGACTCCCTCACCTGCATTCCTATACCTAGTAAGCAGTTTTCCCAATAAAGAGACCAGTTTGCAAAGAGTTTAAGCCCTAAACATGCCAGCACAGCACAGCACAGCATGTAGAAAAGGAGCATATGAGAAGATGACGCTCCAGTCACCAACAAGAAAAGGAATGAACTATGCTGTACTTATTCACATCTCAGGAGGAACAGATGACCTCAAGATTTCGAAGGGCTAAATATTGCTGTGAATTATGGTAGTTATGTGCTATTGCATTTTTTTTGTTTTGATATGTTATAATTTAATTGGCTGGCTATCCCACCCCAACCTCCATTCCCCACTTGCTGGTTAGTAAGATTGAAAACAGAGCAGGTAGTACCATGGATTTGCAAAGGCAAAAATATGGTTATAGAAATTGGCTTTTCTGTGTTACAAAACGAGGGTCAACATACCCATGAAAGCTCTGTTAGTCTGCACCCCACCTGGCTATACCCTGATTTCACATCCCGACCAGGTTCCCTTGCACATAAAAGGATCATGATATGGGAATAAGGAGTTGTATAGATGGAAGACTGAGAATGAAACAGTATTTGTGTGAGGGCTGGAGAAAGACCCACCCCGTGTTAGGGGGAGGAGGGGTTGGCTAAAAACTAGATTTTTCTTTTGACTCATTTTGATTTAGTTTCAGTTAACCTGTTTGGACACCTGGCTACCTTGAATGTGCATTAATGGAAAGGAAAGCATCCCTGTAAACTTATCTGTGGCAGCATTTGCATGGTCCATGTTTTATGTTCTTGCTACATCTTTTTTTCTTTTTCTTTTTTCTTTTTTCAATTTTAGTCTTTTTTTTCTGTTTTTTGTTTCTGCTATGTTTTCTTTTGCATTTTAGCTAAACTAAGACTTGCCATGCATGATGCCAGCTCTAGCACTCACAGCAGAGCCCTAGTCGATAAGAAGCTACAAATCAGTATCCGAAAGCACGGAGCCTCCAGGATCGCATGCAGCAACAGTCATCGCAGCAGCCGCCGCCACCGCCAACCTGCCACCCACCACAGGGGGGCATCATGACCCAGTCTGCAAGGTAGTCCAAGTATATCACAGTACACCAGTTCTGATCCGCACCTACCAGTAGCATGGTCTGGAAAGAAGTAGTGAACTGTGTGTTCCCCCGGTTACTCAAGATCCTGTAGTGTTCTTCCTCATGGCATTCTCAGATCATACCATGTTATAGGAGAGCGCACTTCAGTGCATCCATGGTCTTAGCTGGCCAGGTTATGTGCAGCAAGTCAAAACATGGCCTGTAATAGATGTTTTTAGAAATTAATTCTGACTTGCTGATAGAAAAGACGTGCATCAAGAGAGAGAATGCAATAAATATATGACCTGTTAAAAGGAGAGGTGTGTTTTAAGGTGAAATAAAAAGCTTTAAAAAAGAAAAATTAGCAAATATCTTCAGGGCTCAATTCAGTTAAGCAGTATTATAATGAATGCCCTGAAATAACTACCAAGAGGAGGGCAGTTACATGTTTGCAGTGCTCTTAACAGTGAAAAATGCATTGAATCTTTTCTTCTAGCCCACCTTTTCTTTGGTGCACTGGTGCAGTTCTTGGAGAAAAAGGTTCATTCATAATCCATCCTTGCCTTGTCACCTTTCTGTTGTTTCCTGACCACTGTTCCTGACGCCGCTTCCATTCTGCAACCAGGTTCTCTGCCTCCCAGCTGCCTCTAGTCTGACTTAGCAGCCTCTCCAGTTTCCTCAGCAGGACACTTTCTTTTCTACTTTTCTCCTCCATTCTGTGTACTCCATTTTATTCTCTGCTCCCACATCTTATTCAGCCCATCCTAGTTCCCTATTGTAACACCATTCTACCCTTTTCTGCCTGCCATCCCCAACACCTCTAGAATCCTCCTTATCCAGCTTCCTGGCAGCTTCTCCACCTATTTCTTTCCTTCTTCCACTTCACCCACTACATGCTGTGTGACCAAATGCCTAGGTGGAATCTCATGTGAGCGTCCCTTTTAAAAACACTGCAGGGAAATAAGTGCTGAAATCCGTACCTGAAAAGGCTATAATTCAGGGTTCCATTCTGTTCTTGAAGCTGTTGAATTATGTACAAAGAAAGCAGATCCCTGTGCTAATTAGAGGTCCACAATGCCCTCAGTTGTAGGAGAAACGCCAAAACCTGACGTCGGGCACTGGCAGTGTTGTTTTGTTTTTTTTTTTTAAAGCATTATACCTTTAAACATATCTTTCTACACATGAAACTAAAATATATTGCGTAAGTGCCCATTCCTGCTAAAGGAACAGCCCTATCAGAAAAATATTATTTTGTACAATAAGTTTCTACTGCAGTGAGTTTTAACTCTGCAGTCAGTGAGACATGTCTGCTTGTATCTTGATTTTTGTGCCTTTATTTTGATATACATCATCATTATAAACAGCACAAAGTTTATTATTACTCAAACCTAAGATCATACTCCCCCATGAATGCTCTGTTGGATCTTCTGCATGATGGTAGCTTTGATTTCTAGATCTGCATGAGGAGACAAACTGGTAGGATTGAAGTCACACAATAGTCTTTTTTGTCCCTGTAGGAAATAATTATCCTAACTATGCACCACTGTTTAGCTGCACAGCGTTGTCATTCTGCATATCCAGATTAAGGTTAGAGCATTATTCTAACCAACACTAAGTGCGGCTTTAAGCAGCAGAAGTAGTTTTCAGTTTGACAGCTAGCTGGGCTATAGCTGTCTATCAGAGTTGTTTCCAGTCTTCTGTTTTTATTCATATCGCTGACTCATGTGACTTTCTGGTTGCATATTATAATGCTAATTAATACAGAAGAAATACAAAGTGACCCAAGGACATGCACAGTTTATATTTTATGCTAGACATGTATGCATGGTTTGTAATGCTTTTAAATGCTTCCTTTAATGTATTGGATAAATTACTCAAAGCTGGGGGGAAAAAAGAGGGGAAGGAAACTGAGGGAAATGTATTGCATTCTATTTCTATTCCTTTCCTTCCCAAAGTTATTTCCCATTACTTTAGGAAAGAGAACCTGAGTGGAATGTTGCCTATTTATGTTAAGGTCATAAACATAATGCTTCTCTTGTATGGTTTGTAGAAATCCTGGAGATACTGATTTTGCGGGGAACTTGTAATACTTAATTTAAATTTATTTTTATTATTTATTTTTATAATGTACACACACACACACACACACAAGCTCCTAGCCAAAGTGCTCAGTGTGTTGTACAATATTTGTAAAAATATAACAGTAAAATCTTATAATAAAAATAACTTTTAAAATTTGAAATGAATAAAATAGATTGAGTTGTGAGGAAAAAAAAAAAAGTTGTGAGGAAATAAAATGCAGATGTTGTCAAATTAACAAAAGCAATTATTTTGGGTGGGAAGTTTTTAATTTGTGTTTGTGCAAAGAGAAGTGGATTGAGGTGGATGTTAAGGGGGAGCAAGTTCCACACCTTAGGGATAATTCAAAAAAAGAAGAGAGTTACTAATAATTAGTTACCATTTCTATGTATTTTAGTGAACAGACTGGCCCGCTCCAAGTACTGCTGAGCCGAGAGGTATCACTGGAACCCAATGGAGAAGTGGAATTCGGGTCCAGTTCTTTCTTCAACCCACCCGCTTCCTGCCATGAAGTGCACTCATCATTATATCCAGAGTCTTCCTCCCTACCCGTTCCTGCAAGCAGTCCTCCAAATAGGACCTTTCCTAACTTCCGGGCTGCTTCTGCTAATTTGATGCCAAGCTCTCTCTCTTCCGTTTGGGCGTGGGTTGGCTGAGAGACCCAAAAAAACTGAGAATGATACCCACCATGTTATGGAGCTTGATGGGGCACCTGCCAAAGGGCTGAAAGACTATAGGGGCTGCAACAGCAAGTTAGAAGAAGTTCATGACATTACAGCTGTTCTCACACCTCAGCATAAAATTAAATTTAATACAGTCAACTCTGTGTCTTTGCCTACACTAGTCCCCTGTCCCCATCCAGCGCAAGCATCATCTCCCAATAAAAGCAGTCTGCATAGTCCTTGCTTCAGTCTGTCAAATTCTCCAGTGCCCATTAGCATTGATCAGGTAGGGGGCTATCATTCCATGATCTCTGCTGCTTCATCTCTGTCACTTCAGTGCCCCCCGGTTCCCTTACAAAGAGCGAACAAGTACCCTAGAACAAACAGCCGTGAAACTTTGCTGCTCCCACAGGATGACTTCAGCAACATGGAGACTTGCAAATCTAAGACCCATAGCTCAAAAGGGCATGTTCGTTCCCTGGCAGAGCAGTTTCAGAGACTGCATGGGGTCTCTCAGAAAGAAGGTGCACATGAGAAAGGGTGGACTGCTGCAGTCTGTCAGGATGAGAAGTCTCCAAGGCTGATACAGGAGTCATTCACCAATTCTTCAACCTCAGGCTACAGGCAATTAATTCCTCAAAGTCAAGAAAACAGAACCCAGTCTTCCGAAAAGTTGCATTCATCCTTAGATGTTAGGGATGGGTTTGCTTCCATGGAGGGTTTTAGCACTCAACTCATTACCTCTAAGAGTCCTGGATCGCACAGTGAAGACCAGTGTAGAAGAGGTGGACAGAATGTAGCTGACCCTGCACTCTCCCAGGAAAGGAGCACTCATGCAGGAGGTGTGAGACAAATAGATGATGGAACTGCCACTGGCATGGGTGCTTCTGTGCCTGTGGACTGCTGGGTGGACAATGTCACCAGGTATTACAGTTCTCAACTGGACTGTAAAAATACAGAATGGCTTCCTGTGGCAGGGAGAAATCCACCCCTTTCTGATCACAGAACAGTCAGAGATGACCTGAATGGGACCCCAGTTCAGTTTCACCCACAGTGGAATCAAGACACAGAGCAGGAGATCTCTGAGTTGGAGTCCCTCTATCAGGCTAGCCTAGCTGGTAGGCCTGTGTTGGGAAGACTGGACAATTCCAGGTACCCATTGAGCAAGCCAGGTGAGAATTCTGCAACTGTATTACATCTGGGTAATGTTTAATCCCCAAGCAAGACTTGGACCTTGCCTATACACAAACTTCCACTAGTTTAACTAAAGGTGTGTTTTTAAACTGATTTACTGAAACAGGTGCTTTTGTGTGCAGACATTCTTATTTCACTTTGAGAATGGCTTATTTTGCTTTATCTTACTAAAATAATTCCCTTTTAAACTGAAATAAGAGTATCTGCAGAGAACTTGCACCTATTTAACTACATTTGTTTAAAAACATACCTTTAGTTAAAACAGTGGAGGTTTGTATGTAGACAAAACCTTGGCTTGAATGAGAAGAGTTCAGATTTGAACTATATGGCAAATCAGGATGAAGGAGGGACAGATTTCTGTCATGCTTTGTAAGGTGCCATATTAATGCACCTAAAGTGGGCAAGAATGCAAAGTGTCTACACCCTCGAGTATTATATTTGTGTTGCTTATGTATGTGTAGAAAATACATCACATCTGGTTTAAAACCATTCACGAAGAGTGGTTATTGACTAAAAATTTCCACACCATAGAATTTGTATCAATAGATGTAAAACAGTCATACAAAAATGTTGATTGTTCATATTTTATATCTTTTTTCCTCCGAGTACCCTCTGCACATTCCTACTTGTGGATCACAGCATCTGTGTCTCAAGCTCTTGGAATCTTCTAGTGAGCAATGTCCTTTTGAGCCACTTACTCTTCCCTCCCTAGGTAGGGTTTCAAGGGTGTAAAAAGGGGAGTGATCCCAGCCACCCTTCACTTCCTTCTAATCCCCAAAGGTCCAATGAGCTCAGATTACATGCAGTGTCCTCGATGTATCCCTCAATGTGTTTTTTTTTTCCTTCTGCCCTTCAGGGACTATATTTTTTATTTTTGTAGTTATCAGTTACGTAATCAGCTTTTCTTAAGAAAGAGAAGAAAAGAAGTGGAAAGAAGGATGACAATCTGACACAGGTGTTGGCTGGACCTGTAAAAATGAGAGAGACCCCTCATCTGACAGAGAGACTTTTCAGGCCTTGTTGACTAAATCTGTCTATCTGGAAATCCAGCATCAAGTCTTGAGATACCCCTCACCAGAATGGTTCTGTGCATGATACAAGTGGAATGAAAGTCCTTGGCTTAATCTTGGTTGACAAAATCCTGTTGTAAGGATCCAGCACTGTTAACTCTGGAGAACCACTTGATAAAGTAGTTCAGTTTCCCCAGATCTTTCCAAGTTTGACTATGTCCAGTGCTGAGGACCTGCCACCTTCACCTCTTGGAAACCACTTGGAAAAGTGATTAAGTGCCCACCGTGATCTGCAGTGAGCACCCCAGACCTCGATGCCCTGATCTAGTCATTGATTCTGCTCTTAGCTTGAAGTTCCTGGATCCATCTGAATTGACTAATGGTTCAGCACCACTGATACTGGAAAATCACTTGCTAAAGTGTTCGTGTTACATATGAGTGGCACTGAGGTCTATGGATTGACCAGTCTGACCAATTTCAATGACTAGGGTAGGACACCATTGACTGTGAATTTAGTATAATTGGAACCAAACTCTCTGGATTGACGAAGTCTAGTGCTGTCAACTGCAGTTTTCAAAAGGACCAGAATCTCATCCTAATTTGGGGTCCGGCCACTGTAACATACCTAGAGTACAATCCATTCTAATAAGTAATGTGTCACTCCTCCCTCTAACCTGGGGTTGCCCTTACATGGCTTTGCTGTTGTAGCCTCCAGTCTGGACTGCTTACAAACAGCCTCCACCATGCAAGTCACTCTTAGCTATATCTCTGTGTGTGCTGCAGCCAGCCGCCACACTTTTTCTCTTACCAGCCTTGGTTATACTGCAGGTGACCCTAGCACTCTCCAAGTCTTAGGTTTTCCACCAGAAATATAGGTCCTGTACTGCCTAGCCCTCTCCTAGACAGTACAAATTCTATAAAATCTGTATTTCTTTAATAGATATATGTACACTTTTTACCTCACATGGAGTTTCCCAGACACTTCAGTTTAAACACACTGGATTAAATAAAACATATTTATTAACTGCAAACAGAGAAATTTTAAGTGAATACAAGCAATGCGGCATAAAAGTCAGAAATGGTTACAAGAAAAATAAAGATAAAATACAACTAGTGCCTAACTTAACAAGCTATGTTAAATTCAAAGCAAAGTTTTTCTCACCACATGCTCTCAACAATCTTACTGGCCAAACTTCTTAGAATAGCTCAGTGGTTTGAGCATTGGCCTGCTAAACCCAGGGTTGTGAGTTCAATCCTTGAGGGGGCAATTTGGTGCGAAATTCTGTCTGGGGATTGGTCCTGCTTTGAGCAGGGGGTTGGAGGTTGGACTAATGACCTCCTGAGGTCTCTTCCAGCCCTGATATTCTATGATTCTGTTTAATGGCTGCTTCCTTTGGCCATGTCTACACTAGAGAGCTTACAATGGTACAGCTCTACTAATGCAGCTGTGCCACTGTAAGATCTCCCTTGTGGCTACTCTATGCTGACAGGAGAAAGCTCTGCCATCAACATAATGAAACCACCTCCAACAAGCAGCGGAAGCTGCTCCAGCCGAGCATCCACACCATAGCACTGTCCACACCAGCGCTTCTGTCAGTGTAACTTATGTTGCTCAGGGATGTGTTTTTTCACACCCCTGAGTGACATAAGTTATACCATCAAAAGGGCTCATGTAGACATAGCCTAGGTCCATTCTCATGCAGTAAATCAATGGATAGAGAAGGAGGAGGAGGGGATGCCTTGGGGTGTCTGCCCCATCTTTTTATAGTCCTGTCCCTCCTTTGAAAAGCATTCCTTACTTCCAGCTGGGAGTAAGGTGATAGGCAGTCTGTATGAAAGGAAACTTCATGCAGTTTTTTTGTTAAGATGTAGGTTTTTGCTCCTACCTCTTTCCTGCCAAAGAATGGCCACTTAGCAGGTAATGGCCCTTCTGCCTTGTTTACAGCTGGCTGAGGTGTCAGCTTGCCCTTTTGTCTCTGAGGAACTGATTTGGCTATTCCCCAAACTTCCCTGGAAAACATACTTTTAGTCATGATCTCAGCTTATGTTTAAAATGTCACATATAAGGCTGCTACATCCATTTTGCCATGATATTACTGATCAGCAAATTATGAGTTTTTAAATGACACCTCACAAGGCATCTGGCTTTTGGTGACTCTCTGGATTACCAAATTGCTACTACAACTAGCTTCCAATTCAAAATCAGTAGGAGGACTCTTCAGCATCCCGTTCCAGAGTGGTTCTGGTATGGAGGGAGCACTTATCTAAGGAATCCTTGAGAGCAGCATGAGGAGTTTGTTAGCACCAGTCCAGAGTCTGGAATTGGCTAGTGCCACTGTTGCTATGCCTGTGATTCTGAGCCTTTCCTTTGGGTCAGACACATCTGAGAGCTTTCATGCTTTACCTTTACTGAGCACGTCTTTTGTTTTGATGGAGCAGTTGTGCTTGGCACTTGACAGCCTCAGTGAGAGGGCACTACCAATAAAGCTGTACCATACATGGCTTTGGCCTCTCTGTGGCACAAAGGGTTTTCATCAGTTGCCTGACTATCCTAATTATTTTTCACAGATGTTAGGGAATCCATGTGTATAGCTAGAGTTTGGTCCTCAGGAAACATGCATGTTGTTCCAGTCCTTGGAATTTGCTATAAATAGTTCCCTTTCATCCCTCCACAAAAGGGGTCATTGGAGCCCTCCTTAGACTCCAAACCTGCAACTTCCCTGCATGACGGTTTGATCTAGCCAGCTGGGTCAAGAAGTTGCTCTTTTTTTGAGAATGCAGCTGCCATCTTTCCCTGGCAGATGAGGAATTGGAGAACAGACGGGTTTTAACCAAGCACAACTAACAATTAACTGGAAAAAATTCATCAGAACGCAAAATGAAGTGGACTTGGAACAGCGCTCCCTTGCTTTTAACTTGGACTATCTTAAGGTGCATTTTTGTTGTTGTGTGAGCTTTCCACTCTCTGGGGCACAGGTCATCAATTTTTGCTCACTCTCCAATAACCAAATTAATGAGATGGTTGCTCTGTATACCATTGGGGCTGCTTGTGGTAGTTGCTTTGCCACGATGGCCGGGGCAAAGGAGACTGGATTTTCCATTGCTGAGGGTGCGGCGGTGACAGGGGCGGCTCTAACCATTTCCCTGCCCCAAGCACGGTGGCACACCGCAGGGGGTGCTCTGCCGGTCGCCGGTCCCGCGGCTCCCATGGACCTCCCGCAGACATGCCTGCGGATGCTCCACCGAAGCCGCAGGACCAGCAGACCCTCCGCAGGGACACCTGTGGGAGGTCCACCAAAGCCGCCTGCCACCTTCCCAGCGACCGACAGAGCACCCCCCGCAGCATGCCGCCCCAAGCACGCGCTTGGTGTGCTGGGGCCTGGAGCCGCCTCTGGGTAGTGAGACAGGTACATTTGAGCTGCTTCATGCATATTTGCTTCCTTCCAGCCCAGAGAATAATCAAGTTCAGGTCTAAAGGACTAGTTGTCCATACACCATATTCTATTCAGAAAAGTAAGTATCTGCTGCATCCTCTCCCTTAATCCTGACTATGATGGTCTCCTGTGTCCATCCTACTCAGGCCATTACTTTCCTAAGCTTAATTCACATCCAGGAACTCTGATTCCATACTTTGGATATTCATGGATCTTAGATTTGGTCCTCTTAGACAATGATTGTATTTTCAAGGGTCCTTCCAAAACTAAGGGCATATGGGACATAATTACTAAAAGACGTAGCCATTTGTTTGACTACACTCATGGCTTTTTCTTTAAAATGTTCAAGAGATCAAATAACCAAGCTTAGCCAAATTTATTGTCTTAAGAGACAACAGTACAGTACAAAAAGGAACATAAATACCCCCCCTTCTGTGGGGCAAATTCTTGCAGCATGTTCACTTTATGCAGAAGGTGTACTTCAAAGATATGTATTTCAGCTAGTAGTATTTATAGTACGATTTTACAGGTTAAACTCTTTACACACAAAATTTTAGTTTAACCCACTAGTTTGTGCCAGCTTTGTCCTTGGTACTTGTCTATAGTTTCCTATATCTAGTGTTGATGAGCTGTGAAAGTATTCCCTGTCTGTACTTGGCCGAAGTCAAAGATGCATAAATGCTTTGTACAAGTCTCCTATTTTCTAATGCAGCAGTTCTCAAACTTTAATAACTCGAGGACCCCCATTTTGATTTAAAATTTTTCACGGACCCCCAAACCTCCCCGCTTATCCCCAGGTGCTGTCCCCTCTCCACTCCTCCCCTCCCCCCCATGCCCTACCCCTACCCACCTCTTTCCGCCCCCACTCCACCCCTGTCCCACCTCTTTCCCACCTCTTTCTTCTCCCAAACGTGCCCCGTCCCCGCTCTTCCCCCTTACTCCCAGCGCCTCCTGCACGCCACTGAACAGCTGTTCCCTGGTGTGCAGGAGAGAGGGAGAGGAGTTGATCAGCAGGGCTGACAGCCCCAGACATAATTCCGCCGCATCCCCACTCCTCCACCTTCCTCACAGCACTTTCTGCATGCTGGGAAACAGCTGTTCCCTGGCGTGCAGGAGGCTCTGGGAGAGAGGGGGAGGAGTTGATCAGTGGGGCCCGCAGACCCCACTCAGTCTGCGGGCCCCAGTTTGAGAAACGCTGTTCTAATGCTAAAGTTAACTTCAGCTTTGCAAAGTAATTGTAGGTTGCTTGAAATGAATAAACAGAATGTTGGGAAGAGCATAATAAATTCATTTAACATAACTTCCCAACACCAATCTATATAGTATTGTTTTATTAATACCATACCTATTAATGTGGTGTATACTATGCTTAACTTTTATATAGTGGCTAACAGATGGGACTGGGGATCTTTCCATCAAAGCTCAAAGGTTGCCCGAATGCATCAGTTTGTGTATGACAATTCTTATGACGAGACTGGTGTTCAGCCACCTAAAGGTATTAAAATATACTCAGGGAATGTATACACTACCCCCTGGATCGGCGGATAGTGATCAATCTATCGGGGATTGATTTGTTGTGTCTAGTGTAGATGCAATAAATTAATCCCCGATTGCTCTGCCGTCGACTCCTGTACTCCATCGCGGCCAGAGGCGGAAGCAGAGTCGATGGGGGAGCGGCGGCAGTCGACCCCACATTGTGAGGATGCGAGGTAAGTTGACCCAAGATACGATGACCTCAGCTATGCTATTCTCGCAGCTGAAGTTGCATACCTTAGGTTGATTCCCGCTCCCCCCAGTGTAGATCAGGCCTCAGCTAAGCCTAATGTCTTTCCATAGCTTGTCTTTTTATGATCTTAGTCAGTTTGGAAGGCTGTTACTTGAAGCTCTACATAAGTCTTTCAGGTGTCTTTTTTTCAATTATGGCCTGTTTGGGGAGAGTAAAAGGTTGTAGTCACTCATGACGTGGCACTCATTTTTGGCAATTCTGCAGTCCTTGTTAATCTAGAACTCTTCAGTCCTTCTTTTTTGAGGTGGTACTGCTCGCTAAAGTCCCACAAATAAGAATGTGCAGAGACCATTTGAAAAAATAAAGGTTACTTACTAGTAACAGGAGTTCTTTGAGATGAGCCTCTGCACGTTCATACTCCTTCACTCACCTTCCCCATTTCTTTGGGACCTTAGTTTCACAATTCCTGAATTAGCAAAAGGAACTGAAGAGCGATTGGAACTGCTACTCTTTTTAAACTTGTAGAACCCTGCACAAGGGCAAAGGAAGGGGAATGAGTAGCCCCAGTGGACAATCTTCACTAGAGGTTCTGAGATCTTGTGATCAGGCACTTTGATCCTGTAAGTGTGGATGTGCAGGGTCTTGTCTCAAAGAACTCTGATTACTGGTAAGTAACCTTAATTTATGTATATAGATATTCACTTTCTGTTTGAGCCAGGGCTGAGATAACTAATCATGTTCCACAGTTGCAGAGTCAGATCTTGAGTTTATTCTAACTTCTTTATTTCCCTCCACAGTCTCTACAAACATAATTGTGAGGAAGCTGCCCACTGTAGCCGGCATGGGTCTCTCGAAAACGCCAACAGCAGAGATTGAGCACAATCTCTATGGAGCCACCGTCTCTCCTGTCTCCAAGGTAGCACCTAGAAGGTTGTGTGGTTGTGAGGGAATTGGACATTCTTCTTCGAGTGCTTGCTCATATCGATTCCAATTAGGTGTGCGCACGCCATGTGCACGTTCGTCGGAAGATTTTTACCCTAGCAACACTCAGTGGGTCGGCTGGGTTGCCCCCTGGAGTGGCGCGGTTATGGCGCCGGATATATACCCCTGCCAACCCAACGGCCCTTCAGTTCCCTCTTACCGCCCGTGACGGTCGTTGGAACTGTGAAGCGTGGCTTTGCTGATCTCCACGTCCCTAGCTACTTGTAGTTCTTTGCTGTTTATTGTGTGTATAGTTCGAGTTCTTATAGTTAGTATTAGTTATTGTATTTATAGTTAGTGTATATAGTTTAAGGGAGGATCGGGGATCAGCCCCTTTCCTCCACCCCGGCACAGGCCCATGCCCAAGGCACCGGGATTCAAACCGTGCTCGGCGTGCCAGAAACCAGTGCCAATAGGGGATCCCACGACTCCTGCCTCAAGTGCCTAGGGGAATCCCACCTTACTGATAAGTGCCGCATCTGCAAGTCATTTAAACCAAGGACGAAGAAGGAGCAGGACTTTCGATTGAAACAGCTCCTCATGGAGTCGGCACTTAGTCCTGCAACGTCGGTACCAGGCGCCCAACAGACTGCTTCTGTAAGGAGCGCCCCTTCGGCCCTGGACCGCTCTGGTACCGAGAAGGAGCCCCGGCACCAACCCCTACCAGAACCCGACATCTGCTCGGCACTGCTCCCTGTCCCCGAGACCCAGGAAGCAACATAGCACTCCAGCTGCTTCAGCTCCACAGAAGGAGCGCTCATCGAAGATGGCTCGTCCAGCACCATCATCTGCCGTGGCACCGTCGACTGTGGCACCGCAGATTGCGGCTCCACCAAGCGCGGCACTGTCGATTCCAGTCCCACAAAGGCCGTTGAGTCCGGTGCCTGACAGCTTCCTGGCTCACGCTGTGGTTGAGCTTGCCCTCCCTTCTACACTGGAGACTTTCTCCACGGCAAGGGAGCTCATCACCTTGACGGAGTCGACAGGGCGTCAACCCCCGGCACTGCCAGTGCGGGTCATACAATCCATCGGGAAACCGGCACTGGTAAGGCCACCTTCCATTGGTCCAACAGAGATACGTCGTTCAAGATCACAGTCTCACAGACGCTCTTGATCACGCCGTTCCCGCTCCTGGCGCCGCTCACAGCTCCAGCACCACTCTCCATTGCGGCACCGTTCGACATCTTGTTTGCCGGCCAGATACTCCCGGTACCAATCCGACTCATGGCACTGCTCTCAGCACCGTGTATCCCGCAGTCGCTCCAGACGAAGGGACTCGAGATCCCGGTCGACCTCCCGGCACCGCTACGGTAGAAGATCCCGGTCTCGCTCGCGGTACCGTTATAGCTCCCGGTACCGCCCCAGAATCGAGCATCCAGAACAGTGGCGCCCTCCCAGGGTCTATCAGCACCGCCATGGCCATCGAGACACACATCGGTGTCATCGCAGGCTGGTAGCGCATCCTATCCTCAGGAGCGTGACTCTGACATCCCCAGCCATATATTCCCAGAGAGCCAGAGCCACGAGCCAGGGCCTCATCACTGGTCCTTCTGGACACTGTGGGCATACCACCAAGCCCAAGGTGCTCCATCAGTGGTCGGCCCCGTCAGAACACTGGGTACCAGAGGCAACAGTAAGCCGCCCCTCCACCCCCCACGGGCATGGATGAGGCTCCGATACCATCTGCAGACACCCAGGTTCCACCTGACACAGATGACGCTCCACAAGTACAGGAACCCCCACAGGACCCCCTGGTCCTGGGCCTCTCCTCCGCCTCCTCCCCTGACAAGGCTGTGGCGGGAACATCCTCCTCAGGCCCTCCACCAATTGATCTCAGGGCCCATCAAGACCTTCTGAGACGAGTGGCTCAGAATATGAACTTACAGGTGGAGGAGGTCCCTGAAATAGGGGACACTGTCGTGGACATCCTATTGGCTGATGCACCTACTAGAGTTACCCTTCCATTTATCCGCACCATAGAGGCTAATGCGGACACTATTTGGCAATCCCCAGCCTTGATTCCACCTACAGCAAGGGGAGTAGAGAGAAAATATATAGTCCCCTCAAAGGAGTATGAATATCTCTACATTCACCCACCTCCTTGCTCTTTAGTGGTGCAATTGGTGAATGAACGGGAGCGTCATGGCCCACAAGCCCCAGCTCCTAAGTCAAAGGAGGCTCGGCGCATGGACCTCCTAGGCCACAAAATATACTCGACTGGGGGCCTCCAACTTAAAGTGGCAAACCAACAAGCCCTCCTAAGCAGATTTAACTTTAACACGTGGGTGTCCTTGGGGAAGTTTACAGAGCTTCTTCCCCAGGAGTCCCGTCAAGAATTTACGGCCCTACTTGAGGAGGGTAAAAAGGTAGCAAGAACCTCCCTCCAAGCCTCTCTGGATGCGCGGACTCTGCAGCCAGAACTCTGCCTCAGGAGTGACGATGAAGCATATCTCCTGGCTCCAAGTATCAGGCTTCCCCTGATTACAACAAACTATTCAGGATTTGCCCTTTGAAGGCCAGGGCCTGTTCTCGGATAAGACTGTACCCCAGATTGCAAGTCTGAAGGACAATCATGTTATAATGTGCTCACCTGGGTATGCCCACGCCAGTGACCCAACGCTGGACCTTCTGGCCCCAGCCCACACCGCCCCTTACACCCCGTGTAGGCCGCGTCAGGACTTTAGCAGAAGGCTGGTAGAGAGAATCGTCAGAGGCAGTCTGTGCCTCGAGGTCAAAATCAGGCACCCCCTAAGCCACCAGCGGGGGCCCAAGCAGAACATTTTGATGGGACGCCCGAGGGCAGCCCACCAGTTGCTCTACCGGATCCTTCTCCTCCCCTTTTCAACCGCCTCTCCCAATTCCTCCCTGCCTGGTCCCAGCTAACTTCAGATCGTTGGGTCCTGCGCACGGTGGAAGTGGGATACCACCTCCAGTTAGTTTCAATCCCGCCTTTCCACCCTCCCTCCCCATCCATCTTCAGGGACCCCTCTCATGAGCAATTCCTCTTACAAGAGGTCCAGTCTCTCCTAGCCATGGGAGCCATAGAGGAGGTGCCAAAAGACATGAGGGGCAAAGGGTTTTATTCCCGCTACTTCCTAATCCCCAAGGCAAAGGGAGGTCTACGAGCAATCCTAGGCCTGTGAGAACTCAACAAATTCATGATAAAGCTGAAGTTCCACATGGTAATCCTGGGGACCATTATCCCATCCCTGGATCCGGGAGACTGGTATGCCGCCCTCGATATGAAGGACTCGTATTTCCACATCGCAATTTACCCACCACACAGACAGTACCTCCGTTTTTTGGTCAACCATCAACACTTTCAGTTCACTGTACTTCTGTTTGGCCTTTCTATGGCTCCGTGTGTGTTCACAAAATGCATGGCTGTAGTCGCCGCCTCCCTCCGGCGTTGTCGGGTACACGTCTACCCATATCTTGACGACTGGATCATTTGAGGGACTTCCCAATTACAAGTGTTGCAGCACCTTTGCATCATCAAAGACCTCTTCGGGAGCCTAGGCCTGATGATCAACACAGAGAAGTCTACTCTGACACCCACCCAGAGAACAGACTTCATCGGAGAGGTTCTGGACTCCAATCTGGCCAGAGCCTGCCTCCCACAGTCACGTTTTCAAGCAATGGCTTCAATTATTTGAGGTCTTCAAGCCTTCCCGACAACGTCGGTGCACACCTGCCTCAGCCTAGTAGGTCACATGGCCTCCTGCGCCTTCGTGACCAAGTATGCGAGGCTACGCCTCTGTCCCTTTCAAACTTGGCTTGCTTCAATATACCAACCACGCAGAGACAGCCTGGACTCGGTGCCCACTATTCCCCGGAAGATTCTGGGCTCCCTAACCTGGTGGCTAAACCCCAGTCTAGTCTGTGCAGGGATGCCATTCCACCCACCGCAACCCTCGATGGCCCTAACTACGGACGCGTCATCTCTGGGTTGGGGTGCCCACCTCGAGGGCCTTCGCACTCAAGGCCTCTGGTCGCCTCAAGAGCTGGCCTTACACATCAATGTGCGGGAGCTGAGAGCAGTCCGTCTAGCATGCCAGGTGTTTCGAGACCATCTCCAAGGTCATTGTGTTTCAGTGTTCATGGACAACAGCATGGCCATGTTTTACATAAACAAGCAGGGCGGAGCATGCTCCTCCCTCCTTTGTCAAGAAACCGTCCAGCTTTGGGACTTTTGCGTAGCTCACTCAATCGATTTGGTAGCATCTTTTCTCCCAGGAGTCCAGAACACTCTGGCGGATCACCTCAGCAGATCCTTCCTGTCTCACAAGTGGTCGATTCGTCCGGGCGTCATCCATTCTGTTTTCTGGAAGTGTGGGTTTCCCCACATAGACGTCTTTGCCTCCCGAGAGAACAGGAAATGCTAGGTGTTCTGCTCCTTCCAGGGACGCTTCCCAGGCTCCCTCTCAGACGCATTCTTGATCCCGTGGAAGAGGCACTTACTCTATGCCTTCTCACTGTTTCCACTTGTCCACAGAGTCCTACTCAAGCTCCGCAGAGACAGCGCCCACCTGATCCTGATTGCTCCAGCATGGCCGAGGCAGCACTGGTACACCATGTTGTTCGACCTCTCAGTGGCAGACCTGATTCCCCTGCCACTCTGGCCGGATCTCATAACACAGGACTTTGGCAGGCTTCACCATCCAGACCTGCAGTCTCTTCATCTCACATCATGGTTGCTGCATGGTTGAGCCAGTCTGAGTTGCATTGCTCTGCCTCGGTCCAACAGGTGCTCTTGGGCAGTAGGAAGCCTTCCACTAGGATGACATATCTGGCCAAGTGGAAGCGTTTCTCCTGCTGGTGCGCTCAGCGTAACTCAGTTCCCAGGCAGGTGTCCATTCCTACTGTCCTGGACTACCTCTGATCCCTGAAAGAACAGGGCCTAGTGGTCTTTTCCATAAAGGTGCATCTGGCAGCCATCTCCGCCTTCTACCCGGGGAAAATGGCCGATCAATCTTCTCTCACCCCATAGTTTCAGGGTTCCTCAAGGGATTGGAATGTTTGTAACCTCAAGTCAGACGCCCGACCCCTATCTGGGATCTCAACCTGGTGCTAGCCAAGCTTATGGGTGCTCCTTTCGAACCACTGGCCGGCTGCTCACTGCTGTACCTTTCCTGGAAGACAGCCTTCCTCGTCGCTATTACTTCAGCAAGACGAGTATTTGAGCTTCGGGCCTTGACAGCGGACCCCCTGTATACGGTATTCCATAAGGATAAGGTACAGCTGCGACCACACCCCGCCTTCCTCCCTAAGGTGGTGTCCGCCTTTCATGTCAATCCAGACATCTTCCTCCCGGTCTTTTTCCTGAAGCTGCACCAATCGTGTCGGGAACAACAGCTGCACATCGTAGACGTTCGCAGGGCTCTCGCCTTTTATATCGAGAGAAATAAATCCTTCTGAAGGTCACCTCAGTTCTTTGTAGCTGTGGCAGACCGGATTAAAGGCCTACCGGTCTCATCCCAACGAATTTCATCTTGGGTAACATCCTGCATCTGCACATGCTATGATTTGGCTCACATTCCGGCTAGCCACCTCACCGCTCATTCTACTTGGGCTCAAGCTTTATCTGCCGCCTTCCTGGCCCATGTTTCCATCCAGGAAATATGTCGGGCAGCTACCTGGTCATCTATTCACACCTTTGCCTCACATTACGCATTGGTTCAACAGTCCAGAGATGATGTAGCATTTGGCTCAGCAGTTTTGCATTCTGCAACATCTCACTCCGACCCCACCGCCCAGGTAAGGCTTGGGAATCACCTAATTGGAATCGATATGAGCAAGCACTCAAAGAAGAAAAGACGGTTACTCACCTTTGTAACTGTTGTTCTTTGAGCAGTGTTGCTCATATCCATTCCAAACCCGCCCTCCTTCCCCTTTGTCGGAGTAGCTGGCAAGAAGGAACTGAAGGACCGTTGGGTTGGCAGGGATATATATCTGGCACCATAACCGCACCACTCCAGGGGTCGACCCAGCCGACCCACCGAGTGTTACTAGAGTAAAAATCTTCTGACGAACGTGCACGCAGCACGCGCACACCTAATTGGAATGGATATGAGCAAGACATCTCAAAGAACAGCAGTTACAAAGGTGAGTAACGGTCTTTTCCAGCAGCAAGAAAAGTGAAAAAATTCCATATGAAAGGCAGTGGGGTCACTCATATTGAACTTTTGAAGAAATAATTTTATGTAGTCCTACTTAGGATTGAGCACTAAGAAAGTGGGTGACTTGAGGTCACTGTTACACTCTAAATGGTGACCTCTTCAGGGATATGTGGCCTCACAGTTTCAGAGTTAGTACCTCTGATTATACTATAATGGAGTGTAGGGAACCATTTTGCATTGCAAGGAGGTAGGCTGGATGACCTGACATATTTTCCATTGCTACCTCCTAGGAACTGCCTCTTCTTATTATATCAACTGCTTTGACACTGTCTCCTTTATTGGATTATGTCATCTTGCATGTTTTGAAAGTAGAGAGTTTAACATAGTATAATGTACAAATAATAGCTGACCTCTAATGCTCCTTGGTCCACTCTGAGTAAGAGAAGGTAGCAGTACCTGCACTACAATTTGTCTTGTGCTGCTGTTTCCAGAACCTTCAGAGCACATGTTCTAATTCAGTTGAATACTGCTCAGTTTTCATATTCTGCAGCTTTTCTAAGAGAAGCCAGTTAAATAATTAGCTGTAATATTTTGGTACCTATATCTGAAAGTGTCTGGGCACCTAAAAAAAAAAAAAAAAAAGACTAAAAATGCAGTTTTTGCACATAGAGGAACCTGCTTATCAAGCTGAGAGCAGAAGGAAAGAGGTAAAAAGAACCAACATTTCCCACTCCAACACAGAATAAACCACTTGCTAGCCACCACGAGAGATGGAAGGAAGCAAATAATCATAGTGAGAAGAGTTGTGAGAAGGCTTCCACACTCTTCAGATTATATTTTGAGATAGTCATCAATTCCAGCCCTGCTTATCTCAGCTGCTGTAATGGAGCACAAAACAGCGAGCAGTCCCTTAGGTAGACTCATCCCATTAAGTCTTTAAATCCTGTCTTTAAGAAATTATAAGATATAAAATCTCCGTTAAACATGTATGCCAATGTACATATGTCATAACCTAGTCCCAGATTTGGACCTTAGCGTCCAAAATATGGGGGTTAGCATGAAAACCTCCAAGCTTAGTTACCAGCTTGGACCTGGTACTGCTGCCACCACCCAAAAAATTAGAGTGTTTTGGGGCACTCTGGTCCTCCTGAAAAACCTTCCCTGGGGACCCCAAGACCCAAATCCCTTGAGTCTCACAACAAAGGGAAATAATCCTTTTTCCCTTCCCCCCTCCAGGTGCTCCTGGAGAGATACACAGACACAAGCTCTGTGAATCTAAACAGAGGGACTCCCCCTCCCCGTGTTCCAGTCCTGGAGAACAGAATTACCGAGAGTTAATCTCTCTTATCCCCCTCACCCAGAGGGTATGCAAAGTCAGGCGAATAAATCTAACACACACAGATCTCCCTCTGACTTCTTCCTCCCACCAATTCCCTGGTGAGTACAGACTCAATTTCCCTGAAGTTTCCCAGTAAGAAAAACTCCAACAGGTCTCAAAAGAAAGATTTATATAAAAAAGAAAGAAAAATACATACAAAATGGTCTTCTGTATAAAGGTGACAAATACAGGGTCAATTGCTTAAAAGATATTGAATAAACAGCCTTATTAAAAAGAATACAATTCAAAGCACTCCAGCAACTATAGACATGTAAATACCAAAGAAAAGAAACCACATAACTCACTATTTGATCTCTTTGTCCGTACACTTGGAAACAGAAGATTAGAAAACAGAAATCACTTCTCAAAGCTGAGAGAAAAGCAGGCAGACCGACAAAGACTCAGACACAAACTTCCCTCCACCCAGAGTTGAAAAAAAAAATCCTGTTTCCTGATTGGTCCTCTGGTCAGGTGCTTCAGGTGAAAGAGACCTTAACCCTTAGCTATCTGTTTATGACACGCCCCCCAAATTGCAGACAGTGGGGAAGCTCACTGCGGCGATTTCCTTCTAGAACTTTAAAATAAACAGATTAATACAAACACATGCACCTTTACATATACCACTAAGTAGATAACTAACAGACTTCTACATTTAAGAACACTTTTTAACTACTGGATTCTGGGAAACTCTCATGGGAGAGTGCATCCGCTACTTTGTTAGAAGCTCCTGTGATGTGCTGAATTTCAAAATCAAAATCTTGGAGAGCTAAACTCCAACGAAGAAGTTTCTTGTTGTTCCCCTTGGCAGTATGGAGCCACTTTAGGGCAGCATGGTCAGTTTGTAGTTGGAAACCCCGCCGTCCCCAAACATATGGGCGTAGCTTTCCAGGGCGTACACAATGGCATAGCATTCCTTTTCACTGACTGACCAGTGACTTTCCCTCTCAGACAGTTTTTTGCTGAGAAACACGACAGGATGGAAGTTGTGATCTGTTGCTTCTGCATGAGCAGCTCCTATACCACCTCAGATGCAGCCGTGGTTATCAGGAATGGCTTGTCAAAATCGGGGCCCTGAGCACAGGGTCAGACATGGGTGTCGTCTTAAGCTGGGTAAAGGCCTTTTGACACTCATCAGTCCACTTAACTGCATTGGCTGGGTCTTTTTGGTCAGGTCGGTCAGTGGGGCAGCGATTTGGCTGTAGTGTGGTACAAATCGCCTGTAGTACCCGGCCAAGCCTAAGAACGGATTGGACCTGCTTCTTGGACCATGGGACAGGCCACTTTTGGATAGCATCCACCTTGGCCTGTAGGGGGTTTATGGTTCCTCGACCCACCCTGGTGCCCCAGGTAAGTCACTCTGTTTTGGCCTATTTGACACTTTTTGGCCTTAACAGTTAGTCCGGCCTGCCTGATGCGCTCAAAGAACCTTTCCAGGTGTAGTAGGTTTTCGGGCCAGGAGTCTGAAAAAAATTGGCCACATCATCGAGGTTAGGCAACTGCAATTCTCCAGTCCTGCTAGTAGACCATCTACCAGCCTCTGGAAGGTGGAGGGTGCATTTCGAAGGCCGAAAGGAAGGACATTGAATTCATACACATCCCGCATGGGTGGACAATGCTGACCTCTCCTTGGCAGGTTCATCTAGCAGGTACTTGCCAGTACCCTTGGTTAAGTCTATTGTAGAGATGAACTGGGCACGTCCCAACTTCTCCAATAGCTCATCGTGCGTGGCATGGATAGTTGCCGATAGTTACCGCATTTAGCTTATGGTAGTCCATGCACAAAGCGTATTTCCCCATCTGGTTTGGGTACCAGACCACTGGAGATGCCCATGCACTGGTAGATGAGCGGATTATACCCATCTGCAGCATGTTCTGGATCTCCCGTTCTATAGCAGCTTGGTCATGAGGAGACACCCGGTAGGGTGGGGTTCTGATTGGGTGAGCATTACCTTGTGTCAATGGAGTGTATGCCCAGTTCAGTCCGTCTGGGGTGGCTGAGAACAATGGGGCGAAGCTAGTGCACAGCTCCTTGATTTGGTCGCCCTGCAGACGTCCAGGGTGGTTGAGAGGTTCACCTCTTCCACCCACCGTCTTTTTTCCCAGTCGTAGTAGACACCGTCAGGCCACTCAGCATCATCTCCCTGGACTGTAAACTGACAACCTGTAAGTCTCTGGAATAGAAAGGCTTGAGAGAATTACATGGTACACTCTAGGCTTTAGTGAGGGAATTGGGAAATGCTATGAGGTAGTTAACAGTTCCCAGGCGCTCTTAGGACCGTGAATGGCCCTTCCCATGATGCTTCCATCTTATGGGCCTGTTGCGCCTTCAAGACCATCACCTGGTCTCCTACCTTGAAGGAACGTTCTCTGGCATGTCCTGTCATACCAGGCCTTTTGCTCTTCCTGAGCATCCTTTAGGTTCTCTCTAGCAAGGGCTAAAGAGTGTCGGAGGGTGCTTTGTAGGTTGCTTACAAAGTCCAGAATGTTAGTTCCTGGAGAAGGCGTAAACCCCTCCCATTGCTGCTTCACCAACTGTAATGGCCCTTAACCTCGTGGCCATACACAAGTTCAAACTGGTGAAAACCCTAAACTGGGATTGGTACAGCCCTGTAGGCAAACAGCAACTGCTGCTGCAACACTAGGTCCCAATTATTGGAGTATTCGTTGACGAATTTACGTATCATGGCCCCCAAAGTTTCCATTAAACCTTTCCACCAGGCCATTCGGTTGGATGGTGGTACGGGGTGGCAACCAAGTGATTCACCCCATGAGTTTCCTACAGTTTTTCCATGGTCCCTAGCCAGGAAATTAGAGTCCTGAATCTGTAAGGATGTCGGAGGGCCAACCTACTCTGGCAAAGATGTCTGTTAGGGCCAGGCACACAGTGTTAGCCCTGGTGTTGCCTAGAGCTACTGCTTCTGGCCATCAGGGTAGCAAAGTCCCACTAAAGTAGTACTACTGCTTTCCTCTGGGCGTCTTTTTTGGGAAAGGGCCCAGAATATCCACAGCTACTCGCTGAAATTGGACCTCAATTATGGGGAGTGGCTGGAGAGGGGCCTTGACCTGGTCTTGGGGTTTTCCCACTCTTTGGCACACCTCACAAGACCGGAAATACTGGGCAACGTCCTTGCCCATCCCCTCCCAGTGGAAGGACTTCCCCAACCGGTCCTTGGTTCTGTTCACCCCAGCATGGCTACTGGGATGACATGAGCTAAGCTTAAGAGCTTCCCCCGGTACTAGTTGGAACCACCAACTGTTTTGCGGCTGCCATTCTTCCCGGTGTCCACCAGAAAGAATTTCCTTGTATAAAAGTCCTTGGTCTATAACAAACCGGGGATCGATAGAAGAGCTGAGAGGTGGTGGGGTGCTCCGTGCCGCCGCCCAAGCTTTCTGAAGGCTGTCATCTGCTTCCTGCTCAGTCTGGAACTGTTCCCTTGAGGCTGGGGTCACCAGTTCTTCCTCAGACTGTGGACTTGGGCTTGGTCCCTCTGGAAGCAATGTAGGTGATGGGGTTGTTTCCGTTGCTGGTGAACCGCTCTCCACTGGTGCACCTGAGGGTATTTCAGGCTCTGGCTGAGCCTTTTGGGTATGGCTGTATGTTGCTTCTGCCAGTTCTGGCTCCCTGGCGCCCTCTGGCGTTGAGTTTGAAGCTGTGGTTGCAATTGCTGGTGCTGGTTGCTGTTCCAGTTCCGGGCCTGGGACTGGAGGTGCTGTGGCTGTTTCAGTGGTAGGCATGGAATCCGGGTCCACTACCTCTGTCTGGGTCTCTGGTAACACAGACGGGGCCTCTGTGGACGGCTCAGGAACAGGAATGGGTCTGGAAGCTTGCCTGGTTTGGCTATGTGTAACCATTCCCACTCTCTTGGCCCGCTTCACCTGGTTGGCCAAGTCTTCCCCCAGTAGCATGGGGATAGGATAATTGTCATAGACTGCAAAAGTCCACATTCCTGACCAGCCTTTGTACTGGACAGGCAGTTCAGCTGTAGGCAAGTCTACAGCTTGTGACATGAAGGGGTAAATTGTCACTTGGGCCTTTAGGTTGATGAATTTGGGGTCTATGAAGGATTGGTGGATAGCTGACACTTGTGCCCCCGTGTCTCTCCACGCAGTAACCTTCTTTCCGCCCACTCTCAAATTTTCCCTTCGCTCCAAGGGTATTTGAGAGGCATCCGGGCCTGGGGATCTTTGGTGTGATGGTGGTGTAATGAATTGCACTCGCATGGTGTTCTTTGGACAGTTGGCCTTGATATGTCCCAGTTCATTACACTTAAATCATCTTCCATCTGATGGGTCACTGGGCCGAGGTGAGTTACTGGAGACTGGTGAAGTGGAAGAATACTGTGTCTGTGGCTTTACTTGGGTTGTAGGTGGGGTTTTTGGCTGTCCTCGGTTGTAGGGTTTATGGTCGGTGTGCCCCCTGGGGTATTCGTTCCCCTTGACAGTAGCTTTCTTGCTTTCTGCCACTTCCATCCATCTGGCTCCAATCTCCCCCGCCTCAGCAAGATCTTTGGGTTTTCCATCTTGTATGTACCGTGTGATGTCTTCAGGAACACCATCCAAGAACTGCTCCATTTGTATGAGGAGGTGCAGTTCTTCCAAGGTTTTAACATTGTGTCCTGATATCCAGGCCTCATAATTTTTCCCAACGTAGTAGGCGTGTTTGGGAAATGACACATCTGGTTTCCACTTTTGGGTTCTGAAACGCCGACGGGCATGATCCGGAGTTATCCCCATTCTATATCTGGCCTTGGTTTGAAAAAGTTTATAGTCGTTCATGTTCCCCTTAGGCATTTCAGCTGCCACCTCTGCTAAAGGTCCACTAAGCTGTGGCCTCAATTCTACCATGTACTGGTCTTCAGGGATACTGTACCCAAGAAAGGCTCTTTCAAAATTTTCCAAGAAGGCCTCGGTGTCATCACCTGCCTTGTAGGTGGGAAATTTCCTGTGCTGTGGAACAATCATTGGTGCAGGGTTGTTAGGGTTGGCTGTGTTTTGCTTAGCCTTTTCTAATTCCATGACCTGTCGGTGGGTCTCCCTCTGTTTTTCCAACTCTCGTTGGTGGGCTGCATTGTTGGCTTCTTCTTGTTTTTGTAGCCTTTCCATCTCTTGTTTGTGAGTTGCCTCATCTCTGGCCATCTGTGTTCTGAGCAGTTCTATCTGTTTTTCCATGGCTTCGAGCTGTACTGCCTCTGGTTTTCGTGACATCTTGTTTTGTTGTGTTGGGGTGCCCTCCGGTGTTTATCTTCTGAACTGCAGGCTCTGTTGCCTCCTGGGGTCTGCCTAGCAACAGTGCCTTTTCCCTTTTTTTTTCTTTTAGCTAATCTTTTCAATGTTAAGTAAACCAGAAAAACCACTTTATATAGTGCTGGTATTTGCCTCCTAATGGGAGTGCTATTGTGTGACAAAAGACCCTTTGTCACAGCTTAATGGTTTCTTGCTTAATATGCAAGCCACAATTGCCAGAGAGAGCAGAAAAAAAAATTCTCTCTGGTTCCCTTTTAAAACCAACTGTTTCTCTCTGCTAAAAAGCCCCTAGCAGAGAAAAGAAAAATATAATATTCTTACTGGCTTCTGGATTCTATCCCACCTCTGCCACCATGTCATAACCTAGTCCCAGATTTGGACCTTAGCGTCCAAAATATGGGGGTTAGCATGAAAACCTCCAAGCTTAGTTACCAGCTTGGACCTGGTACTGCTGGCACCACCCAAAAAATTAGAGTGTTTTGGGGCACTCTGGTCCCCCTGAAAAACCTTCCCTGGGGACCCCAAGACCCAAATCCCTTGAGTCTCACAACAAAGGGAAATAATCCTTTTTCCCTTCCCCCCTCCAGGTGCTCCTGGAGAGATACACAGACACAAGCTCTGTGAATCTAAACAGAGGGACTCCCCCCTCCCCGTTTTCCAGTCCTGGAGAACAGAATTACCGAGAGTTAATCTCTCTATCCCCCCTCACCCAGAGGGTATGCAAAGTCAGGCGAATAAATCTAACACACACAGATCTCCCTCTGACTTCTTCCTCCCACCAATTCCCTGGTGAGTACAGACTCAATTTCCCTGAAGTTTCCCAGTAAAGAAAAACTCCAACAGGTCTCAAAAAGAAAGATTTATATAAAAAAGAAAGAAAAATACATACAAATGGTCTTTCTGTATTAAGGTGACAAATACAGGGTCAATTGCTTAAAAGAATATTGAATAAACAGCCTTATTTAAAAAGAATACAATTCAAAGCACTCCAGCAACTATAGACATGTAAATACCAAAGAAAAGAAACCACATAACTCACTATTTGATCTCTTTGTCCTTACACTTGGAAACAGAAGATTAGAAAACAGAAATCACTTCTCAAAGCTGAGAGAAAAGCAGGCAGACAGACAAAGACTCAGACACAAACTTCCCTCCCCCCAGAGTTGAAAAAAAAATCTTGTTTCCTGATTGGTCCTCTGGTCAGGTGCTTCAGGTGAAAGAGACATTAACCCTTAGCTATCTGTTTATGACAACATAATAAGATGAAAAACTGATCATGGGAATACTATTTTTATTAATGATACTTAGACTCAATTGCTTTATGCTCTTGGGTTAGACTTGAATGAGAGGCTGCAGAAAATACTCCTGAGGCTGAGGGCATTCTGCGCCAAAAAATTAAAAATACAATATTTTTAAATTCTGCAAGTTTTATTTGTCAATAAATAAATGCAGAGGCTCCAGCATGGCAGTGGGGAGCACAGGCCATTGGCTGCATGAATGTGGGAAATCACTCTGCAGCTCCCCACCCCTAGGACTCAGCAGTGAGGCTGCACTCAACCCTGACACAGCACAAAGCCTGGGTCTGTCCCAGAAATACCCTGGGGCCCTGCCCCTCTGCACCAGGTGTGGGGCAGGCAGACTCAACCAGGCAGGATCCAAATGTGGAGGGTCTCAGTGTGGGGGGATCCAGGTGTGAAGTGAGAAGATTGTGTGGGACAATCTCGATGCAGGCAGCTCAGTGGGGGGTCTAGGTTTGGGGGGATCTGGATGCACAGAGGCTCGTTGGAGAGGTTCCAGGTGCAGGAGCAATGGGACTCTGCAGGGGCTTCCAGGGGAAGGTGGTTGGGACTCAGCAGAGGAGTCTGGATGTGGGGGTCTTAGCAGGATGGTTCGGGTGCTGGGAGAGTGTGGCTTGGGGTCGGAGTCTGGGTGCAGCTACTTGGAGGTCAGTGGCATGGAGGTCTGGATATGGGGGCTCAAAATGGTGCCAAGGGTGGGGCATCAGGGTCGAGTTTGAGTGCAGGGACCTCGGTGCAGGGCTGGGCATCTGGAGGCAGGGATTCTGGTTGCAGGGGGGGCTCCAGATGCAGGGGTTGTGGTTCAGTGGGGTGAGGTTCAAGTATGGAGGACTAGGGGGGTTCTGGATGTACAGGTGAGGCCTGACAGGGGTGTCTGAGTGTGGGAGGTCTGGATGCATGGGGGCTGGATGGATGGTGGAGCAGCCCCCCATACAGTGACCTCTCCCCCCATAGCTCAGGAGCAATGCGGGGAGGAAGCAGGGGAGGATGCTGAGCTTCCTGCAGCTGAGGGGGGTTTCTGGGGGTGGGTCTGACACAGCCTCAGTCATTCCTTGCAGGGGAAGAGGAAGTCCAGTCCTTTCCTGCCTCCAGCCCAGCTGGGACTAGCAGCTGTTCCCAGCTCAGGGTAGGAGCCACTGGCTGGGGTGTCCCCAGCCCCATGATGATTTACCTGTCTGCCAGCTGCTATGGGTGCCTGAAACAATGTACCTGCACTGCTAGGGAATGGTGCACAACTGCTCTTGCAGCTTCCCTATCAGAAAGTCATTTTTCTGCGGGGAAGCAAAGAAATCTGTGGGGGACATTAATTTTGCACACACACAATGGCGCAGAATTCCCCCAGGAATAAGAAAATGAAGGATTAATGTATTTCACTAAGTACATCATATTCTTATCAACTTCTTCTTCTGAATCACTGTGCAATGCAGTTTTCCCTGGAGAGATCTTTCTGAATGTGGTAACGTTGTCTGCAGGTTGCATATGCCAGAGGCCATAGCAGGGAACCAGAAGAGGAGATGTACAGTGCAGAGCATTTCCGTCGCATTGCTCGCAGTCTCAGTGGGACAGTCATCACAAACAGGGAAGACAACACTCTGGTCTCCTCTCATAGTTTTGTAAGTAAAATGAACCTCAGCATTGCGGAGATGACCGCTTGGGATAGAATTGGGGGCTGCTTTTCCTCCTCCTTTCCCTCATCAACTCCACTACAAGTAGTAAACAGAAAAGGCGCACAATTGAACAGCATCGATACCAGTTTAGAAGGATGAACATTTGTTCCAGTGAATCATTCCCTTTTTTCCTCTGTTGGATGGCAGCTTTTATTTTACAACAACCAAGCTGTCTGCTTTTAGAGTCATCACGCCTAGAATTTTGCCAAGCAAAACTTGTGTATGTGTGCTAACAGGGCTAACCCTGGTAAAGGGACACAGTCAATCTGAAGTTTATCTATTTTCAATATTGAATAACTTAAAAATCCCAGTTTTTAATAGAGCCCCCATAAACAACATGGGCTGTGATTTAACAAAATAATTATTTAACAGTATATATAAGGAAATGTTTGCTTCATTGTTAGTGTTTATAAGGCATACCTTCCTCAAGAAATAGTGGTTATACACAAAGTGCTGCACAAAGTAAACAACTTGAAAACAGAGAGAAACTGTTTTTCTCCATCATCTTTGTTAGTACTCTCAGGTTAGGTGTAACAAATCTGAAACTTGAAAAATGTACAGTATTTTCAGGCAGAAGTTAAGTGTTTTTTTCTTCAAGTTGATTATGACCTTTCATCTGATTAAGTAAAGTTGTTACTCTAAAACCATTTTTTGTTTAACTTTTTTAAACCTTACCTGTCTATATTTCATTTCTGAACAAATTCTAGTGGAACTGGATGTAAGGTGAGGTGGGTATTGGCTTGCTGACCCTCCTGCTGAAAGGGCAGGGAAAGTATTTTCCCTTGGTCAACATGATTATTAATGGAATGAAGACTGTTGCTGGGTCTAATTGCACCAAATAATGTTCCCCTTTCAGAGTTTCCCCAAATTCATTTAATTGAAAAGCAGGGATTTTTATTGAACTGTAAGTCTGAGAAAAGCAGGAACAGATTGCTGTCAGTGTTTAGCTGGGTGATTTCTTTGAGGAGGGGAAACTTTAAGAGTATGCAGTAATGTGATGTATTGGTTTTGTTCTGATTTTTCTCTAGCCATGTTTAGACTTCTTCAAAGGAAAGCTAAAAGCATTAGCTTTGTTTGAAAGCAGCAGAATAAGAATGGAAGAGGCTGAGTTGCAAACTCAGTGTTAAGCACAGTAAATGCTATAGCATAACTCAAGTTTTAGCTTTAGGCCTTGTCCAATCACACAAGTTGTACAAGTTTAACTAAAATTTGTTTTCAAATCAATTTAATTAAACCAGTACAACTCTCATTTGTAGGTAGGGCCTTAGCCCAATCTTGCACTGATGCAAAAGCTCAAACTCCACTACCATATCAGAAAGTTGTGCCATACATCACTGTTTAGCTCTTACTAAAGCGCGTTTAGCAAGGGAGAGGCTTCAGCAGTGTGTATTTTCCTGGCATCTGTGGCCCAGTCCTTCAAAAGGTGATTCAGAAAGAGCAGATTGATTTTTTTTTTTTTCTTGCACAAGGTTTCTGCTGTTATTCTGAGATGCGAGTATGATGATGGGTTTTTTTCTGAGCAGGTATGTTGGGTTTGTTTCTTAGCTGTTAGGTTACCAAAGAGCCTTTCTGGGTGGGTATTGTTACCTTGCATTTCTTTCTCTTTCACAGACAGATTCATGTACTTGTTCTGGTGACTCATCCCTCTCTCCTTCCTGGATCCCCACCATGTTTGCTTGATTGAACCCAGCTTTGTGTTTAATCATAATTTGTGGTTTCTTTCCTTTCTCATTTTGTCAAAAGGAAGCATCAAATGTGAGGAAAATGCCAAAGGAAACCACGCACCGTTCTTCCAGCTCCACTACCCTCCCTTTTCCCCATGATCCTTCTGTGTTACCATTTGATCCCCACCACTACCCAACCCAGATGCAGAACCTGTCCCATGATGTACTGATGCCTAGCATGGTGGGCAAAGCACGTAGGCCATCAGGTAATCACAGAACTCTTCACCCTCCTGCATGATCAGAAATGCTGTATGTGATTCTTTCCCTGCTTTGCTGAACTACAGGTCTTTGGATCTTGTCTGCCATAGTGATGGTTTTATCAACTGCCTGAATCCCTTCAGAAATTTGGAAGGATAAATTGCTTTTTCTTTCTTTACTGTCCCTTCTACACTGCTTTAATTATGCTGTGCTATATGGATATAACATGAGGGGACAGTCTTTGTTAGAGGTATGGCTGTTAATTATTTAAATAGTTATGGTAATATTTTCGTTACGTATACACAGGAGGGAGGTACCTGGCCAACAAAAGTGTCTGGCATAACCCAATGGAACTCTTTTTACTAATTTATATAGCATCTATAGCATCCTCTGGGGCACCTGGCATTGGCCACTGTCGGAAGACAGGATACTAGCAAATGGACCTTTGGCCTGACCCAGTATGGCCATTTTTATGTTCTTTTAACACACCATTCCTATTAGGTCATTAGCTATATTACACTGTTTTTAACATTACAAGAAATGAAGCTATAAATGATGCACACATTCCTCAGAGATGACCCAAAGGTCCACCCAGTTTTTTTTGTACTTAACTGTGCTTGTGGGAAGGGTGCGAAGCGACTACCTGAGGAGGAGCTGGTTATTAGTACTGTATTTCCTCAAAAATCACGTGTGTGTGTGTGAGATCTGTTGGAATTACAATCCCTGTTGGTGCTACAAATTCCTGCATGGGAGGCCACCATGAAAGTTATCAGGAAACCCCTAGTACATATGTCTTTAATTTTCTTGTTGGGCTCTTTCTCAGGTGACCTTGAACATGTTACAAAAAGTGCTGACTATTTAGGAAATCTAGTGTCCCATTAGTGTGTGTGACAGCACCTGCAGAAAGACAGGTTGGAGCTCTTTCCTGGGGGTGGGTTGAGTTGCAGAAGGAAAGTGAATGCAAGGAGTGTGCTGCTTAGTTTTCACTAATTCCGAATCATAGGTCAGTAAATGCCCTGGTATAAGGTTGGTTCAGTTACCCGTTCATATCAGCTGTGAGCCACAGTTAAAGAGGTTTTGAGAGGAAAATAAATTAAAATATAACTGACTGAACTCTTCCCACTGCTCCCCACAGGAGATCAGAAGAACGTCCAGAAACTTCTGGTTGTACCTGACTGGGGTGAAACTTTCCGAGGTGAAGACCACCCAGGTATGGCACTGAGCTACAGGAGCCTCCCTTGCACACAGAAATGCTCTTCTTCCCAAGGTCAGAGGCCTCTTGTTGACCAGCATATGGGAGGTGGAGCATCAAGGATCTCTGGCCATTGGCTGCAGATGAACCACACTGCCAGACAAACAACAACACTGCCAGACAAACGAACATTGCAATCGGGACACACTGCCCAGCCAGACAAGGGGTTAGAGGAAAGCGTCCTCCAGCAGCCCTCTCAACGCCAAATGCATGAGTCCTATGCCATCAGTTGCAGGCCACGTCCTAGCACAGACTACAGTACCTTCAGAGTACCACAGGGGCTTTCTTGGGACCCTGGTGCCTCTCATGGTTGCCCGGTGCCTCCTCTGCGTACCAAGGCCGCTGGACCAAGGAGAGTAGATATGCCCCCAGAAGAAGACTGGCGTCAGAACAGCTTTACCCCCCAGCCTGGAGGACGGAGAACATTGCCAGTGCACATAGTGGATGGGACTTTTTCTTCTGCTTCTGAGGTGCACCAAAGGATTATGGCCCGAGCAGCAGCTACTGCTGCCACCTTGCAGAATAGTGGCTGGTGAGGTCTTGTTCCACTCAGTGTGTTCCCAGCATTGATCAAACCCCCTTGTGAGCAGACTGTCTGAACTATAGCTGTTGCTGAAGTGCAGTTAATAACAAGGCAGCCAACTCTTCAGTCAGTAGCTCTGCTAGTCTTGTCTTAAAATGTAGCTATATGGTATGTGGAAACTAATTGCACTGTATTTCTTTTCCTGAATTGATGTCTGTGGGGGGAGCTCTCGGCTATTCCGATCCCAGCCCCTCTCAGCAGTAAGCACTATAGTCCAATAGTAGGTATAAGGGGCACAGGCTATGGATAAGCTCACAAGTGCATGTTTATTTGAAGAAAGATGCACCATTAACAAAAAGGGCCACTTTTTAAAGGACTCAAGCATGAAACATAGTTCTGCTAAATTCATTGCATACAAAGCCAATATGCTATTTTCCATTTGTTTTCTTCTCCCTCTCCCTCTTGTGTTATCTACTGGGGGAAAAACTGATCCACCTTCCAGGTTCCAGCAAATCTGGACACGGCAGGACTGGTAGTAAGTGAGTCAAACCCAGCGTTCAGTGTGCTGAGACTTCAAGCACAGGGCACAGCTGTAGTTGCTACTGTGAAGGGGGAGGGAGACATTGCCCCAGAGTAAACCAGAACTTTCCCCATTCCTTCAGGCAAACTAACAATGCTTCAAACAGAAACAACTGTTAATGCTGCACACTTAATTACACCAATGTAAACACAGAATAAATTTAGCTATTTTAGGGTCAAACATGCTTGCTTTTGTAAGTATTTTTCAAATAAATCTATGAAATAGTTCTATTTAACTGTCTGTGTATGAATCATCTTCATTTTTTATTTGGTTTTACTCAGCGACTTGCCTGAAAGCTTTGATTTGTGTTTTTTTAATACTCTAACTGGAATAATAAAAGCTACATATAAAGTTGTTTGCAGTGTTGTTATAGCTGTGTTGATCCCAAGATATGAGACACACAAGATGAGTGAGGTAATATCTTTTTCTGGACCTGAAGAAGAGCTCTGTGTAGCTCATAAGCTTGTCTCTTCCACCTCACTCACCTTGTGTCTCTCATACATACAGGTAGTTAATTAATAATGGTAATTTATTAACAAATCATTTATAAAGAAGCACTTGTAATTAGAGCAGAGGATGAGTCAGGAATACAGTATTCTGTTCCTGACTCTTCCAATTCCTCTTGTTTGCTTTGTGGACTAGTTGCTTCGCCCCTCTGCACTTCGCTTTCCCCTGTAAAACTGGGATAACCTTTCTCTCTGGAAAAGTATTTTAAGATGTCTGGATGAGAAAAATGTTGGATATGTGCACATAAGTGTTGTACATAATCAAGGTCTTTTTAGTCTCCTACAAAAGGGTCATCTAGAAATGGTCAGTCTGCGTCACTTGCTCAACTGAGCCAGATGGCGTCTCATAGAGTGAGCTCACCTAGTTGTCAATAGTCCAACCAATGTCTGATTCAGGATGACCTGCTCGGGCCTTACATTCACACAAAGGAATTCAAAAAGCTGGCACAGTGAGGCCAGCAACAGGCCCTGGCCAGGCCTGGATTTTTGTGTTAGAGCCTTCCTCCTTCTCTGGCTACACCCAGCAACTGCCATTTCATAGAGGCAGCAGCCATTCTTTTTAAGTTGCCCTGCTGGGCCCATATGGGCTGCTTCCTACTCCTAGTCCTTGTAACAATTGGAGGACTAAGTATTGTTGATTCCATCAGTGGTTGACCCAGGGAGGCCTTTCTGGGCAACCCGGGATGTCCAAAAATTACTGCCTTTCTCTTCTTATAGGGACACTTCCTAGGGCAAGGTGCAGCAAGGCAGCAGGGTCTCCAGCAGGAGGCAGCGAATGCCTGATGCATCCTGTCACATACCTTCCCTGGCAGAATGAGCCTGGGGGTTTCATCTTCACATCAAACATTCTAATGTCTCCTCCTGCCCGGGAAAATAAATCTGCATTCTCATGCTGTAGTACTAGGGAAGCACAGAAATCCAGCGCTGAGTATCACCTTGTGTTCTTCATTGCCTGCGTCCACTGTAATAAGGGAGTATAGTCCATTGTTACATAAAACAGGACTCCTGCTGTCATCACAACCCACCTTATAGCCCAGCATTCTTTCTCTATGGGGGAGTCTTTTGTGTCTCACTTTTGGAATTTTCTGCTCAAATACAGAATTGGGTGGGCCATTCCTTGGATGTTTTGTGATGATGCGGGTCTTAGGCCCACTCAGTGCATTGGTTTGCAGAATAAATAGTAATGAGAAATCTCTGGGCCACCGCAAAATGTCCCTGATCTTTTGAAAGATTTCCTCACACTGCCTTATCTACTGCTTCAGTGCTGTGTCTTTGTGAGGTCTGTCAGAGGTGAAAAGTGGGGTATCAAATGGCAGTAAGAGCTCACTAAGCTTAGGAGCACTCACACTTGATGAAGTGGGTTTTAGCCCACAAAAGCTAATGCTCAAATAAATTTGTTAGTCTCTAAGGTGCCATGAGTACTCCTGTTCTTTTTGCTGATACTGACTAACACGCTACCACTCTGAATCCTGTCACACTTGTTTCTTCATCTTAGAGGTAAGGATTTTCTTCAGCTTCTCTGTTTTGTCCTGAAGAGACTGGATTGGGCCATTTCCCATGAGATATCCAGAATACCTAGTTTCTTGCATGCCAGATTATCGAGGGTTTGGAGACAAAAGCAGATGTGTGTTACAATAGGTGTGAATTAAGAGTTGGACTTTAAATCCAATTCTTTTTTTTTCCCCCTGAACAGCCATTGGAAAGCCTAGACTGTACTTTAGTGCCCTCTACTGCTTCATTTTAAAAGGTCCTTGTATTACTATTGTGTCTAGAATGCTACTTGTTTGTTTAGCTTAATCTAGTATCTTCATTATTCTTGTTTAATTTCTTAATTTTCATTCCCATCTCTCTCTTCTCAGGATTATACTGAACACAGAGGTCAAATTTATCAATATTTCCGCTGTCTGAGAGTTTGGGAGTCATCTATTTTTCCTTTTGTATCTAAATATTTGCCATTGTAATGCCTCTTTGATAACAATAACTACGTTTGTAGGTTGTGTCGCATATAGCCATTCATGTTTTTCTGCAGTATGCTCCTCTGTTAACATCCATTTACAAAACTGCCTTCGTTTGGGTGTCATGCCAATTTAATGATCTGTATGTTTTAATAGTGTCACTGAGAACTTTGTACTAATCTGTAAATCCATTGAGCATTGTCTTAAACCAATACTTGTTTGGGATTTCATCATTAGTGTCGTATATTGTACTCATAAAATGCCAGGTCGTCTGGTGCAGGTTGGGCATTTTGTGCTGCACTGCTGGCAGACTCTGGCTATAAGGCTGGCGTATCCCTCTGCAGGAGGACAACTCCAGTGCAAGGGGAATCTCCTGGTGGTGTAGAGCTGGCAGAGAGGCTCCTACCCCCATAGGCGCTGACTCCGTGAGTGCTCCGGGGCTGGAGCACCCACAGGGAAAAAAGTGGGTGGGGGGCTTAGCACCCACCAAGCAGCTCCCCGCCCCATGCGTGCATCCGCCTCTTCTCTCTGGACTCACCGCGTGCCTGCTTTTCCCCCCTGCTCCAGCGCTTGCAACCTTGAAACAGCTGATTTGTGCAGCAGTGCTGTGGGGGAGGGGGGAATGCGGTACAACTCGGGGAAGAGGTGGAGCCAGGGCAGGGATTGGGGAAGGGATCCCATAGGGTCAGGGAGGGGGCAGAGTTGGGGCGGGACTTTGGGAGGGGTTGGAGTGGGGGCAGGGAAGGGTGGGGGCGGGCGGCCGGGGGTGCAAGCACCCACCGTGCTGGGAAAAGTTAGTGCCTATGCCCTACCCCAATCTCCCTTAACCTGCTGTTGGGATGAGGGATGGGGGTAAATCCAAAGAATGCACATTGGAGAAACATAATTCCAACTATACATATAAAATGATGGGGTCTAAATTAGCCATTACCACTCAAGAAAGATCTTGGCGTCATTGTGGAGAGTTCTCTGAAAACATTCATTAGTGTGCAGCAGTGGTCCAAAAAGCGAACCGAATGTTGGGAATTATTAAAAAGGAATAGATAATAGGATATCATATTGCCGCTGCATAAAACCATGGTAAGCTGTATCATAGTATCTTTCCCCAATCTGAACCTTTAGAGTCCAAAAGTTGGGGTACCAACATGAATTCTCTAACTTAATTACCTGCTTAGATCCAATAAGCTGCCACCAATCAGGAATTCCAGTGCCTGATACACTCTGGTCCCCCCAAAACTTCCCTGGGGACCCCCAAGACCCAGACCCCCTGGATCTTAACACAAGGAAAGTAAACCCCTTCCTCACCATTGCCTCTCCTGAATTTCCCTCCCTGGTTACCCTGGAAGTTACCATGAGTCAAACTCCTTGATCTTAAACAGGGAGGAATGTCCCTGTCCCTTTCTCCCGTCACCCAGAGGCAATACAGATTCAAGCTCCATGAATCTAAAACAAAGGGATTCCCCCTTCTCCCCTCCCTT